>NC_064928.1:208027938-208639344 GCF_023897955.1 Schistocerca gregaria | reverse complement strand
AATTCTGTCAGAGACGGCAAAGGACTTGGAAGAGCAGTTGAACGGAATGGACAGTGTCTTGAAAGGAGGATATAAGATGAACATTAACAAAAGCAAAACGAGGATAATGGAATGTAGTCAAATTAAATCGGGTGATGCTGAGGGAATTAGATTAGGAAATGAGACACTTAAAGTAGTAAAGGAGTTTTGCTATTTAGGAAGTAAAATAACTGATGATGGTCGAAGTAGAGAGGATATAAAATGTAGACTGGCAATGGCAAGGAAAGCGTTTCTGAAGAAGAGAAATTTGTTAACATCGAATATAGATTTATGTATCAGGAAGTCGTTTCTGAAAGTATTTGTTTGGAGTGTAGCCATGTATGGAAGTGAAACATGGACAATAACTAGTTTGGACAAGAAGAGAATAGAAGCTTTCGAAATGTGGTGCTACAGAAGAATACTGAAGATAAGGTGGATAGATCACGTAACTAATGAGGAGGTATTGAATAGGATTGGGGAGAAGAGAAGTTTGTGGCACAACTTGACTAGAAGAAGGGATCGGTTGGTAGGACATGTTTTGAGGCATCAAAGGATCACAAATTTAGCATTGGAGGGCAGCGTGGAGGGTAAAAATCGTAGAGGGAGACCGAGAGATGAGTACACTAAGCAGATTCAGAAGGATGTAGGTTGCAGTAGGTACTGGGAGATGAAGCAGCTTGCACAGGATAGAGTAGCATGGAGAGCTGCATCAAACCAGTCTCAGGACTGAAGACAACAACAATTAAAAATGATAGAATCCATCTTAATAATTAAGCACAGGGAAGAGCAGAGTAACAAAATGTTGCAGATGGTAACATACTAACGTAGCCGGACTACTACTTGCTTGTACTTGGATATCGCAATAGTCGGCTGAGAAACGAACTAGCTCTGCTACTACGGGAACATACGATTCAGAAAACGGAGAAGTCTCCGATAAAATAAAAAGTAACGTGAAACGTGTTTCCTGTACTGCAGTACAAGGCTTATTTAAGCAAAACAACAGATTTTTCAGCATTTTGTACTGTCAGCCAAAAAAATATACTTGTGCTGATGCGCTCCACGCCACCTGTACACAGGGACGAATGGGTCGCACATGTTAAATTACCATTTAAGCTGTTCAATTTGGTTAGAGAGAGATGTGCGCGGGTTAATGGTTGTACAGGAAGGCGATGGCTTGACTACCGTAATCATTGTCCATATGCGTGTAATCTGCAGTAGTGAAGCAGATATCAAGAGACTTACACAAGACGGACTAACTTGGGGGACTGCAGCAGACCAATCTTCCTCCTGATAGTTACAACAACAACAGTGACAAAGACCAATTCGGAAGTATGCAAATCAGCAAAAGGTTACGTCAGAAGAGTGTAAAATAGGATTACTTGTTGTGCATATCATTTTAAAAAATTGATGCAATAATTTTCCGCTGGACTGTAACTATGTGACGCGGTAACTTTGATGGAAACTGTTGTTTACTAATTCAATGACGGAAGTGGATATGCTATATGTAGTATACAGTGTTCATCACTCAAGCAAAAAACGGATCTCACTGTCTTTCACGTTGTTGCAGCGCGAGTAGCTGAAAGAAGTGTCTAGACGGCTCTCCCCTGAGCACAGAATACATGATTAAGACCCGTGTCTATACCTTATAAGTGAAGTGTAGTATTGGTGAGAAAAGTTATTACCTCCGATTAGAATTGCCGAATATTCGAAAATATCAAATAATCGTTTCATAAGGCGTTTACGGTCCCCAAAGAAGAGATATCAATATCTAATGTGTAAAAGTATTCATGGAAGTAGCTGCAGCGACTAAATTTCAGGTATTGGAGGTCTCAATGCTTCGTGGGGAAACGAACTCGCAACTACGAGAGCATACTGCGTGTCACACGGGAATAGGATTTTGAAAATCTCTACCTAAATAAAAATTTATCTAAAATATGCTAACTAAAACAGACTACAGTGATTACGAAACCGGTACAACAGATTTTTCTGCAGCTTTTCTCCCTATACTAAACAATGTAAGTTCCTTATTTTTATTAATGCGCCACCATTAGGGGATCCAACGGAGCGTAGATATTCAGTGCACATTCCGAGTCTACAAAATGCTACAGATTCGCTAATGTTTGCAAAAGATAAAAAAAAAAATCGTAACTTGCAAAGGTGTTACATTCCTCGTTCGAATAACTGCATTGTGTGATCAATGGTACTGGGTCATACAGCGTGACTACTGTTGGCAATGTACTCCCGATACACCTTCGTAAAACGTAAGACGCTTCAATCCGAAGATATTCATCAACATGAACAGAGGCTTGGAGCTTCCCAGTTTAATTTTAGGTGGTCAATAGCATTCTGTTCTATCGCTTGCGCCTTGTCCCACGCTGACGCAGGATCGGCCATCGTTAACCGAAAAAATTTTAAGGGGTGACCAGATGCTCTTCCTGCCACCATCCCATACCCCCCAGGACGGAATTAGTGTACCCCAGCTGTCTGCGTCTAGTGTAAATCTTGAAATAGCGTGAATGTGTTTCAGATGCCTGCGACGTGGGGACCAGCCCGGTATTCACCTAGGAGGATGTGGAAAACCGCCTAAAAACCAAATCCAGGGTGACCAGCTCACCGGCTGTCGTCGTTAATCCGCCGGGCGGATTCGATCCGAAGCCAGCGCGCCTACCTGAGCCCACAAAGCAGCGCGTTAGCGCTCTTTTTTTTTTCTGTCGCGCTGACCACTTTTTTCCCCCCTGAAGCATCTAGAACCACTTTTTTTTCTAGCTGACCACTTTTTTTTTTGGCCGTTCACAAACACTAAATGAAATGCATCCTCTGCAAAAACAAAAACAAAAAAAATCATTGTAAAACAAATCACGAATGTAAAGGAACAGGGATACAGGGATGTTGTTTTTATTTATTATATTTATTTATTTTCCACAAAGATCACCCTGTTAAAAGGAACATGTAGATCATGTAGATCATTTCATGGTATAGTATGTGCATTACATATGGAGCGGTGAGAGAAGCGTGAGGTTCATTATCAGCTGTCAAATGTGCACACCGACTGCACCTGGCACATCCCAATTGCGTGGGGGGTCGAGGAAGACTGCCTGAAGATAGTTGGCAAAGGTTTTCCGATAGTGTGGGCTTGCTGCAAGAAATACCAAAAGTCGAGTCGTGACTTAGCAGCATCCCCATAGAGGTACGCGATCGTCCAACCTTTGACCCAGACGATCGAGTATGATTTAGTCTCCGGAAAGTAGTCACTCTCCGGATGTAAGAAGGAAGCAGGTGTAATATGTAGCGGGGTCACACGGAGGTAGCAAGCCACCATCTGTCGTCCTAGGAGCCATACGTCCTCCACCGCGATAAAAGTTAAGCGATGATGGTCGTCATCCACTTGGCGACATTTCGGGCACAGTGGAGTGTCCACTAGTCCAATTGCATGGAGTCGTTGGTTGGTGTTGAATTTTCCACAGATGACCGAGAACCACAGTGCCCGAACGAAGGTAGGAAAAAATTTTTGGTGCACATGTCTCCAAATCTTCGGTCAATGCAACGTGGGGTGTTTCAGTTCAATGACATTACGACTTATCCGTCGTAGCACCCAAACATAAAAATCCTTCGCGCATGGTGGGCTCGTGCGCGGAAGCTCGTCTCTGATATAACTAAGTTCCACGATAAATGTTGATAAATGCGCAAAATGTGGCGTAATGTTGCCCACCGCCACCGGAGGTGCGAGGGACGCTGGAACTAGGAGATCCAGTAGGCGGGATGTAAGGGAATCACGCCCACTACGCCATTGCTTGTACATCGCGGCTAGAAGGAGCGCCGTCGCTCGGCAGCGAACATTCGTAAGTCCGAGTCCCCCCTTGTCCGTAGGGAGCGTGAGCGTTGCGTATCGCACCTTGAGGGGCGACCCAATCATCACAAAAAAGCCTAGTGCTGATTGAAGTCTATGCCCGAGCGTGAGTGGTAGGGGCGAGATCTGCGAAATATGCACCATTCGAGAAATCACAGATATTCGACTCGCTGCAAAGGATCAATGCGCCGTAGGAGATGTTGGCGGACCATGGTACGTGTTGTCTGTAAAATACGTCTGTAGTTAACTGCCGCAGTATGTAAAGTCTATGTCGAGATAGCGGAATTGTTGCACAACTTTTTTTTTTCAAATTTTTGCAACCTACGTAACCCACTTTCTGACACTTTTGAGTGGGTGTTTTAAAACTAACTATCTCTGGTATTAGCGCTACAGAAGTGGTTTATACATGCATGGAAACAATCTGTTTATTCTGCTACTTTGTAAACTATATATGAAAAGTCGGCCTCTTAGCCTCTCTGGTATTTTGCCACGTGGAGGCGGGCCGCTACTACTAGAAGAAACCACTCCATTGTGCTACTCTTTTATTCCCCCCACCACCGTACTGAACTAACTACAACTACTAGCTACTACAACGTAGTATTTACATATTTACAATTGCGCATTACATCTGAAGCGCATTTACCCTCTCCCAAGGTAGGCTCGCTGGGCCTCCCTTGAGATTTTATTCACTAACTTTGCGAAATTTCTAAATGATTCGCCATTCGTTAGTATATCATTTATGTCTCTTGTCTGGAGAAGCTGTCTCTCAACTGAGACAGCCTGTTCATATATTGGACACTCAAACACTGTGTGTTCTGGCGATCCTACGTGGGCACCACAGTCACATTCCGGTGTTGGCCTTTTACCTATTTTATGCAGGTACGTGGGGTAGGGGCCGTGGCCTGTGAGGAAGTGGACTAGGCCCTGTGAGGGCTTCATTATCTTGTTCCTTAGTCTTTCCCTTACTGTGGGTAGAAACCCATGGACTCTACGGCCTGTACTGGACCCATCCCATTCGTCCTGCCAAATGTCGAGCATTTTTTCTCGGATGGATTTGACGCTAGCCAGAGGAGTGCCCATTATATTTTCCACCATGCCAATGTTTTGTTTGCGGAGCCAGTAGGAGGCTGCGTGCTGCCTTATTATCAGGTCTAGTGGACATAGACCCATAATTACCAACAGTGCATCTGTTGGAGTTGTGTTGAATGCACCAATGCATCTCAACAGAACATTCCTCTGTATTCGCCTGACAGCAGCCGCAGGCTTCACCAGAGCTAGCCTGTGGGCCCACACACTGGATGCGTGCCCTACTACAGGTGCCAATATACTGTTATGGTAGATGTTTATTGCCTTTGACGGCAGATGAAACCTTCTTTGTCCTATCGATATTATCTTGTTGAACAGGGCTAAGGACTTTGTCGCTATTTGTTCAATATGCGGAATGAAGCTCCAATTCTCATCTAGATATACCCCTAGGTAACGGGCATATCTCTGTCGCGACATCGCCTGGCCATTAATTCTGACTGTTGGGTCCCTATTTAACTTGCCTTTTAAGAGCACATATAGCGATTTTTCTGGTGCAATAGACATTTTAGTCTTCTCACACCAGTCAGCTAACAGTCCAACAGCCAGTCGTGATCTGTCTTCGATCACATTGCGAGTGTCACCTTCCACTAGAATTGCGAGATCGTCCGCATAAGCAACAACACCCAGAACTGCAGCCTCTCCCTGCAGAACGTTCAACAATGTTTCCATGGTGATATCCCAGAAAATGGGACCACACACCATCCCTGGGGACAGCCACGGGATACTCTTTTTGATACGACGGCTCCGGGGGCCGTTATTTTAGCAGTTCTTGCATCACAGTAGGCCACCAGACAACCATACAGCGGCTGCGGGCACCCAATCTCTCTTAGTCGAGAGAAGAGTGCCGGCCACCACAGGTTGTTGAAGGCCCCTGCGATGTCTATCATTATGCCAAGGAGATACTTCGATGTCGCAGAGTGAACAATCCGTCGAACCTCATTGATCGCATCCTGAGTGGAGCGACCCTTTCGGAATCCGAACTGCCTATCACTCATACCATGCAGTGTTCTGTGCCTCAAAAGTCGGTCAGCCAGCAACTTCTCAAATGCTTTGCCCATTACATCTAGCAGACAGATAGGCCGATAGGATCTCGGCATCGTTGGATCCTTATCAGGGCCTTTCCTGATGATTACAACTTCTGCTGTTTTCCACCTCTGTGGATAATAGCCCGTCTGTAAACATACATTGTAAATACGACTTAGTGCTGGGGCGACAAAGTGCGCGAGTCCCTGTAATATCTCCACAGGGATCCCATCAGGACCAGGTGCCTTCTTCCTTGCAAAGCTGTAGATGGTTGCTTCCACCTCCTCTGCAGAGAAAGGGCTCACGTTCGTATCGTTAAGATACGGATTCGAGAGCGCCTGACGTATTTCCCGCTGCTCTTGCGAATCCTGGTCGTCGTTGTCATCTGGTAGTAGTGTATCCAACAGCAGTCTTGCTGTTTCTACCCAATTCTTGGTCATGCCCCCATCCCCAGCATGTAGTGTAGACAACATCATGGGTGACCTTATTTTTTCTCGAACGATTTTGTAGGGAACTCCCCAAGGGTCTATTCCCAACTGATCGTTAACAAATCTTTCCCAGGATTGGCGTCTAGTGATGTCCAACTGATCCTTGTATCTCTGCTTCAGACGACGATAAATACCTAGGTGGTATTGTCGTTCGTCGTGGGAAAAGCTTCTTTGATAGTTGCTTCGCGCCCTTCTGACCGACCGTTTAAGCACAGTCAATTCAGGGGTCCATGGGGTGGACTCCCTGCAGATGTATCTCGCTATCCGAGGTACAGCCAGTGTGATAGCTGTTTGCACGGAGCTTACCAGCTCCTCCACAGCTTCATCATTGTTACCTGTGTCCTCCCCGAACTCTGGAGGACTGAACACCTGCACGAGACGGTCCCAGTCTGTTCGAGCATAGTTGAATAGTTCCACCCATTCGCCTGGCACATCCGTGATGGTTGTCGCTATTTCAAATGTGATACAAATATGATCACTGACAGTTAGGAGTCCCCTTACTTGTCAGTTATGGACGTGGGGTGCTGCCCTCTCGCTTGCAAGTGTGACATCAATATTCGATGTTGCACCCGCCCTCCCTGAATAGGTCGGGGGGTACCCAGGCAAGTTTAGCACATGCATGTGCGTTTCCATTATCAGATCAACAAGCTGCGCACCCCTACCGTCCTGTACATCACAGTGCCAGAGTGGAGATTTAGCATTGGCATCCAGAGGTACAATTATAGCCTGCCCGGCTAAAACTCTTAGTATCCAATGCAACTGTTCAAGATAGATCTCTATGTCATGTCTGAATTGACAGTAGACGTTAACAACGTACATACTGTAAGACAACAAATTAAGTTGTACAACTGTAATATGCTCGGTACAGAATTGGCTTAATATCGTAGTTTTTATTGTTTTGTTCAATATTATAATTGCACTCATAGGGTTCCCACCCGAGGAAATCACTTGTGCTGTTGCAGGAAAGCCAGGGACTCGACTCGCACAGGAGTTCGGTTCTTGTATCAGAAGAACATCTATTCCATCTCCTTCCGCTAGTTTCCTCAGCTCATGCGCAACCATCTGGCTGCGCATTGCGTTTACTTGTAAAACCTTATACATCGCCGTAATCTGTTCTTTGAATAAGTCTATCGAGGAACATGTTGTGGGTTGGACAATCTTTGGTTCCACCGCACTTACGGCCTCGTCTTCTGCACGGTACGCATACTCCTGCTTTGTCCTTATTAGGGCAACCTTTCTTAACATGTCCGGATAGGCCACAATGGCCGCATATGACTTCTGGTTCAGTACAATACTTATTAGTGTGGTTTATATCCTGGCATTTAGTGCATCGTGGCACCGCCAGATAATCTTTTATGTTCAATGCAGAGTAGCCAACATAAAACCGACCCATTCTCGTTAGTGATTTCCATAAACCTGGCGAGACTTCTACCACATGGTGTACTGTCAACTTCTCATGTGGTCCTACTTTGAAGCGCAGCTTGAAGTGTTCGTCAAATTCTCCTCTTGACATTTCTCCATCAAAGTTTTGTGTATATACTGCGTCCACCAGACTGTCTGTTGTCATGAATGTAGGCACATCATACAGACACATCAAAGGTCGACGCTTGCGAGGAGGTTCACACTTCACTTTATTACTGTGTTGTTCATTTCTTAAAATCTTTTGACAGTCCTCTTGTGAGGCTGTTTCTACTATCAGTACATTCTTTGCTGTACGTACATTGTTAATTTTTATCTTATCCTTCTTAGGATCAATGCACTTCTCAAAAACTGACTTAACAGCCTTAATGTCATCGCCTGGTTTAGGTTTTAAGAATACTGTGGGAGTAACTTTTTTGATATTGTCCTATATAGTTTGTTTCGCTGTCGGTGCTTTGCCAACTGGGGCTCTTGCAACCGCAGCATAAGTCCGGGTCGGTTGACCTCTGAGTCTTTCGTTTTCTTTCTCTAACTCAGTGACCCTACCCTCTAACTGAGAGTGGGCCATTGCCCAGTTGGCTACAAAGTCCCTAATATGGTTAATAGCATAATTGCTTATCTTACCGTTTTTTTATTCTGGTATCCAGTAATCTAAGGAATTTCGAGTGACGCTCAGCGACAGATACATTCTCGAGGCTCAATATTACGCCAGTATCCAACGCATTAACACTCTCTTGATTTTCTCCCATTTTAGAAGAATTAGAGAGTGAAAAAATGGAGGCCAGTTGCCCCGGACCGGCCTCTCTGGCATGGGGGGAGGCTATATGCAGCCCGCTCACCGTTCCCGCCCCTTGACCAAGAGCTATCAGTAACTGAGCTGCCATGTTTAGCACGCCATGGGTACAGCGCACTAGTCCTCCTCAACAGCCACACCACCGCAGTTTTCACCCGCTCCCTTATCGGCGAATGCCACCCGCATTCCGGGAGAGCGGATTCACTCTCCGTCCTTCGCCCCCTACTAGGCCAGGTTCCCACCAAAGGCCAGGGACCCGGTCCTACTCAGGTGCCGGGCCGGTCCCCCAGACGTTCGGGGGTCTGGACCCATCTAACCTGACCGAGGACATGTCACCACGCCCCGGCTTGGCAGAGCATGCCCTGGAGTCCAAGACAAGGCGAGTGGCCTTCGCCGACTTGGGGCAGGATCCCACCACAGCAAATGCAGCCATCAGAACCAGTGTACAAGTTGTGCAGCACACTGTCGCGCCCATACCTTTCAGTTGCCCGAAGGCTTAATAGCTCCACCTCAAGAAGGCAGGTAAGGGCACTTGGGAAGGAGAGGCTGTTTGAGACGCATCCTTCCCCACACTGCCTTTTACCAACCGAGAGCCCGCATAGTTTGAAGGCCCACAGTATGAGACAGCCGGAGCTTTAATGAAATGATCGTATGGCATTGCTGACCGGGAGGCCCCATTCAGGGGAGTTCAGCCACCGCATTGCAAATCCTTTTTAGGTGAAGCCGCATCGGCGACTTGCAAGTCAATGATGATGAGAATGACGATGAAGGACACACAACACCCAGTCCCCTGCCGGGAATCGAACCCGGACCCCCTGCGTGGTAGGCGGTAACGTTACCGCTACGCTAAGGAGGCGGACATAAGGAAACGGACTGATTTCTTCCGGCGAAAGGCCCCTTCCAACCGGCACTGCCGCCGATTTGTTCATGTTCGCTGCACTACCCGCCGTCACACTGTGGTCCAACCACAGTTCAAGGACCGTCTTCACCTTTCCTCAGAACGAACGAGCAGCAGGAGGTCGTCCGCATAGGCACGACATTTGAAGGTGTAGCCCCGCAGTTCCACCCCAGAGAGAGAATTTGTTAGCCTCCCAATTAATGGTTCCAACGCTATCGCGAACAGCAGCATCGAAAGAGGGCAGCCTTGGCGAATGGAACGTCGAATTTGAATGGGCCCTGCTATACGCCTATTAACTTGTACCAAGGATTGTGCGCTCCCATAAATCGTTCTAATGAGACCAGTAAAACAGTCTGGAAATCCCATTTGTTCCAGTACAGCGTACAGATAGTTGTGGCGCACCTTATCAAAAGCACTGTCAATATCAACCGCCACCATAGCCGCTTTAAGCCGGCACTCCTCCGCCAGCGCTATCACATCACGGCATTCGCCAGTAGCTGTTTGCACATTCACCGATCCACCCGGTGTCGTCTGTTCTGGAGAGAGAACGCTACGAATTAACATACGACATCGGGACGCTAGCAACCGTGCAAAGATCTTATAGTCTACATTAAGCAGGGTGATGGGGCGATAATGTGTGACCGTAATTCCTGGCTTCGGTTTATGTACTGGCACCAAGAGGCCTTCCATAAAAGCCGGTGGAATAGGCGCATCGGAATTTAACAACTCGTTGTACATTTCCGTCCATCGCGGTGCCATTTCGTTGCGAAATTCTCGATAAAATTCAGCGGGAAGTCCATCAATGCCTGGGGACCGATTCAACGCACCCTTTGCGATCGCATCATGTACTTCCTCACAGCTAATAGCTTCCAGTAAGGTTCCAGCGGCTTCCACCGTTAGTGTACGGGAGACGTATGTGGCTATACGTTCGAGGTCATCAACACGGGCTGCTTCCTCCCGATAGATGTGTTGGTAATGGTCGACGAATGCAGAGACAATGTCCGCTTGACGCGTCACTCTTCGGTCTTAGCGGGTAATTAATTCCCGTACCAAAACTCGTCGTCGGTGTTTTCGTTCATTCACGACGTGGTGCATGGAAGGAATCCCGTGCCTTACCGTATCGTGACATCTGGCGCTCACCATGGTTCCCTGACGATGTTTCCGAGCTAAAGCCACTAGTTTAGCTTTTATCCTTTTGCGTTAGATCCAGACGTCCGGTCCCGGCGGACCATCGTCCAGGTCGCGCAGCGCTGCAAAATAAAAGTCGGTCGTACGGCGGCGCCATTCTGCCATCTCCCTGCTATATGAGATGAACGTACGGCGAAGCGCTGGTTTAGCACAAGTCAGCCACCAATCAAACTTCGTCGCATACCTTCCAACCCTTCGCTCGCACATCGTCCATGTCTCAAGGGTTGACGGCATTCAGGATCATGTAGATGTTGAATGTTTAATTTCCACGGGGCCTTGCTGTTCCACACCTCTCTACGGGGAAGAAGCACCGTACAGATGTAAGCGCTGTGATCGGAAAATGCCAATGGCCAGCGTTCCGCGTCCTGGACATCATTTGCATGAGCCCGTGAGATATAAATGCGATCTAATCTGCTCGCCGAATGACTTGTCACATAGGTGTATCCCGGTGCAGCTCCATGTCGTAATTCCCACGTGTCACTAAGTACAAGGTCGCTGACAACGATTCGCAACTCCTGGCTGATGTTTGCTTGCGGCTATTGGTCTTTCTGGCTGAGAACGCAGTTGAAATCTCCACCAATTATTACACATTCATAACGTCCATGGAGAAGTGGGGCAATGTCTTCTGCATAAAATCGCGCCCTTTCCCCACCGCCGATTGTTTCCCGACGGTGCATAAAGATTGATGATGCGTGTCCCAAACGTCGTGAAAGCCATTCCCCTGGCCGACGGAAGATAACACATGTTTTCCACGGGGAAGCCATCTCGCACGTAAACTGCCACCCCACTCCCATTGTGATCTCCATGTGACGAATAGGATTGGTAACCTGCGATGTGTGGGAGTGCAGCTATGTGGACTTCCTGCAGCAAAACAATATCCACATCAGATGCCCAAATCGTTTCCTTCAGTAGGTGTATTTTGGCCGGTGAACGCACGTCATTTATATTTAATATAGCAATACGGTTCGCATGGCGTTGAATCCCACTCTGTCGAGGCGCAACAATATCTCCCTGCATCGGCGCTGGGGGCTGAGTTAGAAGACGTTCTCTCACCCCTCTCCCTTCACCTTCAGCAATTATTAGGCCGTCTTCGTGAGTGCCTGCTGCCTCTGTATGACGTCCGGCGCCTCCTCAATATCGTCATACCACATCTTTGCAGGCAGTGATATATTCGTGTCCATAGCCACAGCATCTGCGTCTGGAGAGCCAACTGGTTGTGATTCCTCTTCAGCATCACCACGACCCGCTACCGTCAATGTGACAGACCGCTGCGGGTCTGATCGAACAGTTTCCATTGCCTCATCCTGTTTCGTAGAGGCTGTTGTGTCGTCTTGGTCCACAGGCACATCGTCCTCGGGGCAAGGGGAGTCATCCCTAGGAGATGTCGTGCGACGATGCCGTTTGCTCCTTTTCGGGGAACGTTGTTGTGAATTAAATTAAAATTTATCTTAAGCTATTTGAGTTACTTTTTTTTCTTTTTAAGTGTGTGAATTGAATACCTATCTGAATTCTCTGAAATGATGCAATTAACTTCAGGCTTGGATATTTGAATGAAATGTCAAGTGTAATTTCAAGCAGTTGTTAAAAAAAATTTCTCAACTTTCATTTCAAGCCAGTTGGAAACGCAAGCACTCTCTGGTTTTAGAAAACTACGATAAGAGAGAATGATATTGAGTGAATTAACTTGGACTAGAAAGAAGTGTCTAATCCTTAAATACTTTGGTGAACTAAGCTTGAACTGCGCCCTTCTTTAAATATCTTGAGGAGAATAATTTTGGAGCAGATTTTGGTATACTGTATGAGGTCTAAGACTTTGACTCAGAAATGCAACCACACTGAGTTACCACTCAACTTCAGGATCCCTGATCAATTCTTGCCATGTGAATTTACTAGGAAGCCGAAATTAAAATATTGCATGTACATCTCAGGTTCCGAACTCACGTTAGTACCTTCAAACATGGAAATGGAGGGACATATTCCCTTGGTTGGATCCAGAGATAATTTGAGATTAAGTTTCAAACCAAGGTATTAAGTTTTATTGCGGACGCGGCATACAAATACACGTAAATCAAAAGTGATCGCAGGTAGCGATGGCAACAACGACAAGCAATATTACTATGACAGCGAACTGAACTGAAATTGAAGACTGATTTATCTCTTTCATCTCCATATGCTATTGACCACCCAAACTCGCCAGTGTAGCCGAGAGCGGCAGTTCGGCGCTAGCGGCCGTGCGGAGCGGAGGTCCGATACTTCGCCCTGTGCGGCGTGCGCGAGTGTTTGTTTACTTGTGGACTTAGTCTGCGCGCAGGCTAGTAACAACGATCATGGTGAACAAGTACAGGAAAACTACTTTACGATTCAATTTCTGCAAAGACTACGAAAGACCAAAGGCTTTAGCAGTGGAACGATTCATACGAGAGGACGTCAAGATACCGCCAAATGATATTGTCGGAAACTTCCTGGCAGATTAAAACTGTGTGCCCGACCGAGACTCGAACTCGGGACCTTTGCCTTTCGCGGGCAAGTGCTCTACCAACTGAGCTACCGAAGCACGACTCACGTCCGGTACTCACAGCTTTACTTCTGCCAGTATCCGTCTCCTACCTTCCAAACTTTACAGAAGCTCTTCTGCGAACCTTGCAGAACTAGCACTCCTGAAAGAAAGGATATTGCGGAGACATGGCTTAGCCACAGCCTGGGGGATGTTTCCAGAATGAGATTTTCACTCTGCAGCGGAGTGTGCGCTGATATGAAACTTCCTGGCAGATTAAAACTGTGTGCCCGACCGAGACTCGAACTCGGGACCTTTGCCTTTCGCGGGCAAGTGCTCTACCAACTGATCTACCGAAGCACGACTCACGTCCGGTACTCACAGCTTTACTTCTGCCCGTATCCGTCTCCTACCTTCCAAACTTTACAGAAGCTCTTCTGCGAACCTTGCAGAACTAGCACTCCTGAAAGAAAGGATATTGCGGAGACATGGCTTAGCCACAGCCTGGGGGATGTTTCCAGAATGAGATTCTGGATATTGTCGGAATTCACCTGTCCATCGTTAGTCCCACGGTGTATGTTAAGATGGTAAATGACGCGGCGTGTGAGAGAATTCTGCAGGCGACAAAAGCAGGTCTCCGATATTGCCATAGTGACGGGAATGTCGGCACGGTAACTGTAGAACATGCTGGTCTGGGTGTACGGACAATACGTGTTTTTGAGCTGCCATTTGAGCTCCCGGCTGACGAAGTTATTGAGGCTTTTAAGCCATACGGCACGGTACATGGTCACGCAGCAGAACGCTGGACACAATTCGCCATGTACCCCGTGCTTAACGGAGTGCGACAGATCACTATTGATCTTCAGAAGCATGTACCGTCCTATCTGACAATTGGTGGTTGTCGGGCGGTGGTGATTTACGATGGTCAACCACGTACATGTTCTGGCTGGGACGGACACCTAGGTCGAACTGTATGCAACGGCGGATTACGTAACTGCCTTCAGATGTGAGGGAGCCGTCGCCGGCGATGACAGTACTACCGATCACCTATGCCGAAGCCCTCACTGCGTCCGCTGATGACCGAAAGGACACAGCCCCGGTGGAAGATGCCGATGGCACTCTCCGAAACCTTGTAGCAGACGTCGGGATGACAGACGATGCTGCTCCACCGAGCATAAGTCTACGGTGACAACATCAGATGAGACCGAACTCCCACCAAGCACACCGATAGTACACGAAGCAGTTCCAGCCACTACGGATGCTGTTCCGTATGGAACGCACTCTGTGACGACAACATCAGTTTCGACCGAACTCCCGCCAAGTACGACGATGGAACTCGAAACACTTCCAGTTCCTACGGATGCTTTTCTGTCGGGCAACCGTGATTCCCTACAATCTGAGGACACGGAAGGAAGATCACGCAAACAACGTTCCCCGAAAAGGAGGAAACGGCGACGTCGCACGACATCTCCGAGGGATGACTCCCCTTGCTCCGACGACGATGTGCCTGTGGACCAAGACGACACAACAGCCTCTACGAAACAGGATGAGGCAATGGAAACTGTTCGATCAGACCCGCAGCGGTCTGTCACATTGACGGTAGCGGGTGCCATTGGTTACTAGTCTCGGTCACCTCTTGCTGGCATTGACGATGGGTTACGACACGTGGCTCTACCGTTCATTCGATCCCTGCGAAACCAAACATTTCAGCAGAATAATGCAAGACCGCATGTTGCAGGTCCTGTACGGGCCTTTCTGGATACAGAAAACGTTATACTGTTGCCCTGGCCAGCACATTCTCCAGATCTCTCACGAATTGAAAATGTCTGGTCAATGGTGGCCGAGCAATGGCTCCTCACAATACGCCAGTCACTACTCTTGATGAACTGTTGTATCGTGTTGTAGCTGCATGGGCAGCTGTACCTGTACACGCCATCCAAGCTCTGTTAGACTCAATGCCCATGCGTATCAACCCCGTTATTACGGCCAGAAGTGGTTGTTCTGGGTACTGATTTCTCAGGATCTATGCACCCAAATTGCATGAAAATGTGATCACACGTCAGTTCTAGTATAATATATTTGTCCAATGAATACCTGCTTATCATCTACATTTCTTCTTGGTGCTGCAATTTTATTGGCCAATACTGTAAATATGTTAAAAATATTTAAAGCGATTTTAATAACAGTTGGTACACATTTTACAAATTCAGTGAAAGTACGTCAGCATCGAGCGAATTTGATAAACAGAGAGAGATCAAAGATGTCTATCTCACTTTTGACTTGGCAATGAAAAAGTAGTCTTCGGAAAACAGGGACGTGCTGCCGTTATACCACGGGGAACCTGAAAAAGCTGACCAAGGGCGAGGAGAACTCGCGCACTGAGAGTTTCACACAAAGTTAATTAATCCGTTCAGAAAATTGAGCCTATCAATGTTTTTCACCTGTTATCGACATCGATACCGACAAGATACTGATCCCGATAATTCCAAGACTATATCAGTATCTCTACAGTAGTTCCTCAGTGCAAAAAGAAACGAGCGTGGAGACAGAAGATTTAATGAAACAGTTCTTATTTACTTATTAAAACATGGTTAAAACTTACATCTTATGTTTGTATACAATAGTGTTCGTCTGTTACGCTTTTGACGAATGATGAATGCAGCGTATGATCCAATGGCAAAAATATAATTTTATGTGATATAGTTAAAATTTACAAAGTTTCCGATTTTTTTAGCTTTCTTGTACTGTGAAACCGCCATTTTGTCAAATTTCTTGATTCCTATAGGTTTTGATGAGTGAGTTTAGAGTATGAAAATATATGACGTAAGTGATCGAATCTTCTGACTGCATTGACTTACAAGCTCAAATATCTTATACCGCCAAGAGACCATAGAAGTTAATATGTGATACAAATCTGAAATTGATACTCCAACCGGTTCGAGAGAAAGAGAGGTCTTAACAGACGAAGAAACTGGCAGACGGAGAAACGGAGAGTTAAAATGGGAAAAACAATTATTTTTTCGTATGAAATAATTACAAATTACGAGTTTTCGGGTATTTTCCTTTACTTGTACTGTGCAACCTTACTTCTTGCCAAATTTCATGATTCTAATTCAACAGAATGACTTTTCGAGAATCAAAATATGTGACATCATATCTTTTCATCACATTGAGTTAGAAGGTTAAAATTCTTATACTGCCAAGGAACAATAGACTTTAGTATATGACATAAATTTGAACTTGATACGTCTACACGTTCGTCAGAAAATGGTTCTTAACACACCAATAGACATACAGTTAAAAATTATAATAACAATATATTTTTTGATAACTGTTTAAAAATTAACAGTTTCCTGGTTTTTTCCTTAATTCTACTGTGAAACTTATTTCTTACCATTTTTTATGGTTCAAGGTCAACAGGAAGAACCCTATAGGTTTTGATGGGCTAGTTTTCGAGTATCAAAATACATAAAATAAATGGCTGTATATTTTGGTTTCATTGACTTAGAAGCTTAAAATTTACAACGCCATGGGGTCATAGATTTTAATATGTGACATAAATTTGAACTTAATACGTCTACACGTTCCTGAGAAAAACAGTTCTTAACAGTCGGACAGATAGAAAGAAAGGCGGACAACACATCCATCCTATAAGGATTCCGTTAGTACAGGCTGAGGCACGCAACCCTAAAAATAATAACAAAAGTGGAAAATGTTGTGGTTGGCAGGAGAGCCAACACCGTGTTACTAGATCCTCTTTTCAAGACACTGTCCATTCCGCTCAACTGCTATTCCAAGTCCTTTGCCGTCTCTGACAGAATTACAATGTCATCGGCGAA
The DNA here is from genome assembly GCF_023897955.1 of Schistocerca gregaria. Classification (NCBI taxonomy): domain Eukaryota; kingdom Metazoa; phylum Arthropoda; class Insecta; order Orthoptera; family Acrididae; genus Schistocerca; species Schistocerca gregaria. Next base: position 208,622,251 of record NC_064928.1, on the reverse strand, counting down.
CCTCAAAGTTTTTACTTCTTCTCCATGAATTTTAATACCTACTCTAAATTTTTCTTTTGTTTCCTTTACTGCTTGCTCAATATACAGATTGAATAACATCGGGGAGAGGCTACAACCTTTTCTCACTCCTTTCCCAACCACTGCTTCCCTTTCGTAACCCTCAACTCTTATAACTGCAATCTGGTTTCTGTACAAATTGTAAATAGCCTTTCGCTCCCTGTATTTTACCCCTACCACCTTCAGAATTTGAAAAAGAGTATTCCAGTCAACATTGTCAAAAGCTTTCTCTAAGTCTACAAATGCTAGAAACGTAGGTTTGCCTTTTCTTAATCTTTCTTCTAAGATAAGTCGTAAGGTCAGTATTGCCTCACGTGTTCCAACATTTCTACGGAATCCAAACTGATCCTCCCCGAGGTCAGCATCTACCAGTTTTTCCATTCGTCTGTAAAGAATTCGCGTTAGTATTTTGGAGCTGTGGCTGATTAAACTGATAGTTCGGTAATTTTCACATCTGTCAGCACCTGCTTTCTTTGGGATTGGAATTATTATATTCTTCTTGAAGTCTGAGGGTATTTCACCTGTCTCATACATCTTGCTCACCAGCTGGTAGAGTTTTGTCATGACTAGCTCTCCCAAGGCCGTCAGTAGTTCTAATGGAATGTTGTCTGCTCCGCGGGCCTTGTTTCGACTCAGGTCTTTCAGTGCTCTGTCAAACTCTTCACGCAGTATCTTATCTCCCATTTCGTCTTCATCTACATCCTCTTCCATAACCATAATATTGTTCTCAAGCACATCGCCCTTGTATAAACCTTCTATATACTCCTTCCACCTTTCTGCCTTCCCTTCTTTGCTTAGAACTGGGTTGCCATCTGAGCTCTTGATATTCATACACGTGGTTCTCTTCTCTCCAAAGGTCTCTTTAATTTTCCTGTAGGCAGTATCTATCTTACCCCTAGTGAGATAAGCTTCTACATCCTTACATTTGTCCTCTAGCCATCCCTGCTTAGCCATTTTGCACTTCCTGTCGATCTCATTTTTTAGACGTTTGTATTCCTTTTTGCCTGCTTCATTTACTGCATTTTTATATTTTCTCCTTTCATCAATTAAATTCAATATTTCTTCTGTTACCCAAGGATTTCTACTAGCCCTCGTCTTTTTACCTACTTGATCCTCTGCTGCCTTCACTACTTCATCCCTCAAAGCAACCCATTCTTCTTCTACTGTATTTCTTTCCCCCTTTCCTGTCAATTGTTCCCTTATGCTCTCCCTGAAACTCTGTACAACCTCTGGTTCTTTCAGTTTATCCAGGTCCCATCTCCTTAAATTAGCACCTTTTTGTAGTTTCTTCAGTTTTAATCTACAGTTCATAACCAATAGATTGTGGTCTGATTCCACATCTGCCCCTGGAAATGTCTTACAATATAAAACCTGATTCCTAAATCTCTGTGTTACCATTATATAATCTATCTGATAGCTTTTGGTATCTCCAGGATTCTTCCATGTATACAACCTTCTTTTATGATCCTTGAACCAAGTGTTAGCTATGATTAAGTTATGCTCTGTGCAAAATTCTACCAGGCGGCTTCCTCTTTCATTTCTTAGCAACAATCCACAATCACCTACTATGTTTCCTTCTCTCCCTTTTCCTACTGACGAATTCCAGTCAGCCACGACTATTAAATTTTTGTCTCCCTTCACTACCTGAATAATTTCTTTTATCTCACACATTTCATCATTTTTTTCATCGTCTGCAGAGCTAGTTGCCATATAAACTTGTACTACTGTAGTAGGTGTGGGCTTTGTGTCTATCTTGGCCACAATAATGCGTTCACTATGCTGTTTGTAGTAGCTTACCCGCACTCCTACTTTTTTATTCATTGTTAAACCTACTCCTGCATTACCCCTATTTGATTTTGTATTTATAACCCTGTATTCACCTGACCAAATGTCTTGTTCCTCCTGCCACCGAACTTCACTAATTCCCACTATATCTAACTTTAACCTATCCATTTCCCTTTTTAAATTTTCTAACCTACCTGCCCGATTAAGTGATCTGACATTCCACGCTCCGATCCGTAGAACGCCAGTTTTCTTTCTCCTGATAACGACGTCCTCCTGAGTAGTCTCCGCCCGGAGATCCGAATGGGGGACTATTTTACCTCCGGAATATTTTACCCAAGAGGACGCCATCATCATTTAATCATACAGTAAAGCTGCATGTCCTCGGGAAAAATTACGGCTGTAGTTTCCCCTTGCTTTCAGCCGTTCGCAGTACCAGCACAGCAAGGCCGTTTTGGTTAATGTTGCAAGGCCAGATCAGTCAATCATCTAGACTGTTGCCCCTGCAACTACTGAATAGGCTGCTCCCCTCTTCAGGAACCACATGTTTGTCTGGCCTCTCAACAGATACCCCTCCGTTGTGGTTGCACTTACGGTACGGCCATCTGTATCGCTGAGGCACGCAAGCCTCCCCACCAACGGCAAGGTCCGTGGTTCATGGGGGGTCTGTTGTCATTTACGGCAGAAATTCCTCTATTAAATTTACTGTGGCGTTTCTGACTATCTGGGAGGAGACTGAGCAGTGAAACGTGTTACATAAACAATACACATAAACAATAACGATCTGTCACACTACTACACTTAAAAACACAGTTTATATGTAATTCATGTCACACAGTCTCATACGGAACCTACATCCGCTCTCTTTTATATATTGTGTATGATAAGATAATGTCATCCCCCTTCCCTTCTGTGTGAGAGGATGAATGAGCAAATGTATTTATAGTTGCATGCTTGATGATAGCAGACAAGCCTGTCTGCTAGAGAACAGTAGGACCAACGTCGGAACAGGTAGCTACACTTTCTAAAAGCAAAGAGGTTTCTATTCTTAGTATGGTCCTGTCCATCCCTTGTCATGTTGGTATAGGAAGCTGCCACTCTGGTCACTTCCGTTTTGTATACGGAAGCACCCTTGATAGGAGCGCAGGTCAGTCTGTCGGTGGCGAACGTCTGAAGTGGTAAGATCTCCGGCTAAGCGCGTGTCTGCTAAGTCCGTAGGACAATGGATTTCTTAAGTTCAGCCTAACTGAAAATTTAATCACCTTTATTTCAGGTTTAGCTCTAAAATATCTAATGTTATCTTAAATTGCAACGCAGTGTAATTCGAGTGTGAAGTTCGAAATGTATTCCGGTAGTTGCTTTGTCACTACTTTGTGAGTAAAGTGGAACCACGTGTTGATCAGTAACTCTAACTAAGATCATCAATCTTAAATGCGAATGTGCGTGAGATTATAACGTCTCGTCTTGACAATATTTTTCTATATAGCAACTTTTCTTTATGTTCAACCCACGTGGGGTGTACTTTGTGATACCAGTACCACGTGCTTATACAGTTGTTTGACCCATCAGGTTAATAGTAAGACGATAGTAACCAGTTCGAGGTTTTTCTTTTGTTAATTGCTTTTCGATCTAATTTATTTTAATTATCAGAATTAGTGTGGAGTTACACTCTTTGTGTAAGCCAAGTCGACCACGTGAAGCATGTGGTGTAATCATCAAAGTAGCCCTCAGCTATTCTTTTCGGAAAGATTTCACAGAGAGTTAGTATGAATTTAGTATACCAGTGTGTGGTAATTACATGACGGACAGGATTGCGCTACGAACGTAACTTCTTTGGGTGAATATGGAATCGGTTGGTTGAGGTTAATTTCCTCTTGCATATGTTTCAACGTTCTTAGTGTGTTATTTTATGAATTCAGTGTTGTATGCAGTCTCCCAATCTTGGCTCCATATTTGATGTGTTCCGTAAGATTACAATCTCACATTTTCACAATCCTAAATAAGGCACCAGTTTAGTTATGAATCAAGTTTAATAAGCTGAAATTTCAGTGATAAAATAAATATCCAAATATAAAGTGATTTTTTTAAATTTAAATTCTCTTATATATAATCACCGGTTGTCGTATGACTATTAAAAGATTATAATTAATGTTAGTCTGGTTGAGAATTTGGTAAGCTAGACTGGATACCTGGTGAAACACTTGCGCAGTAATGCAAGGTTAACTAATCCCAGACAGCTCACAGCTTCTAACCCACTTTCATGGTCTTGAATAGCAGCACCGCTTTCAGATTAAATTAATGCAACAACGTTACAATAGTAAATGATAATGGCCTCTTGCTAGGTCGTAGCAAATGACGTAGCTGAAGGCTGTGCTAAACTATCTTCTCAGCAAATGAGAACGTAAGTAGACAGTGAACCATCGCTAGCAAAGTCGGCTGTACAACTGGGGCGAGTGCTAGGAAGTGTCTCTAGACCTGCCGTGTGGCGGCGCTCGGTCTGCAGTCACTGATAGTGGCGACACGCGGGTCCGACGTATACTAAAGGACTGCGGCCGATTTAAAGGCTACCACCTAGCAAGTGTGGTGTTTGGCGGTGACACCACAGAAAACTATATGAATAAGTGCGACAGAAGAGCTCTCGGAGATTGTGGAACGGTAGGAGACTGTTCTAGGCTAAGGCTTGATACGTACAATAATAATAGAGCAATATTTGTGAAATTTCGTCCTCGAGCTCATCGTCAGTAGCGTTCGGCAGATGGCAAGTGCGGCAGGTTTTGCACCCCCACTGGGGCGTTGATTCTACAGGCTGTTCTGGCCTAAGCCTTGAAAGTCACAATAACAATGACGGATACTGCTGTATTTTCGGCCTTGTTACTCATCGTCAGCAACCTATGCCTTATTGTCAGATGGGGATGGCGATAGCTGATGCACGTCCCGCCGGGGCGGTGGTTCTACGGGCTGCTCTAGTGTAAGCCTTCGAAGTCGCAATAATAATAAAACAGTATTGCTGAAGTTTCGGCCTCTTTACTCCTCGTCAGGAGCCTAGGCCTTATTGCCAGATGGGGAGGGCGGCAGCTGATCTAGCCTAAGCCTTGGGTGTCAGAGTAATAATAAAGCAGTAATTCTGAAATTTCGGCGTCAGTTCTCATCGTCAGGAGCCTATGCCTTATTGCCAAATGGGGAGAGCAGCAGCGAGTGCAAGTATCGGTGATCTAGCCTAAGCCATGGAAGTCGCATCAATAATAAAAGAGTATTGCTGAAGTTTCGGCATCAATACTCATCGTCAGCAGCCTATACTTTATTGTCAGATGCGAAGTGCGGGAGCGACTGCAAGTCTCGCTGATCTAGCCTAAGCCATGGAAGTCGCATCAATAATAAAACAGTATTGCTGAAGTTTCGGCATCAATACTCATCGTCAGCAGCCTATACCTTATTGTCAGATGAGAAGTGCGGGAGCGACTGCAAGTCTCACTGATCTAGCCTAAGCCTTGGAAGTCGCATTAATAATAAAACAGTATTGCTGAAGTTTCGGCATTGTTACTCATCGGCAGCAGCCTAAGCCTTATTGCCAGATGGGGAGGATCCAGCTGATCTAGCCTACGGCTCGGGTGTCACAGTAATAATAAAGCGGTATTTCTGAAGTTCCGACATCAATACTCATTGTCAGCAGCCTATACCTTATTGTCAGATGGGAAGCGCGGCAGCAAATGCAAGCCTCGCTGATCTACATCTACATCCATACTCCGCAAGCCACCTGACGGTGTGTGGCGGAGGGTACCCTGAGTACCTCTATCGGTTCTCCCTTCTATTCCAGTCTCGTATTGTTCATGGAAAGAAGGATTGTCGGTATGCTTCTGTGTGGACTCTAATCTCTCTGATTTTATCCTCATGGTCTCTTCGCGAGATATATGTAGGAGGGAGCAATATACTGCTTGACTCTTCGGTGAAGATATGTTCTCGAAACTTTAATAAAAGTCCGTACCGAGCTACTGAGCGTCTCTCCTGCAGAGTCTTCCACTGGAGTTTATCTATCATCTCCGTAACGCTTTCGCGATTACTAAATGATCCTGTAACGAAGCGCACTGCTCTCCGTTGGATCTTCTCTATCTCTTCTATCAACCCTACCTGGTACTGATGCCACACTGCTGAGCAGTATTCGAGCAGTGGGCGAACCATCGTACTGTAACCTCCTTCCTTTGTGTTCGGATTGCATATCCTTAGGATTTTTCCAATGAATCTCAGTCTGACATCTGCTTTCCGACAATCAACTTTATATGATCATTCCATTTTAAATCACTCCTAATGCGTACTCCAATATAATTATGGAATTAACTGCTTCCAGTTGCTGACCTGCTATATTGTAGCTAAATGATGTGGGATCTTTCTTTCTATGTATTCGCAGCACTTTACACTTGTCTACATTGAGATTCAATTTCCATTCCCTGCACCATGCGTCAGTTATCTGCAGACTCTCCTGCATTTCAGTACAATTTTCCATTGTTACAATCTCTCGATACTCCACAGCATCATCCGTAAAAAGCCCCAGTGAACTTCCGATGTCATCCACAAGGTCATTTATGTATATTGTGAATAGCAACGGTCCTACGACACTCCCCCTCGGCACACCTGAAATCACTCTTACTTCGGAAGACTTCTCTCCATTGAGAATGACATGCTGCGTTCTAAGCCTAAGCCTTGGAAGTCGCAGTAATAATGAAACAGTATTTCTGAAGTTTCGGCACCAATGCTCATCGTCAGGAGCCTATGCCTTATAGCCAGACGGTCAAGGCGGCAGCCCGCTGCGACGGCTGTTCGACATCGCGTGACCGGAATCCGCGTCGCGCCCCGGTGTTTTTTGCACGTTTCTCCCGTTGCCGCGGGCCGTAGGAGTGAGTGATATATCCTTGCGGGCGAATTGGCGCGACGGTCTCGCCTTTCACCCCGTCCTGTGCCGTGGCGCGGCGTCCAGCTCTGTGAAAGGATACGGCGCGCTCGTCCGGTCTCGCGAAACTCTGGCCGGTATATATAGCCACGCCGGTCAGCTCGCAAACATCAGTCCGCCACCACCAGTGACAGCAACACCTTACCTCACAGCCAACATGAAGGTCCTGGTGAGTAAACAACCGCGGAATTCTAGCGCTCTCGTAGGTTGTGGTGTACCCGCTGACCAGTATCGGACGGGCAGAATTCATTGTCCTGCAAAAAAACCTGTACCGTACTATCTAACATATATGGGTATAGCTGCCAACAAAAGTAGCTGCAATTCTTCAGGATATTTAGACTGACTTGTGGCAGGGTACGGCAGGTTATTTGGGACACATTTCTCGACTATCACAAATAGCCTAGTTAGTCCCCAGGTGATCATCTTGGGACCAATTCTACTAATGCTACATGTTGCCCGTTGCGGATATACATTACTTTCCTAGCCGCCCGTTGTGGCCGAGCGGTTCTAGGCGCTTCAGTCCGGAGCTGCGCTACTGCTACGGTCGCAGGCTCGAATCCTGCCTCGGGCATGGATGTGTGCGATGTCCTTATGTTAGTTAGGTTTAAGTAGTTCTACGTCTAGGGCACTGATGACTTCAGATGTTAAGTCCCATAGTGGTCAGGGCTGTTTGAACCATTTTATTACTTACCTACGAGGAAGAAGCGAAATACGTATCCTGATCTACTAGAGGCTGTCTCTCCTATAGTTCGTCAGGGGCGTGATCTCTGGTGTTTCGGCAGATATTTGCAATTTCGTTTTTCCTGCTTGTGGCTAATGTCAGCCCAAACAAATTCAGCTTATCACGTCTTCCCAGCGTCGACGCAATGAGTCGGTTTGTTTCCCGTTTCAAACAAAATTATTTTTGAAACGAAATCATGCCTGCACATTCGAGCGCTAGAGTTATCTAGTGCGATGTTCCTTTTACCGAAATGTATTAACAGGAACAGCAAAACACGAAGAATAATCAGTACTTTAGCAGAGACTTAACAACACGCTTCTGTGTGGCTATTGCATTACCATGGCTGCTGGAGTAATGATTATTCTTCATATTTTACTGCCCCTGTTAACATTTATCGATATAACAAATGCCGCAAAATATTAATTTTGAACTGCACTCTCGAATGGCACTTAAAATTCCACTTCAAAAATCGCTTCGTGTGTAAAACGAAACAAACCAACGCCTTTGTCCATCGACGCTGGACGTCGCATGAAAGCCGTGATGATCAGTATTTCTTTTTTTTTTGGGCTAAATCCAGCTGCGTGTTGAAAAAAACAAAACTGCACATATCTGCCGACAACTCTTAGGAGACACACCCTGTATAAGTTATAGCTAATTAGCTGCATATGGACGTAATGTGCTAATAATTTTCTGTTGGTCCTGTGCCTATTTACAAATACATTCAAGTCCCTTAAATAGGTAATACTTAAACATCTAGGATTATAAAATGCAAGAAAGTCTAGCCGTGGTTGAATCAAATGGCAGCAATTGGTTTATAAGGGAACTAGAAAGCTGTTGAAACTTCCTGGCGGGTTAAAACTGTGCGCCGGACCAACACTCGAACTCGGGACTTTTGCCTCTCGCGGGCAAGTGCTCTACAATCTGAGCTACCCAAGCACGACTCACGCCCCGTCATCACAGCTTTACTTCTTCCAGTACACCGTCTCCTACTTTCCACACTTTACAGAAGCTATTTTGTAGCAGAGCTTCTGTAAAGTTTGGAAAGTAGGAGACTAGGTACTGGCAGAAGTAAAGCTGTCAGGACGGGGCATGAGTCGTGCTTGGATAGCTCAGATTGTAGAGCACTTGCCCGCGAAAGGCAATGGTCCCGACTTCGAGTCTCGACCCGGCACACAGTTTTAACCCGCCAGGAAGTTTCATATCAGCGCACACTCCGCTGCAGAGTGATAATCTCATTCTAGAAAGCTGTTGTTCTCATATTAAAACAGATATCATATGGCTGACTGCTCTCACGGAGAGTAAGATATTTTTATGAGAGTCAATAGTAGATGGTACTCATATGTAAATAAGGGCTTGTTGAACAGCAGAATGGTTTAGTCATTAGGTCGACGCTGAAATGCAATTTATCCAAAAAGGTCGTGTCTGGTAAAAGGAATATGAACGAGTTTTGAAGATTGAACCTTTATAGAGGGAACTTACATGTAGAAAGAAAGGTCACGGGAATGGTTAATGGTTCATACGCATCAATGGAGATACTCGGAATAGCTGTGCTGACAGACAGAGCAATTAAGACACCACCTACCACCACAAAATAACGAATTTTCTAGACTTACGTTTGGCTGATGCACCTAGAAATATCGAGCAAGCTACCAGTATTCCTCTAAAGTATATATTAATTAGATATGTCAGAGAGGCATACAACCTGTTAGTCCTCTTAATTCATTGGCCGATGTAGCAGAAAGTATGTGTAACATGAGGAAAATGAAAAGTATCCTCATCCATGTACTTGACAGAGATTTGGAGGATGTAGATGTAAGGGCGACAATGCAAGAGCGCTACGTGGAGAGCATATCTGATTTTAAAAAGTTAGTTTTCTCCTAGGAATAGGCTTCCAATGCTAAAAGTTTTGACTTTTTTTTCATAGAACGTAGCACTATTTGGATGCGATCTGATTTCAATGCTTCAACTTATATTTCGAAGGAAGAGACTGGAGGCAAAGATACTGAATTGTGAAGCGGCTATAAATTTTTTGTTGTCGTGTGCTACATTTTGCAACACTACTTCGTGCAGACACAATCGGGGAATAGAGTTCCCCACTGTGTCATTGACTGAAACGCTGTGGTATTCACTTGCAGTGATAAGCACAGCCCACGAAAATCCTAAGCTTGATACCTCTTAGTATTTAAAATATCTCTTCGTTCTTCATCTTCAGTTCTAATTTCTCCGCCTTGTCCACCTGATATATTACCCTCTCTATAGCTAACTCCGACGTTTCTCAGAATTTAGGACATACATCACCATTTTACAGTGTCAAAGGCAGATTCTAGGTTGACAAATCCTCTGAACATGTCTCTATATTTCTTCATCTTACTTCCTATATCTTCCATAAAGCCAACCTGATCGTTACCTATCAGTTCCCTATTCTTATGTTCCATTCGTCCATGTATTGTTCGCTGTCAGCAGCTTGGATGCATGAGCTGTAAAGTATGAGTCCACCAGATTTCTCTCGCTTTGCTATCTCAGTCATTTCAGACAAGCACCGAGTGTTAACAATAGAGCGCTCCTTAGTGCACGCCGTCGTCTCACACTATTGCACGTGAGGCTTTATTCAGGGAAAAGTATCGTGCGAATTCTTTACAGCAGCGTGAGTTCTGCATACGAGTCCGTTCCACAAAAATCGAAATAGATACGCAGACATCACTCAAGGGAAAGCAACGCCCAGTCAAGTAATATGTAGCCTGGGTTTGGTACATTTGATGTGTGCAGCCTTTGTACGGAGCTTTCTTGGAATACTGTCATCGATCCAGAGCATCTGTACTACATACACATTCATGCGAAGAAAGGGCGTTATTCAGGGTAGGCGTTACATAACTGTTTTGAAACACAGCGCTAGGCTCACTGCAGGTTATATAAACTCATGCAGTCGCTGAGTTGCCGTAATACTAGTACCGTAGCAACAGTAAACACTTGCTTCAGTGAGAGTAAAAAGAGGCGAAGAGTGGACAATGTTTGTAGGCTTCCTCCCGCTATACCAGGCGTATTCGGATTCGTATACCGATTAGGCGCGAATTGGAAACCACTGTGAAAATCCGATGGAACTTCGCACAGACGTGTCGGGCAGTGTCTTTTGGTGTGCCTGCCGACTCGTTTCACGTCAGTTCAGAGCGCAAAGTGCTCACACAGAAATGCCTAAAACAAGTGTGTCCTCCGCCAAGTATGTGGATTTGGTGAGAGATTTTGCCTGAGACTACTGTTTCATCACCCACAATACAGCCCTTAATTGGCTCCGTTGTTCATCTCTACTCACGTGAAACGCTGGCTACGACGACAACATTTTGGCACAAACAACGAAAATCAGACCATTGTTGATAATTGGCAGAAAGCACAGGCGGCTGCTTTCTGTGAACGACAAATGTCTAAGTTAGAGCGGCGATTATTTAGAGGTAGCTACAAGGTGTAGCTAACTGTTGCGAATAAAAACTTCGGTTTTCATTTTGTGACCGATGGGTCCTTACTTTTCGAAGAGCCCTCGTATGTTGTTCTTTCTTCATTGCAACAATTTCCTTTGCGGCTATGGGATATGTTTAAGGGATGGATACTAGACAGAACACGATTTGTAAGAAACCAGACAGTGCTGCCTAAAACGAAAACTTGTGTCTTTTCGATACTGATGTCAATGTCCCTCAATTTTAAGTGAAAAAGGCTGTTTTGCATTTACTTTTTTTATTTACTTGATACTCAGCACACTTCCTCACAATGAACAGACCGAAGCGTCCGCATATTAAAACTTGAATTTAGTTCCACTATCAGACTCATGTTTGCTAATGCATTGTTGCTTTTCCTTCCGCCCCAATAACTGAGTGGCCAGCGTGACGGATTGCCGTCCTACGGGCCCGGGTTCGATTCACAGCTGGGTCGGGGATTTTCTCCGCTCAGGGACTGGGTGTTGTCTTCATCATCATTTCATCCCCATCCGGCGCGCAGGTCGCCAAATGTGGCGTCGAATGTAATAAGATCTGCACCAAGGCGGCCGGACCTGCCCCGTAGGAGGCCTCCAGGCCAATGACCCAAACGCTCATTTCCATTCCACTGCTTTTCCAAATTGAACTGTCGCATTATACACTGATGTGACAAAGTTATGGTATAGCTAGAGGTATATGGCTCTGAGCACTATGGGACTTAATAGCTGAGGTCATCAGTCCCCTAGAACTTAGAACTACTTAAACCAAACTAACCTAAGGACATCAGACACATCCATGTCCGAGGCAGGATTCGAACATGCGACAGTAGCGGTCGCGCGGTTCCAGTCTGAAGCGCCTAGAACCGCTCGGCCACAGCGACCGGCTGCCGACGTAGTGTCCGACAGAGAGACGCACCAGGCGACCGAACCACACGAAGTTATTGTGTATAACAGTAGTTAAGTTTTACGGAACCCTCAGACCACAATCCCTACTCGCGCCTGTCCACATTTCCTTTCGTGTCATCAGTAACCTGATTAAGACCGCTACGGTCGCAGGTTCGAATCCTGCCTCGGGTATGGATGTGTGTGATGGCCTTAGTTAGGTTTAAGTAGTTCTAAGTTCTCGGGCACTAATTACCTCAGAAGTCCCATAGTGCTCAGAACCATAACCTGATTAGTTTCATAGTTCCTCTCTTGTACCAACCCCTATCGTCTCAGGGTAGCACTTACATCCAACACTCTTGAGTTTTTGTAGGATGCATTACAGTCTCTGTCTTCCTGTACATTTCCCTCTGATACCACGGAAGTTCTTCCCTGATGTCTTAACACTCATCCTGTCGACCTGTGCATTCTTAATGTTTTGCGCATTTAATTTAGTTGCAACAGGGTCCAAAGCGGTAATAAAATTCTTGAAAGAAATAATGTTCCTGGATAAGCTGTTTTCCTCTCCCCCACAATTCTACACCTCCTAAACTCCTACGACTGCGCTTTCTTTTCTGCACACGTCAGTAAGAAACACTCCAGAATTGCCACGATTCTGTTCTTCTCCGTTTTTCTGGCCACAGAAAGTTATAACATGTGGGTGCAGCAGTGTTAATCATAGACTCCTTTAGCAAAATAGTGTCAAACATTTTCCTGTATTAATGAAAAAGTTTCTGTGCTTGTGCGGAAAACTGCGTCCGAGACCGCAAGCGATGCAGTAAAAGCGATTTTAAAAAATAATAAAAATCTTAAATTATAATTCTGAACGGAATTCTTTTGGGTATTAGGCGCTTCACTGAACCAGCTACGAAATTTGTCGAGGTGTCGCCTTTGCAGCGGTCCTTCTCAGGACGGTTAAATTACAATGCACAAGCTTTGATACGTAGGGTATCCGTAACTGAGAGAGATGATAATTAATTTAGAGAGATCCTCTTCAGTTGTACTGATTATTTATTCAAATAAATATTACAGCTGAAGCTGATTTCTCTAAATTAATTAAATTACAGTGGTTGAATGCTAATTAAGAGCGCGATTATCTCTAACAGTTTCTCACGTGTCGTTCACCGCTGACAATTTTCTCTTTAGTTTGTTCACGTCCACTTTGTTCTCTATCAAGGTACACTTACGGATCGGATAAATTCTTAAATATCCGTGTGTGGTTCGTTGATTCGGCGCCTCAAGTATAAATGCTCAGACTAAGCGCTTTCAGAAAAATGCGGACGCATGCCCTGGGCGTAAGAACTCAGCTGTGCAGAGTCTGGAAATATGGAACTGCTTCCAGCGCTCATAAAACGGAAACCGCTTTCTAAACCAACGGGCAAGTCCCAGAGAAAACAACGGAAGTCGAGGTAATAACCAATTCCTATCCTCCATCCCCCTTCTTCTCATGCTATAGTCCTCCCCTCCCCTCCCCCCCCTCACCTCCCCCCTACTCACCGTCGGCCGCTGCCACAGGAAAAGCAAAGAGCTGACCGTGACGTAAGAGCGAGCTACTAGCCTTGGGCTGTCTGCAGAGTTACCAGGCCATCCGCATTTCCGTCTTCCTTTCCTCGTGTAAAAGTTACCTATTTACTTTGTCTTTTATTTCTATACATTTATAACCCGTTACACCAGATTTGTGGTTAGGTTCAGGACTTCCTTCCAAATGAAACTCGGAATCGACGGATTGAAAGGTAATTTCGGGGCTACCTTAACGCCGTGTTACAGGGACGCCATTGCTTGGAACATACAGGGCGATTCCGTAATGAGAAACTATCAGAGACGATGGAGAACACTGAATGTACCAATTTGAGGCCTGGTCTGGAAACAACTGGTTCGGAAGTTAAAAGTGAAAATCGTTCTTATATCTCTGGCACTGTTTAACATCTACTTGTACTGTTGTTACTGGCTGGTTCAAATGGCTCTGAGCACTATGGGACTTAACAGCTATGGTCATCAGTCCCCTAGAACTTAGAACTGCTTAAACCTAATTAACCTAAGGACATCACACAACACCTAGTCATCACGAGGCAGAGAAAATCCCTGACCCGGCCGGGAATCGAAACCGGGAACCCGGGCGCGGGAAGCGAGAACGCTACCGCACGACCACGAGCTGCGGACACTGTTGTTAATAAGCATCTATCAAAAGCAGAAAACAGACAAAAGAAGAAAAAAAATGTGTAGGAAACATGGGCTCTAAAATGTATACCTGAAGATCTATGAGTATTTGTTAATATTAGCTACTGTGAAACACATCTCTGCTTCTGAACAAATGAACGTAGCTTTTAAACGGCGCATTTTAGAGTGCATATTTACTGAGCTTTTTTTCTTGTTTTGGTTCACACTGCCTCCTCCAAAAATTTGGGAATCAAAGTTATTGCCGTAGAAAAGATGTGTTTCACAGTATCGTAAATGATGAACTGCTCATAGCTCTTATAGTACGAATTTTAGAGCTGATGCTTACCAGACAGATTTTGTTTTGTATTGTTTCATACTATTCGACTATGAATGTTGTCTGTCCTAAAATCTTAGCACAAAGTACTGCTGTCATAGGAAGACCGGTTTCTTCTTTGTTACCTTCCTTGTACCTGTTTTTTCCTTTCCATCTTCTGCGATTGCCCTTTTTAGAGACGTCCTTTTCTATTAATCTTATTTGGTAGTGGCCACAGGCGGCTAAGTAATACTCAAGAATCGGTCAAACATGCGTTTCATGAACCACTTATTTCGGAGGTGTATTTCATTTCCTTTTCATCCACTCATTTCACCATGATATTGAAAACATAGCTATTTTGAATAAAATCATTTTGAGTATTAGGCACGTCGTTATGAAAACACTAAAAATACCGACGTCTCGGCCGTCTTCGCAGCGTTCCTCTTCAGGGCAACTAACTGCTTGGCCTTTCCCCATAGACACTGTTATTTCCAGTGTCAGGTGGCCACCGACGTCCTATTCTCGAATGCGATAGGAAAATTCCTGGTAAAGGTTGCTATGCAATGACGGCTGGAAAGTAAGCTATTACCTGTGCTACTATGGGACGTGATTGGTGAGCATCAGCGAATCGGCTGCTTGTACCCCGGAGTAGCGTTTTCTGACAGCGAGACGATGATGCTGAGCGGCAGTTCTGTTATGGCCATTTTCTTGCTGTCGAAACCGAGTCACTTGGAGCTGCTGGCTGGGGAAAGCCCGTGGCCCGCTGAACTGGCATCACTCGTAGCCATCCTCTCTATTCACGGTATGTGGCCGTCTGAGAAGCACAGGAAATAGCTCACTACCCTCCTAGCAATCTTCCAATTGTTCAATGGAATCTCAGAGTGTGGCGTCGGGAGCCACCTGACAACCGAAATACGTAGGGGAAGACTAACACCAGAATCCAGACGTTACTCATCCTGAAGAGGAAAGCTCCAAAGTCTGTCGAAACGTCGCTATTGCAATTATTGTTAAGAGTCTCATACTCAAAATAGTTTTATGGGAATGCAGATATTCACGACCAATTTCACTGACCAAATCTTATCGGTTTATCAGACTAGTCGTTGTGTGGTATTGTCGCAGAGTTTCGACGAATTTCGTACTCGTCATCTTCAGGTCATCACTTCACTTGAAGATGGTGAGCAGGAACTCGTGGAAACGTTGCGAGTACGCTGTGCCCCGACTTGGCTAATTACCCACAAAGAAAATGATTTTGTCAAATTGACTCTTGCCTTGGAATTCTACGAACGTATACCTATGGTTTCCTGGACGTATAACTGAGCTACCAACAACTTTGCCTTTGTCCCCAGGCTATTGTAGTGCTGGCTCTGGCCACCGTGGCCTTTGCTGAGGAGGAGAAGAAGCAGGAGAAGCGAGGCCTGCTGGGTCTGGGATACGGAGGCTACGGAGGCTACGGAGGCTACGGAGGCTACGGACACGGCCTGGCCCTGGCTGCCGCCCCCGCAGCCATCGCCGCCCCCGCCATCGCTCACGCCCCCGCTGTCGCTGTCGCTCCCGCCCCTGCAGTGGCCGTCGCCCCAGCAATTGCCCACGCCCCCGCTGCCGTCTCCACCGTCTCACAGGTACGTACCCTCCACTATCTAGCACTAGCGCCTAAGTTTCGATGCTCGTGGGTTCCAATCTACCGAGTATTCCAGATATACAAACTTACATGGCACATCAGGAATACAACAACAGTCAGTAATCACATAGGAACCGGGGGTTGCAAACGCTGCAGTCACAATGGGGTGTTGTTCTACAAACACGGGCAGAGAGCACGGAGACCTTCGCCATTCACACCGTCAAAGCGTATGGAGTAACACGGCTAGCTACACGTACCGCCAAATGGCTGAGCTGCATCTGACTTATGGCGCGGCCAACTGCAATGGACGAGCAGCTGTGCGAAATATCGCGATAGAAAGCTGCCTGCCACACATTATTGGTCACCCCCCATAGCCGATTGTGCGAAACCGGCTCGTTCCATGCGCACAAGCCGTGTGCTGCTTACCAACAGACAACACGGGCAGCTGACAAAGGAAGAAAGCATTCTGGAAAAGGTGCAGCGTACGCCGTCAAATAGTACACGGATTGCATCCCGCGCTGCTGATATCCTCCAATCCTCCATCAGGTGCATTATGCACGGCGAAGGACTGCACCCATTTTATTTCCAGTGCATCCCGGCATTGCAAGCAGGGGACTACACCAAGCGAAGGGGATTTGCGCAGCGGTTTCTGCAGAAATCCACTACATACCGAAGATTCACAGTGAATTTTCTCTTCATCGCTTATCCTTAACGTATGGACTGGCATCGTCGGAGACTGTTTAATGGGGCCGTATGTTCTCCCGGACCGTATTCCTGCGAGAGGTTCTGTCCGACATGCTGAGTGATGTTCTCATGTCTTTTCGTCGTCATATTGGATTTCAGCACTATGCAGCCCACGTAACATAAATGTCATTCGTTTATTTCTTCAAGGAAATTTTCAGCCGCGTTCTGTAGGGGCAATGAAGATGCTCCTGCAGCGTTTTAGACAGTAATGGTTTGATCACCCACAATACGGCCCTTAATTCGGCCTGTTGTTCATCTCTGCTCACATGAACCGCCGGCTACGACGACAACAGTTTGGCACAAACAACGATAATCAGACCAGTGTAGACAATTGGAAGAAAGCACAGGCGGCTACCTTCTGTGACGAGGGTGCTGGAAGGTTTGTACAGTGCCACTACAAATGTCTAAGTTAGAGAGGCGATTATTTAGAGAGGTAGCTGGAAGGTGTAGCTAACTGTTGCGAATAAAAAAATTTTGATTTCCACTGCGGTTTTCATTTTGTGACCGATGGGGCCTTACTTTCCGAAGGGCCATTGTGTGTTGTTCTTTCTTCATTGCAACAATTTCCTTTGCGATTATGGGATATGTTTAAGGGATGGTTAATTCCTAAGAAACCAGAGAGTGTCGTCTAAAATGAAAACTTGTGTCTTTTTGATACAGATGCCAAAGTCCCTCAATTTTAAGTGAAAAAGGCTGTTTTACGTTTACTTCCTTTATTGACTTGGTACTCAGCACACTTTCTCACATTGACTAGACCGAACCGTCCGCATACATAAGATAACATTCCATTGGAATTTCTAAAACCACTGGGGAAAGTGGCATCAAGTCATCAACACAATTCCGAAGACAACAAGAGTCGGCAAGTGGGAGAATTGTAGCACAACCTGTTTAACAGCTCATGCATCCAGTTACTGATAATAATATTATAGAGAAGGATGAAAAAGAAAATTAAACATGCGTTAAATGACGATGTGGCTGGCTTCAGGGTAGATAAAGGCACCAGAGAAGCAGTTCTGACTTGCGGTTGATAATGGAAGTAAGAACAAAAAACAGAAAAAGCTCTTTCATAGGGTTTGTCGACATAGAAAAAGCAATCGACAATCTCAATTGATGGAAGATGTTCGTAATTCTGACAAAAATAGGGATAAGTTATAGGGAAAGACGGGTAATATACAATATTTACCATTTCTGGAAAAATCCCGACCGAACCTTCACAGTGAACGTCTTCTTCATCGCTTATCCTTAACGTACGGACTGGCATCGTCGGAGACTGTTTAATGGGGCCGTATGTTCTCCCGGACCGTATTCCTGCGAGAGGTTCAGTCCGACATGCTGAACGATGCTCTCATGTTTTTTTTCGTCGACGCATTCGATTCCAGCATTCGATTGCAGCAGAGAAGTGAGGGCACATCTGCAGGCAACCTTTTCCGGCCACTGAATAGGTCGCGGTGGCCGAGTCCCATGGCCACCAAGATCACTCGATCTCTACTTAGTCGATTCTTTCCTCTGTGTGTGTGTCGGGGGGGGGGGGGGGGGGGAGGTTATGTATTTGAAACACCAGTCACCTGTTACATCGCCGGACGACCTAGAGGCTGGAATTGTTGGAACAACAGGGTGTCTTCGAGATACGCCAGGTATCTTTGTGAGGGTGCGCCGTTCAAAGCAGCGTCGATGTCAGTCGTGTCTCGATCGATCTGAACAAAACATTGATGACCTCCTGTAGGGGGTGAGCATTTGTAGCATATGTGCAAATAACTGCAACGTTATTTAATAGTCCTGAAAGGCCTCTGTGATCCCATTTTCCTATGTGACTAACTATCTTTGTTGTATGCTCGATGTGCTCTGCCAGTTCGTAAACATTTCTTACCATCTCACTTGCCCGGCGCGCCACCAGGCAACAATTAATGTTGCAGCGGACAGTGGTTATAACGTTTTGATTATTAAAATACACATTGTTTCAAAATGAATGTACAGATTTTAATGCTTTGTAGCATTCACTACTTTGAATTTACAACTATAACCAATACATCAAATGAAAGAGTAATTCAAACAGTTTGTCTTACAAGAGTTGGATGTGAGCACCTATAGTCAGTTACACATCGAGTCAACGGACGGATTCTTACCAAAGCTTGATCATTGTGTCTAGAGTAATTGTTGCAACAATGCTGTTTCTAGAGTTGGGTAGATAATCTGGCACATAAAAATAACGTTCTTTAGTTAGTGGCGTAGTAAGATCCGCCAGCGAAGTGGAGCACGAGCTTGCTGCCAAATAAAATTCCGTGATTCAACTCCTTCCAACTAACGAAAGAGCCCATCGAGATAAGAAACATCAGTTGCAGTTGCTTTACCGAAGAAGAAAGGCCCATGAACTTGCCACTAGGGTATGCATCGAGAAAAATTCAATTTAGATTAGTCTCGTTGCAACTATTTAATCCCATGGGGATTTTATGCCCCACACATTTTATGTACACATTTTCACTTAAGTGAAGTGTCAGTTCATCACTGAAGACGACACGGTCCAGAAAATCTTCATCCTAATGCAGCAACATTTCGTTTACAAAATTGGCATTTAAGCTACAGTCCATCGGGCTTTAGAGCTTGCAAAATTGGCATTTAAACTACAGTCCATCGGGCTTTAGAGCTTGTAACAACTACAAACGATAGTGATGTAGTTGTAAGGGTCCCCTTAAAAATGACCACAGAGTCGTCAGTGGAACTGCTAGTTCACGACTACCACTACGAACTGATTTCTTGTGGCTACAGGTCAATGATTCTCACTCGTTCAACACGTTCTGCCGTCACTCTTGGTCGTTCAGTACTTTTCCCTTTGCGTAAAGGTCAACAAAACTATTCCAGTTGCTCATTTATTCGAAGTATTGCTTTATAATTTTAAGCTCAATGTAATAAATCTTGAAACGCAAATATTCATTTTGAAACGTCCTGTATTTCATAGCGTCAGTAGATCTATCTATCTATATCTGGATCTCGCTCCAGCTACTGCCGGGTCTGGGTGCTGACGAGTCCTCTCCATTTGGCTCGATCCTCCCACCACTTTTCTTCCTCCAATTGCTGCCAGGTCACACCTCTCATTTCCACAGATATTCTCATTCCCGTTTTCCACCGTGTTCTTGGGCGCCCTCTAGGTCTTTTTCCATCCATCTTTAGTTCTTCCATAATTTTGGGGAGTCTCTGCCCACACATCCTCTTTTTCAGTTTCTTCTCTCATACTTTCTTGTTATTGTTTTTCCCTTAACTGCTCTGAGAAATTTCATTTCCCCTGCTTGCAGTCTGCTCCAGTCCCTTTCTGTCATTGTCCATATTTCTCCTCCACAGGTGAAAAGAGCGGGGTAGTAACTCTTATACATAAGGAGTTTCGCTTTTTCTGAAATTACCTTATTCCAAATCATCTATTTATTGTTTGGTGGAAATTGCCTCCTTTCTGTAACCTCCTATTATTTAATTAGTCATTCTTCCAGCACTAGATATGTCACTCACTAAATAAGTAAAATTGCCTACCACTTTGAGGGGTTCTCCATTAAAAGTAATATTTTCATTAATACCTTTGCCCCTCCAAATACCATTACTTCACTCTTATCTTTATTTATTTTTAATCCGTACCTCTTCATTATTTACTTCCACGCATCAAGTTGTAACTCTACATCTAACTCTTTATCGCCCCTTATTACCATATCATCAGCAAAAATCTTTTTGTCTTTTTCTTTTGCTGCTTCTTTAACTGCCCTATTCATTGCCTTCATCACAACATTAAAAAGTGCAGGAAATATAATACTTCCTTGTTATAGGCCTTGTCTTATTTCGAAGTATTCAGAGTTCTCCAATGATGTTCTAATTCTACAATTGTGTCCTTTGTACATTGTCTTTATTACATTAATGTATCAATCTTCTATATTTATTTTCTTCATTTTCGTCAGCAGATATAAGTCATATCTAAGTTTAATCAGGATTACTTCCCTGAACAGTAAGGTAGCAAGCGGCTGTCATTGCGCCGCTTATGCTGTATGATCGTACAAGCTTGTAGGAACTATTTTCTGTGCAGTGCACAGTTTGCATCGAACCCTGCTATAATTGGTTTTCCTCTGCTTGCTGTTACAGGTGAGCTACGGCACCACCCACTACGCCCCCGCCGTGGCTAAGGTGGCCGTCGCCGCCCCCGCGGTCGCCGCCCCCGTGGCAGTCGCCGCCCCCGCCATCGCAGCCGCCCCCGCCATCGGACTGGGCTACGGCCACGGTCTCGGCCTGGGATACGGACACGGACTCGGTCTGGGATACGCTGCTGCCCCCGCCATCAGCCTGGGATACGGAGGATACGGACACGGTCTGGGATATGGTGGTTACGGATACGGACACCATTAGGGCCTTAGGGTGCGCCAACACCATGACACGGCTTCCACAGCCACGAACATCGCCAAGCATCATCGTCCATCACTGCTCCCATCGAAACTGCACCTCACCCTCGAATTTCATGTGACACCACCAGAAAGTCAATAAAAACATTACTGTGATTAATCATCAAATTTTGAGTCTACATTTCTTTCACAACCCAGATCCCTGTTATCCTGCAACGGCTGCTGCATGTTGTCCAATAGAACAAAGTCATCAGCTCCAGACATCCAGTCATCATTCAGCGTCAGTAAAGAGACGGTGTGTTTGGAACATATTACTCACACAATGTCAGCCAGGGAGCTGTGGCCAAAGAACTACAATACCTACGAACTGTTACTCAGTATGGCAAACTCGTTTTCTATCTGCATCCAGTAACGTCTCTGGGCTGTGAATGACATGGCGGCCGGTCGGTCTCGTTTGACCTTCATGGTCTATTCGATTGTGATAAAATGACATCTACACTACTGGCCATTAAAGTTGCTACACCACGAAAATGACGTGCTACAGATGCAAAATTTAACCGACAGGAAGAAGATGCTGTGATATGCAAATGATTAGCTTCTCAGAGCCTTCACACAAGGTTGGCGCCGGTGGCGACACCTACAACTTGCTGACACGAGGAAAGTCTCCAACCGATTTCTCATACACAAACGCCGTTGACCCACGTTGCCTGGTGAAATGTTGTTGTGATGTCTCGTGTAAGGAGAAGAAATGCGTACCATCACGTTTCCGACTTTGACAAAGGTCGGATTGTAGCCTATCGCGATTACGGTTTTTCGTATCGCGACATTGCTGCTCGCGTTGGTCGAGAACCAATGACTGTTAGCAGAATATGGAATCGGTGTGCTCAGGAGGTTAATATGGAACGCCGTGCTGGATCCCAACGGCCTCGCATCACTATGCGCATCTTATCCGCTTCGCTGTACCGGATCTTGCAGGCACGTCTCGATACCTGTGTCAACAGATGGGGACGTTCGCAAGACAACAACCATCTGCACGAACAGTTCGACGACGTTTTCAGCAGCATGGACTATCAGATCGGACACCATGGCTGCGGGTAACCTTGACGCTGCATCACAGACAGGGGCGCGTGCGATGCTGTACTCAACGACGAACCTGGGTGCACGAATGGTAAAACGACATTTCTTCGGCTGAATCCAGGTTCTGTTTACAGCATCATGATAGTAGCATCCCTGTTTGGCGACATCGCCATGAACGCACATTAGAAGCGTGTATTCGTCAAGAATCACAAGAGGAGGAGGTATACTTGGGAAAGGCCGGGGGATACGGGAAGATTTCAATTAGATTACATCATGGTGAGACAGAGATTCCGAAATTAGATACTGGATTGTAAGGCGTACCCAGGAGCAGATATAGACTCAGATCACAATATAGTAGTGATGAAGAGTAGGCTGAAGTTCAAGACATTACTCAGGAAGAATCAATACGCAAAGAAGTGGGATACGGAATTTCTAAGGAATGATGAGATACGTTTGAAGTTCTCTAACCCTATAGATACAACAATGAGGAATAGCGCAGTAGGCAACACAGTTGAAGGGGAATGGACGTCTCTAAAAAGGGCCATCACAGAAGTTGGGGAAGGAAAACATAGGTACAAAGAAGGTAGCTGCGAAGAAACCATGGGTAACAGAAGAAATACTTCAGTTGATTGATGAAAGGAGGAAGTACAAACATGTTCCGGGAAAATCAGGAATACAGAAATATAAGTCGCTGAGGAATGAAATAAATAGGAAGTGCAGGGAAGCTAAGACGAAGTGGCTGCAGGAAAAATGTGAAGACATCAAAAAAGATATGATTGTCGGAAGGGCAGACTCAGCATACAGGAAAGTCAAAACAACCTTTGGTGACATTAAAAGCAACGGTGGTAACATTAAGAGTGCAACGGGAATTCCACTGTTAAATGCAGAGGAGAGTGCAGATAGGTGGAAAGAATACATTGAAAGCCTCTATGAGGGTGAAGATTTGTCTGATGTGATAGAAGAAGAAAGAGGAGTCGATTTAGAAGAGATTGGGGATCCAGTATTAGAATCGGAATTTAAAAGAGCTTTGGAGGGCTTACGGTAAAATAAGGCAGAAGAGATAGAGAACATTCCATCAGAATTTCTAAAATCATTAGATGAAGTGACAACAAAACGACTATTCACTTTGGTGTGTAGAATATATGAGTCTGGCGACATACCATCTGACTTTCGGAAAAGCATCATCCACACAATTCCGAAGACGGCAAGAGCTGACAAGTGCGAGAATTATCTCACAGTCAGCTTAACAGCTCATGCATCGAAGCTGCTTACAAGAATAATATACAGAAGAATGGAAAAGAAAATTGAGAATGCGCTAGGTGACGATCAGTTTGGCATAAGGAAAAGTGAAGGCACGAGAGAGGCAATTCTGACGTTACGGCTAATAATGGAAGCAAGGCTAAAGAAAAATCAAGACACGTTCATAGGATTAGTCGACCTGGAAAAAGCGTTCGACAATATAAAATGGTGCAAGCTGTTCGAGATTCTGAAAAAAGTAGGGGTAAGCTATAGGGAGAGACGGGTCATATACAATATGTACAACAACCAAGAGGGAATAATAAGAGTGGACGATCAAGAACGAAGTGCTCGTATTAAGAAGGGTGCAAGACAAGGCTGTAGCCTTTCGCCCCTACTCTTCAATCTGTACATCGAGGAAGCAATGATGGAAATAAAAGAAAGGTTCAGGAGTGGAATTAAAATACAAGGTGAAAGGATATCAATGATACGATTCGCTGATGACATTGGTATCCTGAGTGAAAGTGAAGAAGAATTAGATGATCTGCTGAACGGAATGAACAGTCTAATGAGTACACAGTATGGTTTGAGAGTAAATCGGAGAAAGACGAAGGTAATGAGAAGTGGTAGAAATGAGAACAGCGAGAAACTTAACATCAGGATTGATGGTCACGAAGTCAATGAAGTTAAGGAATTCTGCTACCTAGGCAGTAAAATAACCAATGACAGGCGGAGCAAGGAAGACATCAAAAGCAGACTCGCTATGGCAAAAAAGGCATTTCTGGCCAAGAGAAGTCTACTAATATCAAATACCGGCCTTCATTTGAGGAAGAAATTCCTGAGGATGTACGTCTGGAGTACAGCATTGTATGGTAGTGAAACATGGACTGTGGGAAAACCGGAACAGAAGAGAATCGAAGCATTTGAGATGTGGTGCTATAGACGAATGTTGAAAATTAGGTGGACTGATAAGGTAAGGAATGAGGAGGTTCTACGCAGAATCGGAGAGGAAAGGAATACGTGGAAAACACTGATAAGGAGAAGGGACAGGATGATAGGACATCTGCTAAGACATGAGGGAATGACTTCCATGGTACTAGAGGGAGCTGTAGAGGGCAAAAACTGTAAAGACAGAGACTGGAATACGTCAAGCAAATAATTGAGGACGTAGGTTGCAAGTGCTACTCTGAGATGAAGAGGTTAGCACAGGAAAGGAATTCGTGGCGGGCCGCATCAAACGAGTCAGTAGACTGATGACGAAAAAAAAGTCCTCAGAGCCATTTGAACTACAGAGACTGGGGAGAAATTGACTTTCCATGGGATGTATGCAGGATAACGAACGGAAGCCACATACATCTTTAGTTTATAGTAAGAAAAAACTTGATCTGTTTCGCTACAAAAAACGCTAAACCAGGCTCAATACATTCTTTCAATAAATTATCTGAATTTTTACAATTGTAAAGTGTCATTTGAAATAGATTGTGTGTTACGAATAAGAAACAAATGGAAACCTCTTGATATAAATTCAGGTTAGCGTCAGAAAGTATCTAGCTATGTGATGCGATCGCTTTTGCTCCTGTTGTATCAAAAGCTGTGGGGTAAAATGAAACTTGTGGAATTCGTGGCGGGTCGCATCAAACCAGTCAGTAGACTGATGAAAAAAAAAAAAAAAAAACAACGCTCACCTCTTGTTCGCATTGATGGCACTTTGAACAGTGGACGTTACATTTCAGATGTGTTACGACCCGTGGCTCTACCCTCCATTCGATCCCTGCGAAACCCTATATTTCAGCAGGATGACGCACGACCGCATGTTGCAGGTCCTGTACGGACCGTTCTAGATACAGAAAATGTTCGCCGGCCTGGGTGGCTGAGCGGTTCTACGCGCTACAGTTTAGAACGGCGCGACCGCTACGGTCGCAGGTTCGAATCCTGCCTCGGACGTGGATGTGTGTGATGTCCTTAGGTTAGTTAGGCTTAAGTAGTTCTAAGTTGTAGGGGACTGATGACCTCAGACGTTTAGTCCCATAGTGCTCAGAGCCATTTGAACAGAAAATATTCGATTGCTGCCATGGCCATCACATTCTCCAGACCACTCACCATTTGAAAACGTCTGGTCAATGGTGGCCGAGCAACTGGCTCGTCACAATACACCAGTAACTACTCTTGATGAACTGTGGTATCGTGTTAAGGCTGCATGGCCATCCAAGATCTGTTTGACTCAAAGCCCAGGCGTATCAAGGCCGTTATTACGGCCAGAGGTGGTTGTTCTGGGTACTGATTTCTCAGTATCTATGCACCCAAACTGCGTGAAAATGTAATCACATGTCAGTTCTAGTATAATTAATAAATTGCTATTAAAAAAGAGAGATATTTCACAAATTTTAGGAAAAAAGCATTATAAAATATTTTTTGGTGTAATAGTCCCAGCTGCAAATAGCCACACTTGATAATTAGTTCTTGTCACGTGTAATATTCATATTCTGAACTGATTAACCATGAGTTGTATATACAGGGTGTCCGTAATTATAGTTCCTGTTTCAAAACACAGTCGGAAGAGAACCATTGTTAACAATGACTTCAAATTTGAACAACATGTTACCACATTATTATAGGGAAATGTCATGGAGGAAAAGTTAACGGCAACTTGACCAATAGACGGCGCTGTAAGCGCCGAACGCGCTCACGAAGATACGCTCGACTCGCTGCTGTCCCTCAGTTTGAGTCCGAGTCACCCGACGTGACTGTGTGCGAGAAGGATCGCGCTGCTGGTAAAGCTCTTTCACAAGAACAGTGACTCTGCGGCACTACCCCTGTAGTAGTTGCGTGCTATGCCGTCTTTGGCCCTAGGAAAATAATAAACTGATGCCGTTTTATTCGCCTTACTACAATTAACAACCGATTTTTCCCATCCGATGTGGACGCCGTGGTGGGTCGCCTTCATTCGTAGTAGATCCTATTTACGATAAGCCTCTTTCTGCCCCATCTATTGGTAAAATTTTAGTTGACTTTTGTGAAATTTCTCTCTACGTCAATAATACGCTGTTCACATTTGACGCCTTCTGATGTGGTTCTCTTCCTACAGCGTTTGGAAACTGGAACTTTAACTATGGCCACCCTGTATACACTCCTGGAAATTGAAATAAGAACACCGTGAATTCATTGTCCCAGGAAGGGGAAACTTTATTGACACATTCCTGGGGTCAGATACATCACATGATCACACTGACAGAACCACAGGACCATAGACACAGGCAACAGAGCATGCACAATGTCGGCACTAGTACAGTGTATATCCACCTTTCGCAGCAATGCAGGCTGCTATTCTCCCATGGAGACGATCGTAGAGATGCTGGATGTAGTCCTGTGGAACGGCTTGCCATGACATTTCCACCTGGCGCCTCAGTTGGACCAGCGTTCGTGCTGGACGTGCAGACCGCGTGAGACGACGCTTCATCCAGTCCCAAACATGCTCAATGGGGGACAGATCCGGAGATCTTGCTGGCCAGGGTAGTTGACTTACACCTTCTAGAGCACGTTGGGTGGCATGGGATATATGCGGACGTGCATTGTCCTGTTGGAACAGCAAGTTCCCTTGCCGGTCTAGGAATGGTAGAACGATGGGTTCGATGACGGTTTGGATGTACCGTGCACTATTCAGTGTCCCCTCGACGATCACCAGAGGTGTACGGCCAGTGTAGGAGATCGCTCCCCACACCATGATGCCGGGTGTTGGCCCTGTGTGCCTCGGTCGTATGCAGTCCTGATTGTGGCACTCACCTGCACGGCGCCAAACACGCATACGACCATCATTGGCACCAACGCAGAAGCGACTCTCATCGCTGAAGACGACACGTCTCCATTCGTCCCTCCATTCACGCCTGTCGCGACACCACTGGAGGCGGGCTGCACGATGTTGGGGCGTGAGCGGAAGACGGCCTAACGGTGTGCGGGACCGTAGCCCAGCTTCATGGAGACGGTTGCGAATGGTCCTCGCCGATACCCCAGGAGCAACAGTGTCCCTAATTTGCTGGGAAGTGGCGGTGCGGTCCCCTACGGCACTGCGTAGGATCCTACGGTCTTGGCGTGCATCCGTGCGTCGCTGCGGTCCGGTCCCAGGTCGACGGGCACGTGCACCTTCCGCCGACCACTGGCGACAACATCGATGTACTGTGGAGACCTCACGCCCCACGTGTTGAGCAATTCGGCGGTACGTCCACCCGGCCTCACGCATGCCCACTATACGCCCTCGCTCAAAGTCCGTCAACTGCACATACGGTTCACGTCCACGCTGTCGCGGCATGCTACCAGTGTTAAAGACTGCGATGGAGCTCCGTATGCCACGGCAAACTGGCTGACACTGACGGCGGCGGTGCACAAATGCTGCGCAGCTAGCGCCATTCGACGGCCAACACCGCGGTTCCTGGTGTGTCCGCTGTGCCGTGCGTGTGATCATTGCTTGTACAGCCCTCTCGTAGTGTCCGGAGCAAGTATGGTCGGTCTGACACACCGGTGTCAATGTGTTCTTTTTTCCATTTCCAGGAGTGTATAATTAAGACCTTCCTGCGGAATTTTGATGCTCCATTGACTTCTGTTCCATTCTGTGACATCCAGTGTTAATCGATCTTTATCCGGTACGATGTGAGTTAGCAATGGTCTTGTACGGCGGTGTAATGCTTGTTACAGTCTCTCATTGTAGTCTGGCTCACAGACGTGGCAGAATGATGTATTTTAAGACCGAAAATAAGAACGTTTGTGGTAGATATTCTGACCGAGAAAGAACCTGAAAATACAACTACCGCTTATGTGCTTTTGCAGTCTCAAGAAAATATCCTGTGCAAACTCACCATCAAATGGGTTCCATTCTCATCATTAAAAGCGAAATTCCTTGTTCGCTGTGTTAACGGTATATGAGTGTTCAAAAAAGGCGATATAAAGCGCATTATATGCCAATAAGGCACAGTGTCAAAGCATTCACGTGGATTCAAGAAAGGCCAGTCTAGATAAAAACAGATATACAACCAATAAAAGCTGGTACCACCCACGTCTGGAGTAGACATGGACTGTGGGAAAAGCGGAACAGAAGAGAATCAGCGTTTGAGATGCGGTGCTACAGACGATTGTTGAAAATTAGCTGGAGTGATAAGGTAAGGAACGAGGAGGTTCTGCACAGAACCGGAGAGGAAAGGAATATGTGGAAAACACTGATAAGGTGAAGGGACAGGATGATAGGACATTTGTTAAGACATGAGAGGATGACTTCCATGGTACTAGAGGGAGCTGTAGAAGGCAAAACTGTAGAGGAGGACTGCAAATAATTGAGGACGTAGGTTGCAAGTGCTACTCTGAGGTGAAGAGGTTAGCACAGGAAAGGAATTCGTGGCGGGTCGCATCAAACCAATCAGAAGACTGATGAAAAAAAATCCCAATACCATCAACAAAAGCAAAATAACGATAATACTCGTAAAGGGCAGTCAAAATAAAGCTAAGGGAATTGTATTAGGAAAGGAGAGGCTGAAAGAGGCAGATGAGCTTTATTACTCAGGCAGCAAAACACCTGACGGTGACCGAAGTACAGTGGATGTAAGACGCAGACCTGCTAATAGCAAGGAAAGCTTTTCTGAAACAGAGCAACTATTTTTTTTAACTGCATATATAAATTAGACGTATATTCTAAAGCTTGACAAAAATATTATCTCTACCGAGGTTCAAGTCATCTGGTCGCTTGTAACAGCTGTAGGCGAAATCAAGTTATTTGTCGGAGATTTTTCACCGGGCATACGATAATAGGGGAGATGAGCAGTGACTCTGCGGTATGCCGTCCCCCTACCCTTGCAGTACAACGACACTCTCGTAGTTTCAGAATTTCAGCCGCTTGCCGAACTGCGTTTCTTCTCCGTAAGGGGGACATCCCCATCCTACCACCAGTGCATGACAAGCTAGCGTGCTGCTTCCCAATCTGACGGTACATAATCGGAACTGGTGATAGAAACTGTCTCGCCTAACAATACAGTTCTAGGCGCTACAGTCTGGAACAGCGCGACCTCTACGGTTGCAGGTTAGAATCCTGCCTCGGGCATGGATGTGTGTGATTCCCTTAGGTTAGTTAGATTTAAGTAGTTTTACGTCCTAGGGGACTGATGACCTCAGAAGTTAAGTCCCATAGTGCTCAGAGGCATTTGAACCATTTTTAGCTATACAGTTGACAGAGTAGAAATAACAATGTGTTCGTTATGCGGTCTTCTCCAGTAGCAAAGGTTTACGAAGTGAAATGAAAATCCGTCGCTTGAAAAAAAAAAAAATAATAATTAGAGAGTGTTTCACGTACGACGAAAACTCTGCCTCCAGCGTCGCTTGGCATTCGCTACAGCACAATGCACGTGCGCATGTATCCCGTGCCACCCAACGTGCTCTAGAAGGTGTAAGTCAACCACCCTGGCCAGCAAGATCTCCGGATCTGTCCCCCATTGAGCATGTTTGGGACTGGATGAAGTGTCGTCTCACGCGGTCTGCACGTCCAGCACGAACGCTGGTCCAACTGAGGTGCCAGGTGGAAATGGCATGGCAAGCCGTTCCACAGGACTACATCCAGCATCTCTACGATCGTCTCCATGGGAGAATAGCAGCCTGCATTGCTGCGAAAGGTGGATATACACTGTACTAGTGCCGACATTGTGCATGCTCTGTTGCCTGTGTCTATGTGCCTGTGGTTCTGTCAGTGTTATCATGTGATGTATCTGATCCCAGGAATGTGTCAATAAAGTTTCCCCTTCCTGGGACAATGAATTCACGGTGTTCTTATTTCAATTTCCAGGAGTGTACATATCAGTAAATTAGCTTACCACGCCTATTTTCATTCTCTGCTTTCGTATTGCATCATATTCTGGGGTAACTCATCATTGAGTAAAAGAGTGTTCTTGCACAAAAGCGTGTAATTAGAATAATTGCTGGAGCTCATCCAAGATCATCCTGCAGACACTTATTTAAAGAGATAGAGATCTTCACTGTAGCCTCACAATATATATATATTCAGGTATGAAATTTGTTATTAACAGTCTGAACGAATTCAAAAGTAATAGCAGTGTACATGGCTACAACACTAGGGGAAAGGATGATCTTCACTACTCAATGTTAAATCTGACTTTGACTCAGAAGGGGGTCAATTATGCTGCCACAATAGTCTTTGGTCACTTACCATTAGCATCAAAAGTCTAGCAGATAGCCGTATAGCATTTAAAAGGAAATTAAAAGAATTTCTTAATGGCAATTCCTTCTGCTTATTAGATGAATTTTTGGATATAGTAAGTGAGTAAATTCTCGAATCCCCGCAAAAAAAAGAATTAAAGATATTAATTGTCATGTAATATTTTGTGTAATGTAATATCTTGTATAGACACCTTTTATTAACCTGAAACGTTCCACGTCATTACTAAGTGTCGTATTCATTATCTATGGAACAAGTACTAATCTAATCTAATCTAATCTTTATACCGTTGTCGTTGTCTGTAGTTTTCCTTCGCAGAGGCATACGGCGAGTTGGGCTTGTTGTTGAATTATGCAAGGATAGAGTCGTACGCGGAATGGCGGCTTGCTTTCACGTGAAAATGTCTTGCTGCACGCATTCCCAACGATTAGGTAACTCAGGCGTATAATTTATGTACAACTGTTATATTGCTCTTTTATACCATTCTTGTGCTACACAGAACTGTAAAATTTTCTCTCTGTCAGGAGATACTGCAGATTTCTCTGGCAAATCGAGCTTTTTCTACCACTGAGAAGAGATGACTGACGGACACTCGGAAAATAAAAGTACCGTCGTAATCAATATTTTAAACATAGTTGCACAACAGCAACGGTTTCACGTAATAATTTTACCATCGTAATCGTAAAATATGAGAAGAAGATGTACGAACATATTGACGGCGGCAAATGTTGGTGAAACATGTAATGGTTACGTAGAAACAGGTACTGTAACCGCAGGTGAATCTATAAGCCCTAAAGGGCTTTCTGTAGAGATGGACCAGACAATAAGAAGAGCTAAAAGTGCTTATTCAGTGAAAAGGCTATAGTATAGAAATAGTAAAAGAAAATACCGGAGTCAATTATTGGGATAGAGGATCCTTTGGGGAAACTGCCTCGAATCAATAAAGGCGGTTTGACAGGAATTGTTTGAAGGTGTCAGCGATGCTATAGCCTCACTTTTATGAGGCGAACAGACTGTATTTTTAGTGAGATGGCGGTAGCCACCCTTTTGAGAAGAAAGCTGATACTGCAAGTGTTAAAAGCAAACGTCAGCGCCCTCTATCTGTTTTCTGTACTAACTAAATGGTAACTAAATGTCCGACTTCCTAGGTGGCTATGAAAACGCCCGAATACGTTAAAAGATAGTAAAAGTACTGTGATAGTTGAAATTTTGGCTGCTAGCTCGAAATCCAGTACAGAATAAAGCACAGTGTAGTACACATATACGGAAGAAATAAGAATTATTCTGGAATGAGTGAGAATGAAATATAATGAAATATTAGTGAGAGATCATAATATTAAAACGAGCACAATGAAAACAGAAGGCCTCTCCCCCACCCTCACCTACCTTGGACTCATCATTGACCGTCACCTCACCTGGATCCCTCATCTCCGCTCCATCCAATCCAAAGCCCACAACTGCCTCCGACTCCTTAAACTCCTCTCTGGCCGGCCTTGGGTTTGAAGCACTCTACCATCCTCCACACCTCCAAATCCTTAATCCGTCCCATCCTCTGCTATGGCAGTCCCATCTGAATATCCTCCCTACCTCCCCCTTCCCCAAATCCCCAAATCCCCAAATTCTATAAGTCCTTCCAGATCCTCAAGCACCATGCACTCCACCTCGCCTTCCGTATATGCCTCCCATCCCCCATGCAGTTCCTCTATGTCCTCATTCCTTTCCCCCATGTGTTCCCTTTCCTCGAACATATACATGTCCTCTACACCTCCTGCTACCTTGATCCCCCTCACCCCTTGGTTGCTCCTCTCCTCTCCCATCCCTGCCCTCTGCCACGTCTTCACTGTTGTGTCCCCCCTACCCTCCATGTCTACACCCTTCATCTCCTTTCCCAAGGTGACTTCCATCAACTCACCCTTCTGATGATGGCCTCTCTCCCTCCATTTATCCCTCCTGTGAACCCCCTCCTCCCTCCATCCATCTGTCCTTTTCCCGAGCTCCCTCTCTCCCTCTTCCATCCTGTTTTTTCCCCGCCTACCCTCTCCCTGACTCCCAAGTCTTTTTATATTCCCCTCCACTACCTCCCCCAATCCTTTCTACGTCCATCCGGTCCCTTCTTTTTGCTATGTCCTCCCCCTCCATCAGCTCCGCCCTTTTCCTCGCCTCCCTCCCTTTTTACTCTCTCATTGGTCAGGTGCTCCCCCAAACAGGGGGGGGATCGAAATCGAATAAAGGGAAAAAAAGGAAAATGGAAGTATCGAATTTTAATATTGATCATACAAGCAGGTCAGTGAAACTTATATAATTCGGAAGGTACTTTGAAAAGGTGTACACCAAACAATCATGTGTGTATATGTTAAGAAAAGTACAACTAAGCAGACATGCACACATGAGAAAAGTTTTCCTCTGTCTCTCACACTGCTACCAACTTCTACTCTGTGTATCGATGTATGACGGATTAACCTCTCTCTATCTTTCAGGATGAGAGATAAAATTGTATCCTATACTGTTACTAATATATATCATCGTTTAAATAATTTGTAGTTTCTCATTTTTTAAAATAACCGGGGCTCTAAACGCTTCGTGGTCTTCGCCCTTTTCCTTACGTCTTGCAGTGTGTAAAGACGTCATTTTCCTCGTTCTTTGTAATTTCGTATAACATGGTCTACCTACATTGCTTTTATAGTAAACACTTTTCGAAGGTTACTGTCAAAAGTCGTTAGGTCATGTGCAAACTGCGTATTTGAACAACCAGCTGTTTTCATTGTACACCCAAACATCTACCGGTTTCGGTCGTGTGTGAAGGGTTAAAATGGTTTAAGCCAGCAAATTGCATTAGTCATTACTTAAAATGTGTAGTGCGTGCCATAAATATAAGTATATGACACAGGACTTTAAAGGCAAAGATACGAATACTAAATGTATACAGAGCAGTACTGTAGTGCAGTTAACGAGTAGATATGCAGGATGTTCATGCAATCTCGGCATTACGTAGATCCGCAGCTCACAGCAATCTTAGACGTCGGAACTGGAGTTGGGGTGGCGAGTAGATATCAAGGCGAAGGAATGAGATTAAGAACTGGTTATGTGACGTATGATGATGGGCGTTGTAAGCAATAGTCTTTCGGGAAGGGATGGATTTAAGTCAGTAACAGACATTCAGGTTGATACGGATATGGGAGAAGTTAACAGAGAGATTAGAAACAAAACGTTATTGTTATCGATATTGGAAGAAATTGATTAGTCTGGGGTAATTATTCATTCACACTCGTTTCAAATGGATTCTGGAGCTTCGTACAAAAATAATATAGTGAACACCAGAATAACATGGTAGCCTCACCTACTTAATCACTGAGTGTTCACTGTCGGGGTTTCTTCTAATAAGCATGTTCAAAGGATAATGACGTCCCCGTGCCATGACGGCAATGTGGAGTTCGTGCGTTTAACAATATTCCTCACTTGACACCCATGCAGTGCATATATTTCGAGTTCATTAAACTTGACAATATCTTCATAATCCTAATTTTTCACAAGAGACTGAGAGCGGGCTTCAGTCATTCTTCACACTTGTTTTGGTTTTTCATTGTCCGCTACTTGTCACGCGTAAGTTTTGGTAATAGATGTGTCCAATGATATAAAGCACCTCAGTTGCTAGCACGAATGTCTCTATGTTTCAGTGAATGTACGTTTACCAGCTGATTTACACTGGAGGTACACCACGTGCATTTATTTAGAATCATTAGCTAGCAGGTTCCACCTTCGGACTCTCTATGCCTAAAATGCACTTATCATCAGGTATTTTTTTTTAATTGCCTTCTTTTGATTTCCATATCATAATCTGTAACATAGTCTGTCCAAGAACTGACGAGTGACATTCTATTCCATAGCTACCAATGTGCACACAAACAAACCGGTACTTTTGCCATATCTCTTTACACAACTGAGTAATATTAGTGTTTCTAATTAATATACACACGAGTTGGTTCACTTTCCATTGTACTCACGATGCGGTCATGTCTCCCATCCACTGCCCCCATGCAACAAGAAAAGTTTGCTGCATGTTCAAATGCATTTGTTATTGAACGTCATATTCCTTTTGTAAGAAGAACGTATGCACTATCTTTGCATACCATTCCACAATACTTGACGAACATCTCTGTTACTCTTGCTGTTGAGATTTCCATTCTGATAGAATAATGAAGATCGGTGAAATTATATCGATTTGCTAGACACCCGAAAAAACGAAAAAAGAAAATTAGTTTCAGAAGAAGAAATGAGTTATTATTTTGTATTTTTACGTAGCTAACACAGATGGTACTTTACTATTTTCCTTTTTAGGTAAGGAAGTGGTAGAAGTATGGATACATCTGCAAGGCCCCTTCGCTGAGACTGAAAATAGGACAAAATAAAGGAAAGCTAGTGGATGACAAGCTATCAAAGTCCGTATTTAACGACCAACTCCAGTTCCTAAAAAAATATGCGAAAGGAAAGAGACTTACAGAGAGTTTCAGCATTGAAGGAGAGGACAAACACCCTCCTCAGAACACGAGGTAAGCCTAACAAGTGGAACAAAGGAAAATCTTGTCTCCAGTAACCACCCACGAACCAAACAGAAAAAATTAAAGTAGATTTGAAGATTTTAAAGGAACTTGAGAAACCGTACACCGAAATGTTCTTCCTACCACGGTCTGCTGCCTCATATGGAGAATTTTACCAAGCCTATTGCCTTATACAGAGAATTTTGATAGCTATGAATAGTTTGAATTTTATATGGAGGCTTTCTCAGTCATTTCCAGTATTACGCAATACGTTTCCCAGTTCGAGCAACAGACCCAATAAACGCCACACATTCCCCAACCAAAAAAGCCTTTAACAATTACTATGACTTCGCACTGCTCACAAGCTCCACGTCTCTCACATTATGCCCCACCAATGACACCCTCAGTCTCAAAACGCACTGTCTACTCCTCACGCCAGCCTATGAAGGACAAAATGGAAAAAGCTGCGCGAGCTACAAAATGGTAAAAGCTGCACCAGATGAACACTATAAAAATTTTACTGAATATGTTGATGAAGAAGACTAAAGAATTTCTTCAGAACATTTCTACAGTTCGTCTAGTGCATCAGACGTCAATACATTTTAGTTTATTTGTGTATGAAGGTTATGGTAACATTAGTATTTTGTATATTCTTACATAATTTTAGCAATAAATACAGTTACCTTTACAACTAATCTGAAAATGGTTATCCTACACTTACCCCAATGTTATTGCCAGCGTTTCTACAGGCCGAACGCAATTCCTCAATTTTGCGCTTAATGGTATATTTCAACCACCCATAGAGTCTGTCGAAGGAAGTCGCTGACATTCTGAAGTAATTGAAGAATGTCGTGTCATCCTGACTCTATTCTTCGGACAACATGCAGAAAGATCCCGTCTCCCTCCGTGTTTCATTAATTGCATTACCTGAAATTAGTCGAGTTTTTCTTTTACTCTTCATTCGTCGACATAATCACAATGATCCTGGAATCCGCTCTGTTCTTTCCAAACAACATCGTGTGGTTAAATGTTACGAGTAATTTAAACAACATAATAAAATCAAGTGAAGTGGATTGCTGATGAACGTACGGTACCAATAGCTAGCTGACTTCTACAACGGCGATGGAGATCTTACCGCCGAGACTGTAAACGCAAGTTTTCTGTGAGCGGTGATGGTCAACAGACCACGACGGAAAAAACCTGCCGTGCGTTCAACCGGCTTATGAGCAAATGAACTAACTTTGTGTTCATTTCACATAGCTATTTCAGAATTTGGAGTAAGTTCCTGATTTTCAGTTTCTTCATTTTGAATAGGTACGATTTCTCTTATTATACGGAAAATATATTGTTTTGATGCTGTGTTCCGAAGAAGAAAAGTAACGGGTCTGACAGAAAGACAAAGAGCTTGAGAAACACAATTTTTAAGTAAACAAAGTAACAGGAGCGACATGGATATAGGTAATGATAATTCTGTTGTTGTTTGAAAAGTATATTTGAATGTGCACTGAACGTAATTCCAAATAATTTTGAGAGTTATAATTGCGTTTTGAAGAATTTGCAGATTTTCTAATGCAAAATATTTCGCATCTGTAGTTCGTTACTTCACCTGAAACAACGGCATTATCATTGTGTAGTATAAGAAACTAATTCGTCACCGTTAACAAAAAAAAAAATTATTTTTCAACCTATGTATCAAAGATTCGCTCCAAATCGTCGAACAAGTAAACAGAGAGCAAAGAATTATTTCAATAATACTCGTAGTTACAATGCAGCATCTGCTATCATCAGTTCTAAGGTTAAAATTGCTGACACAGTTTTACGTAGAGGCTGTTACTTTAAGTTATACGGCATTTTCTTTTGTCGTAGATTAAGTCCAATGTCTTCTATGTCGTTTACTATGTTATGTGCAGTTACATATTTATGACATCGACACAAGTGAGGGAATTTCCACCACAGACGATGCAAGTACATACATATCTCACAAAGAAGGGTATTCAAATAATTCCGTCTGAAGTCTGGAAGCAACAATAATTACAGATGAAGAATATTGCCTTACTGCTTTTTGTAAAGATACGTCTACCCACCTCTACCAATTCGATCTTTGAACAATTTTGGTTACTGTGTAGATTTCATTGTTAAAATAAGCTATAATATAGGATAGAAAGCAAACATCATGTCAAGTAGTCAGAAAATTTATGACGCTCCACAGGGTTCAACATTGTGGCTCTCTGGGCCTTGCTGTATATAAACAACCTTCGCTCTGATAACTCTAATCCGTGTGCAGTTTGCTGGAATCCTTTCATAAATTGACCGCGAACAGACTGTTGATTGTATTTGTCTGAAGTATGTAACTTATCATAATGTGACACGTATGTTAACTAAAAACTGTGATTGACGCAGAAAGCTGGTTTTTTATTGTTTCGAAACAATATTGGTACCATCGTAAACAGATGGTCTGCCCTTCATTTGCAGTTCATTTATTCACGTGTTTGACACACGTGTACAGCGCGTGTCAGGCTTGGATACTAAATGAATGAACAATATTTAAGTTTGGAAACATATAATTGTGTTTAAAATGAGAGTGACTGAAGCATAAATCAACGATTATGTAATGCATAGGTTTCATAAAGCGGCTTCACAGAATAATTTCTCAACAATTCTGAAGAAGGTAATTCAGTTAAGAATGATTGAGCATATGAGCATGAAATTCTGAGTGACAATTGCAATACTAGAGGGTATCTTAATTGAACACACCATATGCCACTTCACTGACCATGAAGTAAGACATTTTAATAACGAAAATGCAGCTTCTGGACTACTGTGTAGTTTGTTTACGTCGCTATACCTTCCACATCAA
Organism: Schistocerca gregaria; assembly: GCF_023897955.1. Lineage (NCBI taxonomy): Eukaryota > Metazoa > Arthropoda > Insecta > Orthoptera > Acrididae > Schistocerca > Schistocerca gregaria. Next base: position 208,584,260 of record NC_064928.1, on the reverse strand, counting down.
AACATTCTTCCGTGAAAATTTGAAATTTATGAATTTATGAGCTATAGTATAGGATAGGAAGCAAACATCACGTCACGTAGTCAGCAGCTTTCTGACGCTCTACAGGATTAAATATTGGGGCTCTCTGGACCTTGCTGTATATAAATAAACTTCCCTCTGATAGTGATAAGGCAAGAGTAGTGTTCTTTGCTCTTCTGTTATAATTGCGAAGTGGCTTATAAAAAATACGCGTTGCATGTATGATCACATGGAATATTTGGTCATTATATTGAATTACTTGGAATCCCTGAAACATCTTCGCATATTAAAACTGTCTGCCATACCAGGACTCGAACGTGGAACTTCTGCCCTTTGCGGGTAAGGCTGTGCCGGCTCAGCTATTCAAGCAAGAATCGCGACCCGACCATCTAATAGGCAAAGGCCCCACGTTAGAGACGCGGTCTGGCACGAAGTTTAATCTCGCAGGGAGTTTTAAATGAAGAAGAACGCCAACTCCCCAAGATTGGCAAAGTTTTACCGAAACTCGAAATTTAGCGCAATCTTCAATGCGAGATGCTTTTAATAGTCTCCACAGTGGAACTTTGTCTCGATATCTGGCAGTATATCCAAAGAGATCTTGGTCGTACGTAAAGCACAGCAGTTGCAAGACGCAGTCAGTACCTTCACTTCGCGACAGCAATGGAAATCTTAGTGATGACAGTGCCTTCATCAAAGAAGAGCAAGTGAATATTCCAGAATTCGAGTCAGGGACAACTGCCAACATAAGTAACTTAGACGTAGATGTCCTCGGTTTAGTGACGCAGCTTAAGCCACTTAATACAGGCAAACCCTCCGGCCCAGATTGTATGCCAGTAAAGTTCCTTTCAGAGTAAGCTGATACAATAGTTTCGTACTTGGAAAAAATGTACAACACCTTGCTCGAAGAGAGATCCGTACATACAGATTGAAAGCTTCGCAGGTCACACCAAAACTCACGAAAGGAAATACGAGTAATCTTTTGTATTACAGATCCGTATCACTAACGTGAATTTGCTGTACGATTTTGAAACACATAATGTGTGTTTAAACATTATGGGTTACTTCGAAGAAAACGACTCATTGACAGATAGCCAACATGAAATGAATAAACATTGTTCTATGAAGCAGCTCTTTTTCTCGCGAAGTAATGGTGCTATCGACAGATAATTTCAAATTAACTTGAGGGACTCGGTGCAGCACGTTGACGCTAATATTAAAACGATCTCAGTTCAATTTAAATGCAAAAAAGAAGTTGAAAAAATTGATACATGTTACAAACCGGACACAATAGAAAGGACCAGGCCCCTTTGCTTTTTTCTTTTATCACTCGTTTATTACATCAGAGAAATACACATTTTATGACAAAATTTAACTACACGATATATTGCTCCCAGTAAAGGTTAATATAAGCAGTGACAAAACATAGTTCTCGTAAGGGTTTCTACTAGCGACAAATTTTAAGGAGGAAATGTGAAGTTTATATCAATTCAGCTCAAACACGTAGCTAGTGATCGAATCAGGACACAGACACTTTAACAATTTTGGCAATCAATAAATAGCTTGAATTTGTACTCACAGTAACCAACTAATCAACAGCCTTGCCATTGAATGAGTAGTAGGCCACTTGGAACAAATTAGAAACACCCAGCAACTAGGGGAGTTAATACCAACAGTCTTTAAATGTCTTGCTCCCCATTAAATAAACAAACTTACAGTAATTAAATGAATAACAAATCAAACATACTACGCTCCACTCAAACGCTTCAGTGGAAGACAAACCAAAATGAAGATTCCATAAACAGACTAGCACTGAAGTCACACTAAAGCGCATCTCTGTGTTCCCAGACACACATGGGGCAAACTTATACAAGACAAGATTTTGAAGGAAGCCCATCAGTAAAACCGGTAGTGGAGCTAAATCGTGCCACTGAAAATTAAGCTACTAGATCGGGGCACAAGGTGGTATACAATGAGGTTGTCTTAGTGCTACACTGCGCTCCAAAATATTAATTCAAATGGCCAATTCAAAATTAAGTACACATAAGCGAGCATTAATTAACGAGGAGTGACACCAGGTCGCTCGAAGAGATGACAACACTTAATTGAAAAGAAGAATGCCGGAGGCGGCAGTAACATCAAACACCTTCTCCTAGTTTTAACCAGGAGTCACTTCCCGCTATAGAAGTAAATATTTAACCAAGCACAAGGAAGGAACCCCAAAAGAGAAAATTCAAATAAAACCCCCCAAAAATTATAAAGGACAGGGAACCCAAACTATTTAAATTTAAAAGAATTAGCTCTCCCCAAAGGCAGAGTAAACGCTAAGGCCGTACTTAAGAGGCCACCAAAATTGGTTACAAAAAGTTTATACATTTGCTCCTTTTCTTTAAAAGAAACACTGCTTAACTTCTGGTGGACGTCTGGTATGGCTCGTGTAGGATACACCAGGCAGCAACCCACGCTAGGTGGTCGCAAGGCACGGCGAGCAAAATCAGGAGAGCACACAGGCAGGCAGCCAGCCATCACATATCCTCCATCCTGAACCGGCAGACCGCGAACAACCAACTCCACACATACGTGGTTGCTTCCCACCTCGTACCTCGCGGCGTCTCAGCAGGTAGCCCGAACAAACGTCAACTGCCACTCGCCGTTCTACGCAGTGACTTAGCAACTGTATAATTTCACTTGTATTAGGCATTGTTTATACTGATGAGAGTTCTTATTTTGTCTGTCGCCCATTGCTTGCGACACATCATTGTAAATTCTCAAAGTTAAGTATTACACAAAAATTCATGGATACGATTTGCTTGAATTGTTCTCTAGCGATCCTAGAAAGCAGGTTTACTTGACACCCCATATTCGACGAGTAGGCAGGACACAGCACTTACAAGTTGAACTTAAATCTCACCGTATTTCCCAAAATCTGCAAAAACACAATCGGTATATGAATTTACATTGGCAGAATGTTAGATGCCTCGAAGAAAATTGAATTGTCTAGTTGGACGGGGGCTTCAGTTTGGTTTTCTGTGCCAGCCGAAAGCTAACGCTCTAAACCCCTTCTTTGTCAGTCCAAACCATCTTCCATCCATGTCTTTTAAATAATCAACAAGTTGTAACTCTTGCTCATTCTAGAAAACACGACGAAATTTTCCTCGTGAATTGTCAATTTCGTCCGTCATATTTTGAAGTCTATTCTGAACTGCTCTCTGAAGAGTTCTTTTAGGAACGAACTGAGTACTACCTTCGCTAAGTTCCATTTCCTTTTTTTCAACAGCTTTCACTGCCTCTTCCATGTTTTCTGTAGACAACATTTAGCTATTAGTCACTAGCATTTGCAAGAAAACTGTGAAAATATAGTAATGTGCCTTTGAAGTATTAGAATATATATGAATACTAAAAAGAAAACACTAGGAAAGAAATCCGCTTTAGAGTCCCAGTCTGCCTCAAATTTTCATATATCACCAATAATTTGACAGTCGAAGTGCAATGTTATTCGTAATTGCAAATGCCTTTCTTCTATTGTATACTGCTGTATATGGTAGCAGTGTCTGTGCCTTCACACATGGGCGCCTGTCTGAAGGAAATTGCATAGTACGCTATAAAACACACACACTGCAGATTAATAGTAATAATTCTGTAGAAAAGTTCCGACTAGCCGGCCGGTGTGGCCGAGCGGTTCTAGACGCTTCAGTCTCGAACCTCGCGACCGCTACGATCGCTGGTTCGAATCCTGCCTCGCGCATGGATGTGTGTCATGTCCTTAGGTTAGTTAAGTTTAAGTAGTTCTAATTTATAGGGGACTGATGACTTCAGATACCAAGTCCCATAGTGCTCAGAGCCATTTGAACCATTTTTTGAAATCAGCTATTATAAATGATGCTCTGGGTCTTATGCAATGTTACAATCGGTTTTCACGATTAAAAAGTGGTCATCAGTCAACTGAAGATGATCCTCGACGAGGAAGACCTTCGACTTCAGCTGATGACTCACACGTTCAGAAAATGAACGATCTGGTACATACAAATCACCGCTCGACTGTCAAAGAAATTGCAGAAGAGGTTAGCATCTCAACTGGGTCATGAGATGAAATTATGAGGAAAACATTGAACACGTATCGAGTTGCAGCGAAATTTGTTCCCCTTTTGATGACAAAACAACAGAAAGAAAATAGAGTAGGCATGTGTCGGGAAGTATCTGAACAAGCCAACAGCGATGAAACATTCGTGCAAAGGATCATAACAGGAGACGAAAGCTGGTTTATGGCAGAGCACTGAGACAAAGTTCAATCATCGCATTGGATTGGCAACAAATCCGCACGCACCAAGAAACCACGTCAGTCTCGGTCCAATGGCAAAGGGATTCTCAATAATTTTTTTTCGAATTTAATGGAATTGTGGATCTTGGATTCTCGCTTGAAGGTGAAACAGTGAATCGCGTGTGCTATCAAGGCTTTTTGCAGCGGTTACACGAAAGGGGACCTGAGTTGTGGCGAGAGAACTCACGATTCTTGCCCACAACACTGCCACCGCAAACTCAGCTCTGCCAGTTCGTCAGTTTTGCGCCAAAAGTCAGATGAATCCTCCCCCCCCCCCCCCCCCCCCCCACCACCACCCCCAACCACCGCGCAACCTCCTTTCTCGCCAGACCTGACTCCTTGCGATTTTTCAAAATTAAAACCCATGCAAAAAGTACACCGTCTTCAGTGTATTTATGACAAAAAAGCAAATCCCACCCCAGTCCTTAAAGGCTATCTCAAGTGCAGCCACGCATGACTGCTTCACAAAGTAGGAACGTCGCTGAGAAAAGTGTGTGAACAAGGGAGGGGAGTCATGTAGCAAGTACAGAGGCAACTAATATGGACGATAAACAGTGAATACAATATATCGTCCTTTTTTCTCTTGCAGTATAATGGCACTCGCGGAGTTTCCACATTCTTTCCAGATATGTTCATTTCTGGCACACCGCGTGTCGGTTTTCCTCTTCAGTAATTATGTAGCGTATTTGCTGTACCATCTTTTCCTTACTTTTTTTCTAGCCCAGGGAATAAACAACACGCTGTGCTTGATTGTACCAGGTGCTTACAATTAAAGTGCAGCTGATCGCGAGGTCCATTGTGGGCTGTAAATATCCTATGGCCGCGAAACTTAATAGATATGGTAATGCGCTAATGCGGAAACGATTTACTCTGGAAAAAAATTAGTTCCACGTTTGGTCACCAGATGCAAATTTGACGCTTACAGAGTTTCGTCAACGTCTCTAGTGCTCATACTGAACAAACTGAGTAAGCCAAAGTTTATAATAAAACCAACATCCTTTCTCACTTGTTTGACCTTTTGTGTCCACGTTCGTCTCCTAAACGACTGCAGAAGGAAGGATTTCTGTATGACTTTCTTGCATTCACAGCACCAGATCTGCACTTGGTGGCCAAAATTTGAACTCACTTTTTTCCAGCGTTAATCAGTTCCTCATTAATGCACTAGAATATCTATCAATTTCCACTGCCATACAATAATTACAGCCCATGCTGGATCTCAGTGAGAGTGGATACACTCAAATTTTAAACCACACGGTAGTATATATTTTACATCATGTGCTTAATATGAACCACTTCTTTTCGTTTGTGAATGTCCCCAGTAGCTTGCAGGATCTCCTTGAAGAAAGCTGTTTAATGCACTGTCAAAATGTCTTCGAGAAATAAAAGAAATTCTGTCTTTCTTAGTAATTTTGGACTAGAATGTGTTTAGAACGTGCCGCAATATGCTAATATACGCGCTCACGGGCATATTATCGCATTACCCGATTAGTAATGGGGAAGTTGCAAGAAATTAGGAGAGAAGAATTGTGACTCTCTCCCAAGTGGGAATGCCAGTAGATTGTGTACATAGTAGCCATTTTCGCAGACTGCTAGGTAACATTTAGATTAAGTACACAACAATGCTGCAAATGTTTAGAGGTGTAAACGTGAAACTATTACCGAAACAAATAAAGGAGTTACAAACTGGAGGGAAAGGGAGAGGTTGTACTATATGCCAGTTTGTAAACTGCAGTATAACGGATATGAAATCTTACGAGGGGCAATAGAGAACAGTAAAGAACATTTTCGCGGAGATAAGGCACAACAGCAGTTACGTGGGAACATATACATCCCGTAGCAACTCGTTGAAAGCGCGGTGGAACGTTTAAAGGGAACGAAAGGTAGTACTGTAAACTGTGAGAGCCGTGCTGAGAGAAGCGGCGAAACTGTAAAAGGAAATAAAGTCAGCAACAAAACAACAGAGTAGTTACATTACGGAGTATACGAACTACATTTCGGAAATGAAAACAATGAGATTATGTTGTAAGCGTTCATCCGTTGTTGGAACAATACCATCGTTAAAATTTCAGGAAGAGGCATGGCTGCACTGCAAAACCAGGAAATATTTATGTAATTGTTCAAACACAGAAACTGGAGATGGTTTTTGCAGGATAGATGGAACATAGCATTCGGTGGCATAGAATTTAATGTAATCAACTGACTAATGCAATTACTGTCAATAGCAGGACGGCAATGAACCAGTAGGTATGAGACCTGAGTTTCTCCTGGCGTGATTGAACGTGCGTTGCGCCATCGACCAACTGTACGTCGGATGATTGATGATAATTCTGTGTCGACACGTAAGTCTTCTGGCTTTTTGCCTTACGTAGGAAACACTTCCAACAAGATCGGTCGTATTTTACGGAAATACGATGTGAAAAGCGTAAACGGCGCACACGATTACAGAAGCCAAATAGATCTGCTATTGCCGAACATTGCTTGGATACTAGTTACCCCATGTTATATAGAAACAACAAGATATTGGCATGCACGTCCAGTTGTTGGGACAGTGTTATTAAGGAGGCAGTTGAGATTAAATTAGGGAGCAACCTCGTTAACAGGGATGGAGGTTTTTGTTTAAGCTCTGTTTGGAATCCGGCTCTCTCCCTTGTCAAACAAAGGGACAGAGTCACTGCTGCCTCACCTGCGAGTTCGTAGTCTCACTATGGATATCTCTGACTTTGGTCATCTTTGGTGGCTCTAGTGTTCAGTGTGTATGTTGTCATTCCTGCTTCAGTCCGGGAACCGAGGTTTTAAGTTTGCATGTACGCCGCCTGTCCGTTGCAGTTTGCCATTAAAATCGAGGGGTGTTGTCCCGCCGAAATATCGGCGGTCGCTGAAAGTGTTACTTGGCTCAATTCCCGGACGTTATTTGAACTAGTAGATAGGTTGGCTGATGAGCTGTTATTACAGTTTTAATCTTATAGTAACGAATTCGGAATGGAAATATTCTTAAAAAAAAAGACACAAGTACTTATGTTTTTGTAGTTTCTAATGTAAAGAATGAAATTTGGAATTAACGGCACCTAAGAGGGGGAGTCAAATGTAATACCTTCTATTTTTCACCTTAAATAAAGTTTATTAAGTGAAAAATTTGATTAGAGAGCAATTATGGCTTTGCAACATTCACAAGATTATTATGACAAATTCGGCGCTATTCCTCAAAGCTACTCCAATCCACTGCAGTAATAACTTTGTGTCAACAGAGGCAGTACTGCAATCTCATGCAAAATGGCCGACATCGATATTCGTATTAGATAGCGTTGGTGAAGTAATTTTTAACTACAGAAAGTGAAACGCCTATTCGCATTCATGAAAGAATAAAAAATGCGCACAGTGATATCAGAAATGTTAGACAATGGGTTAGTCATTGTACCGAAGCCGAAGGGAAATCATCTTTGGCTGACGAAACGAAGGGTGTCAGGCCGATGACTGCAATGAGTCCAGATAACATTCAACGAGTTGATGACATCAGTTGTGATGACTGCCGGGTGACTGTAGATTATTTGTGTCCCATTACCTCCCTCAGTAAAAGCCGTTTGATGACGATTATTCAACAACTGGAATACTCAGAAGTGTTGGAAAAAATAGTGACCGGAGATGGAACATGAGCTCATTTTTTAAAAACCAGAATCGAAGAGGCAGTCAGTAAAATGGTATCTACAACATCACCGAAGAAGAAAAAATTCAAAAACGTGCGATGGACAAGGAAAGTTATGGCTACAGCAATCTGGGAAGCAGAGGACGTGGTTATGGTTGACTCTTTTTGAGCGAGGATGCACAATAAATTCTGTGTAATGCGCCAGATTGTCTTCACCGAGTTCACCCAACAAAATCTAAGGCGGATGCTCTTCTCAGGCGTGACAGCACAAGACCACACGCCAGTCGTCACATCACCGGAAAGACTGACAAAACTGGATGAGAAACCTCGCCTCATACCCCATACAGTACTGACATGCCACTATCAAACTTCTGTCCGTTTGCTCATTGTAGGATTCACTTTGAAGATGAGGAGGTCGTGAAAACATCCGTGCATCAATGGCTTCGAAAGTAGGCCCGTGCTTTTTACCAAACTGGAATACATGCCCTTGTGAAAAAATGGACCGTAACTGTGGAAATGGATAGGGATTATGTTGAAAAGCCCTAAAGTATTCGCAAATGTTGTGGTTTTCAGTTTACGTAGTTGCATTTGTATTTCTGGACAAGGAGGCATTACTTTTTGACTGGTTCCTGGACGTGAAAAAACTATTAACACTACTGGCCATTGAAATTGCTACACCAAGAAGAAACGCAGATCATAAACGAGTATTCATTGGACAAATATACTAGAACTGACATATGATTACATTTTCACGTAATTTGGGTGCATAGATCCCGAGAAATCATTATCCAGAACAGCCACCTCTGGCCCTAATAACGTCCTTGATACGCCTGGGCGTTGAGTCAAACAGAGCTTGGATGGTGTGTACAGGTACATCTGCCCATGCAGCTTCAACATGATACCACAGTTCATCAAGAGTAGTGAGTGATTGACGTATTCTGACGAGCCAGTTGCTCGGCCACTATTGCCCAGACGTTTCCAGTTGGTGAGAGGTCTGGAGAATGTGCTGGCCAGGCTAGCAGTTGAACATTTTCCGTATCCAGAAAGGCCCGTACAGGACCTGCAACCTGCGGTCGTGCATTATCCTGCTGAGTATGGCGATGATGAATACACGCTTGCAATGTGCGTTCACCGCAATGTCACCAAACACGGATGCGACCATCATGATGCTGTAAACAGAACTTGGATTCATCCGAAAAATGACGTTTTACCATTCGTGCACCCAGGTTCGTCGTTGAGTACACCATCGCAGGCGCTCCTGTCTGTGATACAGCGTCAAGGGTAACCGCAGCCACTCTCTCCGAGCTGATAGCCCATGCTGCTGCAAACGTCGTCGAACTGTTTGTGCAGACGGTTGTTGCCTTGGAAACGTCCCCATTTGCTGATTCAGGTATCGAGACGTGGCTGCACGATCCGTTACAGCCATGTGGATAAGATGCCTGTTATTTCGACTGCTAGTGATACCAGGCCGTTGGGATCCAGCACGGCGTTTCGTATTACCCTCCTGAACCCACCGATTCCATATTCTGCTAACAGTCATTGCATCTCGACCAACGCGAACAGCAATGTCGCTATACGATAAACCGCAATAGCGGTAGGCTACAATCCGACCTTTATCAAGGCCGGAAACGTGATAGTACGCATTTCTCCTCCTTACACAAGGCATAACAACAATGTTTCACCAGGCAACGCCGGTCAACTGCTGTTTGTGTTTGAGAAGTCGGTTGGAAACTTTCCTCATGTCAGTACGTTGTAGGTGTCTCCACCGGCGCCAACCTTGTGTGAATGCTCAGAAAAGCTAATCATTTGCATATCACAGCATCTTCTTCCTGTCGGTTAAATTTCGCGTCTGTAGCATGTCATCTCCGTGGTGTAACAATTTTAATGTTCATTAGTGTACGTTGATATTGTGTGTGAAGATCAGAAATTATCATTTTTGTGTTTCCAAAAACAAACTTATGCTATATACTCTGTTTTAGGAAGGGGATTACTACTTGAAATCTCCTAGTGAAATAACAGCTTGTCTCTGCATGTGTTAATAAATGCTTAAGTTTATTTTTTAAAGTGTTTAAATTAGCTGCCTTGAGGTCAGATGGAACTCTGTTATAAAACATGGTTCCTGTTGTATGTGGGTAAGGTCTGCAGCCTTTTATGAAAATTTTCCCTTCCCTGTGTACTGTGCCTGTGTGTATTACTATTTGTTAGATTATATTCAGGATTATTTTTCACAAACATTATTGCCTACAGGTTGTACATAGAGTAGATGGTTAGTAGTATTTGATATTGTCTGAAGTTTCTCTTTTTACCTTAGCTGCCGCTCTTAGTTCCTTTTCTTGTAGTCTGGAGAGCCTGTTTGTATAGATAGCTGGTGCCCCACTCCAGAGTGCAACACCATACTCAAGGTGTGGATGTATCACTCCGAAGTACATTTGTCGGAAGCTGTCATGGTCCAGGAAGGCTGAGACCCTTCCCAGTAGAGATTAATTTGCACTGATTTTATTACAAATAGGGTCTATGTGCTGTTTCATGACAGTTGTTTATCAACAATTATGTCCAAAAATTTGTGTTTGTTTCTGTAGCTAAGGGGCAGTGGAGGTGTAGATAGAGTTCTGTTTATGTTCTGACTATAGCTAAATATCAGTCCCGTTGTCACTGTCTTATTCGCAGTAAGATAACTAGACAGATAACTATAACTGATTTCACTACTGTTCGTGCTGGTTTGCATGTAAAAGCCCCAGCTGACAACCTTGCAGTTTCTGGGTTCAATTAAATCGTATACGAACACAAGAAACAGAAAAGGACCCAGTGTACTTCCTTGGGACATACGTGACATTGAGGTATCTTATGGGCTGATTTGGATATTACCAACTGTTCATTGCTTTTGTAAGTTAGCTTGACATACTGTTTCCTGTCTTTTAAATAGGAGGTTAGTAGTTGTAAGGCTACCCTTCTGATCCCATGTGCTTCTAATTTATGCACTAGATTTGTATGGTCCAAAGTATCTAAAGCTTTACACATATACAGGAAGGTGCCGGTTACCTAGTGTCCTTCATCTAGCGTTTTTAATATTTCATGTATAAAAGTTGCTACTGCTGTTACAGTAGATCTTTCTTTTCTAAAACAAATTATGTTTGATGAAATACGCCTCAGATTGATTTAATATTACTTTTTTCCTCTACTAAGTTTCTTAAGTTAATCATATCGGCCTATAGTTTTTCATATCAGTATTTATTCCTTTCTCATACACCAGTACGATTTCATTGATTTTCAGAAGATCAGGGAATTCTCAATGGCACAGGGAGATATTTCGTGTGTGTATACCTTGGACAGTAAGAAAGTTGTCTGTGAATGGCAAGCATTTTGCCTTCGACTCACTGTCTACCGTACAGTTTTAATCTGCCAAAAAGTTACAAAACAGCGCACGCTCTGTGACAGGGAGATCCATTCCGGATGATTCCAGCTAAATTCTTGGATGGTTCCTTCAGGAAGGCCACGACCTACGCCTTTCTCCGTCCTTCTGTCATTCGGCAGACACTCCACGTGCAACGGCCTCGATTTGTCTGGCCGTTACACCCTGGTCCCTTCCCTTCCCTTCCCTGCCCGCAGCGGCTGAAAGCCGAGACAAAGGCAGGCGGGCGGGTCTGCGTCACAGAATGTCGCGTGGCTCAGGGTGACGTCACAAACGGCCGGCCACACGGTGTCCCGTCGCCTTTCACCCTGGAGTCTGCCGTTCTGTTCCTTACCGCCCCTCCGCAGCTGTGAAAGGTTTTGCTTTTCGTGGGTAATCCGGCGTTCCCCTCCAGCATATATATAGCACCCCTTGCAACCGCTCAGGACATCAGTCTGCAAGCAGCCACAGCAGCAAGCACAACAACAACAACAACAACAACAACAACATGAAGGTTCTGGTGAGTATACTGTGCTGTGGAGTTATCGCATAAAGTGTCGCTGTCATCGCTGAGGGCTGTCGACGAACGGGATAGAGTTTCCGCGACCATCGATTTTCTTAAAACCTTTTATTGGCAATTAGCTTACTTGCAATGCAGCTGGACAGACATGAATGGGAATGAATGGGAGTCAGTAAGTAGTAACGGGATGGGGCAAGACAGAGTTCCCAGACGCTATCATTGCGTACATGAAGCAAGGGAATCGAAGAGAAATTTGGAAACAGATTCGAAGTTGACTGGAAAAGAAGGACAACTTTGAGGGGATCGGATGACATTGTAATGCTGGCTAATAGCTTACAAGGGCAATTGAAGGGATTGAATGGTGAGTTGAAAAGAAGCAATAGCATGAAAATCAACAAAGTAAAACAATAGTAATAGAAAGCAGCCGAATTACGTCAAATTATGCTGACTGAATTAGATTAGGAAATGAGGGGCTGAGAATAGTACACGAACTTTGCTAGAAACGGGGATGTAAAATGTTGGCTGGAAATAGCGAGAAAAGCTTTGCTTTTGTGCTATGAAGACTTTTCGTAAAGTATGTTTTTGGACTGTAGCTTCATATGGAAGTAAGAAGATCGAGGAGGGGGAAAGGGGGGGGGGGGGAGAAATTGTTGAAGAAGACCAAAGCCTGAACACTGTAAACAGATACAAGTGGATGTAGGTGACCCTAGTTATGCAGAGATGAAGGCATTTCTAAAAGATACAGCAGCGTCAAGGAATGCATCGCAGTAGTTTTTCGAATGTATATCGCACCAACGAAGATCCACTTAAATCAGACTATGCGTCTGAGGATTTAGATCATTATTATAACATATAAATATGCAAAAAATATAGTTTTCTTAAGTAACTGATGAAAAAAAACGTAAAGAATATTACAAATACATTAATTCGTTCTCAAGTAATATCTTTACGTAAACCTGAACCAGACCGTATCCGATTACACGATAGGAAGTGAACTTCTGGAGCACATAAAATACTTCAAATATTTAGTGATAGGAACATACACCAAAAGTCTGTAAACGATCAAGGGGATGGGAGACTTGAAGCTGTTAGAACGGATCTCGGTAAGTGCAGTGCATTTTTAAAGAAAATCGCTTACAAAACGGTAGTGGGCGCAATTGTAGCTTATAACTTACAGTCTTGTAGCGTTTGGATTCCTCATCAGATATGTATGACAGCAGTTACCAGACAAAAACCGCAGTTATGATAATAACAGGTAGTATAGCAGTCATCACCAAAGAACGAAGGAGTGTAGCAGTGATAATCGAAGAACAAAGTAGGGAATATCTGGGACACCGAAGCCTTAATTGTTACGAAATCGTGTTGCATTTGAGGAAGACTGAGTGACAGTTGATTTTCCTGCATCGTCTCCTTTGTCGAGATCCGATCTACTGTAGAATCTAGTTTGTTTTCGGCCGAACACCAGGCAGCCCAGCAGAAGAGGGTGGGACCACTTCTGCGCAATGGCACCTCTGCAAAGAGACATTTATGTGGAATTTGACACTCTTGTTAGGCAGCCAATGAATCTGAAAAAACAATTGTTTTTATGACAGTCTGAGCTTAGAACAAGATCTACGTTAGTTCGAATATGACAGATTGGCTATGTCTTGAAAAGCCAGCGAATGTTACTGTATAAAACCAAGTTGTGGTGACAGATTGATCTGAAGCTTAGGACGAGGTCTAGGTTATGTGGGAATAAGACACTCTGATTGGGAGCTGGAAAGCTAACGAATATTATAGTAAGATATCTGGTATGGTAACAGACTGATCTGTAGCGTAGCAAGAGGTCTAGTTTACGGTGAAATTCGACAGTTTGGTTGTGACTTAGCGAGCAAACGAATGTTACAGTAAGAAACCTGGTAGTGGTCGCAAACTACTGTTTACCTTAGTCGGAGGTCTAAGTTAAGTTATGAGTTTGCGAAGTCTAAGTAATGAGAAAGCAACTATATACCTGAAGTGTCTTGAGCTCTGCAGAAACGTCAGCACAGCCGGAGTCTGCACAAATGTCATTATGCACAACTATCACAAACTGGACAGAAGGTGTCACAACAGAGAATAATTGCTAAAGAATACATCAATCAGACTTATTTATTGTACTTTTCATTCTCTACGCCCAGGAATGGCACAGGTTGTTTCAGATTATAGAGCCTCAGTTCTTTTCAGATATTTACTGAGGTAATTGGAAATGGGGCAGAGGTGTTCACAATTGGGAAAGAACTGCCTCTGATTATAGTTTCCAGCAATTGAATACTAATCAAGGGAAATCTCCCAAAAACCAGCTCCCACGAAACAGAAGACTGTAACTGTTTTTAATATGTTTTGCGATACTACTGTCCATGGTCAAGGAGGAAAATAAAACAAATGTGTTGTGTGAAACTGCTAGCAGGTTGTATATGAATGAGGCTACCCTGACATTTTTATGTTCTTTTCATTCTCTACTCCAAAGGAAAGAGCGTGATTTTTGACGTGCGATAGATTGCAGAGACTCGGTTATTTTCGGTCGAATACCAGGCGAGCTGCCAGTGGGACAGAACGAGGTCCAGGTGGTTGCAGGTGCTGGGGTTCTCTGGTGGAAGTGGGTGGGCAGCACAAGACACAGACAGCTTCAGGCAGTTGAATACATTGTTTACTTCCAAATAGTTTATTACAGAAGAACTGTGCCCACGTCTGGGAAGCATCGAAACCACAGTCCATGGTGAGACATAGTGAGCATAGCTATATCCAGCTCGGCCCAGTGATGGGGTGACTTTGCATGGGTAGTTTCGCTGGGCAGCGATACTGAGCTTGGTCAGCAGCCTGGTTAGGTTGTAGGTAAGGTGTCTAAGGTCTGTACTGGAGTATGGAAGATGCCTGATGGGCTGCTGGCGGAGGCCTCAGTTCTACACTCATCAAATAGATGCTGTGCCTGTGCGCCCAAAAAAGAGGTCTGGGGATAACATCTGAGCGATGGTGGCCTCACTGGGAGATCCCACACTACAACAGAAACCGACTCAATGACTCCCAGATTCGACGCCACAGCCTGCCTAGGTGACCAGTATTTATACTCGTCAGAGTGAGCACGTTGTTGAGAACATACCTGAGGTGTCATGAACTCCTCTGCCGAAGCCGCCATTGCTCGTTGAGTAAATGGTCATGCTGATGTATTGACAAGCAGGATGGTACAATGCTGAGTGGACTGGTTACATCCATCAGTATGAGTACTGACCTTGTCTCAGCTCACGCCGCTTTTTTTTGTCTACTCCTTTGTGAGAAGAGAGCTGTTTGAGATCTGTGCCCTTTACAGAGCCACACTTCGCTTCAGTCAAATACTGAGTGAGCTGTTGGTGGTGGAGATGAGTTCCCAATTGGAATAGAAGGGGGGTTACCAGATCTGGTGTTTAACTTACAGTCATGGGAATCTCTAGGTAGAGCCTACTGTCTGAGTACTGGCCCATGGCTGAATCAGGGCCTCTTCAGCTTAATGCCATACGAGCAGGTAGCGGAACTGCCACATGTGGTTGGGAATATTTGAGAAGTTCTTTCCATTTCCAGTATTTGTTTTACAACCAAGGGAAATCTTCCCAATACCTTGGTCAGTAGTTTGGATAAAATAATTTTTAATGTAATTGTGATACAGTATGTCCCAGACAAAAAATTTGAACCTAGTGCATACGAAGGTGTATTAGATTATGTGGGTTCAGAGTAAATTCAATGTTTTGTTTAACATCTGCAGTCTCACTGCAGTAACCTAATCTAACCCAATCTAAAATAATCTAGCCTACCCAATAGAAATCTAACCGATCTAACCTACACTACCTTAACCCAATGTAATGCAACCAAACCTAACGTAGCCCAACCTAATGTAACCAACCCCCCCCCCCCCCCCCAACCAAGTCTAAACTAAACCAATCTAATCTAAACAAAACCCAGCCTAATATCACCAAACCTAACACAACCCAATCTAAACTAACCTAATCACTGGCTATGCAACTGTTAACGAGATGCTGTGTGTGTAACCACCAAAGGATTTCCTTTTAATATATTTTCATTCCCTGCCCCTAAAGGTTGAGTATGCTACTCAAGTCTTGACCCTATGGAGAGTCAGGAGATCTGCAGCGCAGTGCCATAAAAACTGGTGGCGATGCATAGAATGTCCTAGGTTGCAATGAATGGATCTCTCCTCCTAGGAGAAAAGTGGCCTGTTTGAGATCCAGCCTATTGTAGTATCACGGTTCTTTTAAGCCAAATGCCAAGCGAGATATGGTGGTGCACAGCTATTGCCAATTGGGTACATATATGAGGGTATTTCATGTTCCAGCACTTACCTTACCATCTAGAGAAAACTCCTGAAAACGTTGGCCAGAAGTGGGCTATGGCAACTATGCTCTGTAGCAGTCTGGAACGATACGTCTGAGACAAAAATATGAGTGATTAATATGTTTGACTGTACAGTTGATTATTTAAATTTGCATATAGAGTAAAGTTGTTGACTTATCACCTATAGAATCTCAGTCGAAACAATCATGTAGGCTACTCTACCACGAAACACCTGCGAAACAGTTTCTGTAGTGGGACAGAATATTATCAGCTAGGGAATAAGAGTAACACTTGTTGTTACAGCAATTTTGTTTGTTAAGCCTCTGTCTGATTCACCAGTGGACGAGAGGACAATTCCTTAAACAGGACACAAGTTAAGGTAAAAGTTTTGTTGTGTAATGCCTTATTGTAAAATAACTGTAGCTAAATAAAACCTACGTTTTGGCCACATTTGTAATGACCTTCTTATGGTCAGTACACAAGTATTTGTTTGGAGTGTGCTTTATATGCAAGTAAAATGTGGAACATAAAGGATTACATCTATGTAAGACGCCAGCTTGTGTGGCCTAGCGGTTATAGGCGCTTCAGTCTGGAACCGCGCGACCGGTAACGTCGGAGGTTCGAATCCTGCCTCGGGCATGGATGTGTGTGATGTCCTTAGGTTAGTTAGGTTTAAGTAGTTCTTAATTCTAGGGACTGATGACCTCAGATGTTAAGTCCCATAGTGCTCATTGCCATTTGAACCATTTTTTCTATGGAAGAATACAGAAGAGGTGATGTAGAGGTACTGATTCGAATAGGGGAGAAAGAGGCTTTATATTTCCAATTAACTAAAAGAAGGAATAGGCCGAAAGTGGCACATCTTCAGACAATACATTGAAAAGATTTATGTCATCTAAATTTTTCCAGAGAAACCTACGCACTTACTGAACATAAAAGTTTCATTATCAAACTAATATGAAATACTAACCTCCTTCCCTTCTGTTTCACTATCTGGTACCTCCTGTATTCACTACATGCATTTGACGCAAACATTTAAATGCGGCGGAAAGAAGCCCTTTACTGCCGAGCAGCTGCTATGCCGAGGTGTATGAAAGCTGCAACTATTCAGCTTTTTCACAGGGCCAAATGCTTTTGGACAACAGCTTTAGTAAAAACATATGGAAACAGAGATCAGCAACATTTACAACGATTTATTGAAAGACGTTTTGCAGTATTTAACTGGAGTTTGTGTATGATCAATGTTTCCTTGCACTAATATGCGATAAAGCAGTGGTAAGGTCATAATAGATTTAACGAATGATAACTCACATTGCCTATATAAAGTCCATTTGGTCCTTCTTGGCGGCTATTGTAGCTGAGTTCTTTGTTACTCGCTGAGATATTGCCTTGAGGTACTGCCTTGTCAACTAAGTGCTGAGTGGAGCTTTATGTTCCTATAGTGTGTGCCATCCCTGGATTGTAACTTTAACAATATTGCGCCTGAGTCGTATGTATCTTAGCTCTCTTTTTTGTAAGCTGTGACCCATCTCTTCTGGAGGACACAGCAGTGCCGAAACATGTTCACCATCAAACGTTACTGATATCTTGGAGCTTTCAGTTAAGTTTCCTACCATCTCTTTGTCCCCAGGCTATCGTAGTGCTGGCTCTGGCCACCGTGGCGTTTGCTGAGGAGGAGAAGAAGCAGGAGAAGCGAGGCCTGCTGGGTCTGGGATACGGAGGCTACGGAGGTTATGGAGGATACGGAGGCTACGGACACGGCCTGGCCCTGGCCGCCGCCCCCGCAGCCATCGCCGCCCCCGCCATCGCGCACGGCCCCGCAGTCGCCGTCGCAGCCGCCCCCGCCATTGCTCACGCCCCCGCAGTGGCTGTTGCTCCAGCCATTGCCCACGCCCCCGCTGCCGTCTCCACCGTCTCACAGGTATGTGGCCTGTACACTCCACTGCTTACCACGTGAGTTACTGTCTGAAGTATGTGGGAGGTATATAACAATCGTATATCAAATATGAAAGAAAGCAAATATTCTTGGAGAATTTAATTGACGAGATCTTCTCGGATTATCAGTCGAGTCGTGGCGTCGTGTTCTCGTAACGTTTCAACGACGTTCCCACTCGTCATTTTCAGGCGCCTAAAACGACGGGTGAGACACTCATCAAAACATGGTGAAGACTGACGCCCTGACTTGGTTAATAACCCGAGAAGAGTTCAACAAGTTTTAATTATCAACAAAAAACAAAGATGAGTAATTAATTTGCTGTTTCATGATTAAAACTGTCTTGATCGCCAGTTAATACGTCATTACTTATCTCGACTTTTCGGCGTTTGTCATTATCAGATATCTACGATTAATATGAAGGGAACACGAAGAGTGACAGGTGTTTATTATACATCAATCATATAAACTGAGTTGAGTGGAACCTGCAGCAGGTAGGACTAACAGGGAATACTGAATGTATTTGGAGAAACTAAAGTCACTGAACTGGCAGACACATGAAGATAGATGCAAGCTATTTCAAGAAAGAATACTTACAATGTCTCAGGAAAAAGCTTTAAATGATGAATGTAGCAATATACCATAGTTCACCATATACTGCTGTCATAGAAATAGTGAGCACAGGGGTAGCATAACAACAGCACACACAGAGGCACTTAAACAGTCATTCTTTCCACGCTGGATGTGTGGCAGGAAATGGACGAAGCCATACTAAACGGTGCAATGGAAAGTACCCTCTGTCATGAACTTCACATTGGTTTTCAGGGTATGGATCTAGATGTAGAAAAAATAGACCTGAAGTCTTTGGGGGTGTGCTCTTGACCATGATGCGCTTGTAGCAACAATGGTTACCAAGTGCAGTAGGAAACTAAAACAAGTAGAGGAATTTTTGTGCTCAGTAAAATTCATAGGGAAGCGGCAACGACACTGCTCATGTTTTGATTCCAGATACACTTCTGCTAACTGGGAGAGTATTTCATATTGAATCTTGTGGTGGGTCGTGCCCACACGTTGGCAGATGCATCAAAAATGACTCGTCTGCGGGTCCATGTCAGAAGGGTTTTGGTTCTATTATTACTTTCACACGTGTCAGTTCCCACTATGTCAACCAACTACCACCATGGGTATCAACGTTCGGGTGTTTTCTGTCTGAGCAGGTGAGCTACGGCACGACTCACTACGCCCCTGCAGTGGCTAAGGTGGCCGCCCCCGTCGCTGTAGCCGCCCCCGCCATCGCCGCCGCCCCCGCCATCGCTGCCGCCCCCGCCATTGGCCTGGGCTACGGCTATGGACACGGTCTGGGCTACGGACACGGACTCGGTCTGGGCTACGCCGCCGCCGCCCCCGCCGTCAGCCTGGGATACGGAGGATACGGACACGGTCTGAGCCTCGGCTACGGCCACCATTAGGGCCTCAGTGGACCGTGGACGATTACACGATGCTAGAACCACCAACTTCTACCACCATCACCCATCATCGCAGCACTCAACATGGACACACACTCATTACCCTGCAGCTTCGCTATGCATCACCGCAACGCCAATAAAGTGTTATTTTCATTAAACGTTATAATGTGTTTCTTTTCTCTGGAATACCTTATCAACTTTAGCAACAAATACACTGAAGCTGC
The DNA here is from genome assembly GCF_023897955.1 of Schistocerca gregaria. NCBI lineage: Eukaryota > Metazoa > Arthropoda > Insecta > Orthoptera > Acrididae > Schistocerca > Schistocerca gregaria. Next base: position 208,564,421 of record NC_064928.1, on the reverse strand, counting down.
CTGTGATAAGTCAACAGAAGCGGCGGAACCGAATATCCTATTTGACGCACGTCATCCATTGCCACAGCAGTCTGTAGCACCCCTTATGCTTGCCAGTTTCCACTAGGATTTATGTTGTAAATTTTTAATACGATGTTATAGTAGTAATTCCATGGACAAGTTCGATCTGAGGTAACTTTAAGAGTCATTAGTGAGAAGAATGCGGAACTGGTCTACAGGGTGTCCGAAAAGTCTTTCCCTGATTACATACATTGATAACTCAGGCTAGAAGTAAGATACAAATATGAAACTGAGGCCTAATTGTTTACAAAGTATCAAAGTTTTTTTCACACATCAGTAAACTTCCACATGAGCACCCTTGGTAGCACGTAGCACATCTGGGCGATATTCAATTTCCGTCCACACATTAACCAACATCACTGTAGGGATCGATTCAGCGACTGTGGTTATCCGTTGCCGCATGGTTTCAAGATCTGGTACACGTCTTCGGTAGACCTCATCCTTGACATAACCAAATAAAAAGAAGTATAATGGGGCTATGCCACGAGAGCGTGGAGGCCAAACCGTTGGCCCATCAAGACCAATCCATCGCCCAGGAAAGGTCATATCGAGATAGGCACAGACGTCCAAACCCCAATGCGGCGGTGCACCGTCTTGCTGAAACAAGACATCGGGGTGATACTAAAGCAGCTGAGGAACAGCAAACAGTTGCAACGTGTACAGATACACTGCAGATGTGATGGTAGCTTCAGCGAAGAAGAATGGCCCCATACTTCGATCGTGCAATAGCGCACACCAACCATTCACCTTTGGACTGCCTCTGGTGCACTCCATGAGCTCGACAGGGGGTTGTGAACCCCAAACGCCCACATTATGGCGATTCACTACTCCACTGACGAAAAAGGTCGCTTCGTCGGAAAAGGCAATTCGTCTGAGATAACCATCATCGTCCTCAATATTTGATAGCATTTCGACCGCGAAGTCATATCGACGTGTACTGTCAGTGGGCTACAAGGCTGAACGATTTGCACTTTGTGCGCACGAAACAATAAACGTTTGTGTAAAATGTCACGGAGAGAGCTTTTTGGTGTCTGTAATTCACGTGAGGCCCTGCTCCCCGATTTCTTCGGACTTCGCAGAAAAGACTGCCTTACAGCTTCCACCCTGTCTGCTGAGGTTCTTGGTCGATCAGACCTCGGAATGTCAGCAACCGATCCTGTGTTCTTGAACTTCTCATACCAGGCTATAATGCTCTTGACACCAGGTGGATTCCTTCCAAATGTTGTCTGGAAGTGTCTCTGCACTTTGGTTGGTGATAATGTCGCATGGTAACACAGGACACACTGTGCCTTAACCTGATTGGTTAACACGGCTTCTTGGGCACTTCACCTAATCCACTACCTACGTGCTGCGAACCTAAAACAGAAAGAAAACCTTGATAGTTGTAAACAATTCGACACAAGTTTACTATTTGTATCTTACTTCTAGCCTGAGTTATCAATTTGTGTAATCGGCGAAAGTCTTTCCGGACACCCTGTATATTCCCCATTGTATCAGAATGAAGTCAGTGGACTTAACTAGCCTAAATTAAGACTGGCTAAATTAATGGTGTAAAAATTAGAAATCACATACTCACTTTTTGACAGTCAAGGAAAAAGTACAAATGGAAGAGATGCACAAAATATATTATTATCATTTTACAACCATTAATATTTCCATTTAATGTTATGTTTAGAGCTCCTGCCTCAACTGCACAGTTCAGTTTTTTTTTAAAGATCAGCTCCACATTTAGTTGACTTTTTTGAGGGCGAAAGTATTGCCATTTAGAGAATCAGTGGCGGATTTTATATCACAAGGCAGACACACACACACACACACACACACACACACACACACACACACACACACACACACACACACAAACACACACACACACACACACACACATACTCATTTCCCTCCATCTTCACCATGCGACACCACAAGCCCAATAAGTATTAATGAAAAAGTGTGTATTTTCTTTACAATATAAAGTCATTATTAAAAAAAGTTCATACACTGAAGCTTTCTGAGACAGCTCAGCTGAACCTTCTGAATCCATACGTCGACTCTGGAACGAGAGAGAGAGAGAGAGAGAGAGAGAGAGAGAGAGAGAGAGAGGACAGAGTACTAACAAGGCTTCTTTTGCTTCTACATTGTGAATTGTGATCCAGTACTTTACCAACAAAGTTTTGGATACTATTCAGAGATATTTCCTGTTTGGTATAAGAGGCTCTTTCTGTACGGTGGCTTGTTACAGAGTCGTAATGTCACTAGGATTTTAAAATTTCGTACAGGGCTGGAGGAGCAGCTGTAACACAATATCATGTTGCAGAATTTGTAAACAGCCAATCAGTTGGAAAATGGTTTATCTAAACCCTTTCACCATGGTTGCAATACGAATACTACAAGAACTAAGTATTCTGTTAGAAACTGACTAGGGCCAAACAGAATGTGTTAGTCAATTTGTCTATCTGGCAACACTTGTAATATCACAGAACGATAAAAATATGGAAATAAAGCGGCCCACCGCCTAGCTGATAAATGCTGTTATGGGCTGGCACCACAAATTAAGTCCAGAAGTCTGTGCAGATAAACAAAGTGTCAACTCTATAAAACATTACTGTTCCCAGTATTAACATATGACTCAGAAACATGGACACTGACACAATAGTGTAAAGAGTTAATTGGATGATAGAATGTTTTGAGCCGTCCCGTGTGGCCGAGCGGTTCTAGGCACTTCAGTCTGGAACCCCGCGACCGCTACGGTCGCAGATTCGAATCCTGCCTCGGACATGGATGTGTGTGATGTCCTTAGGTTAGTTAGGTTTAAGTAGCTCTAAGTTCTAGGGGACTGATGACCTCAGATGTTAAGTCCCATAGTGCTCAGAGCCATTTGAACCATTTTTTGAGAATGTTTTGAAGTAAAAAAAAAACTAAACTAAACTCCGAACAGGCCATGAAGGCCCAAAATGACCGACCGACCGCCGTGTCATCCTCAGCCCACAGGCGTCACTGGATGCGGACATGATGGAGGGGCATGTGTTCAGAACACCGCTCTCCCAACCGTACGTCAGTTTACGAGACCGGAACCGCTACTTCTCAATCAAGTAGCTCCTCAGCCTGCCTCACAAGGGCTGAGTGCACCCAGCTTGGCAGCAGTGCTCGGCAGACCGAATGGTCACCCATCCAAGTGCTAGCCCAGCCCGACAGCGCTTAACTTCGGTGATCTGACGGGAACCAGTGTTACCACTGCGGCAAGACCGTTGGCGTTTGAAGTGAAGGTACTACACAATGTCTATGGGGCAACTAATGAAGATGGAGCATGGTGTAGACGATATTAACTTTACAGATTATCTAAAGATCTTGAAATCTGAAATCATGAAGTTTATTCTGATTCACTATCTACTTTTCTTGGTGTTTAGGTTGCTCTAGGTCTATGTTTGGTAGAACAGTGACAGTTTCGTTGTGAGTTAGCCAGGTCCATTTTAAAATCCAAATCACACAAGGTGCCCCTTGGGTTGACAGGTTGAGATAAGCACCAGAGTTGCGCAAGTGCAGGATTTTTGTACAGAGTGTATCACAATTCGTATCAAAAAACCATATACGTGAAAGTGTACAAGGGAAAGGGGGAAGAACGGATTGGTGTCAACTGGTAAGTCGCTTTTGTGGAAAAGTGTTCTCGAACTGGCCCTAGAGTTGCCTTGGGTAACAAATATGTCTTGAAACTACCTATAATTTTTGTAAGGCGCCTATTTCACATATACAGGATTCAGATGTATTGTTTACATATGCCTTTATCATGAGGTCATGGGTCAAAAGCGTAGGACTGAGATAAACCGGATCAATATTATCCACAAGACTACTCACAACTACAATATGATGAGCGTAGGCCTATATTATTAGAAAATCGTAAAAAAATTACAAGAAGACTTACAGATGACTACTACTTGTTCCAAGGATCCGCCATTGCCCCTCAACATAAAACAAAGTGGTGCGATAGTCACAAGAACCAGTGGAAACATTCGAGTATCTCTGTTCAGATATTTTAGGCAGGACTAATCAATTAAACCATACAGTGAATTTACCGGATGTCTTATTGTAAATTGTTGGACGAATCGCAAGAAATTGTAACTCACACATGTAGGACTTCACTTTCAAAATCATCGCGCAGTCAAAATCTGGATATTGTTCAGTGCCCTGACGGAGCTGAATGACGGAGGTGACAACGAAGATTTCAAGAAGGGTTGCACCAGACGTAATGTATTTGCTTAGCCAGCGAGAGAGAATTACATAAATGTTCGAATAACTCCCTTAGGGAACGTACTGTGTATAACAGTGACCAATAATCTCAAAATTCTGATGACTGACATACGAGTACAAATGAAGAAAGGTGTTACTGCCTTCAAGTTCAAATATTCAACAGAGCACATAGGTCGCTTATAGAGAGCACAATCTTAATTTTCAATATAAAATTTATTTGTCTTGATCATACAGTGTTTCGACTGAGTTTATAGCCTTCAGATTTAAAAGAGAAAGTATTATAAGTAAAAAGTTCTACCTGCTTACAATATATATATATATATATATATATATATATATATATATATATATATATATATATATATAATGTGACTTACAATTAAAGCTTTAGTTAAAGTGAGTATTTCGTCACATGCAGTACGAACATGAACGGTGCCACTACAACTATTCTGTATTCTATGATGCTTCTGTTTAAAACAGAGACAAACTGCTACAGGACAGAGACAGACTCTGTTAATGTTTCACTGAAATTCGCATTATAAAAGTTAAAAAAGATCCAACAACAAATTCCAGTAACAATCTAAGGAAGAAAGTTAATACCAGGCGTGTTTTTGAAGTAAGTACCGTTTTGAAATTAAAAAAAGACCTGCAAAGAAATCTCAATAATTTTATTTTTACATCAAAGCCAGTACCTTAATCTACTTTTCTACATCATTACCGTCAATATTGAGGCACTTGTCATAACGTTGTACCAGTTTTTGAATACCCTTCTCATAGAAGTCTGCCGCCTGACTTGTCAACCACTGCATCACCTCTGTTTTGACTTCGTCATCGTCTCGAAGACGTTGACCTCCCAGTTGTTTCTTCAAGTGGAGGAACAGATGGTAGTCACTGGGCACAATATCGGGGCTGTGCGGTGGATGATCTACACTTTTCTATTGATAAGATGTGATGAGATCTTTGGTCTGATTCATCACATGTGGACGGCCATCGTCTTGCAGCAAAACGATGCCCTTGCTCAACTTCCGTGGACTGTTGCTTTGATTCTGGTGTGACGTTGGCCACCCACGCTTCTTTGCCCGTAACAATTTGGCTTAAGAAATCATCACCGTCGTTGTGGTACCGCTCAAGGAAAGTCAATGCACTGTCTAATCGTCTGGTTTTGTGCACATCTGTCAACATTTTCGCTACGCAACGAGCGCACAATTTTCGGTAATTCAAGTGCTCGGTCACAACCCCATACAAAACACTACGGGAAACATTAGGAAACTCAACTCGCAAGGAGGAAATCGTACAGCGACTGTTTTTTCTCACCTTATTGTCCACTTCCTGCACCAAACTTTCATTAACGACCGAAGGACGCCCTCTCCGTTGCTCATCATGGATATTTATGCAGCCATCTTTAAATTTTCTCACCAACTTTCTTACCATTCCATCACTCATAATGTTTTCTCCGTAAACTGCACAGATCTCACGATGAATATCGATCGCTTTTAGGCTTTTAGCACTAAGAAATCTTATAACAGCCCGTACTTCACAGTCGGCGGAACGCGATTATCGGAGGCATCTTAAACACTCAGGACACAACGTAAACAAGGAAGAATCAGACTGTAATAGCGTCAGTGCGTAGATTAAGGTACAGGCTTTCATGTAAAAATAAAATTATTGAGATACCTTAGCACGTCTTTTTTTAATTTCAAAACGGAACTTTAACTAGAGAAATACATTTGCCCCTATAGCGAATGCCATACCGGCGATCTTCGCAAAAGCGGTGGGCAACCCTTCGGGCATCTGGGTCACGCGTGTAGCCTGCACAGCCCCTGCACGCATTAGCGACGCAGACTCGGCCTTTCGCAGTAACGGACGGACACCAGGGGGCGGTACCAGCGGCTAGCAGAGGCCACCCCCTCCGAGGAACCAATCCGGAGCAGCCACGCAAGGGGCCAGGAAATGTGCCGCGAGTATTTCGCTGACGGCCACTATAAATGTCAACGTCACAGCTACTGTGGTGTGTGTACTTAAGACCTTCGGTACACACACCATCAGATTATTTGACTTGTGTCTCTAACGAAGTAGGCGAGTGTCAGCAATATGTCTCGTGGTCTTATCGTGGCGTGTTAAACTTCTGCCGTTAGGTCAGACGATAGAAATGCGGTGACCAACTTTAAACAGAAATTGATTAGTTTTCACACACATTTATTAAAATAATAACAAGCATAAACATTACATAACTTGATTCTGGATGATATTTACAATTGACAATCTGAAGTTCCTTTGGTCTTGGTGCGTTATTCTTATTCTCACATATCTCTGATACTTGACAAAAGTGTCTATACATTTATCTTCATGCCTATGAACAGGAATATGGTAATTAGGCGCAGACTGAAACTTCACTATCGACTGGTACAGAGTAATGCAGGCTGGTACAGACTGGTTCAGAGAAATGCAGACTGACTAATCGGAGGGCTGTACACTCATTACAATACCTCGCGCTTTCAGGTATCACTGCGCGAGTGTGGTCCATGAGCAGAAAAGGTTCTACGTTAGCAGCAATCTCATTGGTTGCGTTACATATTAATACGCGGATCGGCGGAAGCTGAATTTGGTCCGTCTCTAAGGCATCTCATAGTGCGGAGACGGACGAGCGCTGCGCCTGCGGTGTTGTGCTTAGTGGGGTTGCGCTCTAGTGGGAAAGTTGTGTATGCGCTGACTACGCGGAACTATGTACACAATAGCTACACAAGTCAGTTCTTCCGGCTTCGAGAGCCTCTCCTTCGGGAGAGGATGCTACGCATCCATCGTCACAGGACGCTCTCTAAATTCATCGTATGGACCGACGCCTCTGTACTCAGCATTCGTCATTTCCCTTGGTGCAGTCACACTGTATACAGAATGGACTCTTCTGCTCATTGTTGTTGTTGTTGTGGTCTTCAGTCCTGAGACTGGTTTGAGGTAGGTCTCCATGCTACTCTATCCTATGCAAGCTTCTTCATATCCCAGTACTTACTGCAACCTACATCCTTCTGAATCTGCTTAGTGTATTCATCTCTTGGTCTCCCTTCTCCATGCACTCTATCCTGTGCAAGCTTCTTCATATCCCAGTACTTACTGCAACCTACATCCTTCTGAATCTGTTTAGTGTATTCATCTCTTGGTCTCCGTCTACGATTTTTACCCTCCACGTTGCCCTCCAATGCTAAATTTGTGATCCCTTGATGCTTCAGAACATGTCCTACCAACAGGTCAAGTTGTGCCACAAACTTCTCTTCTCCCCAATCCTATTCAATACTTCCTCATTAGTTATGCGATCTACCCATCTAATCCTCAGCATTCTTCTGTAGCACCACATTTCTAAAGCTTCTATGCTCTTCTTGTCCAAACTATTTATCATCCATGTTTCACTTCCATACATGGCTACAGTCCATACAAACACTTTCAGAAACGACATCCTGATACATAAATCTATATTCGATGTTAACAAATTTCTCTTCTTCATAAACGCTTTCCTGGCCATTGCCAGTCTACATTTTATATTCTCTCTACTTCGACCATCATCAGTTATTTTGCTCCCCAAATAGCAAAACTCCTTTACTGCTTTAAGTGTCTCATTTCCCAATTCCCTCACCATCACCCGATTTAATTTCACTACAATCCATTATCATCGTTTTGCTTTTGTTGATGTTCATCTTATATCCTCCTTTCAAGACACTGTCCATTCCGTTCAACTGCTCTTCCAAGTCCTTTGCTGTCACTGATAGAATTACAATGTCATCGGCGAACCTCAAAGTTTTTATTTCTTCTCCATGAATTTTAATACCTACTCCAAATTTTTCTTTTGTTTCCTTTACTGCTTGCTCAATATACAGAATAAATAACATCTGGGAGAGGCTACAACCATGTCTCACTCCCTTCCCAACCACTGCTTCCCTTTTTATGCCCCTCGATTCTTATAACTGCCATCTGGTTTCTGTACAAATTGTAAATAGCCTTTCGCTCCCTGTATTTAAACCCTGCCACTTTCAGAATTTGAAAGAGAGTATTCCAGTCAACATTGTCAAAAGCTTTCTCTAAGTCTACAAATGCTAGAAACGTAGGTTTGCCTTTTCTTAATCTTTCTTCTAAGGTTAGTAATCTTTAGTAAGGTAATCTTTCTTCTTTCTTCAAGGTTAGTATTGCCTCACGTGTTCGAACATTTCTGCGGAATCCAAACTGATCTTCCCCAAGGTCCGCTTCTACCAGTTTTTCCATTCGTCTGTAAAGAATTCGCGTTAGTATTTTGCAGCTGTGACTTTTTAAACTGATAGTTCGGTAATTTTCACATCTGTCAACACCTGCTTTCTTTGGGATTGGAATTATTATATTCTTCTTGAAGTCTGAGGGTATTTCGCCTGTCTCATACATCTTGCTCACCAGATGGTAGAGTTTTGTCATGACTGGCTCTCCCAAAGCCGTCAGTAGTTCTAATGGAATGTTGTCTACTCCGGGGGCCTTGTTTCGACTCAGGTCTTTCAGTGCTCTGTCAAACTCTTCACGCAGTATCTTATCTCCCATTTCGTCTTCATCTACATCCTCGTCCATTTCCATAATATTGTCCTCAAGTACATCGCCCTTGTATAGACCCTCTTATGGTATTCATAGAACTGGTTCTTTTTTCTCCAAAGGTCTCTTTAATTTTCCTGTAGGCAGTATCTATCTTACCCCTAGTGAGATAAGCCTCTACATCCTTACATTTGTCGTCTAGCCATCCCTGCTTAGCTATTTTACACTTCCTGTCGATCACATTTTTGAGACGTTTGTATTCCTTTTTGCCTGCTTAAATTACTGCATTTTTATATTTTCTCCTTTCATCAATTAAATTCAATATTTCTTCTGTTACCCAAGGATATCTATTAGCCCTCGTCTTTTTACCTACTTGAGCTTCTGCTGCCTTCGCTACTTCGTCCCTCAGAGCTAACCATTCTTCTTGTACTGTATTTCTTTCCTTCATTCCTGTCAATTGTTCCCTTATGCTCTCCCTGGAACTCTCTACAACCTCTGGTTCTTTCAGTTTATCCAGGTCACATCTCCTTAAATTAGCACCTTTTTGTAGTTTCTTCAGTTTTAATCTACAGTTCATAACCAATAGATTGTGGTCTGAGTCCACATCTGCCCCTGGAAATGTCTTACAATTTAAAACCTGATTCCTAAATCTCTGTCTTATCATTATATAATCTATCTGATACCTTTTAGTATCTCCAAGATTCTTCCATGTATACAACCTTCTTTTATGATCCTTGAACCAAGTCCTGGCAAAATTCTACCAGACGGCTTCCTCTTTCATTTCTTAACCCCAATCCATAATCACCTACTATGTTTCCTTCTCTCCCTTTTCCTACTGACGAGTTCCAGTCACCTATGACTATTAAATTTTCGTCTCCCTTCACTACCTGAATAATTTCTTTTATCTCATCATACATTTCATCAATTTCTTCATCATCTGCAGAGCTAGTTGGAATATAAACTTGTACTACTATAGTATGCGTGGGCTTTGTGTCTATCTTGGCCACAATAATGCGTTCACTATGCTGTTTGTAGTAGCTTACCCGCACACCTATTTTTGTATTCATTATTAAACCTACTCCTGCATTACCCCTATTTGATTTTGTATTTATAACCCTGTATTCACCTGACCAAAAGTCTTGTTCCTCCTGCCACCGAACTTCACTAATTCCCACTATATCTAACTTTAACCTATCCATTTCCCTTTTTAAATTTTCTAACCTACCTGCCCGATTAAGGGATCTGACATTCCACGCTCCGATCCGTAGAACGCCAGTTTTCTTTCTCGTGATGACGACGTCCTCCTGAGTAGACCCCGCCCGGAGATCCGAATGGGGTACTATTTTACCTCCGGAATATTTTACCCAAGAGGACGCCATCATCATTTAATCATACAGTAAAGCTGCATGCTGTCGGGAAAAATTACGGCTGTAGTTTCCCCTTGCTTTCAGCCGTTCGCAGTACCAGCACAGCAAGGCCGTTTTGGTTAATGTTACAAGGCCAGATCAGTCAATCATCCAGGCTGTTGCCCCTGCAACTACTGAAAAGGCTGCTGCCCCTCTTCAGGACCCACACGTTTGTCTGGTCTCTCAACAGATACCCCTCCGTTGTGGTTGCACCTACGGTATGGCCACTTGTATCGCATCGCTGAGGCACGCAAGCCTCCCCACCAACGGCAAGGTCCATGGTTCATGGGTGGGGGGGGGGGGGGAAGGGGGGGGAGGGGTCTTCTGCTCATATGCTCATATGCTGGTGTTATTCAGGACAGCTTGTTCGTACTTAGAATATTTTCCGTGCAAGTTTATTTGTATATGAAGTTCGTAGTTATGTTACATTGTTAGACTCTGGAATCATCATAATGTCAAGTCTTCGTATTGTGGGACACTGTAATCGTGATTGTGTTATTATCGTGTAAGCAGACGTTCCTTTCTTTGATCAATAATCTTTTGTAAGCTTGATCACAGTTTTCCTTACGTCGGTGTGAGCGACACATCAGTGAACAAAGACACATGTCCGAACTATAAACTTAACAGTCCATTGAACAACAAACAACCTAATAGGTGCATACACATTACAGCAGCCTTTCAGCTCAACAAAGCAACTCTCAATCTGCTGAAGCAGTACAAAACATAAAAATTTCATACAATGCAACTTTAAGATTTTTAGACACCGCTAATTTATACACTAATGTTTAACAGAACGAATCTATTCAAGCAGTAAATTAAATTTATTAACACATAGAAAAATAGGTACTGCAAAAATAATTGACCTAATAGACTTTTAGGACTGTTTTTTTCTTTAAACTATTACAACTTAAATGGTAAATACTGTCACCAGAAGTAAGGCCCGCCTGTGGGAGTCAGCTTATCTGGCAGATTGATGAAAACATTCATGAGCGACCTGGGAAACATTTTTTTGAGAAATACGATGATTTAAAGTACCAACAATAAGTAGATGATACGATTCTCCTTTTTAAAGACAACAAGGCAGACAAACAAATTTGCCAAAAATATGAGTCCCATGGAACTTAAAATCAACTCACTCTTGAATTACAGCACTATAGCTGCATTAATTTCCTGGACCTCGTTGTAATCAGACAATAGAATAAAAATGTTTTCGGTATTTACAGTAAACCAACCTGCGCCGACGTTATGATGATATATGCCCATTCATGTCATCCACGTTATGAAAGGGCGTTTAATTAAGAAGCTTATATATTGAAACTAATTTCTGTAGCGAAATCTTATAAAAGCAGCGTTGATACCACAACTTATAGAGAAATTGAGAAAAGAATTGAATCGAAACGATGTATACAACTGAGGAACAAAACATAAGTGTAATGCTATGATATATAACGACAAAATATCAGAAAAAGTTAGCAATATTTCAAAAATATCAACCGTTACAACAGGTTTTCAAACAAACTTCACTTCGAGGTTACATCTTTGTCATGAAAATAGATCTAAACGTGAGACAAACTGCAGCGGTTGTAGTCAGTATTACGTCGGTCAAATAGGACGTTCACTGATAAAACAGTTTCCATAAGCATACATACAGCCAAAATGACTTACATGAAGTTGTCACATACAGAGCCCAAGGGAAGACTGGTTAGTCTGTAGGGGCAAATTGAAATCTCTAGCAACTAAAAGTGCTTTACAGAGCTAGTGTATGTGAAAAGTACGAGGTTATCCAGAATGATATTTTAATCAATTATTCAAAATTACAGTCACAATCGCGTAATTTATTTTGCCACCAACCGGTTTCAACCAGCGTTGGGGTCGTCTTCAGGACAATTTACACCATGTGGTCGCTCGCTCGAGTCGTCACCCTGCCTGTGCACGGTTGGTAACTGCCATTTTGAACAATTGATTATAAGTAAATTAATCGCTGTTTATCTCCATACAACTATGTTGTCTAAAAATTAACGATATTTTAACATTGCTAAGAAGCTGTTTTAGTTATCTGATATTCTGACATCGTGTGTGAAAATTTGGTGCGTTTGTACAGAATTTTTAGAAACCGCATGGAAAACTTATAACGGTGTTTTAGGATAGGTTGTGCTGAGAAATAACTGTTAGGAAATACGTTGGGTCATGCGTCATCCCCGAGTGAACTAGCATTGAAGTTAGCCTATCAGACTGTTGCGACTGCAAATTCGAACTGCCCGCCAGAGACGCTGTCGCCAAACGTGTTCGTTTGGTTTCCTAAAACCGTACATACTATTTAACATGGGACGGTAGCAAGGACCGAACGCAAGCCAAAAGTTGAGTAGTCTGGGGCGCTATCATCTACTCTAAGAGAACAACTGACACTTATTGTATTTGGCGAACAGCTTGAACTTTGGCGCGCAAAGGTCTGAATAACTCGGAAACGGCTGAACGTATCGAAATTTTTCTCAACAATTATTTCTCGGAGCAACCTGCCCTGCAACAGCCTCGCAAGCTCCTCAGACTGTTTCTGACTACCATTTTCACAGGAACGTGAGTGGTACTAACACTTAGTGCCTCGTGCGAAGTATACTAGTCAGCGATACAGCTTCCGCCTGCGTTCATCCACGGGAAGTCAGAGCGTGCCTGAAGAAAGTCTGCCGTGCCCTTTCAGAGGAACCATTCCAGCATTTGCCTGGAGCGATTTAGGAAAATCACGGAAAACCTAAATCAGAATGGCCGGACGCCGGATTGAACCGTCGTCCTCCAGAATGCGAGTCCAGTGTGCTACCACTGCGCCACCTCGCTCGGTCTCTTGCCTACATTCCTTGCAATATATTTGTTTAATATCTTCATATGTGATAGAATGAGATTTTCACTCTGCAGCGGAGTGTGCGCCGATATGAAACTTCCTGGCAGATTAAAACTGTGTGACGGACCAAGACTTGAAATTTAGACCTTTGCCTTTCGTGGGCAAGTGCTCTACCACCTATGGTACCCAAACACGACTTACGACCCGACATCACAGCTTCAGCCAGTAGCTCGTGGTAGAGCACTTGCCCGTGAAAGACAAAGGTCCCGAGTTCGCGCCTCGCTCCGGCACACAGTTTTAATCTACCAGGAACTTTCATATTTGATAATTACGTTGTGGAATTGTTTTACTGCAATCGGTTCTAACTTTCTTTTTCAGTGTGTTTTGTTTCACTTTCTTTAAATTTGAAAAATTAAATCATTAACTGTGCATACTAGATGCCCTCTAGCATTTGTCCTAAGACACTGAAATGAACTCTAGCAAAATTGATTTCATCTCTATTTTAAATAGAAGCACCACAGGACAGACTGTAATTTTTATTACACAACACGTGTTTGTACTGAATGTGGAGAGCTAATGTAATTGTCTGGTTGTCAGTCACATTCTTCTCTTTTCATACGGTACCTAATGTAAGTAGGCAGATATTTTTTACTAACAACATTACTCGAGCAATCGGAATCATCCATCATGTTACAAATGAGTTATCATGACATACACTGGTGCTCAAAACGTAAGGGCGAAAGCAACTTTTACATGATGGTTCACCGCCAGTAACACGGACCATTCATATACGGTAGAACTACAGTACAATGATGTACAGTACCGTAAATGAAAGAAGGTGCGACAATAAAGTAATGAGACTGATGTGAAAAAAAGTGTTGCTTAACGTTTAGTGATGTGTCCTTCAAATTAGTTCCCTTCAGATTGCACATTCTTTTTCCAGCGCTTCTGCCATTGATAGTAACATTTCTGGAAGACATCTTCTGTAATATCCTCCAAGACCCTCGTCACAGCTTTTTGGACATCTTGTGCTGTTTTTAAATGGTGTCCCTTGACCGCCGTTTTGACTCTTGGAAATGGCAAAAAAGTCGCACGGAGCGACATCTAGTGAATAAGGTGGCTGTGGTAGTACTGAAATTTGTTTTGAGGTTAAAAATTACTGCACTGACAGAGCAGTATGGGATGGCGCATTATCGTGATGCAGATTCTAAGTATCAGCAATGTTGGCACGGACACAAAGAACTCTTTTATGAAGTCTCACTAAAATTTCCTTGTAGTAATGTTGGTTAATTGTTTGTCCAGGAGGCACCCAGTCTTTATGAACAATTCCCTTGGAATCAATGAAGCACAAAAGTATGCTTTTCACTTTTGACTTTGACATGTGAGCTTTTTTTGGTCTCTGGATTGTATTGAAAAAACCAACTTTCATCACCAGTGATAACATGGCTCAACAACTCTGGATTGATTTCCGTTTGCTCTAACAAATCTGCTGCCACATTTTTCCGTGTTTCACGGTATTGTGGTGTGAGATTTTTGGGGACAATTTTTGCACAAATCTTTCTCATACAAAGATCTTCAGTTATTATTAGAGGAACCGTTTATTGACTGAAGTTCAGTTCTTCTGCAATCATTTTCACAGATTATCTTTGATCAGATCGTGGGAGTTGACGCACCCTGGCCAAGTTGACATCTCTTCGTGAGGTTGATGGTCGTCCACTGCGGTCTTAATCTTCAACATTTGTTGTGCCTTCACTAAACATTTCATGCCAATGAAAAACTTGAGCTCTTGACATAACCTCCTCTCCAAAAGCCTTCTGAAGATTGCCGTAAGTTGGCATCGCGACTTCGCTCAATTTAACGCAAAAAGAAATGGCTTACCATTGCGCAATATTATGCGGTTCCATTTCCGTGACGAGAGACACAAACACGTGTTAACTTATTACAGCACAACTCACGACTGAGCAGTGGCATCGATGTGACGCCGCTTCAGAAAATATTGGGGCATCAAAGATCGCCCAGGCTGAAAATAGAAGTTCAATCCATGCGGCTACGCCTTCAATAATAAAAATTGACATTAAAACAATAGCTTTTTGGTTGTCATGTTTTGTTTCTGCTTTTAAATGATTTAAAAATACAATGGCTGAATGATAGTTTTTTAATTTAATTTAATTTTATATTTTTACATTTTTTTATTTTATTTTTATTTCATTTTTTATTTTTTTACTTTTTTATTTTTTATTTATTTTTTCATTTTTTCTTTCCATTCCCTCACACATTCACACAATATATACACTGTACACACATACATATTACAGTTAACACATTGTCACACTAATTCATTCCCCTTTTTTATATATAAAATATTAATAATAATAAATAACTAATACAATACAATAAGATTTAAAATATAATTAAAATAAAATAAAATTAAGATTATAATAAAATTAAAATTAAAATAAAATTAAAATTAAAATTAAAATTATTAAAATTATATAAAAATATACACACAAGATGTGTAGTGTTGTTATTCACGTAGATCATCGGGCCATCTGGCGGAGGCCAGGTAGTACACCCTGTGTCCAAGTTCTCGTACAAGTTCGTTATCTGACTTGTGTGTTTTAGTAAAAGGTTTTGGCAGTCGTTCTGAATCGGTCTTTCAAATAGGGTACCCCTGCGAGGTGGTGAAGTTCATTCGTTGGGAACCGGTATGGCAGATGGAGTGCTCTTTTCAGAGCACGATTCTGAATTCTTTGTAGCCATTGTATGTGGGTTGGAGCAGCATTTCCCCACACAACAGCGGTCGATGTGACGCTTGGACTATAATCATCTTATAGACCAAGGTCAAAGATATTGTGCCTACACAAGCCTGCAGGGTTGCCACATCTTGCAAAGAAAATCAGTCTCATTACTTCATTGTCGCACCTCGCACATGCTGAGACAAACAGGACTGTCAGTCCATTTATGATGGTCCTCTGGACAGAATAAACGGCGGAACATGGTTCTTAACTGTGTGTGTGATCGTCACGTTCGGCAGTTCATACTCTCAAACGTGTACGGCTGACAAGTGCGAGATTGAGATTTTCACTCTGCAGCGGAGTGTGCGCTGATATGAAACTTCCTGGCAGATTAAAACTGTGTGCCGGACCGAGACTCGAACTCGGCAAAGGTCCCGAGTACGAGTCTCGGTCCGGTAGACAGTTTTAATTTGTCAGGAAGTTTAAAGTGCGGGATTGTCGATATGCTGCAATACGTTTAAGCAACGCGTCTTACATGCTCTCAATGAGATTTCAGCCGAGATAACGGACAGGCCAGTCCATTCGCCGAATACTCTCTCGTTTGAGTAGCTCCTCCAAATGCGTTATTGGATGCGGCGCGCAAATTCAACCGCCCCCCCCCCCCATCCCAAAAAAAGGAAAAAAATTCAACAGCCAATTTTGCCTAGAATATTTCTTTATTTGGGACAATCTTTTTGAGCAGACTTTCCTGTCATCTTCAGATATTAAAACCATTTTGTTGTAAAACATGATCATTTTACGCTGAACCTCAAGCACAAGATGTCAGTTGGATAAAAAAATAGCACATTACAAATGTTTCGTCATCGCTAGAATATTTAAAAGAACATAAAGGAGCTTTACACATTTTAGAGATGACAAACCATTTATAATGTGTTGAATTTTATCTATCTTGTGCTTGGGGTTCAGCGTAAAATGAACATGTTTTACAACAAAAAGATTTTAAGGTCTGAAGATGACAGGAAAGTCTGTTGAAACCGGTTGTCTTAAATACAGAAGTATTTTGCTATCTTTAAAGTTAACGCAGGTAGCCCGATGGAAAGACCCGCAAAGGGAAAGTAGGACACTGTCACAATAAAAGTGAACGGTGAGCGTGTCTTCGAAGATTTGAAGGTCAGTACGCCCATGTGGCGTTATATTAGGCCTACTCAGAAAGTAAGGTACGCGAAATGGGAACCACCGTGAAAATCCGATGGAACTTCGCACAGATGTCTTGGGCAGTGTCTTTAGTGTGTCTGTCGATTGCTTCACTTCGCTCTTTTCCGTTCAGAGCGCCAATTGATCGGGTAGAAATGCCTAAAACAACAGTGTCTCCCGACAAGTATGTGGATCTGGTGAGGGATTTCGCCGGAAGCTATGCAGCCCACATAAAAAAATGTCATTCGTTTCTTTCTTCAACACAATTTTCAGCCGCTTTCTGCAAGGGCAATGAATACACTCCTGCAGCGTTTTCGATGGGAACTGATCACCCACAATACAGCCCTTAATTGGCTCCCTCTGTTATTCATCTCGTCTCACATGAACCGCCATCTACGAAGACAACATTTTGGCACAAACAACGAAAGGAAGACCAGTGTAGAGAACTGGCGGAAAGCAAAGGCGGCTGCTTTCTATGACGAGGCTACTGCAAAATTTCTACAACGCCACCACAAATGTCTAAGTCGGAGCGGCGACTATTAAGAGAGGTAGCTGAAAAGTGTGGCTAACTGCTGCGAATAAAAAAAAATATTTATTTTTCACTGTGGTTTTCAACCGATCAGACCTTACTTTCCGAACAGCCCACGAACCTGCACACATGGACCACCAGAACGATTATGTTCGACAATGTTCCTGAGTACATTTCCTATTCCCACCACTCACTCTAAGGAGGTATTTAATGCAGCCAGGAAAATGATTAACAATGGTGGGTCAGGTGCTAGGGCGTGGGAGACATGATCTTGCATGGGGGTACTGATCTCCAAATCTTTGAACGTGGTAAGCTCACCGGTCATAGTGGTAGTGAGACTGTAGTTCTTCCCTAAGCGCGTCTTTTGCAGGGTGCATTGGACCCCGAGTTCATCTTTATGGATGACGATGAGCGAGTAAATTGACAAGTGCAGATGGACGACATCTTGGAACGAGAGGATGGACTGGATGCCCGTTCCACCGCCCACTCCCTCCTCACTGTGACTTCAGTCCCGTTTAACACGTGTGGGATGCGTTGCGGAGACCTATTGAAGCACGTGCACGTGTACCATCGACCATCCAGCAGTTGGAACTTGCACTGTTGGAGGAATTTTACGGCCTACCACAGGAACTCATTACAGACCAACCGCGAGGCCAGCATACAAGCGAGTTACAGGTCATGCTTCACCGTAGTTGCTGATCACACATCGTGTTGAGAACAGTATCCCACAAGTGAGCTGAGACAAAGGCAGGCGACCAGGCCTGCGTCACAGAATGTCACGTGGCTCAGCGTGACGTCACAGACGGCCGGCCACACGGTGCCCCGTCGCCTTTCACCCCGGAGCCCGCCGTTCTGCTCCTTACCGCCCCTCCTCAGCTGTGAAAGGTTTGGCTCCCATGAGTAATCCAGCGTTCCCCTCCAGCACATATATAGCACCCCTTGCGACCGCTCAGGACATCAGTCTGCAAGCAGCCACAGCAGCAAGCACAACAACAACAACAACAACATGAGGGTCCTGGTGAGTATACTGTGCTGTGGAGTTATCACATAAAATGTCGCTGTCATCGATGAGAGCTGTCGACAAACATCGATTTTCTTAAAGCCTTTTATTGGTATTTAGCTACGTGCAATGCAACTGGACAGACATGAATGGGAATCAGCAAGTAGTAACGGAAAGGGGTAGGACAGAGTCGCCACACCTTCCCAGATGCTATCATTGTGTACATGAAGCAAGGGAATCGAAGAGAAATTTGGAAACAGATTCGAAGTTGACTGGAAAAAAAGGACAGCTTTGAGGGGATCGGATAACATTGTAATTATGCCTAACAACTTACAAGGGCAATTGAAGGGATTGAATGGTGAGTTGAAAAGAAGCAATAGCATGAAAATCATCAAAGTAAAACCAGGATAACGGAATGCATCCGAATTAAGTCAGATGACTCTGAGTGAATTAGATTAGAAAATGAGGCGCTGAGAATAGTATACGAATTTTGCTAGGAAATTAGTTGGAGACGCCTGAAGAAACGAGGATATAAAATGTTGGATGGAAATAGCGATAAAAGATTTGCTTTTGTGTTACGAAGACTTTTCATAAAGTATGATTTTCGACTATAGCTTCATATGGAAGTAAGAAGATCGAGGAGGGGGAAGGGGGGGGGGAGAAATTGTTGAAGAAGACCAAAGCTTGAACACTGTAAACAGATACGAATGGATGTAGGTGACACTAGTTATGCAGAGATTAAGGCATTTCTAAAAGATACGGCAGCGTCAAGGATTGCATCGCAGTAGTTTTTCGAATGTATGCCGCACCAACAAACATCTACTTAATTCTCTTTTGCATAGACCGTGCGTCTGAGGATTGAAAATATATGTACAAGGTCATTATTGTAATATATAAATATGCAAAAAATATAGTTTTCTCAAGTGACTGAGGAAAAAAACGTAAAGAATATTACAAATACATTAATTTGTTCTAAAGTAATATCTCTACGTAAACCTGAACCAGACAGTATCCGATTATACGATAAGAAGTAAACTTGTGGAGCAAATAAAATACTTTAAATATTTAGGGATAGGAACATAAACCGAAATCTGTAAAAGATCAAGGGGATGGGATACTTGGAGCTGTTAGAATAGATCTCGGAAAGTGTAGTGCATTTTTAAAGAAAATCGGTTACAAAATGATAGTGCGCGCAGTTGTAGCATATAGTCTTGTAGCGTTTGAACTCTTTACCAGATATGCATGACAGCAGATAGCAGACAAGTTAAGAACCGCAGCTATAATAATAACAGGCAACATAGCAGTGATCATCGAAGAACAAAGGAGTGTAGCAGTGATCATCGAAGAACAACGTAGGGAATATCTGAGACACCGAAGCCTTAATTGTTACGAAATCGTGTTGTATTTAAGGAAGACTGAGTGATAGTTGTTTTTCCTGCATCGTCTCCTTTGTCGAGATCCGATCTACTGTAGAATCTAGTTTGTTTTCGGCCGAACACCAGGCAGCCCGGCAGAAGAGGGTGGGACCACTTCTGCGCAATGGCACCTCTGCAAAGAGACATTTATGTGAAATTTGACACTCTTGGTAGGCAGCCAATGAATCTGAAAAAAAACTTGTTGTGATGACAGTCTGAGCTTAGAACGAGATCTACGTTAGTTCGAATATGACAGGTTGGCTATGTCTTGAAAAGCCAGCGAATGTTACTGTATAAAACCAAGTTGTGGTGACAGATTGCTCTGAAGCTTAGCCCGAGGTCTAGGTTATGTGGGAATATGACACTCTGATTGGGAGCTGGAAAGCTAACGAATATTATAGCAAGAAATCTGGTATGGTAACAGACTAATCTGTAGCATAGCAAGAGGTCTGGGTTACGGTGAAATTCGACAGTTAGGTTATGACTTAGCGAGCAAACGAATGTTACAGTAAGAAACCTGGTGGTGGTCGCAGACTACTGTTTACCTTAGTCGGAGATCTAAGTTAAGTTATGAGTTTGCGAAGTCTAAGTAATGAGAAAGCAACTATATACCTGAAGTGTCTTGAGCTCTGCAGAAACGTTAGCACAAATGTCATTATGCACAAATGTCACAAACTCGACAGGAGATGTCCCAACAGAGAATATTTGCGAAAGAATACATCGATCAGACTTATTTATTGTAGTGTTCATTCTCTACGCCCAGGGATGGCACAAGTTGTTTCAGATTATAGAGCCTCAATTCTTTTCAGATATGTACTGAAGTAATTGGAAATGGGGCAGAGGTGTTCACAATTGGGAAAGATCTGCCTGTGATTACAGTTTCCAGCATTTGCAATGTAATCAAGGGAAATCTACCAAAAACCAGCTCCCAGAAATTAGCAGACTGGAACTATTTTTAATTTATTCTGGGACACAGCTGTCCATAGTCAAGGAGAAAAATAAAACAAATATGGTTGTGTGAACTGCGAACATGTTGTATATAAATGAGATCAACCTGACATTTTTATGTTCTTTTCACTCTCTACTCCAAAGGAAGAGCGTGATTTTTGAGGTGCGATAGATTACAGAGTCTCGGTTAATTTCGGCCTAATAGCAGGTGAGCAGCCAGTGGGGCAGAACGAGGTCCAGGTGGTTGCAGGTGCTGGGGTTCTCTGGTGGAAGTAGGTGGGCAGCACAAGACACAGACAGCTTCAGGCAGTTGAATACATTGTTTACTTCCAAATAGTTTATTACAGAAGAACTGTGCCCACGTCTGGGAAGCATCGAAACCACAGTCCATGGTGAGACATAGTGAGCATAGCTATATCCAGCTCGGCCCAGTGATGGGGTGACTTTGCATGGGTAGTTTCGCTGGGCAGCGATACTGAGCTTGGTCAGCAGCCTGGTTAGGTTGTAGGTAAGGTGTCTAAGGACAGCACTGGAGTATGGAAGATGCCTGATGGGCTGCTGGCGGAGGCCTCGGTGTTACACACAGCACCTCAGTGCAGTGCCTGTGGCCCCAAAAAGGAGGTCTGGGGATGACATCTGTGCAATGGTGGCCTCACTGGGAAATCCCACACAGCAACAGACACCGACTCAATGACTCGCAGATTGGAGGCCACAGCCTGCCAAGGTGACCAGTATTTATACTCGTCAGAGTGAGCTTGTTGTTGAGAACATACCTGAGGTGTCATGAATTCCACTGCCGAACCCACCATTTCTCGTTGAGTAAATGGTCATGCTGATGTATTGACAGGCAGGGTGGTGCAATGAAGAGTGGACTGGTTACAGCCATCAGTATGATTACAGACCTTCACTCGGCTCACGCCGCTTTTTCTTTGTCTACTCCTTTGTGAGAAGAGAGCTGTTTGAGATCTGTGCCCTTTACAGAGACACACTTCGTTTCAGTCAAATACTGAGTGAGCTGTTGGTGGTGGAGATCAGTTCCAAATTGGAGTAGAAGGGAGATTACCGAATCTGGTGTTTACCTTACAGTCATGGGCATCTCTAGGTAGAGCACGCTGTCTGAGTAGTGACCCATGGCTGAGTCAGGGCCTCTTCAGTTTAATGCCATACCAGCTGGTAGCCGGATTTCCAGATGTGGTTGGGAATATTTGGGAAGGGCTTTCCATTTCCAGTATTTGTTTTACAACCAAGGGAAATACCTTGATCAGTAGTTGGGGTAAAATAATTTTTAATGTAATTGTGATTCAGTATGTCACAGACAAAAAAAATTGTAACCTATTGCATACTAAGGTGTACTTGATTAAGTGTGTTCAGAGTAAATTCAATGTTTTGTTTAACATCTGCGGTATCACTGCAGTAACCTAACCTAACGTAATCTAAAATAACCTAGCCTAACCCAAATGAAATTAAACCAAGCTAACCCACAGCACCCTAACACAATGTAATGCAACCAAACCTTTACGTAGCTCAACCTAATGTAACCAACTTCCCCCAACCCAATCTAAACTAAACCTATCCAATCTAAACCAAACTAAACTAAACCAGCCTAACCTGAACCAAACTAATGTAACTCAACCTAGTGAAACCCAGCCTAATATCACCCAACCTAACCCAACCCAATCTAATCTTACCTAACGTAATCCCTGGCTCTGCGACTGTTCACGAGATGCTGTGTGTGTAACCACCAAAGGATTTCCTTTCAAGTATGCTACTCAAGTCTTGACCCTATGGAGAGTCAGGAGATCTGCAGCGCAGTGCCATAAAAACTGGTGGTGATGCACAGACTGTCCTAGTTGGCAATGAAAGGATTTCTACTCCTAGGAGAAAAGTGGCCTGTTTGAGATCCAGCCTATTGTAGTGTCACAGTTCTTTTAAGCCAAACGCGAAGCGAGATATGGTGGTGCAGAGCGATCGCCAATTGGGTACATATAGGAGGGGATTTGAAGTTCCAGTACTTACCTTATTATCAAGAGAAACCTCCTGAAAACGTTGGTCAGAAGTGGGGGATGGCAACTATGCTATGTATGTCTGGAACAATATGCCCGAGACAAAAATAGGAGAGATTAATGTGTTTGACTGTGCAGCTGATTATTTACATTTACTTATAAAATTTATGACGTATCACCTACAGAATCTCAGTCGAAACAATCAAGTAGGCTACTGTACACGAACCAACTGCCAAACAAGATTATCAGCCAGGGAATAAAAGTAACACTCGTCGTTACAGCAAATGTGTTTCTAAAGCCTCTGTCTGATTCACCAGTGTACGACAGGACAATTCCTTAAACAAGACACAAGTTAACGTAAAAGTTTTCAGCCTGTTGCGTCGCGCCATATTCTAAACTAACTGTCGCAAAATAAAACCAACGTTTTGGCCACGTTTGCAGTGACTTTCGTATGCTCAGTACACAAGTATTTGTTTGGAGTGTGCTTTATAAGCAAGTAAAATGTGGAAGATAAACAGTATAGACAACAAGAGATTATAAGCTTTTGAAATGCGGCTCTATGGAAGAATGCAGCGGAGGTGATGTACTGATTGGAATAGGGGAGAAAGCGGCTTTATAGTTCCAATTAACTAAAAGAAGGAATAGGCTGACAGCGGCACATCTTCAGACAATACATTGAAAAGATTTATGTCATCTAAATTTTTTCAGGGAAACCTACACACTTACTGGACATAAAAGTTGCATTGTCAAAGTGATATGAAATACTAACCTCTTTCCGTTCTGTTTCACTATCTGGTAGCTGCTGTATTCAACAAATGCACTTGAAGAAACATTTAAATGTGGCAGGAAGATGCCCCCTACTGCTGAGTACCCGCTGCACTGAGGTGTATGGTTGCAACAAATATACAGCTTTTTAACGACCGAAATACATTCGGACAACAGCTATAGTAGAAACAGATGGAAAGAAAGATTAACAAGAATTTACGACTGTATTGAAAGAAGTTTTGAAGTAATTAAATGGAGTTTGAAGACTGTGTATGACTATATTGGTCAATGTTTCTTTGCAGTAATCTGTGTTAATGCACTGGTGAGGTCATAGATCTAACGAACGATAGCTCACATCGCCTATATAAGATCTAACGAACGATAGATCACATCGCCTACATAAAGTCCAGATGTCCCTTCTGGGCGGCTATTGTAACTGAGACCTTTGTTACTGGCTGAGATACTGCCTTGAGGTAGCGCCTTGTCTAACTAAGTGCTGAGTGGAGCTTTATGTTCTTATAGAGTGTGCCATCTCTGGAGTGTAACTTAAACAATATTGCGCCTGAGTCGTATGTATCTTAGCTCTTGTGTCGCATCTCTTCTGAAGGACACAGCAGTGCCGAAACACGTTCACCATCAAACATTACTGATACCTTGGAGCTTGGAATAAATTTCCTACCATCTCTTTGTCACCAGGCTATCGTAGTGCTGGCTCTGGCCACCGTGGCGTTTGCTGAGGAGGAGAAGAAGCAGGAGAAGCGAGGCCTGCTGGGTCTGGGATACGGAGGCTACGGAGGTTATGGAGGATACGGAGGCTACGGACACGGCCTGGCCCTGGCCGCCGCCCCCGCAGCCATCGCCGCCCCCGCCATTGCTCACGCCCCCGCAGTGGCTGTTGCTCCAGCCATTGCCCACGCCCCCGCTGCCGTCTCCAGCGTCTCACAGGTATGTGCCCTGTACACTCCACTGCTTACCACGTGACTTACTGTGTGTAGTATTTGAGAAGTGTATAAAAGTTGTATATCAAATATGAGGGGTAGCTATGAAAGAAAGCAAGCATTCTCTGAGAATTATATTGACGAAATCTTGTCGGATTATTAGCCGAGTAGTGGCTTCGTGTTCTTGTAACGTTTCAACGACATTCCCACTCGTCATTTTCAGGCTCCTGAAAATGACGAGTGAGACACTCATCAAAACATGGCGGAAAACTTGACGCCATGACTTGGGTGATAATCAGAGAAGATTTCATCAAGGCTAGCTATCAAATTTTATTTATCAACAAAAAACAAAGTTAAATAATTAATTTACTTTTTCATGAATGAAACTGTCTAGATCGCTAGATAATATGACGTTTTGTATTACGACTTTTCGGAATTGGTCATTATCAGATATACGAAAGGAGCACAAAGAGTGGCAGGTGTCTACTATACATCAATCACAAAAACTCAGTTGTGTGGAATCCACAGCAGATAGGACTAACATGAGATATCTGATGTATTCGGAGATGCTAAAGACACTGAACTGGCAGACACTTGAAGATAGATACAAACTATTTCGCGAAAGAATACTTACAATGTCTCATGAAAAAGCTTTAAATGACGAATGTAGTAATGTACCACAGTTCACCATATACTGCCCCCGTAGAAATCATGAGCACAGGGGTAGAACAATTAGAGCACACACAGAGGCACGTAAACAGACATTTTTTCCGCGCTTGATGTGTGGAAGCCTGTGGAAGAAGCCCTATTAAATGGTACAATGGAAAGTACCCTCTGTCATGCACTTCACATTGGTTTTCAGGGTATGGATGTAGATGTAGAAATAATAGACCTAAAGTCTTTGCTCTTGACCATGATGCGCTTGTAGCAACAATGGTTACCAAGTGCAATAGGAAATTAAAACAAGTAGAAGAATTTTGGTGCTCAGTAAACTTTATAAGGAAGCGGAAATGACACTACTCATGTTTTGATTCCAGATACACTTGTGCTAACTGGGAGAGTATTTCATATTGAATCTTGTGGTGGGTCGTGCCCACACGTTGGCAGATGCATCTAAAATGACTCGTCTGCGGGTCCATGTCAGAAGGGTTTTGGTTCTGTTATTACTTTCACACGTGTCAGTTCCCACTATGTCAACCAACTACCACCATGGGTATCAACGTTCGGGTGTTTTCTGTCTGAGCAGGTGAGCTACGGCACGACTCACTACGCCCCTGCAGTGGCTAAGGTGGCCGCCCCCGTGGCTGTCGCCGCCCCCGCCATCGCCGCCGCCCCCGCCATCGCTGCCGCCCCCGCCATCGGCCTGGGCTACGGCTATGGACACGGTCTGGGCTACGGACACGGACTCGGTCTGGGCTACGCCGCCGCCCCCGCCGTCAGCCTGGGATACGGAGGATACGGACACGGTCTGAGCCTCGGCTACGGCCACCATTAGGGCCTCAGTGGACCGTGGACGATTACACGATGCTAGAACCACCAACTTCGACCACCATCACCCATCATCGCAGCACTCAACATGCACACACACTCATTACCCTGCAGCTTCGCTATGCATCACCGCAACGCCAATAAAGTATTATTTCCATTACACGTTATAATGTGTTTCTTTTCTCTGGGATACCTTATCAACTTTAGCAACCCATATGCTGAAGATGCCTGTGATAAGTCAACAGAAGCGGACGAATCGGATGTCCTACTTGACGCAGCGTCATCCATTGCCACAGCATTCTGTAGCACCACTTATGCTTGCCGCCTTCCATTGTGACTGGGAATCATGATGTAAATTTTTAACAAGATGTTAAAGTAGTAATTCCATGGGCAAGATCGAGCTGAGGTAACTAAGAGGGAAAGATTGATTCCGTCATTAGTGAGAAAATGCGGAACTGTACGAGGGTTGTAAAAAAAGTGAGTTCCGATCGGTTGCAAAATGGAAACCACAGTGAAAACCAGAAACGTTTTGTTTCCAACAGTTGGGTACACCTTCCACCTACTTCTCTACATAGTGTCGCATCAACTTTCCAATATCCTCGCCACAGAAAGCAGCTGTCTGTGCTTTCGGCCAGTTACCTGCACTGGTCTGCAGCTCGTTGTCTGTGGAAAATTTTTGTCTTCGCAGCCAGCAGAGATGAGACTCAGGGGGAACCAATTACGGACTGTATTGTGGGTGGTCAACACTTCTCATCGGAAACGCTGTAGGAGCGTCTTCATTGCCCCTTCAGTGTGCGGCCGAGAACTGGCAATAAGATGGAACTGCTCGACAGTTGTGTTATGTGGGCTGCATGACACAGGCGAAATCTCTAACCAGGCCTTCATATTTGGCGGGAGACGCTGTTCCGTACGCCTCTATACGTGCTCACTGTTCACTCAAAACTGCAAAGAGCGACGCGACACGATCGACGGGCGTACTAGAGACGCTGCCCATCTGTGAAAGGCTTAGCCGGACACTCATAGTGGTTTTCATTTCACGACCGAACGGAACTTACTTTCTGGACAACCCACGTATCAGAACGAAGTAAGTGGACTTCATTGGCCTAAATTAAGACTGGCTGAATTAATGATATAAATATTAGAAATCACATACTCACTTTTTGAGAGTCAAGAAAAAAGAACAAATGGAAATGATGTACAAAATATATTAATATTATTTTACAACCATTATTTTTCCATTTAATGTCATGTTTAGAGCTCCTGCCTCAACTGCACAGTTCAGTTTTTTTTAAAGATCAGCTCCACATTTAATTGACTTTCCTGAGGGATAAAGTACAGCAATTTAGAGAAGCAGTGGTGGATTTTATAACTCAAGGCAGACGCACACATACTCACTTCCCTCCATCTTCGCCATGTGACACCACAAGCCCAATGAAGTATTTATCTCATTACGTGTTGAAAAAGTGTGTATTTTCTTTACAATATATAGTCATTATCAAAAAAATTCATATACTGAAGCTTCCTGAGACGGCTCAGCTCAACCTTCTGAATCCATACGTCGACTCTGGAAGATGATGTAATGTAGTAGTCCCGTGTGACGTCTTACATACTGAAGCAGAGAGAGAGAGAGAGAGAGAGAGAGACGACAGAGCATTAACAAGGATTTGCTTCTGTGTTGTGATCCAGTACTTTACCAACAAAGTTTTGGAGGCTATCCAGAGATATTTCCTGTTTTGGTATAAGAGGCTCTTTGGTGGCTTGTTACAAGTCGTAATGTCATTAGGATATTAAAACTTTGTACACGGCTGGAGCAGCAGCCGTAAGATAATATGTTGTAGAATTTGTAAACAGCCAACCAGTTGGAAAATGGTTTATTTAAACCCTTTCACCATGGTTGCAATACGAATAATATGACAAGAACTAAATACTCTGTTAGAAACTGACTAGTGCCAAACAGAATGTGTTAGTCAATTTGTCTATCTGGCAACATCTGTAATATCACAGAATGATAAAAATATGGAAATAAAGCGGCCCACCTCGTAGCTGATAAATGCTGTTATGGGCTGGCACCACAAATTAAGTCCAGAAATCTGTGCAGATGAACAAAGTGTCAACTCTATTAACATATGACTCAGAAACATAGACACTGACAGAATAGTGTAAAGAGCTAATTGGATGATAGAATGTTTTGAAGTAAAAAAATCTAAACTAAACTCCGAATAGGCCATGAAGGCCCAAAAGGACCGACCGGCCGCCGTGTCATCCTCGGCCCACAGGCGTCACTGGATGCGGACATGTTGGAGGAGCATGTGTTCAGAACACCGCTCTCCCAGCCGTACGTCAGTTTACGAGACCGAAGCCGCTACTTCTCAATCAAGTAGCTCCTCAGCCTGCCTCAGAAGGGCTGAGTGCACCCAGCATGGCAATAGTGCTCGGCAGACCGAATGATCACCCATCCAAGTGCTAGCCCAGCCCGACAGTGCTTATCTTCGGTGATCTGACGGGAACCAGTGTTACCACTGCGGCAAGACCGTTGGCGTTTGAAGTGAAGGTACTACACAATGTCCGTGGGGCAACTAATGAAGATGGAGCATGGCGTAGACGATATTATTTTTACTTTACAGATTATCTAAAGATCTTGAAATCTGAAATCATGAAGTTTATTTTGATTCACCATCTACTTTTTTTGTTGTTTAGGTTCCTCTATGTCTATGTTTGGTAGAAGGGTGACAGTTTCGTTGCGAGTTAGCCAGGTCCATTTTAAGATCCAAATCACACAAGCTGCCGCTTGGGTTGTCAGGTTAGGACAGGCACCAGAGGTGCGCAAGTACAAGATTTTTGTATAGAGTGTATCACAATTCTTATCAAAAAACCTGATACGTGTACAAGGGAAGATCCAACAACAAATTCCAGTAATAATCTAAGGAGGAAAGTTAATAGTACAAACGTTCTACTTTCAGAATATGGAAAAAATATCTTCCAAAGTACTGAATCCACAGATTCCGGAAGTGAGATCTGAAACTGAAATCCGCAAACAAGAGAAATCCATTTGCCCCTATAGTGAATGCCATACCGCCGATCTTCGCAAAAGCGTTCGCAACCCTTCGGGCACGTCGGGCACACGTGTTGCCTACACGGCCCCTGCACACCTCACCGTCGCAGACTCGGCCTGTTGCAATAACGGACGGACACCAGGCGGCGGTACCAGCGGCTAGCAGAGGCCGCCACCTCCGAAGACTCTATCCGCGGCCGCCCCGCAAGTGACCAGGAAATGTGCTACGAGTATTTCGCCGCCGGCCGCTATAAATGTCGACGTCACTGCTACGCAAGTCCTCCAGTACACCTCTTGCAATAGCCGATGACACTACATTCCTCGCCATCGCTCCTACCGTCCAACGGTCCCAACGTCTTTTCCAGAATCACCTTGACCTTTTTGCCGCTTGGTGTCTTCCAAGACCCAGGCAATCATCATAGGTCGTATTACTCGCTCCTTCCGGCTCCTGGATTTGTCCCTTACTGTCTGCGCCCGTCCTGTCCACCTCAACTCCACCCTCACCTACCTTGGCCTCACCATTGACCGTCACCTCACCTGGATCCCTCATCTCCTCTCCATCCAATCCAAAGCCCACAACCGCCTTCGACTCCTCAAACTCCTCTCTGGCCAGACATGGGGGTTGCACCCCTCTACCATCCTCCACACCTACAAATCCTTAATCCGCCCCATCCTCTTTTATGCCAGTCCCGCCTGGATATCTGCTCCCCCCCCCCCCTCCAAATTCTATAAGTCCCTCCAGATCCTTGAGCATCCTGCACTTCGCCTAGCCCTCTGTATACACCTCCCGTTCCCCATGCGGATCCTTTATGACCTCATTCCTTTCCCCCATCTGCTCCTATTCCTCGAACATATCCTCATACTTTACACCTCCCACTGCCTTGTTCCCCCTGACCCCAGGTTGCTCCTCTCCTCTCCCATCCCCACTCCCTGCCACCACTGTTGTATCCTCCCTACCCTCCATCTCTATACCCTTCATCCCCTCTTCCGTCTTCCCGCCCTCCCCACTCCCTGTCGCGTCTGCTCAGCAACCCCCACCCCTCTGATGGGTCCTCATCCTGCATTGGCTCCTTCCCCCACTCCCCCCTTCGCTTTTCCTCACCTTCCACCTTTTTTATTTTCCCATCATCTGCCCAGTTTCCCCCCGCCTGCTCTCGGTTGTGGTATGTCATATTTTAGATTTTAGTGCAGTGTTCCAGTGTCTGTTCAGTGTTGTTTCGTCTTTCCCCGTGTTGTGAATAGAAACCATGCCGTCGCTGGGTGTGAATTTTATGTCTTTTGCGAACAGAAACCAGATTGTAGCTGTGTTTTTTAATT
This sequence comes from Schistocerca gregaria, assembly GCF_023897955.1. NCBI lineage: Eukaryota > Metazoa > Arthropoda > Insecta > Orthoptera > Acrididae > Schistocerca > Schistocerca gregaria. Next base: position 208,533,957 of record NC_064928.1, on the reverse strand, counting down.
GTCTGTCTATTATTTTACCTGTCTTCTTCATATGTATTTTATTAGCATCATCATCCCTTTGTTCTCTGTTTTAAGTTCTTCGATTTTTTTCGCCATGTTACCTTTTGTCTCCGATTTTGTTGCCTGTTTTTTTTTTATTATTTATTACCTTCATCTTTTTAAAACAAAGTCTGTTGGTCTGATGAGCGGCATACTAAGCTGCTGCCAGCCCGCCCCCTTCGGGGGGAATCGAAATTTAATAAAGAAAAACAAACTATACAAGTCAGTTCTTCTGGCTTCGAGAGCCTCTCCTTCCGTGGAGGCTCTACATTCATCGTATCGACCGAGGCCGCTGTATTCAGCATTCGTCATTTCCCTTGGTGCACTCAGACTCTATCCGGAATGGACTTTTCAGTTCATGTGCTGGTGTTATTCAGGATAGCTTATTCGTACTTACAATATTTCCCGTGCAAGTGTATAAATATGTTACTTTGTTAAACTCTGGAATCATCATAATGCCAAGTCTTCGTACTTCTGGGACCCCATAATCGTGATTTTGTTATTATCGTGGAAGCAGACGTTCCTTTCTTTGATCAATAAACTTTTATAGACTTGACTACGGTTTTCCTTGTGTCGGTATAAGCGACACATGAGTGAACAACGTCACATGTTCAAACTACAAACTTAACAGTATGTTGAATAACAAGCTAATATGTGCATACACATTACAGCATTCTTTCAGCGCAACAAAGCAGCTTTGAATTTGCAGAAGCAGTACAAAACATAAAAATTTCAGGCAATACAACATTAACATTTTTAGAGATAGCTAATTTATGCACTAATGTTTCACTGAAAGAAACTCTTCAAGCAGTAAATTAAATTTATTAACACATAGAAAGATAGGTACGGCAAAAAGAATTGATGAAATAGACTTTTAGGACTGGTTTTATCTTTAAATTATTACAACTTACATGGTAAAAAGTGTCACCAGAAGTAGGGTCTGCCTGTGGACGTCAGTTTATCTGCCAGATACATAAAAACATTCATGAACTATCTGCAAAACATGTTTTTAAGAAATACAATGATTTAAAGTGGAAAACTATTACCAGTACTAAGTAGATGATACGATTCTCCTCTTTAGAGAGTCCGCTACCATAGCAGAGTGGTCAACGCCGCGGTCTTGCAAGGCAAGGGACCCGTGTTCGATTCTCGGCTGGGTCGGAGATTTTCTTTGCTCAGGGACTGGGTGTTGTGTTGCCGTGATTATCATTTCATCATCACTGGAAGGCAACGGGAACCCCCACTGGACGCCCATGCGGTGGACCTCTCTGACGAGGCTTCCCCCATGACAAGACCTGCCATAAGGCAGAACACAAAGAAAGTTTCTTTAAAGACGGCAAGGCAGACACACAAATCTGCCAAAACTATGGGTTTCATGCAACGTAAAATCAACTTTACTCTTGAATTAGAGCTCTATAGCTGCATTATTTTCCTGGACTTCGTTGTAACCAGACAATAGAATAAAAATGTTTTCCGTATTTATGGTAAACCAATCTGCACCGACGTGATGATATATACCCATTCATGTCATCCACGTTATAAAAGGGCATTTAATTAAAAAGCTTATATACTGAAACTAATTGCTGTAGCGAACTCTTATGAAAACAGCGTTGATACCAAAACTTGTAGAAAAATTGAGAAACGAATTGAACCACAGCTAGGTAAACCACTGAGGAACAAAACATTAGTGTAATGCTATAAACTATAACAGCAAAATATCAGAAAAAATTAGCAATATTTGAAAATATCAACCGTTATGGCAAGTTTTCAACAAACAATACTTCGTGGTTACATCTTTGTCAGGAAAATGGATCTAAACGTGAGATGTTCCTCAGCTCAGGTATGTGTATATGATTAACTGCAGCGGGTGTAGGCAGTATTACGTCGGTCAAACAGGACGTTTACTGAAAACAAGTTTCCAAAGCATACATATAGCTAACATAAAACGGCCTTTAGTACACGCATTTCTCCAAAAATCACTTCCATGAAATGTCACGTACAGAACCCAAGGGAAGACAACTTAATGTGACGGAGTAAATTGCAATCTTCAGCAACAAATAGATGCGATTGCTAGTGAACAGTACGAGGTTAGAATGATATTTTAACATTACTGAGAAGCTGCTTTAGTTATCGGGTACTTTGACATCGTGTGTGAAAATTTCGTGCGTTTATACACGGTTGTCAGAAACAGCATGGAAAGCTTATGACGGTGTCGCAGGGTAGGTTGTGCTGAGAAATAAATGTTAGGAAAAAAAATACGTTGCTTCATGCGTCATCCCCGAGTTAATTAGCATTGAAGTTACCCTTTCAGGCTGTTGCGACTGCAAATTCGAACTGCCCGCCAGAGACCCTGTTGCCAAACGTGTTCGTTTGGTTTCCTAAAACCGAACAAGAGATCGATACAAAAATTTAACATGGGACGGTAGCAAGGATTGAACGAAAGCCAAAAGCTGAGTAGTCTGGTGCGCTATCGTCTACTCTTTAGAGAACAACTGACACTAACTGTATTTGGCGACCATCTTGAACTTTTCCGCGCAAGGGCCTAGTAGGCTAACTTTAATGCTCAATAACTCGCAAACGGCTGAACTTATCGAATTTTTTCTTAACAATTAATTCTCATGGCAACCTGTCCTGCAACACCCTCCCAAGCTCCTCAGACTTATTCTGACGACCATGTTCACAGGAACGTGAGTGGTACTAACGCTTAGTGCTTCGTGCGAAGTACACTAGTCAGCGATACAGCTTCCGCCTCCGTTCATCCACGGGAAGTCAGAGTGTGCCTGAAGAAAGTGACCCCTGCTGCCTGCATTCAAATGAGCTGCAGAGCAACACTTCCTCTCTATCCTCTTGCGTACATTCCTTACATTTTATTTACTTAATTTCATATTTGATAGAATGAGATTTTCACTACAGTGGAGTTTGCGCTCATTTGAAACTTCCTGGCAGATTAAAATTGTGTGCTGGACCGAGACTCGAAGTCGGGACCTTTGCCTCCCGCGGGCAAGTGCTCTACCATCTGAGCTATCCAAGCACAACTCACGAACCGTCCTCACAGCTAGAATTCTGCCAGTACCTCTTGGTAGAGCACTTGCCTGTGAAAGGCAAAGGTCCGTAGTTCGAGTCTCCGTCTGGCACACAGTTTTTATCTGCCAGGAAGTTTTATATTTGATGCTTACGTTGTGGAATTGTTTTACTGCACTTGTTTTTTTTATTCAATAAATTTAATCATTAACTGTGCGTACTAGATGCCCTCTAGCAGCTGTCCTAAAACACTGAAAGGAACGCTAGCAAAATTGATTTTAGCTCTGTTTTAAACAGAAGCATCACAGAACAGACTGTAATTTTTATTACACAACACGTGTTTGTCCTGAATGTGGTGAGATAATGGAATTGTTCGGTTCTCTCTCACATTCTTCTCTTTTCATACTGTACCTACTGTAAGTAGTCAGAAGTTTTTACTAACAATATTACTGGAGCCCTCGAAACCGTTCATAATTTTACACCGAGCGGTCTAAGGCGCTGCAGTCAGGGACTGTCAGGGCTGGTCCCGGCGGAGGTTCGAGTCCTCCCTCAGGCATTGGTGTGTGTGTTTGTCCTTAGGATAATTTTGGTTTAGTAGTGTGTAAGCTTCGGGACTAATGACCTTAGCAGTTACGTCCCATAAGATTTTACACACATAATTTTACAAGTGAGTTATCAATATATACACTGGTGCTCAAAACGTAAGGGCGAAAGCAACTTTCACATCATGATCCACTGCCAGTAACACGGACCATTCATATAGGGTAGAACTACAGTACAGTGATGTATAGCACAGCAAATGAAAGAAATATGAGGTGCGACAATAAAGTAATGAGACTGATGTGAAAAAAAATGTTCTTTACCGTTTTAGTCAAGTTTAGTGATGTGTCCTTCAAAGTAGTTCCCTTCTGATTGCACATACTTTTTCCAGCGCTTCTGCCATTGATGGTAGCATTTGAGGAACTCATCTTCTGTAATATCCTTCAAGACCCTCGTCACAGCTTTTTGGACATCTTGTGCTGTTTGGAAATGGTGTCCCTTGACGGCCGTTTTCACTCTTGGAAATGGAAAAAAGTCGCATGGTGAATAATGTGGCAGTGGGAGCACTGAAATTTGTTTTGAGGTTAAAAATTGCTGTACTGAAAGAGCAGTATGGGATGGAGCATTATCGTGATGCCAAATCTAAGTATCAGCAATGTTGGCACCGACACGAAGAACTCTTTTATGAAGTCTTTCTAAAACTTCTTTGTAGTAATGTTGGTTAACTGTTTGTCCAGGAGGCACCCACTCTTTTTGGATAATTCCCTTGGAATCAAAGAAGCACACAAGCATGCATTTCACTTTTGACTTTGACATGCGAGCTTTTTTTGGTGTGGGTGATCCTTTGAGCACCATTGCAAACTTTGGCGCTTTGTCTCTGGATCGTACTGAAAAAACCAACTTTCATCACCAGTGATAACACGGCTTAACAATTCTGGATTGATTTCCGTTAGCTCTAACAGATCGGCTGCCACATTTTCCCTTGTTTCTCGCTGTTCTGGTGCGGGATTTTTGGGGCCCATTTTCGCACAATTCTTTCTCATACCAACATCTTCAGTTATTATTAGACGAACCGTTTCTTGACTGAAGTTCAGTTCTTCTGCAATCATTTCCACAGATAATCTTCTATCATATCGTGCGAGTTGACGCACCCTGGCCAAGTTGACATCTCTTCGTGAGGTTGATGGTCGTCTACTGCGGTCTTCATCTTCAACACTCGTTCTGCCTTCACTAAACATTTTACGCCAATGAAAAACCTGAGCTATTGACATTATCTCCTCTCCAAAAGCCTTCTCAAGCTTACCGTAAGTTGGCGTCGCGGCTTCACCCAATTTAACGCAACAAGAAATGGCATACTGTTGAGCAATATTATGCGGTTCCATTTCCGTGACGAGAGATACAAACACGTGCTAACGTATTGCACCACAGCTCACGAGTGAGCAGTTGCATCGTTGTGACGCTCGGACAATAATCATCTTATATACCAAGGTCAAAGATATTGTGCCTACACAGACCTGCAGGGTTGCCACATCTTGCAAAGAAAATCAGCTTCCTTACTTTATTGTCGCACCTCGTACGTGATGAAATGAACAGGACTGTCAGTCGATGTATGATGCTCCTTTGGACAGAAGAAAAGGCGGAACATGGTACTTAACAGGGTGTGTGATCATACTGTCCAACGTGCACCCATGCTGGCCATAAGATTGGTCTAGAGTTCTTCTGGTATGGCGTTCCATGCGTCCACTAGCACGGTTGGCAACTTAGGGATTGTCGTTGGCGGACTTCGTCGAGCTGCAATACGTTCAAGCAACGCGTCTCACATGCTTTCGATGAGAGTTCAGCCGAGATAACGCACAGGCCAGTCCATTCGCCGAATACTCTCTCGTTCGAGTAGCTCCTCCAACTGCGATTATGGATGCATTGCACATAGTCACCTCCCCCTCCCCCCCCAAAAAAAGGAAAAGAATTCAACAGCAAATTTTGCGTAGAATATTTTTTTATTTGGGGACAATCTTTTTCAGTAGCCTTTCCTGTCATCTTCATATCTTAAAATCTTTTTGTTGTAAAACAAGTTCATGTTACGCTGAACCCCATGCACAAGATGTCAGTTGGATGAAAACAAAAAAAAAACAGCTCATTACAAATGTTTCGTCATCGCTAGAATATTTATAAGAACATAAAGCAGCTTTACACATTTTAGCGATGACAAAAAATTTATAATGTGTTGTTTTTTATCTGTCTATCTTGTGCTTGAGGTTCAGGGTAAAATGAACATGTTTTACAAGAAAAAGATTTTAAGGTCTGAAGATTACAGGAAAGTCTGTTGAAACCGGTTGTCTTAAATACAGAAATATTTTGCTATCTTTTCAGTTAAAACGGGTAGCCCTTAGTACTCTTAAAATAAGAAAATTCCATAAAAATGAAGTCTGACAGCAGTACACTGTCACAACAACGGTGAACGGTGAGCGTACATTCGAAGATTTGAAAGTCAGTACGCCCATGCGACGGTATACGAGGCGTACTCAGAAAATAAGGTACGCGAAATGGAAACCACTGTGAAAATCCGATAGAACTGCACAGATGTGTTGGGCAATGTCTATAGTGTGGCTGTTGATCGCTTCACGTCGCTCTTTTCAGTTCACAGCGCAAAGTTATCATGTAGAAGTGCCTAAAACAACAGTGTATCCCGCCAAGTATGTGGATCTAGTGAGGCATTTCGCCTGAAGCGATGCAGCCCATGTAACTTTAATGCGTTTCCTTCTTCGAGACAATTTTCAGCCGCTTTCTGCAGGGGCAATGAAAACACTCCTGCAGCGTTTACGATGGGAACTGTTTGATCACACACAATACAGTCCTTAATTGGCTCCCTCTGTTGTTTTTCTCTGCTCACATCAACCGCTAGCTACGAAGACAAGATTTTGGCACAAGCAACGAAAGGCAGACTAGTGTAGAGAACTAGCGAGAAGCAAAGGCGGCTGTTTCTATGGCGAGGGTACTGGAGAATTTCTACAAAGCCACGACAAATGTCTAAGTTGGAGAGGCGACTATTTAGAGAAGCTAACAGTTGCAAATAAAAAATATTTAATTTTCACTGTGCTTTGTACGCCAGTGTACAAGTGATATCAGATTTTGTGGTATTAGCACAGTATGATGAGGCGACTTGGGGACGCGACAGAATGGTAAAAAGGAGCTGTAGTGTTTGGAAGCACTCATGACCACAATGTGAATGTAGGTGCTCCATTCATGGCTACATCAGCCTGTCTACATCAGGAATTCTACACATTTCGCGGCGCCGCTATGGTCGAGCGGTTCTAGGCGCTTCAGTCCGGAACCACGCGGCTGCTACTGTCTCAGGTTCGAATCCTGCTTCGGGCATGGGTGTGTGTGAAGTCCTTAGATTAGTTAGGTTTAAGTAGTTCTAACTCTAGGGGACTGATGACCTCAGATGTTAAGTCCAAAAGTGCTTAGAGCTATTTGAACCATTTTGAACCATTCGCAGCCATGCAACACTGCCTAAAAACGGTGGTCTTAAATATGACCTAACAAACTAAAACACGTCGTCGGTGACAGTCGGTTTCAAATATGACAGGAATTGCCACTGTCACTGAGTGCATGTCCATCTCAAATAATTTCCGAGTGAGAAGTGGGGATGAAGGTCATGCAGTGAACATTTGAGTCGGGTACCTCACCCAGCGTCATTGACAGCGGCAAATAAACTGCAGTCTAATGGGCGAAGGAACGGACGGTAGTTGACTGTAGGTGCGTAGTGTGGTCCGACGACTTCGGATTTCGTCTCTTTTTCCAAATGACGTAAGGATATCAACTATAAGACTCGCTGATGATATTGCTATCCTCAAAGAAAGTCAAGAACAATTACAGGATCTGTTGAAGGGAATAAATATCCTACGATTACGTAACATGGACTAAAAGAAAATCTAAGAAAGGAGAAAGTAACGAGCAGTAGTGAAATGAGAACAAGGAGAAACTTAACATCCGGATTGGTGATCACGAAGTAAGATACGGTAAGAAGGTGTGCTAATTTTAATGCTGAATAACCCATGAGATACGGAACAAGGAGGACATCAAAAGCAGACCAGCACTGGCAAAAAGTACATTGAAGGCAAAGACAAGTCTGCTAGTATCATTTATTTGAAGAAGAAATTTAGCAGAAAGTACGTTTGGAGCACAGTATTGCATGGTAGTGAAATTTGGATTCTGGGGAAACCGGAAAAGAAGGAAATGGAAGCATTTCAGATGTGCTGCTACAGACGAATGATGGAAATTATATGGGCTGATAAGCTAAGGAATGACGAAGTTCTCCCCAATCAGAGAGGAAATGAATACATGGAAAACACCGGTAAGAAGAAGGGACAGAATGATAGGACACCTGTTAAGACATCAGAAAGTGATCCCCATGGAACTAGACGGAGCTGTGGAGGGTACGTACTGTTGAGGAAGACAGAAATTTGAATAGATTTAGCAAATAATTGAGGACGTAGATTGCAGGTGTTACTTTGCCGCAGAAGAGGAAATCATGGCAGGCGGCATCAAAACAGTCAGAAGAAAACAAAGGCGCCGAGGGCATATGTGGCACAGTGCGGTGTTTAACGCACAGGGTGTTGAGGTCCAGAAGTGGTTCTGTGACGTTTTGTAGGTCTTCTTCGTACAACAATATGGGACCGCCTGTTCCGGTTCTCTGATCGTGACCCAGGATGTTAATTTCCACATCCTCGATGAACAAGTCTTGGCATTTCTTCTACATCTCTACAGACAATATTCTGAGGGCACTCATATTTGTATGTACGTCTACATACACACTCCACAGACCACCGTGCTGTGCGTGGTCGGGGATACACCGTTTCACTAGCAGTCATTTGCTTTGCAGTCTCATTTGCAAATAGACCAAAGGAAAATCAACTATGTACACTGAAGAGCGGAATAACTGCCTCCCCCCCCCCCCCCCCGAGCACGCAGAAGAGCCGCAATTCGACGTGGAATGGGGTGTATCTAAAGTAGTGCTGGAGGGAATTGACACCATGAAACCTGCGCGGATGTCCATAAATACGTGAGAATACGATGGGAAGGAAATCTCTTACGAACAGAACGTTGCAAGACAACCCAAATACGCTGAATAATGTACAAGATTGGCGAGTTCGGTGGCCATTGGAAGTGTTTAAACTCAGAAGAGTGTTCTTGGACCCACTCTGTAGCAATTCTGGACGTGCATGGTGTTACATTGTCCTGCTGGAATTGCCCCACTACTTCGTAATACACAATGGACATGAATGGATGCAGGTGATCAGACACGATACGTACGTACGTATCACCTGTCACAGTCGTATATAGACTTATCAGGAGTCCCGATCACTCCACCTCGACACGCCCCAGGCGGTTACAGAGCCTTCACCATCTCGAACAGTTCCCCACTGATATGCAGCGTCCATGGGTTCATGAGGTCCTATAAATACCCGTAAACGTCCATCCATTCGATACAATTTGAGAGGAGACTGTTCCGAACAGGCAACATGTTTCTAGTCATCAACAGTCGAATGTCGGTGGTGACGGGCCCAGGCGAGGCGTAAAGCTTTGTGTCGTGCAGTCATCAAGAATAGGCGTTCGGCTCCGAAAGCCCATATTGATGACGTTTCGTTGAATGATTCGCAAGATGACACTTGTTGATGACCCAGCATTGAAATCTGCGGCAATTTGCTGTAGGGTTGCACTTCTGTCATGTTGAACGATTCTCTTCAGTCATCGTTGATCCTGCTCTTGCCGGATTTTCTTACGGCCGCAGCGGTGTCGTAAATTTCATGTCTAACCGGAGTCTTGATATTCCCCGTACACTCATGAAATGGTCCTACGGGAAAATCTCCACTTCATTGCTACCTCGGAGGTGCTGTGTCCCATAGCTTATGCGCCGACTATAACACCACGTTCATACTCTCTTAAATCTTAGTAATCTGCCATTGTAGCAGCAGTAAGCGATCTAACAACTGCGCCAGACACCTGTTCTGTTATATAGGTGTTGCCGAGAGCAGTGACGTATTCTGCCTGTAAATATCTCTAAACTACTGGCCATTAAAATTGCTGCACCAAGAAGAAATGCAGATGATAAACGGGTATTCATTGAACAAATATATTATACTAGAACTGACATGTGAACACATTTTCACACAATTTCGGTGAATAGATCCTAAGAAATCAGTATCCAGAACAACCACCTGTGGCCATAATAACGGCCTTGACTCGCCTGGTCAATGGTGGCCGAGCAACTGGCTCGTCACAATACGCCAGTCACTACTCTTGATGAACTGTGGCATCGTGTGACGAAAAAGGCGATGAGCTGTCTTAATCTCAGTTTTTGTCACTTGGCTTATTTCTAGGAGCATCTCTAGCAATGATGCGGATATCCGACAACGCCTTACCGCGGTGCTTCGAGGAATTACACAAAAAGCGTTTGCTGACAGTTGCCAACAGACCATTCACCGACTAGTTCAGATGCACCTTGTGTGTCGCGCAACCGCATTATGCGTACAACTTCGTGGCGCCCTCCATAGGTAATGCTGGAATTCAAAATGGCGTTGGTCCACCCTTAGCCTTGATGACTGCTTCCACTCTCTCAGGCATACGTTCAGTTAGCTGCTGGAAGGTTTCTTGGGGAATGGCAGCCCATTCTTCAGGGAGTGTTGCACTGAGGAGAGGTCTCGATGTCGGTCGGTTAGGCTTGGCACGAAGTCGGCGTTTCAAAACATCTCAAAGGTGTTCCTCAGGATTCAGGTCAGGACTCTGTGCAGGCCAGGCTGTGCATTACGAACAGGTGCTCGATAGTGTTGAAAGATGCAGTCGCCATCCCCGAATTGCTCTGCAACAGTGGGAAGGAAGAAGAAGCTTAAAACGTCAATGCAGGCCTGTGCTGCGACAGTGACACGCAAAACAACATGGGGTGCAAGCCCCCTCCATGAAAGACACGACAACGCCATAACACCACCACCTCCGAATTTTACTGTTGGCACTACACATGCTGGCAGAGGACCATCACAGGGCATTCGCCATACGCACACCTTGCCATCGGATCGTCTCATTGTGTACTATAATTCGTCAATCCACACAACGTTTTTCCACTGTTCAATCGTCCAATGTTTATGCTCCTTACACCAAGCAAAGCGTCGTTTGCCATTTTCCGGGGTGCTGTGTGGCTTATGAGCAGCCGCTGGACCTTTAAATCCTAGTTTTCTCACCTCTCGTTTAAGTGTCATATTACTTTCAGTGGATCCTGATGCAGTTTGGAATTCCTGTGTGATGGTCTGAAGTCTGCCTATTAAACATTACGACCCTCTTCAACTGTAGCTGGTCTTTGTCAGTCAACAGACGAGGTCGGCCCGTATGCTTTTGTGCTGTACATTTACACTTCTCTATGACATCGGAAACAGTGAACCTAGCGATATTTATGAGTGCGGAAATCTCGCGTATATACGTATGACACAAGTGACAGCTGACCACGTTCGAAGTCTGTGAGTTCCGCAGAGCGCCCCACTCTGCTCTCTCACGATGTCTAATGACTACTGAGGCCGCTGATATGGAGTACCTGGCAGTAGGTGGCAGCACAATGCTCCTAATATGAAAAAAAAAAAAAAATATGTTTTTGGGGGTGTCCGTATACTGTTGATCTTACAGTGTATAACTCACTCTTTGGATGTCTCACCAGAACATTAATCTTGTTTTCTCTTCTAGTTGTTAATGGGCATGCGTTGCTATGGCTCACTGGTTAAACGGAAAAGAGAGAAAAGAGAAAGCACACGTCCAATATTTATGGGAACTGGATATGCGTTCTAGTCTCCTTCTCCCGTTGTCTCTGTCCATCTCCTCCGTGCCCTTCTTAGCCTCCTTCCCCCACTTATCTAGCACCTTCTCCCCCTCTGTCCATCTACTCCCACCTATCTCTCCATCTTCCCTACCCTCTCTCTCTGTCCATAACCTCCTTTCCCATTTCTCTGTCGATACTCTCCTCCCCGTCTCCCTCCATCTCCTCCTGCACGATCTCTCTTACCTTACACCTTGTTTATTGTTATTTAAAATTCAGATTTTGTAGCAGTAGTCCAATCACAGGCCAATACGCCAACGTTTCACAACTACTTATTTTATTGGCGTGACTTACCGAGCTGCTTTGCGTCGCGGACTGTTCCCAGCCCCTGATGCATAGGCTGCTCTGCATCATAGGACTGTTGTGTTGGAGTAGTATCAGCCTGGCTGGAGTGATGGACAGGAAGATAGGGAGACAAGAGGGGATGGATAGACAGAAGGGGGAAGGTGAGGATGGAGAGTGACAGGGAGAGGAGGAGCAGGCCAAAGTGTGAGGGGAGAGGAGGTGGACAGTGAGGAGAGAGGCAAAGGAGATGACAGAGAGAGGAGTTGAAGGAGTTGCACAGAGAACAGGGTAAGATTATAATGAGGGGGAGTCAGGTAGACAGGTATGGAGGGGATAGACAGAGAGAGGAGGTGGAGGAGACAGAATGAGGGGGAGGAGGAGATGAAGAGAGAGAGGTGGGAGGATGAGAAGGACTGAGTGATGGAGGAAGAGGTAGAAACAGACATGGGGCGAGGAGGTGTGGGCGATATTGTGTCCAACGCATAGGTGGGCAAAGCTGCAGGGGAAACGCGTTTTTATACAGAGCCCATGTGTGTTCATGCGTTTATTAAACTGCAAAAATTTTAAACTAAATCGGTCAAGTAGTTTTTTAAATTATTGATAACAATATCACCTTTATATGTTACATGTATAATAATAATAATAATAATAATAATAATAATAATAATAATAATAATGTCGTGTGACGAGGGCTTCCCGTCGGGTAGACCGTTCGCCTGGTGCAAGTCTTTCGATTTGACGCCACTTCGGTGATTTGCGCGTCGATGGGGAAGAAATGATGATGATTAGGACAACACAACACCCAGTCTCTGAGCGGAGAAAATCTCCGACCGAGCCGGAAATCGAACCATGGCCCTTAGGATTGACATTCCGTCGCGCTGACCACATTAAAAAAAAAAAAAAATCTCATTTTGTTCGTTTCCGTTCGTTGTATCTGCTCGGGTCGGACGTCGAAAGACACCCGTTTCAGTTCGTTTTTGATCCATTAACTCAGTTTTTTTTATTACAGAGGTCAGCTAGCCCTCTGACCGAATACGCTGAGCTATCGAGACGGCTTTTTTTTTTTCTCGAAGCGTTTGGTCTGGGCGGACGTCACAAGACATCCGTTCAGGTGGATCGTTGATTCTTTGACTCAGATTTTTTTTTATTGCAGAAAGCATGCAGCTCTCTGACCGAACACGCTGAGCTACCGTGTCGGCAAACCACTCAGCTACCGGGGGCGGACGTTACATATATTAAGGTATATAGCCTGTGTCTGTCCGAATATTCGACTATTTTACAAAAATTTGAAGTAAGCCGGTACAGAACTTCTAGAGATTTTTGACAATAACGTTTCCCCTTTTCTATTAGATATTTACTTACACGATATGTTTTATGTACTAAAATATGTTTTCAAAAATAGGTACGTATTCGAATGAAACGTTGTGTCAAAATTTCAAAGCGGTAGGTGAAGAACTTTCAGAGATATACGATTTGGAGCCAACGTACATTTACATTTTTCTTTGTATAGATTACGAAATGGATTAGCATTTTGCAAATCCGGACTGACGCCAACCGTCTGTGGCAGGTGAAATTTTTGCCGGATGAGGGCTCGAACCCAGATTCACCACTTTGGATATCCGAGTAAGCCTCCAGGACCCACTGGTCGTTATTCCAGCACGGGGGGAGGCAAATATCATCATTTTAGCCCGTCGAGCCACTGATACTCCGATGATAGTTACAATGTCTGTGTTTATCCAGTGTCTGTATCTTCAGCGTATAATATCCCTCAGCCATGCGTGCCTGTCTGAAGCAACGGACATTGATCGTTCTGACGATTACAGCCGTGGTAATCATTATGAAACGGATTAGCATTTTGCGAATCCGGATTGACATCAATTTTTCCGAGATAAGCGGGAAATACAGATTCGAATCCCGGGCTGGCAAAAATTTATATTTGTCATAAAAACGAGACGTCAATCCGGATTCACAGAATGGCAATAATTATCACACCTCCTACCATGCTCAATTTTATCCTTGAGAAGATAATGTATGAGACTTTTAAACAGAACTTTGAAGGGATTCAAGTCGAAGGGCAGAACCTACCGTATCTAGTTTTATCAACAGCCCTGAAGAGGTACTGAAACAAATGACCAACGGCACTGGAAATGGCTGCCATCAAATTTGTTCTACCCATAAACGAAGCCTCGTTATGATTTGCCTACAAGACCAGGATACTAAACTGCGATTCTCGTAGTACCGGTGCTACAAGAGAGTCCGCAAATTTAAAAAGTAATAAATAGTAAACATATTAAGTACGCAAGTTTTCGCTTGCAATTTGATTCAGACACTGTATAATCAAAACATTTGAGACAATTTTAAGATTCTTATTTTTTTTTAAATTCTCTCTATTATTAAATGAGCGTTTTATTAATGTGATTGCGTATTATTATTAATTTATTTTTATTTATGGTTTGGTTTAGCGACTTCTAATTACTGTTTGCTCCTTTTGATAAATTGAGTCCTTTCAATTATGTTTGCGGTGGTAATGAAGTCTATGTTGCTAACTGTTTTCCGTAAGTTAAAGAATACGGTAATACCGTATGCGTTTCGCAGCAGCAGATCTCGTTGAGTCTCCTTGCTGGAATTTCTCCACCTGAAATCGCTAAAGATAATTTATAGTTCTATGGCACAGCCAAGTACTATGCCGTGTCATGTGTATGGAATGTGGCGTCCAACTTTAGTTCGTGAAATTATTTAGGTCTTCAGAGAAATATTCTCGACGAATCCCAAAACGGTGTAAATCTGCAGGTTTGCACCATCAAACCACACAACACTTCAGAACGACTTGCGTCTTTATAATCACCGAATATTTCTTTTGAAATGGTTAAGGATTATGAATTCTACGCACCTGAAACTCCTTTTGTGTTTTTATATGAATTTATTTTCTTCAATACCATAAAACATAGATTACTGCCTTAATGGTGGGTTCCCACAATCTCCTCTCCATCCGACATAGCACATCTCTCCTCCAATGGCCAACAAGTAATAATTATCTCTTTGCCGTAGCTTAATACAGTCTGCACGGTATATCTTTGTTATCGAGTTCGTGGAGATGCTTAAATTCCACAGAGTATTTATCTCTCGCGCAGGTATTTTATATTTATCGTCGTATTAATATTTGTTCGTATTTTTTTTGTATCACGTTATGTTCCACATCATTGGCAATTTTCCTTTTACTTCGTCACTTCACATAATATGAAGTGGCCCGATCGGTTCTGATGAAACTTTACGTGTATATTCGCTACCTCTGAGAATCGGTTGCAATCTGTTTTTCATACCCCCAAGTGATAAGGGTGGTCTACTGCAAAAAATTTTATCTTTACTTTTGGACAAAACTTTTTGTTTTTTTTAAAATGTAGCAATACAAAATACACGCAACCATAAATTTTCACCCTTCAACTACCAACCCCTAGTTTTGAACAGCGATTTTAGTAATTTCATAATTTTAAATCCGGTCGATAAGTGATCGATTATCACTTGATCAGCTAGCCCCGCCAGGTGTCTACCGGTGATAGACTTTCACTATTCGATAAATAGGTAACTGAGGAAAACGTACCAAAAGCAACGACTCGGATCCCTCTTTGAACTAGACCGAGAAGTTTAACTAGGTAGCACGCGTCATTCACCAAACCGACATTTAGGAGTAGAGCAAACGTATCGATTTTTATCGAACGATCACATTCTCTTCGTGGAACAAAGAAGTTCTTATGCTCTCCTTTGTTCCTATAAAAGAATTTTGTGGTAAAATATTTTTACATACGATAAAAATCGATGCGTGTGCGCTTGGCCTTATTCATAACACGTTTCGACACGAAACTGCCGCGATGTTTGTGTGCTCATGGACGAGCCGTGTATCGGCTGCAATTATTAAATCCGCGCGGTCTACCGTGGAAACGCTACAACTAATGGTGGCCGATACTGGCCTACTTCCCCCTAAGCCTTCTCTCACTCCCTACACAGTTTCCGGCGATAATTATTTGTGACACGAGCTCCCGCCAACAACGCCTATTGTGTTACACGTATACATTATTCTTATACGCTAGAGATAATTTATATCGCAAAACAACGTTTGCCGGGCCAGCTACGACATACAGGGTGTCCGAAAAGTCTTTCCCTGATTACAAAAATTGATAACTCAGTCTAGAAGTAAGATACAAATATGAAACTTGTGTCGAATTGTTTACAACCATCAAAGTTTTTTTACTGTTTTAGGTTCGCTGTACGTAAGTAGTGGACGAGGTGCAGTGCCCAAGAAGCCATGTTAACCAATCAGGAGAAGGCACAGTGTGTCCTGTGGTACCACGAGACACGATCACCAACCACAGCGTAGAGACAGTTCCTGACAACGTTTGGAGGGAATCCAACTGATGTCAAGAGCATTAAAGCCTGATATGAGAGGTTCAAGAACACAGGATCGGTTGCTGACCTTCCGAGGTCTGGTCGACCAAGAACCTCAGCAGACAGGGTGGAAGCTGTAAGGTAGTCTTTACTGCGAAGCCCGAAGAAATCGGTGCGCAGGGACTCATGTGACTTACAGATGCCAAAAAGCTCTCTCCATGAAATTTTACACAAACATTTATTGTTCCGTGCATACAAGTTGCAAATCGTTCAGGCCTTGTTGGCCAATGACAGTACACGTCGATATGACTTTGTGGTCGAAATGCTATCAAATATTGATGACGATGATGGTTATCTCAGACGAATTGCCTTTTCCGACGAAGCGACCGTTTTCGTCAGTGGAGTAGTGAATCGCCATAATGTGGGCGTTTGGGGTTCACAAGCCTCTGGGGAGGTTATGGAGTGCACCAGAGCAGTCCAAAGGTGAATGTTTGGTGCACGCTATTGCACGATCGAATTATCGGGCCATTCTCCTTCGCTGAGGTTACCATCACAGTTGCAGTGAATCTGGACATGTTGCAACTGTATGCTGTTCCTCAGCCGCTTCAGTATCACTCCGATGTCTTGTTTCAGCAAGACGGTGCACCGGCTCATTGGGGTTTGGACGTCCGTGCCAATCTAGATATGACCTTTCCTTGGTCGTGATGGGCCAACGTTTTGGCTTCCACGCTGTCCTGACATTACCCCATTAGACTTGTTTTTATGGGGTTATGTTAAGGACTAGGTCTACCGAACACTTGTGCCAGATCTTGAAACCCCACGGCAACGGATAACCACAGTCTTGAATCGATCCCTCCATTGATGTTGGCTGTGTGGACGGAAATTGAATATCGCCTAGATGTGGTATTTGCTACCAAGGCTGCTCAAATGGAAATTTACTGTTGTTGTGGTCTTCAGTCCTGAGACTGGTTTGATGCAGCTCTCTATGCTGCTCTATCCTGTGCAAGCTCCTCAAAGTACCTACTGCAACCTACATCCTTCTGAATTTGCTTAGTGTATTCATCTCTTGGTCTCCATCTACGATTTTTACCCTCCACGCTGCCCTCCAATACTAAATTGGTGATCCCTTGATGCCTCATAACATGTCCTACCAACCGATCACTTCTTCCAGTCAAGTTGTGCCACAAACTCCTCTTCTCCCCAATTCTATCCAGTGCCTCCTCATTAGTTATGTGATCTACCCATCTAATCTTCAGCATTCTTCTGTAGCACCACATTTCGCTAGCTTCTATTCTCTTCTTGTCTAAACTATTTATCGTCCACGTTTCACTTCCATACATGGCTACACTCCATACAAATACTTTCAGAAACGACTTCCTGACACTTAAATCTATACTTTTCTTCTTCAGAAAGGTTTCCTTGTCATTGCCAGTCTACATTTTATATCCTTTCTACTTCGCCCATCATCAGTTATTTTGCTCCCCAAGTAGCAAAACTCCTTTACTACTTTAAGTGTCTCATTTCCTAATCTAATTCCTTCAGCATCACCCGACTTAATTCGACTACATTCCATTATCCTCGTTTTGCTTTTGTTGATGTTCATCTTATGTCCTCCTTCCAAGACACTGTCCATTCCATTCAACTGCTCTTCCAAGTCCTTTGGTGTCTCTGACAGAATTACAATGTCATCGGCGAACCTCAACGTTTTTATTTCTTCTCCATGGATTTTAATACCTACTCCGAATTTTTCTTTTGTTTCCTTTACTGTTTGCTCAATATACAGATTGAATGACATCGGGGAGAGGCTATAACCCTGTCTTGCTCCCTTCCCAACCACTGCTTCCCTTTCATGTCCGTCGACTCTTATAACTGCCATCTGGTTTCTGTACAAATTGTAAATAGCCTTTCGCTCCCTGTATTTTACCCCTGCCACCTTCAGAATTTGAAAGACGGTATTCCAATTAACATTGTCAAAAGCTTTCTCTAAGTCTACAAACGCTAAATACATAGGTTTGCCTTTCCATAATCTTTCTTCTAAGATAAGTCATAGGGTCAGTATTGTCTCACGTGATAGTTTACTGATGCGTGAAAAAAAACTTTGATAGTTTGTAAACAATTAAACACCAGTTTCATATTTGTATCTTACTTCTAGCCTGAGTTATCAATTTGTGTTATCAGGGAAAGACTTGTCGGACACCGTGTATAAAGATTTTTAGAGGCGGCAAGAAGTTTGCCTGGTATAGCTAGTTTCTCAATATAACTGCCAGAAGTGTTGGTTACCTGGTTTCCTGATTTCTCCATCTTTGGGGTTTTTTAATGAGCGGGTACCCAATCTGTTAAGACCTGAGCCTCCCCCTGTCCCCCCCCCCCCCCCACATGGGCGGAAAGCGGAGACAGACGCCGACTACTGTGCGTCATCGCGTTGCGTCGCGTGGCACCGCGTGACGTCACAGGCGGGAAGTCGCTCCCGTCGCCTTTCACCCCGCGGGCAGCCGCTCTGTTCTGTCTCTGACGCCGACGCCCTCCGCGGCTGTGAAAGGACGGACACTGGCCGCTATGGCCCACTATATATACTCGCGCAGCGTCCACCCTGGTCATCAGTTCGCCAGCAGCCGCCGCAGCAACCACGCGAGATCGACATGAAGGTCCTGGTGAGTACGCTACCTCTCTCACCGTGCCAAGTGCTGATAGCACAGCACGTGACTCAATGGCCCAGTGCAGGCCTTCCAACTGGACACCACTTCGAAGATTAGCGTGTCCCTGCAGCTTTCCACCTGGGGAAAGAGATCTAACGTGGTATCCGAACCATGTGCAGTGGAGACTCCTCACATCTATGAGAGGTGTTTAGATTAAAGATAGAAAAAATTCGCTGTCCGTTCAGGATTCGTTTTCCCCGTACACACTCTACAACTAGACAACTTGGACCAACATTACTGATCAGTGCAGCAGAGATTATTTTCAGTCTACCGATGCCTTTTTTTCCTGAAGCCGGCCCCAGTGGCCGTGCGGTTCTAGGCGCTGCAGTCCGAAACCACGGGACTGCTACGGTCACAGGATCGAATCCTGCCTCGGGCATGGTTGTGTGTGATGTCCTTAGGTTAGTTAGGTTTAAGTAGTTCTAAGAACGCAGCATGTCATTCTCAATGGAGAGAATTCCGAAGTAAGAGTGATTTCAGGTGTGCCGCAGGGGAGTGTCATAGGACCGTTGCTATTCACAATATACATAAATGACATTGTGGATGACATCGGAAGTTCACCGACGCTTTTTGCAGATGATGCTGTGGTGTATCGAGAGGTTGTAACAGTGGAAAATTGTACTGAAATGCAGGAGGATCTGCAGCGAATTGACGCATGGTGCAGGGAATGGCGATTGAATCTCAATTTAGACAAGTGTAATGCGCTGCGAATACATAGAAAGATAGTTCCCTTATCACTTATGTACAAAATAGCAGGTGAGCAACTGGAAGCAGTTAATTCCATAAATTATCTGGGAGTTCGCATTAGGAGTGATTTAAAATGGAATGACCATATAAAATAAATCGTCGGTAAAGCAGATGCCAAACTGAGATTCTTTGGAAGAATCCTAAGGAAATGCAATCCGAAAACAAAGGAAGTAAGTATTAGTACACTTGTTCTCCCACTGCTTGAATACTGCTCACCAGTGTGGAGTCTTTAGCAGATAGGGTTGATAGAAGAGATAGAGAAGACCTAACGGAGAGCAGTGCGCTTCGTTACAGGATCATTTAGTAATCACGAAAGCGTTACGGAGATGACAGATAAACTCCAGTGGAAGACTCTGCAGGAGAGACGCTCAGTAGCTCGGTACGGGCTTTTGTTGAAGTTTCGAGAACATACCTTCACCGAAGAGTCAAGCAGTATATTGCTCCCTCCTACGTATATCTCGCGAAGAGACCATGAGGATAAAATCAGAGAGATTAGAGCCCACACAGCATACCGACAATCCTTCTTTCCACGAAAAATACGAGACAGGAATAGAAGGAAGAACCGATAGAGGTACTCAAGGTACCCTCCGCCACACACAGTCAGTATGGATGTAGATGTAGATGTAGATTCGTTTTCCCCGTACGCACTCTACAACTAGACTACTTGGACCAACATTATTGACGGTCAGTGGGGCAAAGATTATTTTAACTCCACCTATGCCTTTTTTCCTTAATTATTATTAAATTTATTTATTTACTTTTTTGTGATCCAGATTTCAGCTATTCTACCGTTTTAAATTTATAATGTTTCTTTTTCAAACTGTTTCCTGTGTAAGACAAATTACTTCCTAAGCACAGTCACTGGTAGACATCTTCAATTATAACCGCTTGGTTGCACTTGCAAATTATTTCTTCGTACATCCATATTTAAACTGGACGAATCTGCGACACAACTGGTACAATTTTTATTAATAGTGAAATTCCTCCAACTGTACTTAAGATTTTATATTCACTTCGCTACTAGTTTCGACGTTGCGTCAACGCCATCTTCACGCCCTTACACTTCGATGAAATCAGTTGTGTGTGTCTGTCTAGAATTGCGCGGTGAGACCAACACTTGCTCCACATGGATGGCGGGCAGTATCTGATTATTTAACGACCGATTTTGTAACCTAGAATGTTAAATATGGTGAATCATGATATTAAAATGCAACGTGGATGGGACTGAACATTCCTTGTGTGTGAACAAACGACGTTATATGGTACACTGGTGCATCCAAGCCGTCTCACGATGAAAGTGTAAACACGAAATCAGTGCTTTTTCAGTAAAGTAAATCAAAAAATCAAATTGGTCCGCTAATTGTTTCATTTATTCATAGACAAGATATGCTTGTTCCCGTCCATGTTGGTATCCAGTGTCACGATGCACGATATTTAACTTTATGAGGCTTGTAGGCTATGAACCCGGTCATAAAATAAATTTCTTACAACAACATCCACTCGGTTATTATTCAAGATGTCTACTTCATGTATGTTTTACTAATTTCAGTCCCACTGTGAAGTGGGTCCGCGCGCATTCATTCCTGTCAGGACAATATTATTTCCGTGTCAACCACGTTTTTATCAGTAACAAACCAGGGACTTTATTTCTTTATTGTTGTATCCCCCTCGCCCATGTGGGGGATGAGATAATTACCAACGTTTTTAAAATATATGCGGATGGATGTAATGAAAGTTTTCCATAAACTAAATTTGATTTTCTTCCTTCCTTTTTAAATTTAAAACAGGAAATCTGATAGGTAAAACGATAACGATAAGAACAGATTTAAAACACAATGTAAAACAGTGACAGAAATGAAGCACTGTCTGTCACTGAAAATTGAAAGCCCTGCTTTGAGAAAAATAATTTGTTGTTCGATGGGGGAGTGTTTGGTAGTTTGGTGTGTAGTATGGTAGCAGGGTAGAAGTATGAAGGACTGATGCGTAGTATCATTGGAGACGGACTACAGGTTGCATATTCAGGAAACAAGTTGTTAGAAGTGTCTCGAACATCACAAATGCAGGGGAGAAAAGGAGCAGGGAAAGATAGTCAGGGAGGTGAAGTAAAGCCAGAATTCTTTGTAAAAAGACCGTAGCATTTCACTAAGAAGAGAACATTGCGTCAACCGGGCATTACTGCATAAATTTACGCAACCTACTACCCTCACCTTTCTTAGTATAAGGGGCGATCAAAAGTTTGCTTTTCAGGGCGTTACTTCCGCGATTACAATACGTAGCGCGACTCCTATGCAGGTATATAAGCACCGAAATACCGGAAAGGGATTGGTGTCGCGTTCGTGTCTTTGCGACTTGCATGCAGTAAGTGCAGACAGTGAAATTTGGCGACTTCATTATCAAATGCGTCCAAAGAGGACCAACATGTTGTTACTCTTTACTTGGCTGCCGAAGAACAAGCAACGGTAGACATCCATCTCAAAATAAAGGAGTTGAATAGAGTAAGTAATATGGCGAAAACTACCATCTTGGCATGGTGCAGCAAGTTCAAGATAAACCCCGTCACCTTACTTCAAATTTCGTAACGCAGAAGTTACACTAAGTAATGTGGGAGATACTCAAGACCCAGCCCATTAGTCCTGATCTCTCCCTATGTTATTATCAAACCTCCGGTCCCTCAAAAAACGCCTTCATTGTCTCTGTAAGCCTCAAACATCACATTCGTCTTCCTCCAACGGTTACCTCCTATCATCTAGTGGCCAGTAGTAAATCATATTTTCTAAGTAAAATAAAGGTAGGAGACAGAGAACAGTCTTGTCTTACCCCTTTTCGTAGTCCCATTCAGTTGGAACCTTCACTTTCATTGACACATTTTTACTTTAAATATAATGCGTTTATAAATCGTCAGCTTTTACAGTTCGCTCTCTTTTCCCTAATTGAAGTTGTAAGCTTATTCCAAGCCATATTATAAAATGTGTGAGTTTTCGAGTACAATGAGTTTTCTGAAAGTCCATTAAAGTAAAATTCGAGAGGGATATGAAGAATCAATGTGCGAACCATTTATGACTGGAACAGAAATGGGAGAAGATAATACTGGAGCTCTGAGTACTGTCCTTCACATGGCTTGCATAGTATGGATGTAGATGGACTTGCAGCCTGATACTGTGGACTTTGGGTTGACGTTTCCGACATTCGTCATCTTCAGGCTATTGTAGTACAGATGTAGAAGGACATGTAGGTGATACCGTAGATACTGGGTTGACGTTTCCGACCTTCTTTCTTCCCCAGGCTATCATAGTGCTGGCTCTGGCCACAGTGGCGTTTGCTGAGGAAGAGAAGAAGCAGGAGAAGCGAGGCCTGCTGGGTCTGGGATACGGAGGCTACGGAGGTTATGGAGGATACGGAGGCTATGGAGGCTACGGACACGGCCTGGCCCTGGCCGCCGCCCCCGCAGCCATCGCCGCCCCCGCCATCGCACACGCTCCCGCAGTCGCCGTCGCCGCCGCCCCCGCCATTGCTCATGCCCCCGCAGTAGCAGTCGCTCCAGCCATTGCCCACGCTCCCGCTGCCGTCTCAACTGTCTCGCAGGTACGTATTCTCCTCCATCTACTCACTACAGGTACTCGGACCACATATGTGGCCAATGAAGGTAGCTCTGTTGTCACCACACCAAACTATCCGCACACCAAGCTACAAATTCTTAAATGACAAACACTGCACCTGCCTTTGTGTACCCGTCCGTTTTTTCCCAAATATCGGGTGAGTAAAATAAAGCTGCCTCGGAAAATATTTCATGCACCTTCAGACAGGCAACCAAACTTACATAATCCACATCTGGGCTTTCTTATATTAAAGTAATTGAAATATTTTCTGAGTCAGCTTTATTTGGTCAACGCTGTATACCCTGTATTCTGAACCGCCCTCCCTCATAGCCAAATGCTGTCCTCAATCTTCCATTAACTTGGCTCCGTGTAGCGCATTGAAATTCCTCCCTCCTCTTCACCCATCCTTGAGAACTGTTTTTATGGCCCCATCCAAGTCCACTTGTACTGTGGGACGTTGCATTCACCAGTTCTTTGGGTTTACCCCACAGATATCTATCGCTGTATGTGTTGCCTTCATTTTTGAACTCTTTTATATTTTAGGGCTACTTTTATTTACTTGTATTGGTTGCAGTTACCTTCAACACAGTATATCCGGCCACTTGATTCCGGGGTTACGACGAATATTACCTCCCCACACAATGAATAGCTTATGATAAAAAGTCTTGTAGAGCACCAGTCTGAGAACAGATCCTTGCGATACTGTGAGAAAGTTTCTCCTTTGAAGTTCGTTACCGTTTACTCAAAGGGAGTGTCCTGCCTGCCAGGTAGGATTTCAGCAGCAATATGCTCTACATGGGGACTCCCTTTCTATATTTCTAATAGTTTAAACATCAGCCCTTCGTGCATCATGGAGTCGAATACTGCGCCCTTATACTCTCGGGCATAACGTCTACAGCTTTTGTATGAGCGTTTCTGAATCCGAACTGGAGGTCTAGAAGTAGATGTGCAGCTTTGACGTTGTGCGATAGGCCCACAGAGAATGGTCTCTCAAAACACCAGCATGTCGTCACGCATGTAACAGCTTACCCAGTCTTCCTTTCTTCTTCAAGGACTTCAAATTCTAGCCCTGAACAACTTTTAGTCACCTGCCCTTTCCTAAGCTACCACTTCATTTGTGAGATTCACCCGTCATACCAATTAAATTGTATAATTTTACGAAACTGCGTGCTAAACAAGGATTAGTAGTCACAGTCTTGACAGTAACAGCCAAAGTTCTTCGGCTAGAGCACTGCCTTTCAAATTCAAGTGTTAAAGTTCGAGTCTGCTTCTTCCGTGCCGTTTCATTTTGTCAGAAAGTTTCAAAAACAACCTCTTCATCTCTTTGTAACTACTACAACCATCATCCATTTGAATATGCTAACTATAATCAAGATAAGTCACCCTTCGGATGTATATTATTAACAAGTCTCTCCATTTGGTAGTGAGAATAATTTTTGTTCTAAATCGATTCAGTACCCCTCATTAGGTATCACATCAGCCTATAAAATTTTCAGCACCATTCTCTAACACCACACTTCAACGGATTCTGCAGTCTTTTGTCTAAACTATTTGTCATTTACGTTTCTCTTCTATACAAGGCTGTACTCCAAACAAAATTAAAATTTGCATACGGCGTCAGCAAATTTCTCTTTTCTAGAACCGTTAGTATCAATTTTATATCCTGTTCTTCAAGCAGCGTCAGTTATTTTGGTGCACAAATAACAAAATTCATATACTCGTTTTCTTAATCTAATCCTCTTACCATCACCTGATGTAATTTGCACTCTATTGCCCCTTTCTTATTGATATTCGGCTTACAATCTGTCTTCAATAAACAATTCTTTTCGTTCAAATGCTCATCCAATAACTTTGGTATCGCTTTCAGAATTACGGCGTCACCGGCAAACTCTAAGTTTTTAATTAGTCTCCCGGAACGTTTATTTTGTGATCCAAAATTGTTCAGAGTTTCGTTAAATACAACGTACGAGATAAGATTGGTGGAGCATGGGATTCTTATTTGTGATTCATCACAATATTTGTATTTGTGGTGAAATATCCTCAGGTTATCAGTCGAGTCGTGGCGTCGTGCTATCGCAACGTTTCGACGAGTTTCTTGCTCACCATCTTCAGGTGAAGATGAAAATGTCGAGTTGCAAACTTGTCGGAACATTGAGACAGCACGACACCGCGACACAAACGATAACTGGAAAAGATACCAGTGAAATTCGCCGAGGAAGCATGCATTCCCATAGCGTATTTGCATTTATGGTATGAAAATGATCGCTAACTTGTAGATGATGTGGATGATTACGGTGCAAAGATGCCTAACAGCCTGCTGCTGATCACCTAGCGATGCTTTAACATTCTTCCTCTGGCCAGGTGAGCTACGGCACCACCCACTACGCCCCCGCAGTGGCTAAGGTGGCTGCCGCCCCCGTCGCTGTGGCCGCCCCCGCCATCGCAGCCGCCCCCGCTGTCGGCCTCGGCTACGGACACGGTCTGAGCCTGGGATACGGACACGGGCTGGGATACGGATATGGACAGGGACTGGGCTACGGACACGGTCTCGGTCTGGGATACGCCGCCGCCGCCGCCCCCGCCGTCAGCCTGGGATACGGAGGATACGGACACGGTCTGAGCCTCGGCTACGGCCACCATTAGGGCCTCAAAGAGTGGAGACGACATCGCCCCACAATCACCACCGTCGACGTTCATTGCCCATCATCACAGCACTCAACATGGCCAAACATGTATCACCTTCGATAGTCACTCTGCATCACCACAAAGTTAATAAAAGTATTATTTTGAATACACGTTAAACGAATGAGTCTATTTACTTTTCTTCTTGATTACCTTGTCCTTTACTGTATGGATAAATGATAATGGCGTTCTCTCGGGTAAAATATTCCTGAGGTAAAATTGTCTCCCATTCGGATCTCCGGGCGGGGACTACTCAGGAGGACGTCGTTATCAGGAGAAAGAAAACTGGCGCTCTACGGATCGGAGCGTGGAATGTCAAATCCCTTAATCGGGCAGGTAGGTTAGTAAATTTAAAAAAGAAAATGGCTAGGTTAAAGTTGGATGTTGTTCAATCTTATTACTGAGCAAGCAGTAAAGGAAACAAAAGAAAAATTCGTAGTAGGTATTAAAATCCATGGAGAAGAAATAAAAACTTTGAGGTTCGCCGATGACATTGTAATTCTGTCGGAGACAGCAAAGGACTTGGAAGAGCAGTTGAACGGAATGGACAGTGTCTTGAAAGGAGGATATAAGATTAACCTCAAACAAAAGCAAAACGAGGATAATGGAATGTAGTCGAATTAAGTCGGGTAATGCTGAGGGAATTAGATTAGGAAATGGGACACTTAAAGTAATAAAGGAGTTTTGCTATTTGGGGAGCAAAATAACTGATGATGGTCGAAGTAGAGAGGATATAAAATGTAGACTGGCAATGGCATGGAAAGCGTTTCTGAAGAAGAGAAATTTGTTAATATCGAGTATAAGTGTCAGGAAGTCGTTTCTGAAAGTATCTGTATAGAGTGTAGCCATGTATGGAAGTGAAACGTGGCCAATAAATAGTTTGGACAAGAAGAGAATAGAAGCTTTTGAAATGTGGTGCTACAAAAGAATTCTGAAGATTAGATGGCTAGATCACATAACTAATGAGGAGGTACTGAATAGAATTGGGCAAAAGAGGAGTTTGTAACACTACCAGAAGAAGGGATAGGTTGGTAGGATATCTTCTGAGGCATCAAGGGATCAGATATTTAGTACTAGAGGGCAGCGTGGAGGGTAAAAATCGTAGAGGGAGACCAAGAGATGAATACACTAAGCAGATTCAGAAGTATGTAGGTTGCAGTAGGTACCAGGACATGAAGAAGCTTGCACAGGATAGAGCAGCATGGAGAGCTGCATCAAACCAGTCTTTGGACTGAAGACCACAACAACAACAAGGACGTTTTATAAACGTACTTCACTATATCGTTGCCAGTCCTGAGGCTGGATACTATAAATGAGAAGTTTATATTGATGGTCAGTATGTCCTTGCGCCCGCATCTCGTGGTCGTGCGGTAGCGTTCTCGCTTCCCTCGACCGGGTTCCCGGGTTCGATTCCAGGCGGTGTCAGGGATTTTCTCTGCCTCGTGATGGCTGGGTGTTGTGTGATGTCCTTAGGTTAGTTAGGTTTAAGTAGTTCTAAGTTATAGGGGACTGATGACCATAGATGTTAAGTCCCATAGTGCTCAGAGCCATTTTTATGTCGTTGCGAGAAAAATAATAGTGCTATATTCAAAAGGTATGTGTCTTTCATCAGAGCATTAGGCCGTGCTCCATATATGCTACATCAGGGCTCAAATACGTTTTGCATTTTAATAATAAAATTTTTACTGCTTTTCTTTGACGAATTTAATATATAAAGTGGCAACATTATGTAAATGTATTTAAGCCATTTACTAAATTTTGCGTCGGGGCTTGTCAGAATCATATTAAGTGCTTTCTTCTTTAATATTATTTATTTGCGTACCACAAAATGTTATTTTATTACTATGAGAGCGTGCTGAAGAGTAATGCGTTCAGATTTTTTATTCTGTCCTCAATATCGGTTGAGATACTGCATGTCACGCATATTACTCGGGCGACTTACCCGCTTCGGTGAAGCAAATTGGATTTGTCTCCCTCTAGAGCGTTCCGAGTTGTAGCGTGTGACGTGAAAGTGTGTAACGTAACCATGTCGGAGGGCGACAGACACTTGGAAAATTGGAAGCGCGAATTCCAATAGTTCGCCTACACATGGAGCGCCCTCTCCTCCAGCACGACAATGCAGACAACACACGACCGTTGCGACATCTGCAACAGTCCGACGCCTGGCGCTCTCTGTCACCGATCATCCTCCGTACCTCCCCCATATTCATCTAACTTAAAAAAAAAGAAAAGAAAAACACCTTCGACGACTTCACTTTGATGGTGATGACGCACTGCAAACAGAGGTGAGATCCGAGATCGAGGCTCCGTCAACAAACTTTCTGCAGAATTAAGGTTAGGATCGATTTCTACTCACTGTAATGTAGGGATGTCGGGAATTGGTTTCCCGTTATACTGTTATTTTCCCACCTCCATTTCAACCTGAGCATTAAAATCTCCCTAAATAACCGATTTCTGAAGCAATGAATTTTAGGTTTTTTGTCGCTATTATTTCAGCAATAAACGTAGACATCGTACAAAAATTGAAATAGTCTAAGATTCCTTCGTACTTTTATATTATACGTTCCAAGATACATAGACACGAAATATCAAATAAAATATGCAAATAAAAAAAGTCTGCCCTCCGATCACTGCTTTCCTCGAAAAGTAATTAGGGGCTGAACACTACAAAAAATCCGCCAGTACTCCACTACTGGTTCTAATTGTTTCAATCTGTGCTCAAAAAGCACACGAATAGTCAGTGACAAAGGGTGGAAACTTAGGTTGTAGACTCTATTTTCCTTGTGAAGAGACCAACAGCAAATCATTTATATTCTTATTGCAAACAGTGAATGAATTGCTAAGTTTTTAATTTATTCTTTTGCCATAACATAATTTCTCTTTTATTAGTACATAGGAATGACAGACAAATAATAAGCTTTCTTGTGAAATTTGTTGACTGTTGTTAGACCATTAACACGTCACATCTGGTAATGTCAGCCAGCGTCGGGCTGTCTTTACCAGATACGACGTGTTAATGGTCTAACAACTTCCAGCTTTGTACTCGATAATGACTTAAAAGCCGAAATCCAGGTCCTACAGAAGAAAAATACAGTAACGTTCAGTCAAATGGCGGTGCATTCTTTAAAAAAAAATACTTTGTGCTTGAACTTTCATGGCACTTTAGGTATTTTCCAGAAAAAAGTCTCGTACGAGAAAATGGATATTTAAGATACGACAGTTTAAATGCTTACCTTTAGCATATACTTAACTTTAACATGTACTTAACTTTAACACATTTGAATAACAACCTGATTCTAATACACAAGTACATTTTAATAGGCTTCTGAATTCACCCTCGTATCAGTGGAAGTTCAAAAACATAACAAATAAAATTTTTTGTACATGTCAAATTTGATCATTTTTTTCAGTTATTATTGCCTGCAGTTCTTGCTGTAGGTACACTTCTCTTCATAAGTAAAAGAGTTTCAAACCATACTTACAGGTGTATGAAACTCTAGAATTTATATAATTTATGAAAAAATGAAGGAGCTGTTACATTTTGAACTTCGTATTTAGAAAAAATTCAGATTTTATAGTTAATTATCTCAATTTTCACCACAGTTTTAATAGATCTGGACTATTCTGTAGTTTTGCATTAAGGAGTTTGTGTTTATTAAACACGCCAATTTTGAAAGTAATAGGATATTTATTTTTGATGTTACATGTCCATAAGTACAGAAATTTGTTCTTTGCGGGAAATTGCCGTTAAAGTTTCTGCTTCCATTTGGCATTCTTTTATAACTGTCCAGCACCATAAGCAGGTTCTTTTTCATTTTATGAATCACTTTTCTTCTTTTTCACATTCCCATGATTCACTCTTCTTGATTATACCACCTCCAAAAATGATTTATCTGTTTTCACTGCACGCTCTCTGTCTATTACATACAAAGCTTTTATACAGTTCACTCCGGGCTTAATTCCCATTTTCTCTAACACATATTTCCTGCTCTGTACACAATCATAAAAACATGAAACTGCATCATAAACACCAATAGCAAGTGCATTTCTTCCCACGAATATGGTTTTTGGATATCTTTCCCGTTCTCATTCGTTAAAACATTCATTTGGGTTTTGGGTACCGCCATTAAGGCCATTTCTTGAATAAGTTTTCATTTGCAAGGTCCATTACAGCAGTTGGTAGAGAATTCCTGTGATGTATGCGGAAGAAGTGCGAAGTGGTGTGGCGCTGCATCTTGGTACAGTTACGGCCAAATACAGTGCCTCATAATCTCTCAACTACATATGTTTTATACATCAAACTATTCAGGAAGATGTGCGCTACAAAAGAGGCATATTTTTGAAAAATTGAATTTTTAAAAAACGTTTACGTCCTACCCCTTTCTTTCCATAATATCTAAGTTTTTAATGTGAAAAATAATATTTCTGATAAAACTTTGTAGGTGTTTTTGCCATAAACTACTGATTGTAGGTTACAATTAGTGAGCATTTCTTTCTTCAAACATTTTTAACCCTCTCTCTCTCTCTCTCTCTCTCTCTCTCTCTCTCTCTACATATATATATATATATATATATATATATATATATATATATATAGCTAATAAAATACAACTATACAAGTAAAATACCACTGTTTTCTCCTGTAGTTAATACATTATCCGGACGGTTTCTCTGGTATAGTTACTAGTTACTGTCGACTCCATAGGTGCATGAACTATCTATACAGGGTGTTACAAAAAGGCACGGCCAAACTTTCAGGAAACATTCCTGACACACAAAGAAAGAAAATATGTTATGGGGACATGTGTCCGGAAACGCTTACTTTCCATGTTAGAGTTCATTTTATTACTTCTCTTCAAATCACATTATTCATGGAATGGAAACACACAGCAACAGAACGTACCAGCGTGACTTCAAACACTTTGTTACAGGAAATGTTCAAAATGTCCTCCGTTAGCGAGGATACATGCATCCACCCTCCGTCGCATGGAATCCCTGATGCGCTGATGCAGCCCTGGAGAATGGCGTATTGTATCACAGCCGTCCACAATACGAGCACGAAGAGTCTCTACATTTGGTACCGGGGTTGCGTAGACAAGAGCTTTCAAATGCCCCCATAAATGAAAGTCAACACGGTTGAGGTCAGGAGGGCGTGGAGGCCATGGAATTGGCCCGCCTCTACCAATCCATCGGTCACCGAGTCTGTTGTTCAGAAGCGTACGAACACTTCGACTGTAATGTGCAGGAGCTCCATCGTGCATGAACCACATGTTGTGTTGTACTTGTAAAGGCAGATGTTCTAGCAGCACAGGTAGAGTATCCCTATGAAAACATGATAACGTGCTCCATCGAGCGTAGGCGGAAGAAACTATAATGAGCTGTAACATGGAAATTAAGCGTTTCCGGACACATGTCCACATAACATATTTTCTTTATTTGTGTGTGTGAGGAATGTTTCCAGAAAGTTTGGCATTACCTTTTTGTAACACCCTGTATAGACACATGTCCAGGAAAGATCACTTGTAACGCCTGGAGATAGGACGTTCATATTTACAGGACATGTACATCACTATGTTCTGCAGAAATGATAAGCTTTTGAAACACGTCGGTCTGCGGGATCAAGGTCGATGTCGACATCGCGGCCCAAAGCCACCTACCGGTAAAATACGCCTGAGGCTCTCGCTGCCGCTGTAGACCGAAGATAAGGGATCCGAGTCACTTGAGCAGATGCGCCGGATGCCTCGCTGAAGCACGCGCGTACCGTAACGACAAACCAGCGGCAGAAAGTGATGCATGCGTTCGGGAAATTGCTCCTCGTGCGGAGCAATGTGTTTCGGTAGTGCAACAGGTGTGTGCAGAATGGTTGATTGAAGAGCGTAGAACACGACGAGATAGGCCAGGTCGGACCATCCAGACACCCCCTCCCGAGAAGATTGACACCTCATCCGAATTGCATTGAAGGACAGATATGCGTTTCCTCGGCTGTCGTGCAACTGTGGAACAGTGTAACACATCGTAAACTGTCTGAGGTCATAGCCACGTGTTACGGCTTGGGTAACGTGCGCGTTGTCCACTTCTCCTCCTACGTTTCATAAATGTGCAGAACCATGCTAAACGTCACTGGGGACAGGAATGGCGTCCGATAATTTTTTTTGACGAACCCAGGTACTCTGTTTGAAAATGATAGCCGGCCGCCGTGGCCGAGCGTTCTAGACGCCTTAGTTTGGAACCGCGCGACCGCTACAGTCGTAGGTTCGAATCCTGCCTCGGGCATATTCTTAGGTTAGTTAGGTTTAAGTAGTTCTAAGTTCTAGGAGACTGATGATCTCAGATGTTAAGTCCCATAGAGATCAGAGCTATTTAAACCATTTGAAAGTGATGGCTTCAGTTTTGTTAGCCACGGATAGGGGGAGCGACGTCACTGTGACATCACTAGACGTAAAGCGCCGACTACACGCTTTACGGTGTGGGGTGGCATTGGCTACAGCCACAAAATCACAGTTGGTGCGTGTCCAGGGCACTGTAACCAGTGTGATCTACGTGAACTACATATTTCGACCCATATCCACATCCTTTCTGCACAACATCCCAGACGCTATTTTTCAGCAGGACAATGCACGACCACACGTAGCTGCTCGAACACGTGCCTTCTCGGTGTCAGAGGATGTCAGCCCTTTGCCCTGGCCCAGCAGATCACCAGACTAATATAAATTATGTGGGACACTGTGAAAATGGTTCAAATGGCTCTAAGCACTGTGGGACTTAACATCATCAGTCCCCTAGACTCAGAATTACTTAAACCTAACTAACCCAAAGACATCACACACATCCATGCCTGAGGCAGGATTCTAACCTGTGACCGTAGCAGCAGCGCAGTTCCAGACTGAAGCGCCTAGAATCGATAGGCCACAGCGGCCGGCGACACTGTGAAATGACGGGTGGAATACTATGAACCAATGCCAAACACCATAGAGGAGTTTTTGAACCAGTTGAATGCTTCATGGATATATATACCGCAGGACGCCATTCGCGCCTTGTACGCGTCGATACCATCACGCATGGAACAAGTTATGGGGGCCCATGCGGACCTGGTGCCTACTAGGCAAAGGGACACACACTGAACCGAGGCGGCTAAAATACTAATCATTTTTGCAGAACATATTAATCTACATATCTTGACAATATGTTTTTTTCTGAGTATGAGTATAAATGTACGGAACGCTCATAGCGCGAGCCGATTTTTATAGTTTTAACAAGTAACCTGGTGAATTTCGCAATCTGCTAATGCAGTGATATAAGACGTGTCGAGAGTTTACATAATGGTCAGAGACAACCTGCTCGACTTTATGTCGCAACTTGAGAGAGAGAGAGAGAAAGGCAGTAGCCGGGTGCCCCAGGCTTGCGGCTCCTGAAAGGAAACCGCCGGCCGTGACTCGGGAGCTCCAGACCCGAGGGCAAGGTTTTCCCGGCGCCTGCGCTGCTCGGTCAGGAGAACGGCTGAATCACCAGTCCGTTGTTCTGCTCCATAGCTGCTCAATCTACGTAGCTGCAGCGGGCGATACCACGAAGGTAGCTCCACTACTGGCCATTAAAATTGCGACACCACGAAGATGACATGATACGGACGCGAAATTTAACCGACAGGAAGAAGATGCTGTGATATGCAAATGCTTAGCTTTTCAGAGCATTCACACAAGGTAGGCGACGGTGGCGACACCTACAACGTGCTGACATGAGGAAGGTTTCCAACGGATTTCTCATACACAAACAGCAGTTAACAGGCGTTGCCTGGTGAAACGTTGTTGGAGGAGAAATGCGTACCATCATGTTTCCAACATCGTATCGCGACATTGCTGCTCGCGTTGGTCGAGATCCAGTGCCTGTTAGCAGAATACGGAATCGGTGGGTTCAGGAGGGTAATACGGAAAGCCGTGCTGGATCCCAATGGCCTCGTATCACTAGCAGTCAAGATGACATGCATCTTATCCGCATGTCTGTAACAGATCGTGCAGCCCCGTCTCGATCCCTGAGTCAACAGATGGGGACGTTTCAAGACAACAACCATCTGCACGAAGAGTTTGACGACGTTTGTAGCAGCATGGACTATCAGCACGGAAACCGTGGCTGCGGTTAACCTTGACGCTGCATACAGACAGGAGCACCTGCAATTATGTACCCAACGACGAACCTGGCTGCACGAATGGCAAAACGTCATTTTTCGGATGAATCCAGGTTCTTTTTACAGCATCATGATGGTCGCATACGTGTTTGCTGACATAGCGATGAACGCATATTGGAAGGATGTATTCGTCATCGCCACACTGGCGTATCACCAGGCGTGATGGTATGGCGCGCCATTGGTTACACGGCTCGGCCCGCTCTTGTTCGCACTGACGACACTTTGCATAGTGGAATTTACATTTCAGACGTGTTACGACCCGTGGCTCTAAATTTCATTCGATCCCTGCGAAACCCTATATTTCAGCAGGATAACGCACGACCGCATGTTGCAGGTCCTGTACGGGCCTTTCTGGATACAGAAAATGTTGAGCTGCTGCTCTGGCCAGTACATTCTCCAGATCTCTCAGCATTTGGAAACGTCCGGTCAATGCTGGCCGAGCAACTGGCTCATCACAATACGCCAGTCACTACTCCTGATGAACTGTGGTATCGTGTTGAAGCTGCATGGGCAGCTATACCTGTACACGCCATCCAAGTTCTGTTTGAATCAATGCCCAGGCGAAAGAAACAGACAGCCAAGGAGACCCAAGAAGCGTTGGAGGGATGGACTCCATGAAGATTTAAACCAAGCATCAATAGATGTGGACGAATGGCGGATAGCAGCAATGGACAGAATACAGTAGAGGAGGAAACTTGTAGATGCGTGCGGTCCACTGGGCCTGACCACATAGTAGTAGTAGTAGTAGTATCTTAAAAAAGGGTGATGCTACCCAAACATCCTGCTGCTAAACTGAATGAAACCACTGGCTGAAGGAATTGTAGGCACATTTCAACGTGGTTTCGTCCCCGGACAGTCTACCATTGACCAAATACTTACATTGAGGCAGCTGACAGAAAAATTATATGAATTCAATCGGGAACTGCACCTCATAAGCGGCAAGCTTATGACAGCATTGACCGCTTTACATTATGGGATACATAATTGCAGCTTGCTACTCCCTGTCAACGTGTCAACCAACCATCACCTCGTTTCACTATCCAAAATGGACTGAGGAGATCCACTGCCGTTATTACGGACAGAGGTGGTTGTTCTGGGTACTGATTTCTCACGAGCTATGCACCCAAACTGCATGAAAATGTAATGACATGTCAGTTCTAGTACAATATATTTGTCCAATGGATACTCGTTTATCACTTGCATTTTTTCTTGGTGTAGCAATTTTAATGGCTAGTTGTGTACATCCTCAGATATGCCCGTTGGATGCGGTCTCTCACGTGACAACTTAGAACACCTCCCTTACATACATAACCTTCGATACCTTGGTATCATTTTCGCCTCCGCCGCCATCTATCTTCGGCGTACCCTCCAAGATCGTGCACAGGTGCTTCCATTGCCCTTAAGTACCGGACAAAGCCTTCATTCCGGGTTCTGATACTTTCTTACAGAGTGTACGCTCTTCTACATCTGCGTGATTACTCTGCAATTCACAATAAAGTCCCTGGTAGAAGATTAAACGAACCAAGCTGTCTCTCTATCGTTCCACTCTCGAACGACGCGCAGGAAAAACGAGCACTTAAATTTTTCTGTGCGAGCCCTAATTTCTTTTATTTTATCGCGATGAGTCGAGGGTCATGAAAGTGAAGCAGAGTGAGACAGGGGTGTAGCCTCTCCCCGATGTTACTCAATCAGTATATTGAGCAAGCAGTTAAGGAAACAAAAGAAAAATTCGGAGTAGGTATTAAAATCCGTGGATAAGAAATAAAACTTTAAGGTTCGCCGATGACATTGTAATTCTGTCAGAAACAGCAAAGGAATTGAAAGAGCAGTTGAACGGAATGGACAGTGTCTTGAAAGGAGAATATAAGATGAACATTAACAAAAGCAAAACAAGCATAATGGAATGTAGTCGAATTAAGTCGGGTGATGCTGAGGGAATTACACTCCTGGAAATGGAAAAAAGAACACATTGACACCGGTGTGTCAGACCCACCATACTTGCTCCGGACACTGCGAGAGGGCTGTACAAGCAAAGATCACACGCACGGCACAGCAGACACACAAGGAACCGCGGTGTTGGCCGTCGAATGGCGCTAGCTGCGCAGCATTTGTGCACCGCCGCCGTCAGTGTCAGCCAGTTTGCCGTGGCATACGGAGCTCCATCGCAGTCTTTAACACTGGTAGCATGTCGCGACAGCGTGGACGTGAACCGTATGTGCAGTTGACGGACTTTGAGCGAGGGCGTATAGTGGGCATGCGGGAGGCCGGGTGGACGTACCGCCGAATTGCTCAACACGTGGGGCGTGAGGTCTCCACAGTACATCGATGTTGTCGCCAGTGGTCGGCGGAAGGTGCACGTGCCCGTCGACCTGGGACCGGACCGCAGCGACGCACGGATGCAAGCCAAGACCGTAGGATCCTACGCAGTGCCGTAGGGAACCGCACCGCCACTTGCCAGCAAATTAGGGACACTGTTGCTCCTGGGGTATCGGCGAGGACCATTCGCAACCGTCTCCATGAAGCTGGGCTACGGTCCCGCACACCGTTAGGCCGTCTTCCGCTCACGCCCCAACATCGTGAGCCCGCCTCCAGTGGTGTCGCGACAGGCGTGAATGGAGGAACGAATGTTGACGTGTCGTCTTCAGCGATGAGAGTCGCTTCTGCCTTGGTGCCAATGATGGTCGTATGAGTGTTTGGCGCCGTGCAGGTGAGCGCCACAATCAGGACTGCATACGACCAGGCACACAGGGCCAACACCCGGCATCATGGTGTGGGGAGCGATCTCCTACACTGGCCGTACACCTCTGGTGATCGTCGAGAGGACACTGAATAGTGCACGGTACATCCAAACCGTCATAGAACCCATCGTTCTACCATTCCTAGACCGGCAAGGGAACTTGCTGTTCCAACAGGACAATGCACGTCCGCATGTATCCCGTGCCACCCAACGTGCTCTAGAAGGTGTAAGTCAACTGCCCTGGCCAGCAAGATCTCCGGATCTGTCCCCATTGAGCATGTTTGGGACTGGATGAAGCGTCGTCTCACGCGGTCTGCACGTCCAGCACGAACGCTGGTCCAACTGAGGCGCCAGGAGGAAATGGGATTTCAAGCCGTTCCACAGGACTACATCCAGCATCTCTACGATCCTCTCCATGGGAGAATAGCAGCCTGCATTGCTGCAA
This sequence comes from Schistocerca gregaria, assembly GCF_023897955.1. Lineage (NCBI taxonomy): Eukaryota > Metazoa > Arthropoda > Insecta > Orthoptera > Acrididae > Schistocerca > Schistocerca gregaria. Next base: position 208,496,749 of record NC_064928.1, on the reverse strand, counting down.
AAGGTGGATATACACTGTACTAGTGCCGACATTGTGCATGCTCTGTTGCCTGTGTCTATGTGCCTGTGGTTGTGTCAGTGTGATCATGTGATGTATCTGACCCCAGGAATGTGTCAATAAAGTTTCCCCTTCCTGGGACAATGAATTCACGGTGTTCTTATTTCAATTTCCAGGAGTGTATATTCATCTATAAGCAAATTTTTTCACAGATTTTTATATTAGACGGGTCAAAATTTTAAAATCTATGCATCTAGTCGAAAAATCAAAAGAGAGTTTTAACGCAGAACCTGTCTTATCTGTGTCAAAGTCAAAGGTCACGTTAACTAATTTTTGTTTACGACGTAGCAGTTCATTAAGGAAGCCAGTAGCCACAAAACGCACCATGTGGCGCATATTTCTAAATTCATCGTCGACTTCAGGTACGCTCTCACTCACTTACTGAGCGCACAACTTCGTCGAATCAAAGTGAGCAGCTTCCTTCTTTCAAATCTGCCGCCGTCATGCGCTAGAGGTTCATCGCCTCAGAAGGGGCCTTCTAAGTAGCGGTGGGGCAGTTGCTGTCGGCTGCGGTGTGGGGTCTGTGGCATCAAGCCGGGCTCGACTCCGCTGCAAATGATGCGCTGTGTTGGGCCCCCGTTTGGTCACGTTAGCCGTCAGTATTTGGCAAGAGGCCTGTTGCCACGGCCGTTCTCCGACGTTAATCTCGAGTGTGCAATATTGTAAGCGATCTTGGCCCTATGTGGTTTTTGAGCTCTAAAATTTATTTCCTATGTACGTTCAAGTCACTTTCCTCTGATTTGGGAGAGTCTGGTGCTTTGGAGACTCTGATTCGTTAGGTTCTTTGGCCTTCGGATCAGGCGATTGCCGTGCTTTCCGTCGGCCTAGTGTGTTTTCAGCTCATTAAGTTTCTTAAGCGGGCTAAGCCAGGAGAAGACGATATTGGTGGCGTCTGTGTTTGTTTCCTTTCCTGGTATCTTTCCTCCCCGTGGTGGGCAAAAACAAGGGGCTGCAATGCCTGAGATATGGTCCGTGTACTAAAATGTATTGCTAATTATGCTCGGCAGTAAATATGACAGGGTAAAAATATTAAAAATTGAGAAATGAGAAAGAAGATGCGGGAACACCATAAAAAACTGTTGAAAGCAGTAGAAGAAGCAAAGTCATCACGCTCATTTTTCCAGGACTCAAGATTTGCCAGAGGTGTGTACCGACAAAGTACATTGCTTCTAACGAATGAGACGGGTGATGTGGTAACGTCAGAAGAGCAGGCAAACCTAATTAGAAAAAAAAATTGAGAACCTATTGAATCGGGACGTTCAACTATGACAACTCAGGCGGGAGCCCGTTTTGATAAAGTCCCTGAAACATCGGAGGAAGAAATCGGTGTTGCCCCAAAACTACTCAAGAACAACAAGGCCCGAGGAGGTAGTGTTATCATAGCTGAGATGCTTCGCTTGGGAGGACAACCACTAATGGATGCATTGAAACGATTAATGACCAGCAAAAATAACTCCTGAAAAATGGAAGGGAGGAATTATATGTCACATCTTAAAGAAGGGTATCCGGAAACAGGACTTCCATAAGCTACTTGCTTTTGAGAGAAAAGTGCTTCGGAAGATCTTCGGTCCGGTTCTGGATGCAGATACAGGGGATTTGAGGATCAGATACAACAAAGAGCTTGAGGAACTATACCAGCAGCCCAACATAGCGGGAACTGTCAAAGCCAAACGAATGCAGTGGGTCGGCCATGTGGCCCTGATGAAGGTTCACAGATGGCCTCGGAAGCTCCTGGATTTCACACCTACAGGAAAGAGACGGCAAGGAGACCTAAGAAGCGTTTGAGGGATGGACTCCATGAAGATTTAAACCAAGTATCAATAGATGTGGACGAATGGCGGATAGCAGCAATGGACAGAATACAGTGGAGGAGGAAACTTGTAGCGGTCCACTGGGCCTGACCACGTAGTAGTACGAGGGTCGGTCAAAACGTAATGCCTCCCATTTTTTTTCTACTTAAAAAAATTAAGTTAAGTGAAAAATTTGAATTTGGCGCCATTCCTCAAACCTTCTTCTGCAATCCACTGCAGTAGTAACTTTCTGTGTCAACAGGTGGCAGCACAGCAGAAGTTTGTAAGATGGCCGACATCGATGTTCGTTTGAGACAGCGTTGTGTGATTGAATTCTTGAATGCAGAAGGTGAAACGCCCATACGCATTCATGAAAGACTGAAGAAAGTGTATGGTGTTGTGACAGTGGATGTCAGCACTGTTAGACGATGGGTTCGTCGTTGTAAGGAAGCTGAAGGGCAAACACCGTTGACTGACGAAAAGCGGAGCGGCAGGCCGGTGAGTGCAGTGACTCCACACAACATTCAGCAAGTTGATGACATCATTCGTGGTGACCGTCGGGTGACTGCAGATGAAGTGTGTCGCATTATTTCTCTTAGTAAAGGCAGTGTGATCACGATTATTAAACAATTGGGCTACTCAAAAGTTTGTGCACGGTGGGTTCCAAGAATGTTAACCGATCAGAATAAAGAGGCAAGGAAAACAATAGCCTCCCAACACTTGCAGCGCTTCCGTTTGGAGGGAGATGAGTCTCTGAAAAAAATTGTGACCGGGGACGAAACATGGGTGCATTTTTTTGAACCCGAATCAAAGAGGCAGTCAATGGAGTGGCGTCACACAAGCTCGCCGAGGAAGAAAAAATTCAAAACTGTGCGATCGGCAGGGAAAGTTATGGCAACAGTTTTCTGGGATACAGAGGGTGTGATTCTGGTTGATTTTTTGGAGCAGGGATGCACAATAAATTCTGTTCAATACGTCACAACCCTCAAAAAACTTAAAGCACGTCTTCAGCGAGTTCGCCCAACAAAATCAATGGCAGATGTTCTTCTTTTGCATGACAATGCAAGACCACACACCAGTCGTCACACCTCTGACGAGATTGTCAAAATTGGATGGGAAGTTTTGCTTCATCCCCCATACAGCCCTGACCTGGCACCATCAGACTTCCATCTGTTCGGGCCACTAAAAGAAGCTCATCGTGGGATTCATTTTGAAGATGAGGAGGCCGTCAAAACATCCGTGCGTCAATGGCTTAGGAAGCAGAGCTGTGATTTTTACCGTGCTGGGATACATGCCCTTGTTCAAAGATGGACCAAAACTGTAGAGATGGGCGGAGATTACATTGAAAAATGACAAAATGATCCTCAATGTTGTGGTTTTCAACCTATGTAATTGCATTTAAATTTCCTGACAATTAAACGTAGAAAAAAAAGGAGGCATTACTTTTTGACTGACCCTCGTAGTAGTAGTAGTAGTAGTAGTATCTTAAAGAAGGGTGATGCTACCCAAACATCCAGCTACCGAGGAATTTCACTCCTTGAAATTGGACACAAAGTCCTGCTGCTAAACTGAATGAAACCACTGGCTGAAGGAATTGTAGGCACATATTAACGTGGTTTCGTCCCCGGACGGTGTACCATTGACCAAATACTTATTTTGAGGAAGCTGACAGAAAAATTCTATGAGTTCAATCGGGAACTGCAACTCATCTTTATCGATTTTCGGCAAGCTTATGACAGCATTGACCGCTTTACATTATGGGATACATAATTGCAGTCAACTTGTCAACCAACTATTACCACGTTTCACTATCCAAAATGGACTGAGGAGATCCACTGTCGACAATATTATTCAACTTGGAAAAAGTAAGCCGTGGCACTTGCCGAACCAGAGAAATGGAGATTGTGGGACCAGACAGAGTTCTGGCATTTTCAGTTGTGATCGCACTGTGTGCGAGTAAAGGTGCCTAGAACGACAATGTCTCTCGCCAAGTAGTAGGGCCTGCTGAGAGGCTTCGCCTTAATGAATGCAGCCCACCTGACACAACTGCTACGCACTTCTTCACGGCAATTGTGAGCCACGCTCTGCAGGGGCTCGGATTAAAAACGATATAAGGCACGGGTGTAGCCTACAGCCCCTACTGTTCAATCTGCACATTGGAGACGCAATGACGGAAGTAAAAGAAACTTTCAACAGTTGGATTAAAATTGAAGACATTGCTGTCTTCAGTGAAAGTGAAGAAAAATTACATGATGTGCTAAATGGAATGACCAGTCTAATGACTTCAGAATAGGGGTTGGGAGTAAATCGAATAAAAACGAAAGTGTTGAGAAGTATCAGGAATGAGAACGGCGAGAAACTTAACAGCCGAATTGGTTATAATGATACAATGGAAATGAGTGTTTGGCGTCGTTGGCTGGGAGGCCCCTTGCTGGTCAGGTCCGGACGCCTTGGTGCAGGTCTTATTACATTCGACGCCACATTGGGCGACCTGCGCGCCAGATGGGGATGAAATGATGATTAAGACAACACCGAGCCCCTGAGCGGAGAAAATCTCTGACCGAGCCGGGAATCGAACTTGGGTCCGTAGGTCGGCAGTGTCACGCTGACCACTCAGCTATTGAGGCGGACATAACTATGCTGATGAAGGTAAGGAATTTGGGTACATAGGCTGCAAAATAACCAGTGGCAGACCGAGCAAAGGGGTATAAAACGCAGACAGGCACTAGCAGAAAGGGCAATCCTGGCCAAGAGAAGTCTATAAGTATCAGACATAGACCTTTATTGGAGGAAGAGATCTCTTAGAACGCATGACGGAGCACAGCATCGTATGATAAGGAAACACGGACTGTGGGAAACTCAGAAAAGAATCGAAGTATTTGAGATGTAGGTATACAGTAAAACGTTGAAAATTAGGTGGACTGACAACATAAAGTATGAGGAGGCTCTCCAGAGATTCGGCGAGGAAGGAATGCAGGAGACACTGCAGCAGGAGAAAGAGGATAGTTGGACATTGTTAACCCTTTCATGGGATCAGATAGTAGTTAACAGATAGGCATATTTATCATACAGAATGAGATTAAAACTGAAGAAACTGCAAAAAGGTGTAAATTTAAGGAGATGGGACTTGGATAAACTGACTAAACCAGAGGATGTACAGAGTTTCAGGGAGAGCGTAAGGGAACAAATGGCAGAAATGGGGGAAAGAAATACAGTAGAAGAAGAATGGGTAGCTTTGAGGGACGAAGTAGTGAAGGTAGTAGAGGATCAAGTAGGTAAAAAGACGAGGGCTAGTAGAAATCCTTGGGTAACAGAAGAAATATTGAATATAATTGATGAAAAGAGAAAATATAAAAATGCAGTAAATGAAGCAGGCAAAAAGGAATACAAACGTCTCAAAAATGAGATCGACAGGAAGTGCAAAATGGCTAAGCAGGGATGCAGAGGCTTATCTCACTAGTGGTAAGATAGATACTGCCTACAGAAAAATTAAAGAGACCTTTGGAGAAAAGAGATCCACTTGTATGAATATTAAGAGCTCAGATGGAAATTCAGTTCTAAGCAAAGAAGGGAAAGCAGAAAGGTGGAAGGAGTATATAGAGGGTCTATACAAGGGCGATGTACTTGAGGACAATATTATGGAAAGGGAGGTGGTTGAAGATGAAATGGGAGATATGATACTGCGTGAAGAGTTTGACAGATCACTGAACGACCTAAGTCGAAACAAGGCCTGGGAGTAGACAACATTACATTAGAACTACTGACGGCCTTGGGAGAGCCAGTCCTGACAAAACTACGATCTGGTGAGCAAGATGTATGAGACAGGTGAAATACCCTCAGACTTCAAGAAGAATATAGTAATTTCAAACCCAAAGAAAGCAGGTGTTGACAGATGTGAAAATTACCGAACTATCAGTTTAATAAGCCACGGCTGCAAAATACTAACGAGAATTCTTTACAGACGAATGCAAAAACTAGTAGAAGCCGACCTAGGGGAAGATCAGTTTGGATTCCGTAGAAATATTGGAACACGTGAGGCAATACTGACCCTACGACTTACATTTCAAGCTAGATTAAGGAAAAGCAAACCAACGTTTCTAGCATTTGTAGACTTAGAGAAAGCTTTTGACAATGTTGACTGGAATACTCTCTTTCGAATTCTGAAGGTGCCAGGGGTAAAATACAGGGAGCGAAACGCTATTTGCAATTTGTATAGAAACCAAATGGCAGTTATAAGAGTTGTGGGGCGTGAAAGGGAAGCAGTGGTTGGGAAGGGAGTGAGACAGGGTTGTAGCCTCTCCCAGATGTTATTCAATCTGTATATTGAGCAAGCAGTGAAGGTAACAAAAGAAAAATTCGGAGTAGGTATTAAAATCCATGGAGAAGAAATAAAAACATTGAGGTTCGCCGACGACATTGTAATTCTGTCAAAGACAGAAAAGGACTTGGAAGAACAGTTGAACGGAATGGATAGTGTCTTGAAGGGTGGATATAAGATGAACATCAACAAAAGCAACACAAGGATAATGGAATGTAGTCGAATTATGTAGGGTGATGCTGAGGGAATTAGATTAGGAAATGAGACACTTAAAGTAATAAAGGAGTTTTGCTATTTGGGGAGCAAAATAACTGATGATGGTTGAAGCAGAGAGGATATAAAATGAAGACTGGCAGTTACAAGGAAATCGTTTCTGAAGAAGAGGAATTTGTTAACGTCGAGTATAGATTTGTCAGGAAGTCGTTTCTGAAAGTATTGATATGGAGTGTAGCCATGTATAGAAGTGAAAGATGGACGATGAATAGTTTGGTCAAGAAGAGAATAGAAGCTTTCGAAATGTGGTGCTATAGAAGAATTCGGAAGATTAGATGGGTAGATCACGTAACTAATGAGGAGGTATTGAATAGAGTTGGGGAGAAGAGAAGTTTGTGGCACAACTTGACCAGAAAAAGGGATTGGTTGGTAGGACATGTTCTGAGGCATCAAGGTATCACCAATTTAGTACTGGAGGCAGTGTGGAGGGTACAAATCGTAGAGGGAGACTAAGAGAGGACTACACTAAGCAGATTCAGAAGGATGTATGTTGTAGTAGGCACTGGGAGATGAAGAAGCTTGCACAGGATAGAGTAGCATGGAGAGCTGAATCAAACCAGTCTCAGGACTGAAGACCACAACAACAACATCAAATTTGCTCCAACTGTGAAAGTGAGCTCACACAAAAAGACGGGAAGTATTTTTCCCACTGCCCTTCCTTGGAGTTAAATGACAAAAACAACTTTTTCAATATATGTCATATTTATTTGATAAATTTACTTCTCTTGTTACAATGATTGTTCACAATCACTTGCCATGAAATTTTCTGAAACATAAGACTATGCAAAGTGGCATTTGACAATATTTACAAACACAGCGAGTGCTCTTTTCCGCACCTTTGGTACTACAATGACGGCACGTCCAGTAGGTTTCTCCTGAAATGGGTTGATGCCCCCCTACAGCCATATGACGAATATCTTCAGGTACTTTACCCCTTTTTGCCAGAAAGACAGGTTTTTGTCCACGCCTTTTTTGGGACGAGAAGCCAGCGATCAATTGTCTGGCTTTCTCTTTTACTTATTTTCCACAGGATAAAACTGTTCACTGCAGCAACGTCCACCAGGAAATAAAATGTTTTGTGCCACCATTTTACAGAACGTCTGCCTATAGCACACTTTTCTCGTAATTGATCAAACTTATAGACACCACCCATTATTTTGTTGTACTCTGCCACAACTTCAGTACAAGATATCTCTGTACTAGCACCATCCTTGCCTTTCCTTTTCACTGTGGCTGTTTGTCAAGGGTCATGTATGGAGGACAGGAAAGTGACTGGGCGGTTATCCATCCATTTTACTGCAGAAATTGCTCCTTTTGTTTCAAACTGGAATTCTCCTCGTTCCAATTTTACGTGCTCCTTCATATATTTGCGTAAATCAAAAGTATTTACCTTATACTATAGCTTTGAGGAAAAAATCACAAAAAGTCACGCAAACAGCACTGAAAGGCTCCTCTACAGAGCTACACTCAGCTATACAATGCCTCTGCGGGAAGGTACAGCAAAAACGGTAGGAATTTCCGATTGGAAGTAGTACCCTATACTGTTCCCTAGGTGGTAGCACCGTACAGAGGTGGGAACTGTGAATCCCACGGGACTAGGAGCGAGTTCATTGTAGTGGGAAGCATGTTTCCCACGGCTCACGAAAAGGTTAAGGCATCAGTGGATAACTGCCACGGTACTGCAGGGGGCTGTAGAGGACAAAACTGTAGGAAAAAATATAGATTGGACTACATCCAACAAATAATTGAGGACGCTGTTGCAATTGTTCCGCTGAGATGAAGGGTTTGGCGCAGGAGAAGAATTCTTGACGGGTTTCACTTAAACAACACAAAGCACTTACACTTCGCGGATTGTTACTGCTCACCGCCCATATGACCATCTTCTTCTGTCCGGATGCATAAACAGTGCCCAAACTCTCGCGGGAATGGGTAGTAAAGCCGCGAGTAATGAGTATAGCGGGCAGGGGAGCTATGAAAATAGTGCGGGACAATAAGTTGCGAATGTGGGTCTCGCGGGATGCGTGCCAGAGATAAGCCCCTGTAGTCGCACTATGCTCTGTGTCCTCGGTGGCCCAGATGGATAGCCGGCACGGTAGCTCAGTGCGTTCGGTCAGCTACTTAGCTACTCTCTGTAATAAAAAAACTGAGTGAACGGATCTACGAAGAACCAAAAAGGGGAACATCGGACGTCCGCCTCGAACAAATCCACGAACAATATAGGACAAAGTGAGATAAAAAAAGACGGATAGAGCGACTGCCATGTAAGCAGGAGATCCCGGGTTCAAGTACCGGTCGGGGCACACATTTCCAACTGTCCCCGTTGACTTATATCAACGCCTGGAGGCGTCAATGTAATTTCATTCATTCTTATTTTTCCTTTCTTTGATTCGTGCACTTATTGTATTTTATCCGTCTCTCGTTATAGCTTTCAACTCTTTTCATCAGAATTTTGAACATTTTAGTCGAACACTTTTTCCAGTTTTGAAACGACGCGGTGCCATACTCATTTAACGTATGTGTTTGTTGGTATTGTCAGCTTTAGTTGTGGAAGGTGATAGAGAAAAGTCATTCGATCACTCCGAACACTGCCTGTAATTCAGTAGAGCTCCTTGCGACATCAAATCGTGACGTAACTGCGTTCACGTTTCATTCGCGGGTAACTCAATATGTCCTGCCAGAGCTTCTGGAAGCGTAGATTTGGTCTGCCGCCTTTCACCCCGTCCATTGCGAATGAGAGGGGACGGAGTGTCACTTATACCCATGTGTGTGTGTGTGTGTGTGTGTGTGTGTGTGTGTGTGTGTGTCACCACCTCCACCTATGTATATATATCGGCCGACGAAAAAATGCCAGTTGGTGACGTCTGACAACGCAGATCACACGGAGCAACATGAAAGTCGTGGTGAGTACTCTGGGGAAGAGAATAGCCCTAGCGTCGTAGCTTAGTATTGTGGTCAGGGAACGATGTGATGTCCTATACTCTCTTTGTTTTTAGTGGAAAGTGTATCGGTTGCAAAAGTATAGGGAATATTACATAGACATGCCATGTCAGGCATTGAAGTTGGCGGGGTCAACATTGAAACAGTTCAGACAGTTTTCATTTAGTTATGTTCAGGACCCGTTGCTGCATCAAACAGCTAAAGCAGAGTAGAACCAATATCATTCTACAATCGTTTATGGTCTAAAAAGTGTGTATCACTACAAATGAAAATTACTGTAACCTGTGTTGGAAAGAAAATATTTTCTCTTTTCGTACATGGACGCGCTTCGGTGGCTTTTCGCTATTGTCAGTGGGTTCATTTTATTTTCTGTCGAAAATAGGTTAAAATTGCGGTCAACATATTCCTCACATTTCAAAAAAGTATACGTTATTAGCAAACACTGGAGGAATTAGCAAATACTCGTACATGATCGTCATTTGCAGTTAAGACCTACATTTTTTTTTGAATGTTAGAAATATAATGATACTAGATCCAAATCTACAGATATTGCTGTTGTTGAGATCTTCAGTCCAGTGATTGAAATGACGTAGCTCTTCACTTCGGCTTGTCTGTGAATGACTACAGTAGCTTATAACCATTTGAAGTTGGTTCAAATGGCTCTGAGCACTATGCGACTTAACTTCTGACGTCATCAGTCGCCTAGAACTAATTAAACCTAACTAACCTAAGGACATCACACACATCCATGCCCGAGGCAGGATTCGAACCTGCGACCGTAGCGGTCGCTCGGCTCCAGACTGTAGACGTCTAGAACCGCACGGCCACTCCGGCAAGCCGTTTGAAGTTGCTGCCTCTTTTCATGTCTGGGGTTCACTATTCAATTTTTACAGCCCACACTTCCCTCGATTAAACTGCCTATTCGTGAATGCCTCAGGATGTTTCCTGTCGAACGATTCATTGTTTTTGTCAAGATGTACTACAAATTTCTTTTTTCCCAGTTCGATTCTGTACCTCTGCATTCGTTATTCGATATGCACATCTAATTTTCAGTATTCGCCTACAGGACCAAGTTTCAAAAGCTGCTACACTCTTCTTTTCTGGACTGACTGTCAGCCACATTTCATCTCTGTACAAACTAATCCGCCAATAGCCGTTGGAAAAGGCTTCCTAACGCTTAAATTGATGTTAGATGTTAACAAATTGGTCTTTTAAGAAATTACTTTCTTGTTGTTGCCTGTCTACATTTTATATGTTCTCCACTTCGGCCCTCATAAGTAGCCTTAACGCCCATATAATTGAACGTATCTAATTAGAGCGGCGTTCAGCAAGGAATTAGACACATGTTTTTATGAAAGTTTTGTGGTTTTATTCAAAGCTTCAGTACACCATTGTAAGAGGTTCATTACGTAAGAGGTTTACTAATCACTATCCTACTGGAGCAAATGTAATTTCGATATGTTTGACACGCGCTGCCTGCGATATATAACATCTCTGCTGCTGCAATATTATCGCAGGTCAGAGCAGCGTCGGCATCAGTAATAATCGCTCGCTCCCATAGAGCAGTCGCAGTAGTTCGTTGTTATGGAGCAGTCTGACTTAATTAGTGCTGACAAATCACAAATGAATTGAAACAAATTCATACTGACATCTCAGACAACAAATTTAAGTACGCACATGGCGATGAAGAATAATGAAGTTTACTTTACACTAGATGGCAATGAACTGCGCTGCACCAGCGGCGACTGCTATTGCTCTTACACGGCTAGCTACTGTACTGTAGCAGTGAGCTACTACGACTTCTACGTAACAAACAGCTATTGCAGTCAGAAGACTGGCGACTAAAACTAATAAGAAGAATGGTTCAGACTAGTCACTTAAGATTTCAGCATGTGCGACAAAGACCTTGGTATCATGTGCACGCACCACCCTATCATCGTTGTCATCTGTCCACAGGCCTTCATCGTCCTGTCTGTGGCCGCCGCCAGCTTGGCTGAGGAGCAGAAGAAGCAGGAGAAGCGAGGCCTGCTCGGTCTGGGCTACGGAGCCTACCCGGAGCTCAGTCTGGGTCTGGCCGCCGAACGCACCCTGTCGCACGCTCCCACATTCACCCTCTCCCACGCCCCCACACTCTCCGTTTCACACGCCCCCACAATCACCGTCTCCCACGCTCCGGTCACCATCTCCAGCCCATCCATCTCCCACGCGCCAACGCTGAGTGTGTCCGCTCCGACCGTATCGCACGCGCCGTCTGTGGCCGAGGCCACCTCTGCCGTCCCCCATGCGCTCACTGTCTCGGTGGCCACCCCTGCTGTGTCTCACGGACCCCTCACCACCGTCTCACAGGTACGTTCCCAGATCCATGTGACACAACGAGAAAAGTTTTACAAATAACTGCGGAATTTGTGGTTTAGCTGTAAAATCTTGTCAGTGTCAAATTGGATTTAAAACTCGAGCTTTCGAAGATTGTCGACATATTATTTGTCAGGAGCTTCATTTTATCTCTGATCTGGTCTGAACACTGAGGAGATTAGGTACAGGATGCTCCCACCAAAAAACTTCGAATATTAGCAACGGGGGTGTGCCCATCTAAGGGAAGGTCGAATATATAGGACAATGGATTGTACGAAGCAAGAGCTGCTTCCAAATTCCAACATTAGAGATAGCATCTGTCACACCACTACACAGGGTGGTCCACTGATAGTGACCGTGCCAAATATCTCACGGAATAAGATCCAAACGAAAAAAAACTACAAACTCGTCTAGCTTGAAGGGGGAAACAAGATGGCGCTATAGTTGCCCCGCTAGATTACGCTACCATAGGACAAACTGACATCAACAGAGGTTTTTTTTTTTTTTTTTTTTAAATGGAAACCCCCATTTCTTCTTATATATTCGTGTAGTACATAAAGAAATATGAATGTTTTAATTGGACCACTATTTTCGCTTTGTGATAGATTGCGCTGTAATTGTCACCAACATATAAGTACGTAGTAAGATTCCGCCAGTGCGGACGGTATTTGCTTCGTCATACATTACCCGTATTAAAATGGACTGTTTACCAATTGCAGCAAAGGTCGATATCGTGTTGATGTATGGCTATTGTGATCACAATGCCCAACGGGCGTGTGCTATGTATGCCGCTCGGTATCCTGGACGACATCATCCGAGTGTCCGGACCGTTCGCCGGATAGTTACGTTATTTAAGGAAACATGAAGTGTTCAGCCACATGTGAAACGTCAACCACAACCTCCAACAAATGATGATGCCCAAGTATGTGTTTTAGTTGCTGTCGCGGCTAATCCGCACACCAGTAGCAGACAAACTGCGCGACAAAAGGGAATATCAAAAACGTCGGTGTTGAGAATGCTACATCAACATCGATTGCACACATACCATATTTCTATGCACCAGAAATTGCATGGCGACGACTTTGAGCATCGTGTACAGTTCTGCCACTGGGCACAAGAGAAATTACTAGACTATGACAGATTTTTTGCACTCTTTCTATTTAGCGACGAAGCGTCATTCACCAACAGCGGTAATGTAAACCAGCATAATATGCCCTATTGGGCAACGGAAAATCCACCATGGCTGCGACAAGTAGAACATCAGCGACTTTGGCGGATTAATGTATGGTGCGGCATTGTGGGAGGAAGGATAATTGGCCCCCATGGCAATCTAAATGGTGCAATGTACGCTGATTTCCTACGTAATGTTCTACAGATGTTACTACAAGATGTTTCAGTGCAAGACAGAAAGGCTATGTACTTCCAACATTATGTATGTCCGGCACATAGCTCGCGTGCTGTTGAAGCGGTATTGAATAGCATATTTCATGACAGGTGAATTGGTAGTCGAAGCACCGTACCATGACCCGCACGTTCACCGGATCTGACGTCCCCGGATTTCTTCCTGTGGGGAAAATTGAAGGATATTTGCTATCGTGACCGCGAACTACTCGCTGTTCAGAGGAATGTCTTTACACGAACTGCCAAATGCATCGAGGTTGAGGGACATCATTTTGAGCATTTTTTGTATTAATGTGGTATTTACAGGTAATCACGCTGCAACAGCATGCGTTCTCAGAAATGATAAGTTCACTAAGGTACATGTATCACATTGGAACAACCGAAATAAAATGTTCAAACGTACCTACGTTCTGTAAATTGTGAACCACATGTTTGTGGCTATTACAGCGCCATCTATCACAAAGCGAAAAAAGTGGTCCAACTAAAACATTCATACTTCTTTACGTACTACACGAATATGTAATAAAAATGTAGGTTCCTATTAAAAAAAAACGCTGTTGATATCCGTTTGAACTGCTGCAGCGCCATCTAGCGGGCCAACCATAGCGACATCTGGTTTCCCCCTTGAAGCTAGACAAGTTTCGTTCTCTGTAGTTTTTTCGTTTGACGCTTATTTCATGAGATATTTGGCCCGGTCACTATCAATGGACCACCCTGCAGTGTGGACTACGGCACAACAAGCAGATCGACCGGTTTTATTCAAATTAGTACTTTGTTTCGGAGTGTTAACAAGCTATCCGTTCCTAGTCAGTTTTTGGATGCAGGAACCCAGCTTTGGAGTGTTGTGTTTTGTTTACAAGTAAGTAACACTACTTTTTTCTGAATTATATATATGTCTATACTGGGCGTTCCAGAAACGTTGCAACAAACTGTGAGGGGTTTTAGAGGCTGTCTTGAGGAATAAATCGAGGTTAGGAAACAGTGTCCGGAAACGTAATCCAACGACACTACCGAGTGTCGAAGTTAAAGGCCACGACGCCTCTCACTATGCCATCCCTTCGGCATCAAACGTCACTTTGTACTCTTATCTACCGTAGGCGGAACGTTGCCAGATTACATACTAGGTGCAAACCAGGTAACTGTATAGAGCACGTTAGAAATGTAGCTTCTGAAATTGCGACAGCAAATCAACCTAGTGACTGCTCTAACACCTGCGGTTAGGCAACCCCTTCAACATACCTGGAGTGCTGTTCGTCACCTTAAGGTAACTTGGCAATGTATGGCTGGAAAAACTGTAATAATTTTCATGAAGTTTATGAGGATCTAACTACCTAATGTGAACTTCAATACAAACAAATTTTAGGACAATGAAAGTGTTTGAGGATACAGATTTTGGTATAAGAATAATCAGAATAGCTTCGATATAAACTTTATCATATAAACATTTTCCTGCCAGTCTACGTTTGAGGTCTATAGACTTATCAACTACTTTCTCTAGATGTTTACAACTTTGTGCATACGTTTACGACCTTATTATCTAAATGGTAGACTACAATCAAATGATTTCAATCAATAGTTTTTATACTGTAAATGCATAAATCAATCAAAATCAAACAATTTTTTTATAATTAATAAGGGTATATGTTTCTTCCTGGTGATAGCTGGTGTATGTAGTCTACTTTTCTCCAAGTGGTAGCCTGAAAAATCACAAAAATTTGAGGTCTCGATTTCAAATAGTATTTTTTGCATAAAATAAACACGTCAGAAAAAATCATTCTTGAGAAATTCAGCGTAAAGGTACATATCATCTGCTACTCACCTCTTGTTCTTAAAGCCCTACAGTTGCATTATGTTCTTGGTTTTTGTGTTTCTCACCTTCTCTCTTCCTTGCTTCTCTTGACTTTCACCTGTTATTCATCTCTGTTGTTCTTAAAAATAAACATGTCAGAAAATTTGATTCTTTGAAAATTAAGTGTAAAGCCACATATCATCTGCTACTCACCTCTTGTTCTTAATGCCTTGCCGTTCTTGGTTTGTGTGTTACTCACTTGGTTTGTGTGTTTCTCACCATCACTCTTCCTTGCTTCTTCAGTTCTTTTTCTCCCTCTGCACTCCGCTTGCTGGCTCTCTTCGTAACGGGACAATGCCAAACAAGTGACAGTGAGAGAGTCGCATAAATTAGACACATCGCGAACTCCTCGTTGCCTTCACTTACAAGCTTCAAACTTTGACACCGCCTAGCGACCACCAACCATAGCACGCGATATCAAATTCAATTTGATACACGCTTACTTTTCCAGGAAAAAATGCTTTCAAAGACGGAAATACAAACCGAAAAACGGATTAAAGGAAAAAATAGAGAAAAGCTGTTTTTTCGTCTTATGTAATTACAAATTAAACACTTTCAGTTACTTTTCTTCAGTTGCACTGTGCAACCTTGTTTCTTCCCGCTCTCCCGCTTCTAGGTCAACGCAAATAATAATTGCGCCATTTGACACCCGACCGCAGTGGAAACACGGTCGTTACCGCATACCGACATATATTTTTAAAGATGTTCCCGATGTCTAAATCGATTCATTTCGCTACCATTTTGTTCACAAAACTCTAAATATTGATTTAAGATGGCAAAGAAAATCGAATTTTTGAAGGAGATTCACTAGCAAGTCACTTTAAGATGCTGGAGCATCCACCCGTCTGTACTGGTGTCGAAGTTTTTGACAGGTACATTTGTAACGTGCCGAACGAAGTTGTGTGAGTGAGACTAAGCAGAACTGCGTAGATCTCAGAGAGACCCGTTGCCGTTTTATTATATCAAGGTAGCTATTCCCACGATCACGCGAAGGAAGCCAGAAAAGATATAAGATCCGTCTCATGCTTCGGATCACGTTCAAATTTCATTGAACGATTTTGAATAATCCCTAGTGAATACAGTCTGTGTACGAGGGCGAAAATTCCGGTCGTTCTACACTACAAACGGGTGCAATCACGTTGAATGGGGACTCAAGCTCATAATGTCTACAGAAAAAGCGTTTGTACCCTGCTGACAATGATTACACAGTCAAAACTGCTGTAGCCATTAAACAATTTATGTGAGAAATAACTTTTTACTGATGTACACGTCTGTTTCTTAAACAGGGCGTGCAAAATAATGCCCAAAAAAACACTGCACACCAAAATTAAAGCCTCACTGTCTCCCATTGCGACGCACAAGTAGAAATTTGGCTCAATCGCACCTGCAGCCTTCATCTGTAATACGATATTGCAACGCCTATGTTATCCCGAATTACGATGCAAATCACCTTGGGACGTTAGATTACATTCAACCGCATCTGCGAATATGAATGACCATCAGTTTTACAATGAATAGACGACAATAAAAAGTTGTGACGCTCCCGGCATATCGCGAGCGGTTACCTTACCATTTGGTTGTCCGTGCTCTACTTCGATATGCCGTCAACCATGTGTCTACAGCCCGTACTCGTACATCCACTATGTGTGTTCCCATGCAGGAGAGAGGTTTTATTTCAAAGTCGCGTGACCGGTGTCGGCGGACCAATACGATATAGCAGTGCCGCGCATGTTGGAAGGTACTTTACACCGTAATCCGAAATAACGCAGGAACTCCACTATCGCACTTTTCCGCCGACAGGGGACAAGCGCCTTTCAAGTAAAATGTCTCCTCTGTACGGGAATATACAGGTCGTAGACACATGGTTGACGATGTATGGAAGTTTGCGTGTCGCCCTGAGTTGCGCTCGGGTAGCCAAATGGTCAGGACGTAAGTAGGCTGTTTAGGTTTTTATGTTGGTAACGCCACGTAGGGCTCTGTATGAAAATCACTGACTGTGCTGTGTGCAGTCTGACTACCTTTGACGTTGCTGAAAACCTTCGGACTTTCCTATGTCCGAGGGCTTTCAGCAACGTCAAAGGTAGTCAAGAATATCCGCCTCTTGCTCGTCGCACTGAACTGTCGATTTCGACCGCAGAAATGTCTGAGAAATCCACACCACAAGGAAATGGGTAGCTTCATTGACACCATCGTGGCATCCACTGAGACCTTCTCACCCCGATTCTGAGCCGAGGTGTGCCTGAAATGTTTTCCACGGACACCAATAAGCAAAAAATGGAAATTATCGTATAGCGTCAGTGGCCGGGAGTTCCCAGGCGATAAGTTCGGCCGCCAAGTGCGAGTCTTATTGAGTGCGACGCGACATTGGGCAACTTGCGCGTCGACAATGTGGATGAAATGGTGATGAGGGTAGCGCAACACCCAGTCCCTGAGGGGAGGAAATCTCCCACCCTCGCGGGGAATATAACCCGTGCCCATGTGTGTGACAATCGAACGCGATGACCGTTCAGCTAGTGGGGCAGACACCAATAAGCAAATGTCTCTGACCATCGCATTGACGTCAAAAGGAGGGGCATAATGTGGGTAACAGGGGATATAACGACCTTCTCGTGGTGTGTCACGTCCACGGCGGCGCTGGGTAGGATTTGGGTGAAATTTCGTGCTAATACGACATACTTAACCCACCTTACAGCAGACATGAACTTCCAAGCTCCGGCCATTTTGTCGCATGTCGTGCGGTCCGAGTGTGACGTCGCGAGACCCCACGCTTTTGCACCACTACAGAGGATAAATTAAACGTGGTCCCCTTTGCGAACATGAATGACCAGCAGCTGTGTAATGGAATGACGTCAACGAAACTTCATGCTGGACCGAGACTCGAACGCGGGTTTGCCGCTTATCGCGAGCGGTTGCCTTGAAACATCCCCTTTGAAAAATTTATGAATTACTGTGCTCATAAACCTCTACGTTATTTGATTTTCAAACATCTGAGCAAAACTGAACGTACTCGGACATTACTCTCTTTACTTATTCGGATCATCACTAAACTGACACGCAATGTTTTTAGCGCAACGCAATCTGGCTTTCAAAAATCCCTACAAAAGAATGGCCCTGACTAACAATAACCTATACCTTTCATGAATCACTTACCTCACAAAAAACTTCGTTACTCGAACTACAGCAATACAGCGAGCGCCACTACTGCCAGCTAACTAAAAGATTCTAACTACTGAAGGCACTAACTACTGATAGGCATAGTCAACAAATGAAAGATTTTGGTAGGGAACAAACAAGATATTTACCTTAATAATGTTCAAAACTTATATATATATATATCAGTTCATAATATCCAGTATTACAAATTTACTCTTCCTGATGGACACACGCCCAGATGGCTATCAAAATTCTGCCAACTCTCTCCCCACATCCACCACTGCTGGCGGGTCACCTCCAACTGCCCAACGCTACGCGCTGTTCACATCCAACTGCTCAACACTACACAAGCGAATATTCCAACAATGCTAACCAGCCACAGCCTTCACACAGCAGTCAGTGATTTTCATACAGAGCGCTACGTGGCGTTACCAACATAAAAACCTAAACAGCCTACTTACAGCCTGACCATTTGGCTACCCGAGCGCGAATTACGGCTGCAAACAAACTTCCATACATCGTCAACCATGTGTCTACGACTTGTATATTCCGGTACAGGGGAGGCCTTTTACTTGAAAAGCGGTTGTCCTGTGTCGGCGGAAAAGTGCGATAGTGGAGTTCCTGCGTTATTTCGAATTACTGTGCAAAGTACCTTCCAATATGCGCGGTACTGCAATATCGTATTGGTCCGCCGACACCGGTCAAGCGACTTTCAAGTAAAATGTCTCTCCTGCTTGGGAACACACTCAGTTGATGTACCAGTACAGATTGTAGACGTAGGCATATGGAAGTAGTGCACGTATAACCAAATGATAAGGCGACCGCTCGCGATAAGCCGGCAATCTGAGTTCGACTCCCGGTGCGACACAAATTTTCCTTGTCGTCTTCTCATTGTACAACTGATGGTCAGTCATATTCGGAGCTGTGTTACAAAAAGGTACGGTTAAACTTTCAGGATACATTCCTCACACACAAATAAAGAAAATATGTTATGGGGACATGTGTCCGGAAACGCTTAGTTTCCATGTTAGAGCTCATTTTAGTTTCGTCAGTATGTACTGTATGTACTTCCCTGATTCACCGCCAGTTGTCCCAATTGAAGGAAGGTAATGTTCACTTCGGTGCTTGTGTTGACACGCGACTCATTGCTCTACAGTACTAGCATAAATCACATCAGTACGTAGCATCAACAGGTTAGTGTTCATCACGGTTTGCAGTCAGTGCAGTGTTTACAAATGCGGAGTTGGCAGATGCCCATTTCATGTATGGATTCGCACGGGGCAACAGCCGTGGCACGGTACGTTGGTATCGAGACAGATTTCCAGAACGGTGGTGTCCCGACAGGAAGACGTTCGAAGCAATTGATCGGCGTCTTAGGGAGCAGGGAACATTCCAGCCTATGACTCGCGACTGAGGAAGACCTAGAACGACGAGGACACCTGCAATGGACGAGGCAGTTTTTCGTGCAGTTGACGATAACCGTAATGCCAGCGTCAGAGAAGTTGCTGCTGTACAAGGTACACTTCTGCGAATGGTTCATCCAACAATGTGTCAATCCTCATTTCAGTGCAATGTTCTCTTTACGGATGAGGCTTCATTCCAACGTGATCAAATTGTAAATTTTCACAATCAACATGTGTGGCCTGACGAGAATCCGCACGCAATTGTGCAATCACGTCATCAACACAGATTTTCGGTGAACGTTCGGGCTGGCATTGTTGGTGATGTCTCGATTGGGCCCCATGTTCTTCCACCTACGCTCAATGGAGCACGTTATCATAATTTCATACGGGATACTCTACCTGTGCTGCTAGAACATCTGCCTTTACAAGTACGACACAACATGTGGTTCATGCACGATGGAGCTCCTACACATTTCAGTCGAAGTGTACATACGCTTTTCAATAACAGATTGGATGACCGATGGATTGGTAGAGGCGGACCAATTCCACGGCCTTCAAGCTCTTCTGACCTCAACCCTCTTGACTTTCATTCATGGGGACATTTGAAAGCCTTTGTCTACGCAACCCCGGTACCAAATGCAGAGACTTTTCGTGCTCGTATTGTGGACGGCTATGATACAATACGCCATTCTCCAGGGCTGCATCAGCGCATCAGGGATTCCATGCGACGGAGGGTGGATTCACGTATCCTCGCTAACGAACGACATTTTGAACATTTCCTGTAACAAACTGTTTGAAGTCACGCTGGTACGTTCTGTTGCTGTGTGTTTCCATTCCCTGATTAATGTGATTTGAAGAGAAGTAATAAAATGAGCTCCAACATGGAAAGTAAGCATTTCCGGACACATGTCCCCGTAACATATTTTCTTTCTTTGTGTGTGAGGAATGTTTCCTGAAAGTTTTGTCGGTACTTTTTTGTAACACCCTGTAAATGTAATGTTTTTCATAACGACTCAAGGTACTTTGCGTCCTAATTCGGAATAACACAGGCACTGCAATATCGTATAACACACAGAGGCTGTAGGAACGTTTGAGCTAAATTTCAAGTTATGCGTCGCAATGCGAGACAATTGCCAGCTTTCAAAAAATTAGCCTTTAATTTTGTTGTGCAGTGTTTTTCTGGGTAAATAATTGTTTTCACACCCTGTTTAGTGACCGTATGTGTACATGAGTAAAAAGCTATTGCTCACATAAATTTTTTAATAGCTATTGTAGTTTCGACTGTGTAGTCATTATCAGTAGCATACAAACGCTTTCTGACTAATGCCTAGATCACAGCATGCCAGAGGTCAACAATTCCATGACTCTCCTATTATAACAATCTTCTAGGAGGACCATGGTAATGTTCGGGTAAAAGAGATTAAGGCACTAAGATGGCAGATGAAGAACGGCAATGAAATTCTGACCGTTGCCTTTCCCCACAGGTGAGCTACGACACGACGCACTACGCACCGGTGCTGTCGCGGGCGTCGTCCGCCCCCGCGACGCTGTCCGCCGCCGCCCCCGCCGTCCCCGCCGCCGCCAGCCTGGTCTACAGTCAGGACCTGGCACTGGGTTACGCCCCCGCCCTGGCGCTGAGCTACGGTCACGGGATCGACTACGGCTTCAGTCTTAACCAGCACTAGCGGGCACCGTACCACAGAGAGTCGGCGGCAGTGTTGCCAACATTATCCAGCACTACATCAAGTCACTGGTTTACTGTAATTACCTTTTGCTCTTGTCCGAAAATGCAATAAAACTGTGAGTTTCCCATCAAAAGGAATTTCATTTTCTCTATCCCCTTCTTCAACTCTCACATAGCCAGTTACTATGCCGATTCCGTAACACGTCCTAAAGATCGAAACAATTTTGTAATGATCGTGGCTTCCTCATGTAATTTACGTTATGTTTACGAAACGATAAAAATGTTATAAACAATCTTGCATGTATCGTGGTACACAAGTCTTAGAAATAACTATAACGTAAGTATGGTCATTATAGTAGTATATAAGGAAGGAAAAGCAGATTTTATGTTAATTAATGAAAAGAAGATGACAGGTAAAGTTAAACTGGTGTTCCTGGCAGCAGTGGATGTGTGAGGAAGTGTGGTAGACGGAGAGAAACGGCACTGTGATAGGACAAGTGATGAAGAGTGGGGTAAAGAAATAGACACTATTGATAGAGAAAGAAGCGTTACTACGGTAAGATGGAGTCGTTCGCTTTTCTATTTGCCAGACAGAAAAGTGGCCAGTTGCTCTACTTTTTGGGGAAAAGATATGATGCTGACAAAATTAAGTGTTTCAAGTTTTTTAGTAGTTTTTTAACCTTTTATATGTAATTGTTGTTGTTTTTTCTGATGAAGCTACCCAAAGTCGGTGCTGAAACTTGGTCAAGTTAAATCTTGTCGCAGCCAGTTGGCTGTATTACACGAATCAAATGGCTCAAAAATGGTTCAAATGGCTCTAAGCACCAAGGGACTTAACATCTGAGGTCATCAGTCTCTTAGACTTAGAACTGCTTAAATCTAACTAACCTAAGGAGATCAGACACATCCATGCCTGGGGCAGTCGCGCGGTTCCGGACTGAAGCGCCTAGAACCGTTCGGTCACAGCAGCCGGCTAGTCAAATTACTGTTGGTAGTAATAAAATAGTCTTCAATTTTCATAATTACTGCAGTAAAATCAGGCTGGTGGCTGTGCTTCCTACAGGTCTTGAAGGATCAACGGTAGCAACCGATCGCCGTGTCATCCCCAGACAACAGGTGAGATTGACCATATACTAGTGGGTTCCGAACAAACTTAATTACGTGTGTACACAGTTCACCCATTCTGTTAGGCACCGTAAATTTAGTTCAATATCGCAAATCTCTGAAGATAAAAAATTTAAAAAGAAGATGGTCAGGTGACAGCAGGATTCGTGTTCACTGTTCCGTACAACTTATGTACACAGACATCTCGTTCATTCTGGTTATAGAGAATACCGTCGATTTTTACCTGTCATCATTATTGATACTGGCGAATAGAAGTCCCGGGGATTCCAAGACATTCGACTATTATTTAATTTCAAGTTTGAAGTCGAATAACAAACGACAAAGGAAATATTTTTTGTGTGATGTAATTACAAATTAACAATTTTCTGAGTTGCTAGCACTGTGATACGTTGTTATCGCTCAGTATCATGAGTCTATGTCAACGGGAAGTACGTCACAGGTTTTGATAAGTCAGTTTGTGAGTTTCAAAATATGTAATATAAGTGTCCATATCTTGTGATTGCGTTGTCTTAGAAGCTTCAATTTTTACACAGCAAGGGACCACAGACCCCATTATGTCACGTACACTATTGACCATTAAAATTGCTACTCCAAGAAGAAATGTAGATGATAAACGGGTATTCATTGCAACAAATATATTATACCAGATCTGACATGTGACTACACTTTTCACTCAGTTTGTGTGCATAGATCCTGAGAAACCAGTACCCAGAACAATCACCTCTGGCGGTAATAATGGCCTTGATACGTCTGGGCATTGAGTCAAACAGAGCTTGCATGGCGTGTACAGGTACAGCAGCCGATGCAGCTTCAACACGACATCACAGTTCATCAAGAGTAGTGACTGGCGTATTGTGATGAGCCAGTTGCTAGGCCACCATTAACCAGACGTTTTCAATTGGTGAGAGATCTGGAGAATGTGCTGGTCAGGGCAACAGTCTAACATTTTCTGTGTCCAGAAAAGCCCGTACAGGACCTGCTGAAATGTTTGGTTACGCAGGGATCGAATGAACGGTAGAGCCACGGGTCGTAACACATCGTCAATGCGAGCAAGATGTGACCGATACGGGTAACCAATCGCACCCCATACCATCACGCGGGGTGATACGCCCGTATAGCGATGACGAATACACGCTTCCAATGTGCGTTCACCGCCATGTCGCCAAACACGGATGCGACCATCATGATGCCCTAAACAGAACCTGGTTTCATCCAAAAATTACATTTTGCCATTCGTGCACCCAGGTACGTCGTTGAGTACACCATCGCAGACGCTCCTGTCTGTGATGCAGCGTCAGGGGTAACCTCAGCCATGGTCTCCAAAGTGATAGTCCACGCTGCTGCAAACGTCGTCGAACTGTTCGTGCAGATGGTTGTTGTCTTGCAAACGTCCCCATCTGTTGACTCAGGGGTCGAGACGTGGCTGCACGATCCGTTACAGCCGTGCGGATAAGATGCCTGTCATCTCGACTGCTAGTGATACGAGGCCGTTGGGATCCAGCACGGCGTTCCGCATTACCCTCCTGAACCCACCGATTCCATATTCCGGTCACAGTCATTTCATCTCGACCAACGCGGGCAGGAATGTCGCGATGCGATAAACCGCAATCGCGATATGCTACAATCCGACCTTTATCAAAGTCGGAAACTTGATGGTACGCATTTACCCTACTTAAACGAGGCGTCCCAACAACGTTTCACCAGGCAACGCCGGTCAACTGCTGTTTGTGTATGAGAAATTGGTTGGAAACTTTCCTCATTTCAGCACCTTGTAGGTGTCGTCAACGGCGCCGACCTTGTGTGAATGCTCTGAAAAGCATCTCACAGCATCTTCTTCTTGTCGGTTAAATTTCGCGTCTGTAGCACGTCATCTTCGTGGTATAGCAATTTTAATTTCCAGTAGTGTATTATAAATTAAATACCTGACACTGTCAGTAGAACACCGATTTCTAACTTAGTGTATAAAAGCTTCCAAAATAGAAATTTTAGTGCCCAGTTTTCAATTGATGCATATCCTGTTTAGTAGTTTCAGCAATGTTACATTGTCATTTTCAGATCTGTGGGTGTTACAAATACGTCACAAGTCTTGTGATGATCATACGTAATTCCAAAGAAATATTAGCTCAGTTTTACATACCATAGGATACGGGAATTAGAAAGCCCCTGTACCACTGACATCTTGCCAGTGAAAAGAGGGAGGCAAACTGCGAAATTGAAAATAACTCGTAAAAAAAACCTCAAAATAAGTTTATTGTGACTCCACCGTCATAGACTGAAGTAATATTTACCTCACAGAAAAGAGACTTCCATGCAACACTCATTACACTACAATAAAATCCATAACCGCATCAACAAGGCACAAGGTGTCAAACAGACCAGACAGAATACATCCACTGCTGTTAGATATATCTATGTTGACAACCGGCTCCGTACTGCTGGAAAGTTGTCAAACGAACTACATAATACTGCAGAATACCACCAGATGGCTTCAGTCTCGCTCTTTATAACGTGTAACGTAAGAGTAAAGTTAAGCTATATAGAAATTTAACCGATTTGCTTACGCCATTGAAACTTATAGAGCATGCTGTAGTTTTTACCAATCGTACTAAGCGAATAATATGGCCAGATGGCGATGTGACACACGTGGTGGCATTGTAATTCACCTATCCGATGGTTTATAAAACCGAGCTAACGTTTCTTCGAAATTAGGATAAATATAAATCTTGTAACACATTTGTAACACTTACAGATCTGAAGATGGTAATGTATCTTTTCTGAAACTTATAATCAGGATACGCATCGACTGTCATCTGGGCAATAAAACTTCTATTTTGGAATCTTTTCTACATTATTATAAAGATACAGAAATGGTTCAAATAGCTCTGAGCACTATGCCACTTAACTTCTGAGGTCATCAGTCGCCTATAACCTAGAAATAATTAATCCTAACCAACCTAAGGACATCACACACACCCATGCCCGTGGAAGGATTCGAACCTGCGACCGTAGCAGTCACGCGGTTCCGGACTGAAGCGCCTAGAGCCGCACGGCCACCACGGCCGGCAAAGATACACAGAAATGTAGTTCTGTATATAACGATCCCTATTCATCATCAGGAAAGTGGACTAGGATAAATAAATAAATAAATAAATAAATAATAAACAAAAATATGCAGGCAATTGCAACATGCAGAAAACCTTACTCCATGTCGATTGGAGGCACGAAAACGCCGTTTCCTCGTTAAGCTGCAGAGCTGCTACGGTGGGCAGCCGGTAAATGTTTGTCACCCAGTTAACTAACCGCACCGACGTGCTTATCATCATTAACGCAGGCACGTAAATCCTCTCTCTCTCTCTCTCTCTCCCTCTCTCGTAGAGAATGGGGTCTGGGCGGATGTTGCGTCGGCCACGAGGTGGGACGTGTTACTGCAACCTCTCTGCTTAGGGCGATTTCTCTCTGGATGAATGGAGTTGTTTCACGCTGACAGGAAATTGCGTGTGTTTTTGCCTGCCGCTCCCTTAACGTGCGTCGCATTTCTGCCTCAGGGAGGTAATTACTCTCGTGGGTGCGTTCGTCTGCCGTTTGAGAGAGAGCGGATAACCGGCCACACACCTGTGTCTGTTGAGTTGCCTACGCATCAGTGTCTCGCCATTACGCTTAACGTCATTACAGCGGAGAACAATTGTATATACAGGGTGAAGAAAAAATGCCGCACTTGGAGGTCGGCACGCGATCCCTCATTCAGATTCAAGACAGAGACGCTTGTGCAAAAAGGTCTGCAGTATACTGCTGCATTTTCAATGAGCTACCACTCGAATTCAAAAACCTTAGCAATAATCCAGGAGCTTTCAAATTGAAACTGAAGAGTTTTCTCATGGGTCACTGCTTCTATTCTGTCAACGAGTTCCTTGAAAAATTAAGCTGATTCTTATTGTATTTTTGTTTGCGTTTACTTAAAGTTATTGACTGTCCTTTTCGGGTTCAAAAACATTTATGTTTATCTGTTATTACTTTTATGTTTTAATTTCATGTACTGACACGTTCCGTGACCTTGGAGATTTGCTCCTTAATTTGGTCCTTCAGAATGTGACGTGTAAATAAAAAAAACGTATATAACAAATATGACGCAGCCTAAGGACCCACAAGATCTTAGCTTCGTAATTTTAAGTGTGAGGAAGTCTTTTCTGAAGAACTTTTTGCGGAGTGTATCCTTGTACGTGTGGTAAACATGGACGATAACAGTAAAGATCAGAACAGGAGCTTTTGAATCGTCGCGCTGCAGGAGAACGTTGAAAATTACATATTCTAATAAAGAGAAGAAAAGAAATTTATAGCACAACCAGACTAAAAAAGGGATCGGTTGATAGGATATGTCGTGAGGCATCAAGGAATTTTCAATCTGGCAATGGAGACGTTTTTATCATTCTATTCATATTGAATTTCTCCCTGTAGAGAACAGCAGATTTAGTAGAGTATGAAGATGGACGAACGAAGAATGGCAACAGAATTGGAGGAGAGCATGTACGTACCATGAAGTGTATTCACTTCTTCAGTTACTTGAACCATCTATTCAGCTCTGAGCATAAACACCCCCTTTATATTTCCGTATAATCCAAATTACAGCTGTTTGTATGTGGCTGCGCGTGTGTGTGGGTGGGGGGGGGGAGGGGGGAGGGGGGAAGGAGAGGGGAAGGGACACTGAGAAACAGTACACGCCATCACACATCACGTCACGATTCTGAACGCTACACACTTGTAGTCCACATACGCGGCGCTGCGCTCCGGAGAGTCGTGTGAAGCGCTGACATTTGTTTGCAGACAGCCACACCCACTCACTTACATCACTGCAAGACGTGCAACGCGATACTCCGGGTGCGACCATGTGTGCCGTGAAGCCGAGCGCCTACCACTGCAAGGACGCGACATTGCAAGCGCGGCGAGCGACGGCGACGCGTATGAGTAGAGCCACAGGAGATGAGGCCATGATGGGTTACCCCGGGCACCGACATTTGGCGGTTGTAGAGATCTGATGAGGGATAATACCTAGGATCCCTTCCCAGAGGCCTAATGACACAGAAACAGCATCCGATCTTACGTCATCTTTCTACCCAGCTGCCACGCAATGGACCAGTAAAAGATCTGACAAAGTATCAGGCACGTGACATGCTTCGTTGTTGTGTTGTACCCCTTAAAGCGAGTTCGGATAACAATTCGTCCATGGTCTTCTCGTCCTCTGTTGATCCGACGGATACGTCCGTCCGCATCATTCTGTGACTGGTAGCAAATGGGAAGGTCAAGTTTCAGGACGCCAGCGGTTACGTTGCTACTACGAGGCGTTTTTTTAAGTAAGTCCCGTTTTAAAATTAAAAAAAAGACGTGCTAAGATATCTCAATAATTTCATTTTTACATGAAAGCCTGCACCTTAATCTACTTTTCTACATAATTTCTGTCAATATTGAGCCACTTGACGTAACGTTGTAACAGTTTTTGAATACCCTCCTCATACAAGTCTGCCGCCTGACTTGTTAAGCACTGCATCACCACTGTTTTGACTTTGTCATCGTCTTAAAGACTCTGACCGCCCAGGTGTTTTTCTTCAAGTTTAAATGGTTCAAAAGGCTCTGAGAACTTTGGGATTTAACGTCTGAGGTCATCAGTTTACTAGAACTTAGAACTACTTAAACCTAACTAACCTAAGGACATCACACACATCCATGCCCGAGGCAGGATTCGAACCTGCGACCGTAGCGATCGCGCGGTTCCAGACTGTAGCACCCAGAGCCACTCGGCCACTCCGGCCGGCTGTTTATTCAAGTGCAGGAACAGATGGTAGTCAGTGGGAGCAAGATAGGGGCTCTACGGAGGATGATCTGGAGTTTTCCATCGAAAAGATGTGATGAGATCATTGGTCTGATTTGCCACATGCGGACGGGCATTGTCTTGCAGCAAAACGATGCCTTTGCTCAATTTCCAAAGACTGTTGCTTTCATTCTGGTGTGACGTAGGCTACCCATGTTTATCGCCCGTAACAATTTGGCTTAAAAAAATCATCACCGTCGCTGTGTTACCACTCAAGGAAAGTCAATGCACTGTCTAAACGATTGGATTTGTGCACAGCCCTCAACATTTTCGGTACCCAACGTGCGCGCAGTTTTCGGTAATTCAAGTGTTCGGTCACAATGCCACGCAAAACACTACGACGAACATTAGGAAAGTCATCCCGCAAGTAGGAAATCGTAAAGCGTCTGTTTTCTCTCACCTTATTGTCCACTTCCTCCACCAAACTTTCATTAACGACCGAAGGACGCCCACTCCGTTGTTGATCATGCACATTTGTGCGGCCATCTTTAAATGATCTCACCCACTTTCTTACCATTCCATCACTGAAATGTTTTCTCCATAAACTGCACAGATCTCACGATGAATATCGATTGCTTTTAGGCCTTTAGCACTAAGAAATCTTATAACAGCCCGTACTTCACAGTCGGCGGGACTCACGATTATCGGAGGCATCTTAAACACTCAGTACACAACGTAAAAAAGGAAGAATCAGACTGTAGTGGCGTCAGTCCGTAGATTAAGTTACATGCTTTCATGTAAAAATAAAATTATTGAGATATCTTAGCACGTCATTTTTTAAATTTCAAAACGGTACTTATTAAAAAAAAAACACGCCTCGTAGTTAAAACTTCCTACACTCCTACTACTGGTGTCCATCATCAGTCAAGAATACGCATTCTTTGCCAGCTGTAAGGTTTTTCTATGTTTAAACTGTTAAGAATGCAAATTATGTCAGGCATTGACTTGAAGAGAAAATAACTGGAGAAAAAGACAAAAACAAATGTATATCTAGGATCGCATACATTGGCAATATACCCCAGAAGATTGCAGATATATTTGAAAATCATAGAGCAAAAGTTGGGTTTTCTACAAATAAAATAAAACAAAAACTAATACAAAATACAAAGTGCAGTTGTAACCCATACTCAGATTCTCTAATGTACATAGTAACTTGCCAGGATTGCTCCATGCTCTACCGAAGGCAAACAGGCCGAAGTTTCAAACACTGGGTACACAGAGTACAACAAAACATACAAATACATCACCAATAGTCACACACATACAGGACATCCATTTGGAAAATTAGAGAAAAACGTCAAACTACTCCCCCAACTAGATAAAGGGCATAAAACGGATTTGTTAGAAGAACTGAAAATACATTCACAGTACAGAAAATATGGAGATAAAATGTTAAACGAAAAACCTGAAAGTGAATCGATGAATTTCTTCAGATGGTTCGAGAGTATACTTAAATAAAAATACCGGGTGTTCAAAAAATCTATCCGCAGTGTCGTATGATTGTTAGCCGCGCACGTCGTATGCCGCAATGAATATACCGAAATGAAACTCAGTGAAATACAAGATATTGATTTATTGAATATTAATGTTTACTTAAAAATTTTAGCATTAAATGTTGAAAGTGTCCCCCCTGTTGTTGAATACACAATTCAATTGGGCTAATCATGTTTCTAAACACAAGCTGTGACATTTGTTATGTAACAGAGGCAGTGAAAGTGGATATTGCAGGTTTAGTTCATCGATGGATTTTGGACGGTTTTTATAGATAGCTGCTTTCGCTGCACTCCAGAAGAAAAAGTCAGGTGGTTTTAGGTCTGGCGATAGGGGAGGCCAATGTCAGTGTGAAATTATGCAATCACCAAAAACATCAGCAAGCAGTGACACTGAAACGCGAGCTGTATGCACGGTTGCACCATCTCGTTGAAAATAACCGTTCAGTATTTCACGTAACTCAAGTTCTCCTATGAATGGGTACAGAATATCACTGCAGTATCGTTGTGAGTTTATTGTTTCGTTTGAAAATATGGGACCCACAATGCGACGTCTAGAAATTGCAATCCAAACTCCTATTTTCGCAGAATGAAGTGGTTCCTCACGAATACACAATGGATTTGCAGTACTCCACATACGAGATTTTTGCTAGTTGATGTACCCGAATAAATGAAACCGCGCCTCATCAGTGAAAAGCGTTTCATTAAGAATACCCTTCTATTTTGTTGAATGAAATTTCTGAACCATTGACAATAACGCAGTCTCTTGCCATGATCAGTATTTTTCAGTTCTGTCACTTTGTATGGGAAAAGCACTAATGTTTTCATTACAGCTGTGCAGGCCGTTCCGACACCAACATAGATTTCCTGGCCGAGTTTTTTTACAGACTTGTTCGGACTCACGGACATTTTATCGGAATTATCGAGTAGTTTAGCCTCAGACAAAACGCTAGGACGCCCACTTCGCGGTGCATCTGTCAGTGAACCCGTACTTCCAGATTTGTTAGTTAAATCTCGCACAGTATCGGGATGTGGGAGTGTTGTCTCCGGGAAAAGTAAATTAAATGTTTGACGAAGCGAAACTGTGTATTTACCGGCGGCTTTGAACAATTGTTCGACTAAAAACTTCAATGGTTAGCATTTTATTAGTGACAAAAACGAAACAATAAAACAAAGGAACTAATCCTTGACGTCAACACGTAACGACACACACCAACGATACTGTTGACGCTGGCTGAGATAAACGAAACAGTGGAATGTTGGGAGAGTCCACTTGAAGGGAAGTAACCCAGGCTAACAATCATACGGCACTGCGAGGAGACTTTTGAAACACCACGTAGTAACACTTAGAAACAGGCACCATTGTAAATAGATGTAAGCAAATTATAATCCGTATTGTTAATATAAATACATTATGCACATAAGTATATCATACTCTGTGCAAGACCTGTAACGCTGTGTGTGTCGGCTACATCTAAAGGCATATTTGTAGCTGTTTGTTAACGTTAAGTTATTCTCAATATATAATGTGCACTGAAAGATGTGTGTGATGTTTAACATGTGCGAGACTCCGCACAAAGGGACGGTAAGGAAACAACAAGTACGAGTTCTTCCAAATTTCGCCACAAACTACATTTGAAAATCGACAACTACAATTGTGAATTCTTTAAACATTGCAATAAAGTCAACAAAACAAAGCAGAACCTTACAAATCGGAAATATTGTGTAAAGATGACATAGTACAAAGAGAAAACACTCTCGAAAATGGGAATCATTTCCCGCAACTTGTGTAAAATGTGAATAGGAGAAAATCGTGACAAGTCGCAGAAAATTTATTTATAAAGAAACCCATTGTCTTCACAGGCGCAGGCTTTAAAGAAAAACCGTTTATAATGGACCAAATCAGAACTCTTTGAGCCTTTTATTTATTTACTGCCTCACAGCCTGGAGTTGCCCGGGCATTCAGTTTCGTAATTCTCTATTATAAACGAGACTTTTTTTTTACTTCTCCGATAAAATTGGTGTGAGATGATCCTCAACAATGTCTGTACGGGGGAGCAAGTGCTTCGAGTGTCTACAACGCGGTCTATGGCAACATCTCTTTATGTCTCTATAGACGGCTACTGTTGTAGCCTACATCCGTTTGAGCTTAACAGTTGAAATCTGTCCAAAGCACTGCCAGGTGTCAGGGCTTTCCTTAAGTTCACTCGACCGTAGTAGTGACTTTGTGGTAAAGAATGAATGTACTGAAACTTCATGGGTGATGCGGTTTATTTTCGTGCGTCTCAGTGTTTATGACGCCATGTGAAAATTCGGAGAAAAAATTCGGTGTAGGAATTAAAATCTATGGAGAAGAAATAAAGACTTTGAGGTTCGCCGATGATATAATTCTGTCAGAGACAGCAAACGACCTGGAAGAGCAGCTGAACAGAATGGACAGTATCTTGAGGATATAAGACGAATATCAACAAAAGCAAAACGAGGAAATGCAATGTAGTCGAATTAAATCAGGTGATGCTGCGGGAATTAGATTAGAAAATGAGATGCTTAGTGTAGTAAATGAGTTTTGCTGTTTGGGGAGCAAAATAACTGACGATGGTCGATGTAGAGAGAATATAAAATGTAGACTGGCAATGGCAAGGAAAGCGTTTCTGAAGGAGAGAAATTTGTTAACATCGAGTATAGATTTATGTGACAGGAAGTCGGTTCTGAAAGTATATGTATAGAGTGTAGCCATGTATGGATGTGAAACGTGGACGATAAATAGTTTAGACAAGAAGAGAATAGAAGCTTTTCAAAAGTGGTGTTACAGAAGAATGCTGAAGATTAGATGGGTAGATTACATATCTAATGAGGAGGTATTGAATAGAATTGGAGAGAAAAGAAATTTGTGGCACAACTTGACTAGAAGAAAGGACTGGTTAGTAGGACATATTCTGAGGCATCAAGGGACCACCAGTTTAGTATCGGACGAATGTGCAGAGGGTAAAAATGGTAGAGGGAGACCAAGAGATGAATACACTAAACAGATTCAGTAGGATGTAGGTTCCAGTAGGTACTGGGAGACGAAGAAGCTTGTACAGGATAGAGTAGCAACCAGTCTCAGGACTGAAGACCACAACAACATGCAGAGCGTGTCGTGGAGTCATATACTTGTTTAGGTACTATCAGCGGCATATGTGGATACTGTCTGCGAAATATGTTGGGAACACAATTAGTATCAAAGAAATAATAAATTTAACCGTCAAGCATAATGTGGCAGTTTTCATGTGTCTTAATGTTTATGATGTCATATTCCCGAACTTTGTGTCGAAATATGACATAATTTTGTAGCTGCAGTTAGAGGAATAAGTGGATACTGACTGCAAAATTTATTGTGAAGAGAGGTAGTAGCACAGAAGTAACAAATTTAAACGCCATGCATGATGGGGCAGTTCGTCACGCCTTTCACTGTTTATGACGTCATGACGATGATAGGCAGTTGGACCTTCCCCGACAACAACTGCTACCCGGTTCTAGGTTTTAGTTTGTTTTTTTACATCAGAAAACTCATACTATCCGCTAAAAACAGAATTTACGGTGCTCAGTTTTATTTTGTACGTTGTAACCTCCCCACAAAAAATTAATATGTATAATAACCTCCCAACAGTAAAAAAATACAACTATAACACTGACATTTAGCGCAACCTCCCAATAATATTATGTGACTAGTCTCTCAATAAAAAAAATTGTGGCTCACTTATAACCTTTCAATAACTGACTGTGAATTTAAACTGGTAAATTTTGGATGTCAGCAGTGCAGCGTCATGGCCGTGAAAGATCATTCCGAATAAATGGAAAATTCTTAACTCAGTAAGGTCGCCGGATAAAGCGTATATATATGCTCCTATAAGAAATTATTCTGGTGCAGCTCAGTGCAATGCTGGCCGATAGACTTGTCATGTATAAAAAGTAACAAATGATTTTTCTTTTGCAATAATCGGGATGACCATGGATTGGAGAAATTAGTAAATTCTTTAAATTGAAATGAATGATTGTCAGAAGTTACTTTTTTATGAGAAGGATAATTATTAAGAGATTTTTTAAAAACATTTACATGGGGCTTGACATAACAATAGCAGATATGCGCCAGGCTGCTTTTACCTTATACTACAACGCTCAGGCTCCGCCATCGCTTTACCACGACCGGCCCAGGCAATTTCACACTCAAGACTGCTAGCTAGCAACAACTTACTCCTACTGCTACACAGTTCCTACTGCAGTCAACACCGTTCTTTGATCTGAGATTGCCTTATAGCATACATATCGCAGGCAGCGCGTCAGCAATCCATCGAAATTACATCTGCTCGAGTGCGCTAACAACAAATTCCTTAATCCTCGACCTCTTACAACGTTTGTTTGGACAGGTAATTTAATATTTCATTTTAAGCGTCGATTTCCTCCCTCATGCATAAGGTGATCGCAAACAAATTTGGTTTTTGCAGACAATCTAAACTGAATACAAAATGTGCGAATATTTGCAGTGCCCCGTGGTTGAGTACTTTTACCTTACATTATTAACCTGTGCGTTTATGAAACACAGTTTCAGAGTGAATTATACAGGTCTTTTCAGTTTCCAAAACTGATATCCCACAAGAAGACAGCACACAAAACTACTATAGTCCCGAAAAGAGAGGCTTTGGAACCCAGATATATGTTTGTATTGAGTACTTCATTAATTCGTGCTATCGCATTCTATACTAATTTGTAGGTATGGCAGTTACGTTTCATGAACTGTTGCGATGGAAGATGCAGAAGACGGGCTATATTTCTTATTAAAAAAGGGAGCCATATTAACCATATTTTTACAGGATAAAGCAAAGGTCTGAACTAAAAAAAAAAAAAACGTATAAATAATGACCGGAAAAATATATTTGTTAAGGTATGAACCATTTCATTGTGTCAAGAACGATC
The DNA here is from genome assembly GCF_023897955.1 of Schistocerca gregaria. NCBI lineage: Eukaryota > Metazoa > Arthropoda > Insecta > Orthoptera > Acrididae > Schistocerca > Schistocerca gregaria. Next base: position 208,462,104 of record NC_064928.1, on the reverse strand, counting down.
AGTATTCCTTGGAGTAGGTCTCCTTCCCGTTGACGTTCGTCGGTTATTTCTTGTTGGTTGAGTTTGTGTTGTCAGACTTGGCAATTAAAACTGTCTGGACCATTCTGTACCTATCGTTTAGAGGTTTTGCGTGGCATCAGAACACGATCAGTGATCCCGTGCGGTGTGAACAACACTGATCAGCAAGAACACTTACCTAATAGACGGTGTGTCCACCTTTGGCACACATAACAGCGGCAAAGCGCCGTGGCATGGAACCAATGATGCCTTGGTAGGCCGTTGGAGGGAGTTGGTGCCACATCTGTACACACTAGTCACCTAATTTCCGTAAATTCCGGGTGGGGGGCGATGAGTCCTGACGCCACATTAAGTCACATACCAATGTTGAAATGTCAAAGCCAAACGAATGCAGTGGGTCGGCCATGTGGCCCGGATGGAGGATCACAGACGACCTCGGAAGCTCCTGGATTTCACACCTACAGGAAGGAGACCTCCAGGGAGACCCAAGAAGCGTTGGAGGGATGGACTCCATGCAGATTTAAACCAAGTGTCATTATATGTGGACGGATAGCAGATAGCAGCAATGGAAAGAATACAGTGGAGGAGGAAACGTAGGAGCGTGCAGTCCACGGGGCCTGATCACGCAGTAGTAGTAGCAGTAGTGGTAGCACCAGATGTGTTCGACCGGGTTCAGATTTTGCGAGTTTGAGGGCCAGACATCAATTGTAGCTTGTCACAGTGTTCCTCGAACCATTCCATCACTCTCCTGGCCTTTTGCCATGGCGCATTATCTTGCTGAAAAATGCCAATGCCGTCAGAAAACATGATCGTCAAGAAATGTATGTACTTGGGCTCCAACCAGTGTATGATACTCTTTGGCCGTCGTGGTGCCTTACACGAGCTGCTCTGGACCTATGAATGTCCACTGAAATGTTCGCCAGAGCATAAACGGCAACTGCCAGCATGTCTTCGTCCCACAATACAAGTGTCAAGGAACTGTTCCCCTGGAAGACGACGCATTCGCTCCCTCCAATCGCCATGATGAAGAAGGTATCATGATTCACCAGACCATGCAACGCTCTGCCACTGCACCAACGTTCAGTCCAATGGTCATGTGCCCATTTCAGTTGTAGTTTCCGATGCCGTGATGTTATCATTGGCACATGCATTGGTCGCCGGCTGCAGAGGCCCTTAGCTAGGAGTAAAATTGTTGGCTCTTAGGTCCGTCAGTTATGCGAAACATCGTTTTCTCTCAGTACCCAAACACGTTTCGGCGCCACTGTGCCATCATCAGTGGGTTTTCGTTTTTATTTATTCTTTACAATAAAAACGAAACTCAGTGATGATGGCACAGTGGTGCCGAAAGGTGTTTGGGTACTGAGAAAACACGATTTTCCATAACTGGCGGACCTCACATCCAACAAATTTAACTGCAAACACGGCCAATACAAGGAGCTGCAAATCAAAATGATCAATATTAGGTAGGAATGTTCGACGCACTGTGTGTTCGGACACACTTATACTCTGCCCAGCGTCGATCAGTTGTAGAATTTTGGAACACGTATTACATTCGACTCTGTAGGAATCAGCATGGGTTTCGAAAAAGACGATCTTGTGAAACACAGCTCGCGCTATTCGTGCACGAGACTCATAGGGCCAGACACGGGTTCCCAGGTAGATGCCGTGTTTCTTGACTTTGCACAAGGCGTTTGATACAGTTACTCACAGTCGTTTATTGAGCAAAGTAAGAGAATATGGACTATAAGTCCAAATGTGTGATTAGAGTTCCTAGATAACAGAATGCAGCATGTCATTCTCAATGGAGAGAAGTCTTCCGAAGTGATTACAGGTGTGCCGCAGGGGAGTGTCGTAGAACCGTTGCTCTTCACAATATACATAAATGATCTTGTGGATAACATCGGAAGTTCTCTGAAGCTTTTTGGGGATTAAGTTGTAGTATATAGAGAGGTTGTAACAATGGAAAATTGTACTGAAATGCAGGGGGATCTGACACATGGTGCAGGGAATGGCGATCGAATCTCAATGTAGACAAGTGTAATGTGCTGCGAATACACAGAAAGAAAGATCCTTTATCATTTAGCTACAATATAGCAGGTGAGCAACTGGAAGCAGTTAATTCCATAAATTATCTGGGAGTTCGCATTAGGAGTGATTTAAAATGTAATGGCCATATTAAATAAATCGTCGGTAAAGCAGATGCCAAACTGAGATTCATTGGAAGAATCCTAAGGAAATGCAATCCGAGAACAAAGAAAGTAGGTTTTAGCACACTTGTTCGCCCACTGCTTGAATACTGCTCACCAGTGTGGAGTCTTTAGCAGATTGGGTTGATAGAAGAGATAGAGAAGACCCAACGGAGAGCAGTGCGCTTCGTTACAGGGTCGTTTAGTAATCGAGAAAGCGTTACGGAGATGATGGATAAACTCCAGTGGAAGACTCTGCTAGAGACACGCTCAGTAGCTCGGTACGGGCTTTTGTTGAAGTTTCGAGAACTTACCTTCACCGAGGAATCAAGCAGTATATTGCTCCCTGCTGCGTATATCTCGCGAAGAGATCAGGAGTATAAAATCAGAGAGATTAGGGCCCACACAGAGGCATACCGACAATCTTTCTTTTCATGAACAATACGAGACTGAATGGGAGGACCGATAGAGGGACTCAAAGTGCCCTCCGCCACACATCGTCAGGTGGCTTGCGGAGTATGGATGTAGATGTAGATGTTAGTTCCGCCAGAGTTCGCCGTCTGTCCCGTTTTACCAGTCTGTCCAGCCTACGACCTCCGACACCTGTAATGAGGGATCTCCGCCCAACCCCGCGACGTCTGAACGTTGTCTCACCTTGCTTTCGCCAAGTGTTAAAGACACTCACCCCAGTACTCCTCGAACACCCGAGAAGTCGTAGAGTTTCTGAATTGCTCTGCCGAGTCATCACAATCAGCCCTGTGTCAAACTCAGATAGATTGAGCACCTCCCTAATTTTATATGTGGACAGCACGCTCACTGTCAATCGTGAAACACGCATGGGTCCAAGTAGCAGTCATTCCTCGCCAGGTGACGCTGCTGTCGTCTGGATGGGTATATATCGGTGGCCATAATGTTCTGGCTGGCGAGTGTAGAGCACTGTTAATGTAAAGATTCCAGAACCGAAAAATCTATCCGAGACGAACTGAACGATACTGAACGCAAACTTGAGGGTGAAGAATAACGTGTGCGTTACTGTTCTCAACAGCTGTTACTGTAAGTGAACAGAACACGTTCGTCTACAAACAAGACAATGCAATTCCACAGCTGGCGTCCCCCAGGGTTCTGCCCTCTCCCCTCTCCTTTATCTCTTGTATACAGCTGATATGCCCAAGCCACCCCCACCAGTCCACCTTCTCCAGTATGCTGATGACACTGCCTTCCTGGCTCTCTATCCTACCCTTCAACGGTGTCAACGTATCCTCTGAACCCACCTTAACCAGTTCACCACTTGGTGTAACCAGTGGATCCTCCGTCTCAACCCCTCCAAAACCCAGGCAATCATCATAGGCCACACCACTCGCTCCTTTCGCCTCCATGATTTCTACCTCACCCTTTATGGTCGTCCCATCCAGCTCACCTCAACCCTGAAATACCTTGGCCTCACCGTTGACCGACACCTCACCTGGACCCCTCATCTCCAGATCGTGCAGCAGAAAGCCCATTCCCGCCTCCGCTTTCTGAAACTCCTGTCTGGCCAGACATGGGGATTGCATCCTTCTACCACCCTCCACACCTACGAATCCCTCATCCATCCTATCCTCTGTTCTGCCAGTGTTGCCTGGATCTCCGCCCCTACCCGCTTTTACAAGGCCCTTCAAGTCCTTGAACGCTATGCGCTCCACCTTGCCTTCCGTATCCGCCTTCCTTTCCCCACATGACTCCAGTATGAACTGCTGCCCTTCCCCCATCTCCTCCTGTTCCTCCAACATCTCTGCATCCTTTACATTGTCCGCAGACTTGATCCCCCCCACCCTCTGGTTTCCTCCTTTCTCTCTATCCCCCGCCCATTGCCGCGCCTCTATCGCTGTATCCCTCCCTCTCTCCACCTCCACACCCTCCATCTCCTTCATCAGGGCAATTTCCAACGCCTCCCCCTCCTGGATGACGAACCTCGCCATGACATCTACCCTTCCTTCCAACTCTAACCCGGCCTTGGTCCCCCCCCCTCCCCCCGTCACCAGGGCCCCCATTTTCCTCTTCCCTCCTTCTCCCAGAACGGATTTTCCTCCCTCCCCCCCACCTCCCCTGAGACCCTGCACCCCATCCTTGTCTCTTTCCCTCCCACGTCCCTCCCTTCCTGGCCCTCTTCAGCGTGCCCCCCCGGTCATCTCCCCCATCTCTTCCCATCCCTCCCTTCTTCAGGTCTCCCTCATCTCCTAGCACCTGGCAGATCCTCTGTTTTGATGATCGTCAGTGTGTGCCACATCAGTGTTGTGTTTAGTGCTGTTTCTCCCGTGCGTCAAGACGTGTGACTTTAATTGTGTACTGCCTTGAGGTCCGCCATCAGTGTTATGTGCTACGCCATCCGTCGATACTTTTATGCTCCATACATACTGTACCTTGTGTTCTTTTAATCGTCGCAGTGTGTGTGCTACTTTTAAACAGTTTTTTATCTCCATTTTACAGTCACCCCGTTTTTTGTCTATTGCCTTCCATGATGTTTTCCCTTTTTTATATCTATGTTCACCGTATTCTCTCCTTTGTTATTTTTAAATGTCTTCTATTGTTTGTTCTATGTCATTCGGCTGAAGAGCAGCGCATATGCTGCTGCCAGCCCGCCCCGATGGGGAACTGAAATGCAATAAAGAAAAAAAAGACAACGCAAACAAGCAGTAGTTGCACTGTTCTACTGATATTTTGAGTGAGATGTGAGTGCAGAGGTAACTCGCAGTAGCAACTCAAACAAAACACAGTTATCCTGAAACGAGCTACTGGAAACTGCAGGACCTTGATAATAAAACCAGTAACGTCGCTACCCCCCTCCCCCTTTTCACCCCGCATTCTCCAAGGATCAAAATCCCACGTAGAACGCCACTCCAAACACCTGATTTGTTTGCAAATGAGTTAACATGTTAATTTCTGGCGTTAAGCGTGTAAAACCTGTGCGGCTGATGACCCAAACCCTAATTATGTTTTTCTATTAGCTTTAGCGTGTTCACCCTCATAACTTTTAAAAAACACTAAACGAAAACTTGTAAACTAAAGAAGTAATAACCCCTTTATAAATTCATCTAAGAGCTTTCTGTAAAATGGTGCGTAAAGTCAAGCCATTTATTTTAGGCTCGTTCATGGAAAAGTAAGTTATAAAAGCAAGTTCATTAAATTGCAGTTTAACTTTGTGCATATATTATGGTATCAGTTTTGTAATTAATGGGTGTGTAGTAAAATAAAAATGCATTCAAAGTAGTTTTGACATAATTAATTAAAGTAAGAAATATTTTTAACTTCATATCTCCTGTAATATAGTCAAAAAATGAAATTATTTCGCAGGTACATAAATGGTATATGTTGATATTGTCTGCAAAATTTGTTGTGGATAGAGTCAGTAGTAAGAAAAGTAATAAATTAAAACGTCATGCCTGATGCTCAAGATTTGAGACGGGGGGGGGGGGGGGGGAGGTTGTGAGAGGGGTGTGTAAACCAGAAAAGTCTTCAGAAACGTTTGAAACTAGGCATCAAGTGTCTTGGAAGCCGCTAAACTATTTTCAAATACAGGAAGAATACATCTGGGTAATTTACACTCCACGAGTTACACTGCCTTAAGACATACACACGGATTCTAACTAAAAACTTTTAAGGTAATGATATTAATGCGACCATGATATTAATGTGCCCACCTCCGAAAAATCTGAATAACTACCTTTGGGCAGCTGGTTGCATGGGGGCTTAATTATTTAAATCAGAAAATGCAATAATTTTAGTAGCTGTGTGTCCGGTTGCGAAGTCTCGCAACCGGTTGGCCCTGACTAGTATTAGTACGCAATTTAACTCCATAAAATAACAATAGAGAATGAAGGGAAATTTCCGTTAACACAACTGATTAATTAAGTCTCCAGCAACTATAAAAGCTACGAAACAACAAAGTACAAGTGTAACTGTTCTGTGTGTGGAAGTGTGATTCAACATACAAGTATCTGACACGGTTCTTCCTCAATACGACGAGATATTTTAAACACCATTTACCATGAACTTACTGAAAAACCAGAAATACTATAATTGCACATAGAAACCAGAATTACAGTCTAATACATGAACACGAGCCAGATGCTTTGTTGACTGAACCTGTGACAAAGAGGCATTGTTATTTAGCAAATTTGAAATAAAATTTTTTTGTTACCTTTATAAATATTGACGAAAAGTTCACTGTGATCATTGCAACATTTTCCATATAGACATTACACCAACTGAACAGCGCCTCCTCTCTCGCCCAGCAGAAGAACAACTGCACACGACATGCTCTCAACTAATACTTCTCTTGACATCCTCTCAACGAGCACTGCCCACGACAAAATCTGAACTACAACTGCCCCAGTGGAGGCGGCGGAATAATACTCTGTGGCGCAATCTCTGGGGCTGCGACTCAGTGTAGCCACTTTTCACGCTGTGACCGAGCGATTGTAAGCGTTTCAGTCTGGAACCGCACGACTGCTACGGTCGCAGGCTCGAATCCTGCCTCGGGCATGGACGTGTGTGATGCCCTTAGGTTAGTTAGGTGTAAGTAGTTCTAAGTTCTAGGTGAGTGATGACCTCAGAAGATAAGTCCCATAGTGCTCAGAGCCATAAACTACCTCTGGCCGCAAAGACGTGCGGTACGTTATGTTCTGGAAGGTACTTAGAGAAATGTGGAGCCGTGGCGACTCCAGTGCCGTAGCCAGCTGCGCCAGGTTTCTCGGCTGACGATCCATGGCGCAAACAGTCCAAACGAGGTGCTACCACAAAATTAGGATTAGGTTTAAATCCGGAGAGTCTGGCATCTAGTGGAGCATGGTAACCTCAACCTGGGGCTCTTCGAACCACACACAACACCTATAAGGAGAGTAACACGCTGGATTATCCTGCTGGCAGGTGCCACAGTGACGCGGAAATAAAAAGTTGAATATAGGGGTCGACATAGTCCCCAATGACAGATGTTGATCCACTACGCCTTTCAGAATGACGAGATCACCCGGAGAATGCCACAAAACCTTAACAGTAACCGTGCTCACCCCTGTCATATACGGTCTGTAGTGCATCTCAGTTGCCTCGGCGTCGTTTTTGGAGCATGCCATTTTCACATGCATGGTATACTTAAGTAACTGTGGCACACGAATAGTTTGTAAATTTAGTTGTTTCAAAAATTCTTCCACCCTAGGCTGGAAATCCAGTGATCATGCCACTTTTGACGTCAGATAAATCCCTCGGTTTCTGCATCGCGAGTGCACCGTTTCCCACATCCCGCACCCTCCACCACCGACACGTTTTATGTATCCTCCACTGATAGTGCTGCCTCCTGCCGTCCCTGAGCAGTTATCGCATATTGACGTCGAATTCAGGTGTTGGTCACATTAATGTGACTGAACCACGTAGTTTGTAATGAGTACTGTAGCGGCACCACAGTTTAAGATAGGAAAGTTAGATTAGGTGCAACATTCCTGAGCACACAAGTTACAGCCAGTCTTGGGCCTGTTGACAGTAAGTTAAGCTTACCAGCAGTTGAGAAGTAGAATAGAGCCCACAGGGCCGTCGAACCTCTGAAAATGGTTTGCATGTGGCAAGTTACAGGCAGAAGGGCCCCACTGGCACAACCCAGGTGTTGAGCGTACGTGACTCAGAGTGGTGCATTAGCAAAAGAGAGGCGCACAGCCACGTATAAAAAGGTACCAGTTTTCTAATAAGAGATTCAAGTGTCACAGCTCTCCTCTGTCAGACGCCCTCGAACAGCTTGCCACCTACTGTAAGGGGAACCATCTCAAATCCAACCTAGGGAAAACCCAAACCTGTGCCTTCCACCTAAAGAACAGACAATCTGTAAGAACACTACAACTTAACTGGGAAGGAGTGCCCCTGGAACATTGCGAAACACCAAAATACTTAGGCGTCACATTGCATAGAGCACTAACCTATAAAAAGCACTGCATGAACGCTAAACACAAAGTAGCCGTGAGAAACAACATTGTGCGCAAACTAACGGGCACTACATGGGGGGCAAAGCCTGGAATAGTGAGAACCACAGCTCTTGCTTTGTGCTGTTCAACAGCGGAGAACGCGTGTCCAGTGTGGCACAATTCTAGCCACGCGAAGAAAGTGGACATACCGCTTAACGAATCCTGCCGCATCATCACAGGCTGTCTGAGACCAACCCCGACTGATAAACTGTACTGCCCCGCAGGTGTGGCTCCACCAGATATTAGAAGGGAAGTAGCGGCCAGGAAGGGAAAGACAATGGCGTTGACCTCACCAGCTCACCCGCTATACAAACACCAGCCAGCCCGCCGTCGACTAAAATCTAGAAAACGCTCCCTGCACACATCAGGAAACATCGTTGGGACACCGCAGAAGGTGAGTCTGGCAATGTGGCGAGAAGAAAACGTGCACCTTCGGGAATGGTTAGTCCCAAACAGAGAACGCCCTCCTGGCCATATGGAAGGATAGACGACATGAAAATCTCTTAATATCTGCACTCGGGTGTCACACGATCCAAAGAGAATATACGCAAATGGGGCCTCTCAAATGAACCGGCGCTGTGTGACTGTGGACACACTCAAACCACCACCCACCTCACGCAGTGTGTGCTGTGCCGAAGAACCTGCAGCATGAAGGATTTGATGAATGCCACCCCGGAAGCGCTCGACTTCACAAAATAAAAACTACTTGACCCTGCTTGTATATCTGTATACTTTCACACTCTTTTTGTATTTGTTATACACTTGATATGTATGTGTTAGTCATTCTGATTTTATGTACAATGCTTCTGACACGATTAAATAAAAAGCTCTCCTGGGCGGCGGAGCGTGTCACACCACCAGCTACATGGAGCAGCAGATGGGGCGCCAGGATTCCAGTCCACAGCAGGTCATTGTTTCCACCCCCTGAGATCGATGTGGGTTCTGTAGCCAGGCAGCCAGTGGCGGGCCACTCCACGGTTTGCTGCTATGGGCAGTCGTCTTGGCTTCCAACATACACTGGCGGCATCCAGAGACCAGGGCAGCAAAAATTGATGCCGGATGTGGTCACCACGATGTCAGGAACGGCAGCGAGGAAGGACACAGTGGGCCACTTGGCAGCTCCCAGTGGCGCAGCGCTGAGTCAACGGGGAAGAGGATTGCTGAGCCAGCTGCGGCACAGCCCCGACGATGCGGACCTACAAGGCCGACATACAGCAGTGCATTGCTCTGGGTCATTGGGGTGGTGGCCTCAGCATTGTGGGACCCTGCGACGTGGACCAAGGTGAACGGGGCACTGTAGTGCAAACAAACAAATCATTTGGAAAGCTAGGACGAGTTTTAATATGGCACCATCGTGAGCTCCACCCACTACATCTGGCACCTCCTGGCACCCATCATTACGGTACATTGCCTCGTCATCTAAAATTTTAAATTCAGTCAATGGTTGTAAGAAATAATACAAATCAAATTTTTAATGTCGCTGAGTGCTGTTAAATAGGCCGACTGCAAATGGGATGGCGTGACAGTTTTAGGCCTTCAGAAAAATAGATAGAAAATGTCCCTGGACAGCCTCGAAAATTTTGTCGCTTTTTACTGCTTCCACTTGGAACACGAGTGTTCTGTGGGGACAAATTTTAAATTGTCAACAGTTATAATAACTAATACAAATCAAATTTTTACTGTCGCTGGGTGCTGTTAAATAGGCCGCCTGCAAATGGGATAGCGTGACAGTTTTAGGCCTTCAGAAAAATAGATAGAAAATGTCCCTGGACAGCCTCGAAAATTTTGTCGCTTTTTACTGCTTCCACTTGGTACACGATTGTCCTGTGAGAACAAATTTTAAATTGTCAATAGTTGTAAGAACTAATACAAATCAAATTTTTACTGTCGCTGGGTGCTGTTAAATAGGCCGCCTGTAAATGGGATGGCGTGACAGTTTTAGGCCTTCAGAAAAATAGATAGAAAATGTCCCTGGACAGCCTCGAAAATTTTGTCGCTTTTTACTGCTTCCACTTGGAACACGAGTGTTCTGTGGGGACAAATTTTAAATTGTCAACAGTTATAATAACTAATACAAATCAAATTTTTACTGTCGCTGGGTGCTGTTAAATAGGCCGCCTGCAAATGGGATGGCGTGACAGTTTTAGGCCTTCAGAAAAATAGATAGAAAATGTCCCTGGACAGCCTCGAAAATTTTGTCGCTTTTTACTGCTTCCACTTGGAACACGAGTGTTCTGTGGGGACAAATTTTAAATTGTCAACAGTTATAATAACTAATACAAATCAAATTTTTACTGTCGCTGGGTGCTGTTAAATAGGCCGCCTGCAAATGGGATGGCGTGACAGTTTTAGGCCTTCAGAAACATAGATAGAAAATGTCCCGGGAAAGCCTCCAAAATTTTGTCGCTTTTTAGTGCTTCCACTTGGAAAACGATTGTCCTGTGGGAACAAATTTTAAATTGTCAATTGTTATAAGAACTAATACAAATCAAATTTTTACTGTCGCTGGGTGCTGTTAAAAAGGCCGCCTGTAAATGGGATGGCGTAACCGTTTTAGGCCTTCAGTAAAATAGATAGAAAATGTCCCGGGACAGCCTCCAAAATTTTGTCGCTTTTTACTGCTTCCACTTGGAACACGATTGTCCTGTGGGAACAAATTTTAAATTGTCAATAGTTATAAGAACTAATACAAATCAAATTTTTACTGTCGCTGGCTGCTGTTAAATAGGCCGCCTGTAAATGGGATGACGTAACCGTTTTAGGCCTTCAGTAAAATAGATAGAAAATGTCCCGGGACAGCCTCCAAAATTTTGTCGCTTTTTAGTGCTTCCACTTGGAAAACGATTGTCCTGTGGGAACAAATTTTAAATTGTCAATTGTTATAAGAACTAATACAAATCAAATTTTTACTGTCGCTGCGTGCTGTTAAAAAGGCCGCCTGTAAATGGGATGGCGTGACAGTTTTAGGCCTTCAGTAAAATAGATAGAAAATGTCCCTGGACAGCCTCCAAAATTTTTTCGCTTTTTACTGCTTCCACTTGGAAGACGATTGTCCTGTGGGAACAAATTAACGAATGAAGGCCCTGTGCACTCTATTAAAATTACAATCGAAGATTCTGTCATAGTAAAGAACCGTAAATTAGCCGCTTCCCAATAAAAACTTTATAGGCTTTTGCGCATTAAGGCGTTGAAGTAATTGTAATTCTTGGTACGTTCGTTTGCGATTGCACAAGAAAGCAGCGGCAGGTCTCGCTAAGCAGCAATTAAGCTTTTACCGCCGGAATAACAAGTACCTGTTACCTCCAGCCCCAAGCCGCCTTCGTCCGGCACAGAAGTGTAATGGCTCCAACTTTCTCGACTGATTACGATATTACGGATGGCGCAAGATTTCACATCTCGTTTAATTATAAATGAGTCATGCCGTAAGTCGCGTGGGTGAGAAAAACTTCAGAAATCGCGAGTCCGTATAATGCTGTCCACATGGGAGAGGCAGTTATTGTGAGTTCACATTTATGACTCAACAGATACCAGACAAAAGGGAAGGGTATTCAGTATTAGGGTTTGCGGTACACAACATAAGGGATGGCATTCGCATAGCGGCTAAAATCGTTATCGGCATTCCCAGGACAGTGTGTCTACTGGAGAACTGCTCCTAGCCACGCTTTGTACACAGTGGCCAACAAAGGGCTCCATGGTTTTAAAATTACATAACAAGAAAATAAAGAACGATAGGAGATTACAACAAATAGTTTTATTACTGGGAAAGCTGAAACAATTTTATACCGAAGTTTCGAAATAGTAGCTGCAAGAGCTGCTAACGAATGTTGCTGTACGATTTACAACTCGTACCAGCATGCGCTCTTTGCTGTTACTCATCATAGTTTTTTGAAAATGTGCATCGCTCGCTGTACAGAAGTGGCACAAATAAAGAACGAAATTTGCTATCGCACCCTGTAGAGCCTCAGCGGAAATGGATTCAGTTGTCACACAGAAAGACGATACAAGCTCCTCCTTGGTGGCAAAGTTCACGTTGCGATATAAGTAATTGATTACCAATTACCGAACCACAGTCGATCACGACACATTGTGACAGACTCTTTGATCCTAATTTAAACTAATATTTCATGAATTATATTTTGTTATACACATTAGGCATGTTTTTAAAAACACCGCAACGTTGCCGATTGCTTGTTGATTTCGTAGATACAATGTAATGCTTCTGAAATCGTTATTTCAAATCCTGTAATATTCCTGTAAGAAATACTTACTTTTAATTTTGAATGCTAGGTAAGTCCATATCCACCGATACTGCTACCATGAACTGAGTGTATATAACAACTAAAAGTCACGACGGTTTTCTCGGGACCTACTCTTTTGGTTGATTACAGCGTTATATTACGCTTGACAAATGGATCTCTCATGCAACATAAAAATTCAATTAAACGAAGTTTTCAAAACTAAAGTTCGTCCGAATAATGTCAGAGAACGAAAGATAATGTTTTACACATACAACTGGAACCGAAATATATCAGGAGAATTAATCTCAATATTAGAATCTCCATTACTCTGGAAATATGGCTTTCTCGAAAAATCTGAGACCATTTCGGAATGAAAACAACAGTTCCTTCAAGACGAGACACTTTGTCCATCATTTTGCACTCATTGTAAAGCTCGTATTATTATTATTATTATTATTGCTATCGTTAGTACCCCATTTAGGAGAGAGTTATAATACAATCAATTTTCATGGCACTTTTCTTTGTCTCTTTCTTTTCTCTTCCCAAAAATCTCTCATACATTCACTGTGTTTCTTCTTCCTCTCTTCTGTCCACTTCTTTCTTGGATTCTTCTCTTTTGATGTTTTCTCGAATCTCTCTTTCCTTATTTTTTTCTCTGTGTTTCTCTCTGTTCGTTATTTCTTCTGTGGAGATATTTAGTTCCTTGAGGTCTTCCATGGTTTCCCTTTTTTCATCGTATTACTCATCACTATGTTGAAAACCATCTTGATCAGCCTATTTTTCGTTCATCCTATAAATGTGTCCATAGAATTTAGCCCTTCTTTTTCTGATGTCTGTCTCTGTTTGTACAGTTCTTTTGTCGGTCTCTTTATCCAGATCTACTGCCTCAGAACTGGCCCAAAGACGTTTCTCAGAATTTTCCTCTCTTGCTTTTCCATTTCCTTGATTTTCGTTCTTTCCCTGATTACGGTCGTTTGTGAGGAATACAAGGCTTCTGGTAAGACTACTGTTTTTTAACGTCTTAACTTAATATTAACGGAAATATTTCTTTTGTTCTAGTGGTTCCATGTGAGTCTGTAAGCTTTTTGTAGCTTTGCAACTCTTTCTTCATTGGCTATCGAATTTAGCCCTGTTTTCTGTATAATCTCTCCCAGGTATTTGAAGCTTTCTACTTGTGCTATCTTTCCAATGGGACTCTGTGGACTTTGTGTCCATTTTCTGGATTTCTCATACGAAATTTAGAGTCCTATTCTGGCTGCGATTTATTGTAATGTCTCTAGGGCTTCTTTGGCTTCTTTTGTGTTATTTGTTATTGAGCCGTGGTAAAAATTGCTGTTTTGAAGAGCGCGCCACAGCGCGTAGTGGGAAGGAGTCGCCCTCCGTTTCTGGCGGCGGCGCCGCTGTGACAATCGCAGCTTTGGTGTCTCCCTCTGGTGGGGAAGGGGAGAGGTAGCCTGTTCACGTACCTTTAAGGGGAGCTATGAGCTCGCCAGTTGGTCAGTCTGGGGTCAGTCTCCCGTCCCCAGCTTGCTAGTCTGTCTCTCGTCCGCATTTGTTAGGCAGTTAGTGTCTTCCTGTCGTTCAGAGTGCTAGTATGTCTGTCGTTCGGATCAACCTTTAAAGCCGGCAAAATGAAAGTCTTTCCACTCCGCCAGTAAGAGAACTCAGCGAGTGGTCGCCCGGTCAGGGCTTAGTTCTTGCATCTGAGTCTGCGCGTTAGGCCGCCAGTCTGCTCCAGTTTGCTCAGGGAATGGTCATTGGCGGTTGGATCGATCGGTTGGTCGGTCGCGCACTGAGACACGAGATCACTTGTCCGTCTTGAGCGTCGGCGCATGTGAGGTCGCCACGTGAGTCCAGTGGGCAGCGCCGTACAGCGAGGGGTAGTGGCAACGAGAGCAACAGGAGTCCACCCACGACATCGGTCTGGCCGGGGCGAGCTGCGACGCCGTGAGACGGGAGATCGGCGCGCCTTCCTGCGTCCGTTGAAGCGGCTGGCAGCGGACGGTTCGGGAGAGAAATTTGGGGGTGCTGCGCCAGGTCTTCGCCACACATCGCAGTTTATTAGAAGTTAAGTGATTGGTGATATGTTGCTTGATTTACTCTTGTAGAGTCCTACTTGTTTTCCTGGTGAGGTCACCAGCCGTTTTGCTTTAGGGTCGTCCCACCATTCTTCTCCGTTTTCCCACCCGCGGGAAGGTGGTTGTTTATAAATTGGGTGGCCTGTTTTTCCATTGTGAAGTAGGGGCGGGTTAGAGTAACCTGCGGTTCGGGTTGTTCGGTAATCTAGCTTACAATCTACCGTACGTTAGTAGCTGCCTCTGTCATGTTTGTCGGATTTGGTGCGTTAACGACTTTATTGCTTGCAGTGTAACGGCCTAATACCTGAAATACGTTTTGATCTTTGGAAGCTCTGGTATTATTGCCTATGATCTTGAGAGGCGGTATCTGTGTACTGTAGAGCATCTTTACTATTGTTTGGCCAACCTTGTAGAATTTTATATAAGATTGCATTTCATGGGCTCTTATTTAAATGATCATTTTAGTATATAAAGTTGTCGCCATTTCACTGTAAGACTTTTCTTAGAAGTTAAAATCAAGTTGCCCTTCGGTGGCAAGGTTAATATTTTAATTGTTAGTGTTTTGTACCATTTCCATCCCTCCTACGGGGGGGTGCATAGTTTGTGTGCCTGTGTAAATTGTTAAAACTCTTACTTTAAAGATATCTGGTGTGTTGAAGATTTGCACCAGTGTAGTCTTTCAGAGGCTGTTGTGACGGTCGTAACTATGGTCCCGTCAAAAGGGAGTGGCAACGCTCTCTGCCCCAAAGCTCATACAGTCAAAACTTGTTACTGTCTGCCTCTGAATAAATTGTAACTTTGATATGTAGAGGGTGCTTTCTGATTATAATTTTAAATCTGTTTCTTTTAAAAAAATGCTTTTAGGCACTATTAAGGTGAATAAAATTCCCATTTGTTAAAAGGAATTTGGTTATGATTTCATCAGTTACTCCCTGGCAACTACTTCCATGCTTATATAGCATAAATGTGTTAATGTTCTTGGTGAATCGCTAGTAAATAAAATAAATTCTTAAGAATACTCTTTGAAAATAAATCACGGTACAGTTATGATGGCTATATCATCAGCAAAGGCCAGACATTTTATGTTGATGGTTTTATTTTCGTGTCTCCCCATCTTTACCCATTGACTCCTTTGTCCCATCTCCTGATTATTGGCTGACAGGTCATCTCCCTGTCTCACTCCTGTCTTGATTTCGAACGGTTTTGAGATCTCTCTCATGAACTTCAGTTTGGAATTTGTATGTGTTTTTGTTTCCTGGATTAGCTTCCTGGTCTTGTATTTTTTTAAGGTGGCAGACCGAGTATTGGAAGCAACAGCACTGAAATATTGTTGCGAAGACATTTGTATACATTTCCACTTATTTAATATGAAAATGACAATCTCTTTTGTGTTAAAAATATTACAATTCAAATGGTCCTTCCTGCCAGGCAGATTAATGTTCTAGTATGAAGTACATGTTTAGGCTATACCTGGGCTTTGTGATTTCATATCCCCTCAGCTGGGGGAAGAGGCGTGTCTATATATTGATTTTTAAGGGAAGCCACAGGAATTTCTGAATTTACGTTGAGGTAGATTATTTTTCTAACAGCGTACAAAATTAAGTTGGCAACAGTGAAGGAACATGACTAGTGGTTGGTATTGTGAATTGTGAACTATTATTATTATTATCTCCAACATAATAATTTACTTGGAAATTACAATACAAACAATAAACGTTATTAAACTATATTTTCAAAATATTCCTCCAGGTGTTTCGATCTTGTGTGTCCTCTTCCTCTGCGCTCATTCCCCTCGTTGTGTTCTATACATTTTGGAGCCAGGTGGTCATAGGTCGTCCTCTTCTTCTTCTTCTTCTTCTTCTTCTCCCCTCCGGTTCCCACTCCAGTATCAATTTTGGTATTCTGGTTTTCTCCATTCGTCGTACATGCCTGTACTACTGTAATTTCTTCCTATCCATTACGTCATATATTTTTTCTTTTATTTCCATTCTCATTATTATTTCGGTGTTCCTTATCTTTTCTTTCCTGGAGATTCTTGCCGATCTTCTCCAGAAGTCCTTCTCTAGAGCTTGTAATTTTTTAATGTGCTTCATGTTAATTGTCCAGGTCTCCGTTCCATACAGAACCACACTCTCTAATATGGATTTGTATATTAATTTTTTAGTTCTGCTCATTACATCCGTGCTCCATAAGACTGAGTTAAGCATCCCAATCACCCTCCGCCCGCTACTAATTCTTTTATTGATTTCTGACTCTGATTTTCCCTCGATTTCTAAAATGGATCCCAAATAACAGAAAGTGTTTATCTTTTTGATTTTCTTTCCTTCAATGTATAGCTCATCTGAATCATTAGTCAAGTATTCTGTTTCTTGGCAATTAATCTTCAAGCCCCAAGCTTTGTATGCTTCTGCTAGTTGATTGCACATATAGTTAGCATCCTCCCCATCTTGTGCTACGACTACTTGATCATCAGGAAACAGTAAATGATGTAGGTAGATTCCATCTCTTATTTCTAATCCCATACTATTACATTTACGAGACCATGTTCTAAGGCTAATATTTATATCGATTTAATAATATTATTAATAATAACGTGTGTGGCGTTACCTTCGTTTATTCTGGTTCTGAGTAATTCCTTTATAAACAGCAGTCCACACCAGCAAGCCAGCTGCGAGTTTACCTGATGTTTCTCGCACCTTAGGCAACTGGGCAGTGCAGAGCTCTGTTTAAAAACAGCAGTTCGATGTAGTCATAGGGTGGAACCCCACAGCTACGTCACTGCTAATAATATTCTGGCTGTGATCCTACAGTCAGATAGTCTATGGATTGGCTAGAACTGTGAATTAATGAAATAAACAGCTACGTACATTAAAAGTGACTAACTAATAAAAAGGAGTTCTATTCTAACATATATAATTGATGAATACGACAGAGAATTATGTTGAACAATTTTTATTCAAGAAAATATATGTCAAATAAGCGGAAAGTGGTTCTACGACATCCGGATAAAATACAGAGAGAAAATAACCTCATCAAATGCAGAAAAGTTGCGTTGAGAGCATTAGGTGAATGGCAGCAGAATCCTCAAGCTAAATTATCATGCAAGATGGGCAAAAAACTAAACCTATTTCGTAACCACAGTGTAAGAAATATTTGTCAGTCTAAAACGGACCAGAGTTCAACATGGTGATTTACAAATTGACACATGCCCAAGAAAACAAGGAGAGACTCATACTATGTCTATTCTCAATTCTGTAACGCACTAGGAGAAAGTTATATTATTATGGCAGCCATTCACCGCCCAGGATCTATCACCAACAGGACCGAATAATTCACGTCACCTCAATTTGCAATACATTTACAATAAATATAAATAATAATTTGTTTATAAATAAATGAGCTGCCATTCATGCGCTAATGCACTTACATTAAATGACAAGAAATTGTGGTTAAAGATTGTTTACATAATTATTTATGTCGGCTTGACAGAAGCATCTTATGGCACTCCCTGCATTAGTGGTATCTGCTAACGCATGTTGTTACGGTGCTCGCTTATTTCCAAGTCCGTATCTATCTTAGTGCTGAGTTTTCACTCAGACGGCGCTTTGGCGTTGTTTCCGCGTGTGATCGCTGGCCGGGGTGAGCTGGAGGCGTGTGTGGAGGAAAGAGGTGGCTGCCTTGCGTGGAGACAGTTCTGCTCGGCTGGGGTTGTTTGCGTCTGGACGCCGAGTGGGGTCCCATGGGAAGACCGGACCGTGATTTTACGGTTAACAGTGTGGACAGCGGCGTGGTGTGCCGTTTAACTTGATTCGCAAGGGGAGCAAAATCTCGCCTGTTGTAGTTTGTCGAGCTTGAGTTTGAAATACCTTCTAGGTGCGGCGGGATGTCATTTCGTCTTCCTGTCTCTCCGTCGCTGGGATTGTTATCCTTGTTTATCGTCCCATGGATGTATATCGATGGGGTACCGTGACCGCTCAGTGTCATTTAATACGATCACGACGACACCCCTCTATCAACGTTAACACTCGTGGTGTCACTCGTCTTCATACAAGGCAGTGGACGTTTGATAATTTGTGACGCTAGCTCAATGTTCGTCAATTGATTTAAATGTTATCCCCGGCTGACTCTTAATTCAATTACTGCCACGGGGGTGACGAGAAAGAACACATCCTGGTGATACCAGCATTATGCGTATTTAGATGTTCGATTAATCTGAATGGTTTGCAGTGTTCCACCGATTCTATTCGAACTATGCTGATGTATCGACAAGGACAATTTTCGCAGATAAACATGCAAGTACGTAATGGATGTTCAATTTCTCAATATAGTTCATCGCACTCACACATTATACATCCGCTGTAAGGTTTCATACATTTACATTTTTTGGTGTCCCACAATATTGGTTCGCTAAATATTATGACGATACGTTGTGTACAACTTCCAGAAACATTGTTTATCATGTAGTGAAGACTATGTAATGAAGCCAAAATCGTGGCTAAAACTGAAATGTAGTTTGTTTATTATAACTTTTCTTCTTACTAACTAAATATAAAATATGAATCGGGATTGGAGGTGATGATCCTATCCTTCATATCTGGTAGATAATAAGCGAACTATTTTTATGCCGGCGCCTTGTTTGTATCAGTTACCCCGGCATCCGTCGAAGGATAAGATTCTATTAATGTTCCACGCACACGCGTTTCACCATTTTATAAAATGTAGAATTACGTAAACTATAGCTTTCCGTTGCGTACAACTTTCGTGGGTTCCACAGCCATAATAGTTTCCCAAGAGTATTTTTCCCAGCTAACACATAGTTCGAATTATGTTGTCGGATTCATTTTCATTTCACCCGACAATAAACGTCTCTGATCACTTCGTCATACGTAATGTATTTTAAACGCGCTTGAAGAGTCTTTAAATAATCTCGTTAACGAATTTCGCAGTCACGTGCCACTTTTTCATCGACCAGCCCGATCACAATAACTGAGGGTAGAGAGCTCAATAATGTGTTACATGTTCGTTTATATGTAATAAAAAACAAACGCACCCCTGTATCTTTCTGTCCCGCTTGGTCTTCACTACTTTGATTCTTATTACTTTTCATTATATTGCTTCTTAGTTATACTGTGCCGTTATTAAATTTTCGTATCACTTTCCCCTTTTTAATTCTTCTCCGGTTTTAATTAAAATGATGCTAATAGACACTCCTGCCCGCAAAGTACCGTTATAGTACGCTGCTCTCCGTACTCTACTAGACGCTGGTGATGAAAGTGCGTCGTTCAGCGGCACGTTAGTCTGGGTGCTTTATGTTTGAACTTCAAGCGCATAGTCTTCGAGTGGGACCCCTTTAGAGTTTGCCTTGCGCAGTCAGATTGGAGTTTATTTTGCCTTGTGGTGCTTCCGCTTTCCTTTAACGAAGGTTAAGCTCGATTCGGCACTCCGTACGACACTTGGCACCTCAGCACGCGGGTCGGAGCCACCTTCGCGACTAAGCGGAAGCCTTTGGACTGAGAGGTCTTGTGTTTTGCATATTGTTCATAAATTGTTGTTTTGGTATTAAATTGTCTGAGGTTTCTTACGGATTTCCCGGCGTTTGGCCTGTTGACTGGCCCGGGCTAGGTGTCGTTATTTTAAAAAGTCGGTCCTTGTTTTGGTTTAGTACGATTTTGGTTTACTGCCTGGTGGTTCTTGTAGTACGCTGGGTCCCTGTGGTTGTGTTGCATTTTGTATGGGGCTGTGTGCTCGGAGCCGTGGAGTACCATTTGTGTGAACTGCTTCACTGCGGAGTACTGATCGGGTCATTCTTGGTCCTCTGCTGTGAATGATTTTATTACAATTTTAAAGTAGGGGCGGGCAAACGCTGCACGTGGCTCATGAGCGCACGGCGCTGCACGTGTGCTGCTCGCTGGAATTGGGGAAGAGTACGGTGACATACCATACCACAGCGAAGTCCGCTGGCTTAGCCGCGGTAATGTACTCAAAAGATTTTTTGAGCTGAGCCCATAAATCAGTTTTTAAAGGACAAAGGAAGGTACGACAGCAAGTTAGAAGATCCAGAGTGAGTTGTCGACCTTGAATTTTTAGTGGTCATTACCGGACACATGAATGCATTGAACACAAGTTTTCAAGGAGAAAATCAGCAAATTTGTGAAATGGCTGAAAAGGAGCAAGCTTTCACTAGCAAGCTTGAGCTGTGGAAACGACAGCTCTCGACAAGGAACGCAGTGTATTTCCCTACTCTGTCTACTGTGCGAGAACAGAATTGCAAAGAATATGATTCCGTACTTAGTGCAATAAAAGAGCAATTTCTCAAGCGATTTGGGGATTTACCATATTTATCGCAAGTTTTTGAATGGTTCTCGAGACCATTTGCTGTTTCTGTAGATGATATTAATCTCATTTTGCCAATGAATTAATAGATCTACAGTGTAATTCTCGTCTGAGAGACAAATTACTTTTGGCAAGACGTGTAATACTTATCACGACTTTCCACAGCAAGAGTTTCCTCGTCTCCACCGTGAAGCCACGAAAATAATGTCAGTGCTTGGCTACACATACATACGTTTGTGAGAGATTTTTTTCTCTTATGAAAATTAATAAGTCTCGGTTAAGAGCAAACATCAGTGATGGAAAATTTACGTAACTGTTTGCGTTTGTCTGTATGCAAAAACATTGTTCCAGACATTAAACGTATTGTAAACTCCACCTGTGATAGATAAATAAAACGTATCGTAGGTAATAGGTACTCTTTCAAACCATGATTTCTTACAAGCACTCCTACTACTCTTATTCCTTCATTCAATAAAGCAAGCTAGGAAACTAAACGCATTGCAGAGAAAGGAACGGAGAGGGGAGGGGAGATAAGCGGGTGGCCAGCTTGCCCCTGTGTGTACGCAGAACACCTGTGAAGTGCACGCGTGCAAGTGCACCGCACACGTGCAGGATTCCTGCTCGCCCCTGTTTTAAAGTGACATTATCACTTAAATGATTTAATTCTTGTTGCGTTAGTTGCAACTTGGACACAGAGAAATTTAGCAGTGTAATTACGGAAGATTTAATAGTGGCACATGCCCCTTAATCTGTTTCGTAATCTGTTACTTAACGAAAGACCTTAAGCTCATAGTCATGTGATAAGATTTTCTTCAATTATTGTATTTTTATGTCATGTTATTGTTTTTTTTAATTTGCTGATCACTGGTGTACTGTTCCAAGTATTAAAATGTTTCAGGTAGCTATTACTTGGGTGGTACGCGCAGAACCGCAACGGAGAGAGTAGTTGCGTGTCCGTTGTTGGCGCGGCCTGGTGTCCGTTGTTTGTTTTGGTGCACCTGAGTTAAGTATTGTGTTGCCTCCTCCCTTGCGGCCCCTTCGTGTTCTTCTGGTAAACATTTCCTTCAACGCATTTCAGTTAATTTTATGCCAGTATTATTTTAATTTCTTACATTGGTAAAATTGTGCGGAGTTGATGTGCCATTGTAATTTCTTAAACTCCATTATGTGTGCCCTTCGTGATACATATTGTTTGTCATTTTAGATTTGAGTAAGCCAAATGTAATGTCTCATACAGTGTGTTACAAAAAGGTACGGCCAAACTTTCAGGAAACATTCCTCACACACAAAGAAAGAAAATATGTTATGTGGACATGTGTCCGGAAACGCTTACTTTCCATGTTAGAGCTCATTTTATTACTTCTCTTCAAATCACATTAATCATGGAATGGAAACACACAGCAACAAAACGTACCAGCGTGACTTTAAACACTTTGTTACAGGAAATGTTCAAAATGTCCTCCGTTAGCGAGGATACATGCATCTACCCTCCGTCGCATGGAATCCCTGATGCACTGATGCAGCCCTGGAGAATGGCGTATTGTATCATAGCCGTCCGCAATACGAGCACGAAAAGTCTCTACATTTGGTACCGGGGTTGCGTAGACAAGAGCTTTCAAATGCCTCCATAAATGAAAGTCAAGAGGGTTGAGGTCAGGAGGGTGTGGAAGCCAATTGGTCCGCCTCTACCATTCCATTGGTCACCGAATCTGTTGTTGAGAAGCGTACGAACACTTCGACTCAAATGTGCAGGAGCTCCATCATGCATGAACCACATGTCGTGTCGTACTTGTAAAGGCACATGTTCTAGCAGCACAGGTAGAGTATCCCGTATGAAATCATAACGTGCTCCATTGAACGTAGGTGGAAGAACATGGGGCCCAATCAAGACATCACCAGCAATGCCTGCCCAAACGTTCACAGAAAATCTGTGTTGATGACGTGATTGCACAATTGGGTGCGGATTCTCGTCAGCCCACAAATATTGATTGTGAAAATTTACAATTTGATCACGTTGGAATGAAGCCTCATCCGTAAAGTGAACATTGCACTGAAATGAGGATTGACACATTGTTGGATGAACCATTCGCAGAAGTGTACCTTGTACAGCAGCAACTTCTCTGACGCTGGCATTAGGGTTATCGTCAACTGCACGAAGAACTGCCTCGTCCATTGCAGGTGTCCTCGTCGTTCTAGGTCTTCCCCAGTCGCGAGTCATAGGCTGGAATGTTCCGTGCTCCCTTAGACGCCGATCAATTGCTTCGAACGTTTTCCTGTCGGGACACCTTCGGTCTGGAAATCTGTCTCGATACAAACGTACCGCGCCACTGCTATTGCCCCGTGCTAATCCATACATCAAAAGGGCATCTGCCAACTCCGCATTTGTAAACATTGCACTGACTGCAAACCGTGATGAACGCTAACCTGGTGATGCTACGTACTGATGTGATTGATGCTAGTACTGTAGAGCAATGAGTCGCATGTCAACACAAGCACCGAAGTCAACATTACCTTCCTTCAATTGGGCCAGCTGGAGGTGAATCGTGGAAGTACAGTACATACTGACGAAACTAAAATGAGCTCTAATATGGAAATTAAGCGTTTCCGGACACATGTCCCCATAACATCTTTTCTTTATTTGTGTCTAAGCGCCGGCCGCTGGTGGCCGAGCGGTTCTGGCGCTACAGTCTGGAACCGCGAGACCGCTACGGTCGCAGGTTCGAATCCTGCCTCGGGCATGGATGTGTGTGTTGTCCTTAAGTTAGTTAGGTTTAAGTAGTTCGAAGTTCTAGGGGACTTATGACCTCAGCTGTTGAGTCCCATAGTGCTCAGAGCCATTTGAACAATTTTTTGGGGTCTAAGGAATGTTTCCTGACAGTTTGGCCGTACCTTTTTGTAACACCCTGTATATCATGATGTACATGTGGCGCCCTTCATGCCTCCTTTCTTGTCCCTATCGGTACGCTGATCCCGTACTTGTGTTGGTATCCGACATCACATGTGACTGACCTCGTTTCAAATCACCATGATTCTGTATTAGTACCTATAATAAATAGTTAAATAAATATGTGGCATAAATAGAAATATATTCATTAAATAAATAGACAAGTATTACAAGGTAACGTCTGTACAGAATAACGTCGCCATTAGATGTGCGTCCGGTGGGGCATGCTTGGGGAGAGCAGGACCTGTATGGGAAATGCCGAGCGCTGGAGGGGAAGTGCCGTTCTGAACTGAAGCCAACAGTCATTTTTCGTAAATAGTAAGTGAGGTATCTCCACTTCCATACCCACATCTACATCATTCATCTGCAATTCATATTTAAGTGCTTGGCAGAGTGTTCATCGAACCACAATCATACTATTTCTCTACCATTCCACTCCCGAACAGCGCGCGGCAAAAACGAACACCTAAACCTTTCTGTTCGAGCTCTGATTTCTCTTATTTTATTTTGATGATCATTCCTACCTATGTAGGTTGGGCTCAACAAAATATTTTCGCATTCGGAAGAGAAAGTTGGTGACTGAAATTTCGTAAAATGGTCTCGCCGCGACGAAAAACGTCTTTGTTTTAATGACTTCCATCCCAACTCGCGTATCATATCTGCCACACTCTCTCTCCTATTACGTGATAATACAAAACGAGCTGCCCTTTTTTGCACCCTTTCGATGTCCTCTGTCAATCCCACCTGGTAAGGATCCCACACCGTGCAGCAATATTCTAACAGAGGACGAACGAGTGTAGTGTAAGCTGTCTCTTTAGTGGTCTTGTTGCATCTTCCAAGTGTCCTGCCAATGAAACGCAACCTTTTGCTCGCCTTCCTCACAATATTATCTGTGGTCTTTCCAACTGAAGTTGTTCGTAATTTTAACACCCAGGTACTTAGTTGAATTGACAGCCTTGAGAATTGTAATATGTATCGAGTAATCGAGTTCCAACGGATTTCTTTTGGAACTCATGTGGAACATCTCACACTTTTCGTTATTTAGCATCAACTGCCACCTGCAACATCATACAGCAATCTTTTCTAAATCGCTTTGCAACTGATTCTGGTCTTCGGATGACCTTACTAGACGGTGAATTACAGCATCATCTGTGAACAACCTAAGAGAAATGCTCAGGTTGTCACCCAGGTCATTTATATAGATCAGGAACAGCAGAGGTCCCAGGACGATTCCCTGGCGAACACCTGATATCACTTCAGTTTTACTCGATGATTTGCCGTTTACTGCTACGAACTGCGACCTTCCTGACAGGAAATCAGGAATCCAGTCGCACAGCTGAGACGATACCCCATAGGCCCGCAGCTTGATTAGAAGCCGCTTGTGAGGAACGATGTCAAAACCTTTCCGGAAATCTAGAAATACGGAATCAACTTGAGATCCCCTGTCGATAGCGGCCATTACTTCGTGCGAATAAAGAGCTAGCTGCGTTGAACAAGAACGATGTTTTCTGTAACCATGCTGATTACTTATCAATAGATCGTTCCCTTCGAGGTTTTAATACAGTATATGCTCCAAAACCCTAACGCAAACCGACGTCAGTGATGTAGATCTGTAGTTCGATGGATTACTCCTACTGCCCTTCTTAAACACTGGTGCGACCTGCGCAATTTTCCAATACGTAGGTACAGATCAATCAGTGAGCGAGCGGTTGTCTACATATTGACCACTCAGAAAGAACTCTCGCTTCTACTCTGATTAGTACTGTACCTAAAACAAATTCTGCTGAAAACACACGGACATGTCCATCCGCTCGATACAATTTGAAACGAGACTCGTCCGACCAGGCAAAATGTATTCACGGCACACTCGTGAGATGGTCGTATGCGAAAACCCCCACTTAATCACTACCTCGGAGATGCTGCATCCCAGCGCTCGTGCGCCGACTATAACTACGTTCAAACTCACTTAGATCTTTTATGTAAAACATTCTCTGTTTTCTTGTCGCGTCAATTGGGGATAAAATCCCAAGCTTTCGACGATATCCTCCATCGCCATCGTCAGGAGCAACTGACTGTCTTCACTGCTGCTTTGGTAGCCTTTTATAGCCCGTGGACGGCTTCTCATTGCTCGGCTTGTGATTGGTCGGCGATTACGTACTATTGTTGCAGACGGTGTTACTGTGTGCACCGGTGGCGCCACCGCTTCCGTTGGAAGGTAAACCTTGGAAGGAACTTTCAAATAACTTCCGGGAATTCAGCCAGGTAACACTTTCAGCGACCGCTGATATTTCGGCGGGAGAACACCCCGCCATTTTCGATCCACCCGAACATTCGTTTTACGATGGAGGTGGAAGAGGATGGTTGCTTTCCCTTTCTTCACGTGTTGGTTAGGAGGAAGGATGATGGATCATTGGGACATGGAGTCTACAGGAAACGTACTCACACGGGCTTGTACTAACAGGCTAATAGTTGTCACCATCAGGCTCAGCGTGAAGGGGTACTTCGTACCTTGGTCCACAGGGCACATGTCGTTTCTGACGCTGAGACTTTGCCTGCTGAGCTGTCCCAGCTTGAAGTTACATTTCGTCAAAATGGTTATAGTGATAGATTGAACGTGCGATGCGCTATCGACCAACTGTACATCGGGTGATTGATGATAATTCTGAGTCAACACCTAAGTCTACTGCCTTTTTGCCTTACGTAGGAAACACGTCCAACAAGATCGGTCGTATTTTACGAAAATACGATGTTTTTCGACCTCCATCTAAAATTAGAGCGCTTTTGAGTTCCGTTAAGGATTATCTTGGACTGCGTGAGGCGGGTGTATATCGTATTCCTTGTAGCTGCAACATGACATATATTGGCCAAACTATCAGGACCATGGAGGACCGATGTACTGAGCATAAACGGCACACACGATTACAGCAGCCAAGTAGATCTGCTATTGCCGAACATTGCTTGGATACTAGTCACCCCATGTTATATAATAACACCGAGATATTGGCATGCACGTCCAGCTATTGGGACAGTGTTATTAGGGAGGCAGTGGAGATTAAATTAGCGAGCAACCTCGGTAACAGGGATGGAGGTTTTTGTCTAAACTCTTTTTGGAATCCGGCTCTCTCCCTTGTCAAAAAACAGAGGGACAGTCAGTGGTAATTCACCTGAGAATTCTTAGTCTCAATATCGATATCTCTGACTTTGGTCATCTTAGGTGACATTAGTGTTCAGTGTGTGTCTTATCTTTGCTGCTTCAGTCCGAGGACCGAGGTTTTGAATTTGCATGTACGTCGCCTGTCCGTTGCAGTTTGTCATTAAAATGGAGTGGTGTTCTCCCACCGAAATATCGGCGGTCGCTGAAACTTTTACCTGGCTGAATTCCCGGAAGTAAATTGAAAGTTGTATACTCTCTTTGCATCAAGCGCTCGTTTCCATGCACAGCTCAGATTGTATCCGCTATCGCGATTAATGTTCTTTTGGGGCATGGGACAGAATTTTTGTTTCATCGAACAATATTTTATGTTTGTTCATGAGGCTGTGCTCCGCAATTCCCGATTTCTCCAGTTCTCTATTTTTAATATGACGTTGGTGTTCTGCACAGCGGTCGGAAACGGTACGAGTCGTCTAACCTATATAATTGTTCCCACACTCACAGGGGATATTATATACTCCAGGGACCCGGAGGCCGAGATTGTCCTTAACAAGGCGCATCATCTCCTTAATTTTCTTAGGAGGGCGAAAAATCGGCCTTATACCCGGTCTACGCAGGACTCTTCCTATTTTTCTGGAAATCGCGCCACAAGAAGGAAGAACCGCAATAGGTGTTTCATCCTGTAAGTGTGCAGAATTTTCACGTTCCCGTTTTTTTTTTTTTTTTTTTTTGAGAACGCTGCCTTTATATCGCGTGCACTATAGCCATTCTTTCATAACACGTACTTGAGACGGTTAATCTCGGACCTTAAGTGGTTCTCGTTAGAAACAGTTTTTGCTGTATATACCAACGTGTTCAAAACGGCTCTCTTCTGAGCAGTCTCCCTTCCTTCTGCATCTCAACAGTTCAACAGTGAACTGTATGTTCGAATGTATCCTGTTCATGTGTTCCACGAATTGTTCGAGAGCTTCTGCGCCGTGTGGCCAGATCGTAAACGTATCGTCAACATACCGATAAAATAAGGATTTAATTCACGTTCCTCAAAATTCTCCATAAAAAAAGTTAGCCAGTGATGGAGACAACGCCATACCGTCCGTAATTTCATAAAATTGGAACCATACAAGAAGTAGGTGGTCGTCATCACGTGCCGGAACAACTTTATACAGGGTGTTACGAAAAGGTACGGCCAAACTTTCAGTAAACATTCCTCACACACAAAGAAAAGATGTTATGTGGACATGTGACCGGAAACGCTTAATTTCCATGTTAGAACTCATTTTAGTTTCGTCAGTATGTACTGTACTTCCTCGGTTGACCGCCATGATTTCATACGGGGTACTCTACCTGTGCTGCTAGAACATGTGCCTTTACAGGCACGACACAACATGTGGTTCATGCACGATGGAGATCCTGCACATTTCCGTCGAAGCGTTCGTACGCTTCTCAACAACAGATTCGGTGACCGATGGATTGGTAGAGACGGACTAATTCCATGGCCTCCATGCTCTCCTGACCTCAACCCTCTTGACTTTCATTTATGGGGGCATTTGAAAGCTCTTGTCTACGCAACCCCGGTACCAAATGTAGAGACTCTTCGTGCTCGTACTGTGGACGGCTGTGATACAATACGCCATTCTCGAGGGCTGCATTAGCGCATCAGGGATTCCATGCGGCGGAGGGTGGATGCATGTATCCTCGCTGACAGAGGATATTTTGAATATTTCCTGCAAAAAAGTGTTTGAAGACACGCTGGTACGTTCTGTTGCTATGTGTTTCCATTTCATGATTAATGTGATTTGAAGAGAAGTAATAAAATGGGCTCTAACATGGAAAGCAAGCGTTTCCGGACACATGTCCACATAACATATTTTCTTTCTTTGTGTGTGAGGAATGTTTCCTAAAAGTTTGGCCATACCTTTTTGTAACACCCTGTAGTTTCAGAAGGAAAAAGATCCGCCAGCATGTTCAAAGTGTCATCCACAGGACCTTTTGTGAACAGCGATACCACATCCAGGCTGACTAAAATGTCATTTCGACCAACTCTAATCTATTTGACTCCTTAATGAACATCTGGGCGTTTTTGATGTCATGTTGACACCGGCCGACTATAGGCGTCATCAACTCTGTTAGGTATTTGCCCAGCTTGTAAATAGGAGAACCAATTGCACAGTCAATAGGTCTCATGGGAACATTATCCTTGTGGATCTTTAGTAGTCCGTACAACCTGGGCAGTCTAGGAGCTCGGACTCTAAGATTTTTTGTAACATCGTCTGGCAGCCCGGAATTCTTCAGTAACTCCGTGGTTTTTCTGCTGTACGTCAAAGCTGTGTCCCGTCAAAGACATTCATACGTACTGTCCTCCAACAGTGATGTCATTTTACTGTGATATTCGGTAGCATTAAGGACTACGGTGACATTTCTATTGTCTGCTGGTAATAATGTAAGATCTTCATCCTTCCGAAGTAAACGGAGCTCCGCCCTCTCCTCTCTACTGATATTAGATCTGGGAGGCTTAGCTGAGGCCAAAAAGGGACTAGTAACAAATGGTTCAAATGGCTCTGAACACTGTGGGACTTAACTTCTGAGGTCATTAGTCCCCTATAACTTAGAACTACTTAAACCTAACGAACCTAAGGACATCACACACATCCATTCCCGAGGCATGATTCGAGCCTGCGACCGTAGCGGTCGCACGGTCCCAGACTGTAGCGCCTAGAAGCGCTCGGCCACTCAGGCCGGCGACTGGTAACAAGTCTCACTTCGTCGGCGTCCTCCTGTGGAAGATGCCGCACCGCCTGTTCTACTCCACTGATGAGATCCACGATGGTGATAGTACCCGGTACAGGGGCAAAATTCAAACCTTAATTAAGGGCCGAGATGGCTCCTTTGTCCAGGTTATTGATGGACAGGTTGACGACAGTGCGTGCTTTTTCGTACGATGACTCTGATCTTTGCATAGCTGCAAGACGGTTAAGGGGGGTTGGACGTCAAACTTCATGTTTAGAATAAACACTAATTTTGTAGTTAATTACCTCAATTTTTACCACAGTTTTTAATAGATTTGGAAAATTCTAGAGTTTCATACACCTTTAAGTACGGTTTGTATGCTGTGCAAAATTCATCGAACCATCTCTCTTACTTATGAAGAAAAGTGTACCTATAGCAACAAATGCTGACATTACTAAGTGAAAAAAATCATGAAATTTTACATGTAAAAAAAATTACATCGTTATGTTTTCGATCGAAGGGTTAAAATGGGTGGTAAGAGAGCCAAAAAATATTTTGAAAAATGTGAGGCAATGTATAACGCGCTACCCTGTCATTCACGGTAATTCTCTCATTCATATTCTCATGGGATCGAGACTTGTCAGTGCCAACACTTTTTTTTAGTTTTTTTTATATGATTTATCTATAATGTTTTTATAAGTTCTTTTCTGGGTAGCATTTTAAGTCTAGAACTTTCGAAACAGGCTAATGCTAGTGCTGTTCACGTAGGAGGTTAAACGGGAGATTTCTTTGCTCACAAACATGCCACGACCACAAATTATGGTTCGAAACACGCTATTTCACTAGTACGTTCACTTAATGTGTGCATAGGTACGGCAAACTATATAACCAAAATGTGGTAGTGTGAAAACTGTGAAATACTGCACAAATCCTAGACGGAATTTGACAAATCGGTACTCACCGGGTACTCTCAGCTCCCCCGACTATAA
The DNA here is from genome assembly GCF_023897955.1 of Schistocerca gregaria. NCBI lineage: Eukaryota > Metazoa > Arthropoda > Insecta > Orthoptera > Acrididae > Schistocerca > Schistocerca gregaria. The sequence goes on along the minus strand of NC_064928.1, from coordinate 208,431,456 downwards.
AGGTATAGTTGCAGAGTTCGAAAATATCAGCCAGATAGCTCCAAAACAAAGGTTTACAGGCCCTTAACCTAGGTTTCGATATTTCTGAAAATATTTTCTTCAGAAGGAATGGGCCTTGTTACATCACATGGTGATACATTAGATTAGCTGATGCCAGCGGCTTTTGTCACCTAATCTGATGTACCATCATGTGATGTAACAAGGCTCACTCATTCTGAAGAAGATATTTTCAGAAATATCGAAACCTAGATCAAGGGCTAATAAACGTTTGTTGTTGTAGGTGGCTGGCTGATTTTCTCAACCTCTTCAGATTTACAAAAATGGTTCAAATGGCTCTGAACGCTATGGGACTTACCTTATGAGGTCATCAGTCCCTTAGAACTACTTAAACCTAACTAACCTAAGGACATCACAAACATCCATGCCCGAAGCAGGATTCGAAACTGCGATCGTAGCGGTCGCTCGGTTCCAGACTGTAGCGCCTAAAACCACTCGGCCAAAAAATGGTTCAAATGGCTCTCAGCACTATGGGACTTAACATCTGAGGTCATAAGTCCCCTAGACTTAGAGCTACTTAAATTTGACTAACCTAAGGACATCACATGCATCCATGCCCGAGGCAGGATTCGAACCTGCGACCGTATCAGCAGCGCGGTTCCAGACTGAAGCGCCTAGAACCGCACGGCCACATCGGCCGGCTCACATTTACACAGCTGCTGTTTCGCAGCCGTGTTTAAGATTTTGGGAGGTATAGTTTCTCTTGTTTGAGAGTTATAGCGAGCAGTTCTTGAGAGGTCTAGACTAGAGATCTAAACGCACAGAGCGCCACTATTTGAGATCTGGCCCCACCTCGGACAGTGCTGGCGAGGTGTCCCTCCGCGCTGTGTACACAACACCCAGCACTAGCAAAAGCGTGTAGACCTAGCATTAAAGTGGAATCTTGTCTTCTGTGGGGCTACCCTGAGTGATTCCACCAGGGAGCTAATCTGATAAATGCCTCTATGTTTTCGCGCCATGTCCTTATCCCGGAGTGAATTTGGACATAACGCGTGCATCTGAACTGCCCTAGCGGCAGTTAGCACAGTCGGACCGCACAATCAGATTTCCTTACAGCCTGAAGTGACGACAGCCTGTTTACAATTCCTCACTCTTGCTGCCAGACAAGAAAGTCACACACAACCCGTCATTAAGGTGCAATTAGCGATTAATTACCTTCGAAGCGAGTGACTTATAAGTGCGTCCCCGTTTCTTAGGTACAAGATGATGGATAACACGCCGCCTCGTATGTCTGTAATTACCACGCACCATGAGAGATGCCGAGCTCATAAAAACAACTGCCTCGGTCTCTTAGAAACGAGCTGCCGTGTAGCAGAGGCTTCCCAAAACACTTTCACGTCTTCTCAAGGTATCAACTAGACTGGAACGCATTTCTTTCGCCGTCAATATTCTTTTTCCGTAGAAACTAATATTTTATTGAGATCTAGTCGTCTTAACTTCAGGAAGTTGAGGAAAATTTGTTGAGTATGGTACCGACTCATAACTATACTGGAGAAACCAAAGTTTTGGCAACGATTACAGTGGCCTCTTTTTGGGTCAGTGGACCCAGAAGAAAGTTGGTCTCTCCAGTAAACTTTTTACATTATGACGCGGTACCGTAATGAGGAAACTTTTACGGCAACTGACTCTGGCCGCAGAAGCCTACGAAGATAAATTAACAGGAGGAAATTCGGATGCAAGCTTTATTGTAAACAAGAAAATAGAAAACAATATCACAGATACTGAAAGAATTTCACACTGTGGAGTAGCGAGACTTGATTTTAAGATAAAGTCGATGTGATTCTTCATATGTTCTTTAGAAATTGTTCAAAATATTTCGCAGTGTTGCATGTCCCATCGGATGATCAGTTACTTCTCTTCTTGTGATGATATATTAAAGTTCGTTTATTTTGTACAGTCATTGTGTAAATTCCTCCCACCTTCCAGCGCTCCCTTTCTTTCATAGTAATGGCTTGTCGTCTAAGACTTTGATGTTCATTCAGTTACTTCTATCTTCTCAACGATATCTTTAAGTTTGTTTAATTTTCCCTCTGTTTTCCCAATCATTATGCATAACTGAATAACTCTACTCCTTTTGGAGTGTTGCATTATCTTTTTAAGTCAAAGGTACTTCAGCCATGCTGCAGTTCGTGTTGGTGCTGTTTGTAGGTTTCCGTCCTCTGTTGGCGGCCACACCGTATCGTTTAGTTGACATGGTTGCTGTTGTTTGTCTTCTCGTGTTAACTGGCGCCACTTGGTTTCGCAAACGTTGCCTGTCCGCTAGTGGCAGCAGCGGCGGGTATCGCTATGTAGTAACTGTGGTCCTGTCTTTGGGGCGACGTCATTGTTTTTCCGGGGTGTGTGAGTGGTCCGGTCCGGTTGGGGACTCAGATGGAGCCAGGTCCATGCGGCGCCAGATCACGCCGGGACTGCTGGCGGTGCGCATGGACTGCCGGATGGAAGGCCTGTGGTCACGAGGGTGCACGACCTCGTCGTAAGCCGGAGCCTTCAAGGTTTGAGTGCCTTTGGATTCAAGTAGAGAAACCTCCACCATTGTGAAATCTCGCGATCTTCCAGTGACTTGGCTTCGTGCTGCTGCTCGTAGTGTCGCCGAGGCGAAGAGCAGCGAGTGGAGTGCTTGGGGAAGGCGGATCTGATTAGCTTTCCTGGACTTCTAATGACTATTTATTGCATTTAGTTTGTTACTATTTGTTAAGTTCAACCGGAGTTGATTTTTTTTTTTACTGTATGTAGCGGCAATGTACGTTTCCTCGCCTTGCCGCTGCTGTCCGGTGAGGCGTGCAGTTTTCACAGATTTCTTGATTGTAGGTTGATTGGCGATTCTTCTACTCTGGTGGTAGGGATTACTTTCTCGTTCCGGGCGCTTTAAGCGCAGTATTCTGTGAGCGACGTCTAGACCGCTGGTTCCAGCTTTGGTGTATTTATTAGACATTCGTTAGACTGCCACGAGTCTGTGCTACCATCTTGTGAAGTGAATGCAACTCTTGGCTGCCTATCTCATTGTTCGCGAATGTTATTTGTGGCAACTACTCAGAGGTCGATTCCAGGAGTATCGTCTGTGACTGGCCCATGTGTTTTATCATTGTATTATTTATTGTAATACCTTGACATACGCCGGCCGGAGTGGCCGAGCGGTTCTAGGCGCTACAGTCTGTAACCGCGCGACCGCTACAGTCGCAGGTCCCGAATCCTGTCTCGGGGATGGACGTGTGTGATGTCCTTAGGTTAGTTAGGTTTAATTAGTTCTAAGTTCTACGGGACCTCAGAGCCATTTGAACCAGCCTTGAGGTACCTACTTTAAAGGTTATGTGTGTTTCTAAATTTTTTATATAATTGCTATTCTTGGCGTTACAGCAGGTTTAAATGGTTGCTCTACCAAGTTTACCATCATTTTGTCTCACCCGTTTGGTGATCAGTTGCCTGACTTTTTAAATTAATGCTGTTTTACAGTATGTTTGTTAAATGTTTTTATAATTGACATTCTTGGCGTTAAAGGCCTTCACCCGTGACTGTATTTACTTGTCTTAAAATTCTGATTGGGATCACATCGGCTTCTTTTTAAGACATTATTTGCTGTGTCTGTATTTTATACTCATTTGGTAAATTATAATTCACTGAAAGCACTATTAATTACACAGTTGTTTATTCCTTCATTAATAATGGGTGATATCTTTATTTATTGCTGAGTGTGTAGTAACAGTTTTAAAATAAATGTATGTAATTGCAAAAGCGAGCCAATAGTAACTGATTACGGTCCCACCCACAATCCTTACCGAATTCTGCCTTCCTTAAGTACCAGGTTTCTGAAAATGTTGTACATGGCTGCACGTTCAGAGACCGTGAATAGTTACAACTGAAAGGAAAACAGCCCTCGGTCACTATTTTGATCGAATTAACCGGGTTTCAACACTGCTGGGAGTGTCTTCCTCAGAATTTAAATCAAAGAATGGTCTATATCCTATAACATGGTCACAGAATTATGATTAAAAACGTATGATATCATACGTTTTTAGTGATAATTCTGTGACCATGTATGATATCATGTATGATATCATACGGTTTTAGTGATAAGTCTGTGACCATGTTATCGAATATAGACCATTCTTTGACTTACATTCTGAGGAAGACACTCCTAGAAGTGTTGAATCCCCGGTTAATTCGTTAAAACTAGTGACCGATGGCTGTTTTTCTTTCAATTGTACCAGGTTTCAGTAATTTCGCCAGCATCATACACACACGTCGGCCTGGAATCTCATTGAGTGGTGTAGAATTTTCTCCTGTGGTGAATCCCACTTCGAGCAGGCCCCTATCACTAGCGAACACGAGTCTGAAGAATTCCCGGACAGCAGTGGCGTACCTGCCTGGCTGTCGCCCTCCACACAACCCAGCAACTTGGAGTGATTGTCAGGGGTGCCATGGCGGGACTCCTTTGGTTGTCATCCACATCACCCTTACAGCTCAGCGACAAGCCGACGTATTGTACGTCCCGTTTTCTTGCCCTACAGGGCAAGCCATCCTGGGCTTAGCTTTCAGCAAGATAACGCCCGCATGCACACGGTGGCAGTTGTCTTCGTGTTTGTCAAACCCTACATTGGCCAGCAAAGCTGTCAGATCCCTCCCCAACTGGGAACGTTGGAGCATTATTTGCAGGGCCCTCCGACCAGCTCGGGAATTTGACGATCTAAAGTGCCATTTGGACAGAATTTGCTACTGAAACCCTCAGGACGGCATTCCACAACTCTGTCAGCCAATGCCAAGCCAAATAACAGCTTTCATAAGGGCCATAGGTGGCCCAACTCGTTATTCAAAAACTTGTAAATTGGCTGTCTAGGTTTTTTTATTGGTAACGCCGCCGCCACGTAGTGCTCTGTATGAAAATCACTGGCTGTGCCGTGTGCAGTCTATGGCTGGTTTGCATTGTTGTCTGCCATTGTAGTGCTAGGCAGCCGGAGCTGGATGCTAACAGCGCGTAGCGTTGCGCAGTTGGAGGTGAGCCGCCAGCAGTGGTGGACGTGGGGAGAAAGATGGCGGAGTTTTGAAATTTGTAAGACTGGATGTCATGAACTGATATATATATTATGACAATTAAGGTAAATACATTGTTTGTTCTCTATTAAAATCTTTCATTTGCTAACTATACCTATCAGTAGTTAGTGCCTTCCGTAGTTTGAATCTTTTATTTAGCTGGCAGTAGTGGTGCTCGCTGTATTGCAGTAGTTCGAGTAACCAAGATTTTTGTGAGGTAAGTGATTTGTGAAACGTATAGGTTAATGTTAGTCAGGGCCATTCTTTTGTAGGGATTTTTGAAAGTCAGATTGCGTTGCGCTAAAAATATTGTGTGTCAGTTTAAGCACAGTCTTGTAAAAATTGTTCAAAGGGGACGTTTCAAACTGTTCAAATGCGTGTGAAATCTTATGGGACTTAACTGCTAAGGTCATCAGTCCCTAAGCTTACACACTACTTAACCTAAATTATCCTAAGGACAATCACACACATCCATGCCCGAGGGCGGACTCGAACCTCCGCCGGACCAGCCGCACAGTCCATGACAGCAGCGCCCTAGACCACTCGGCTAATCTCGCGCGGCAACAACTCGATATTGGTTTGCACATTCTGTAGCTCGTTCTCTTGATTAAATTACGCAGTTTTTCTTAAATTGTAATCGTTTGTCTATACATACACGTCACATCTGCCGATTTGCATCGTACTCTCCATCAAAGTGTAGAAGAAGGGCCAGTTGGTGGTCACAGACAACATGTGGCCTTGCGTTATTTTGTTGAAAGACACCGTAATGGACTCCTTGGAGCCAGCACATAGCAATTCTTGGGTCATCTGTCTTCTGATTTGATGCGGCCCAACACGAATTCCTCTGCTGCGCCAACCTTTTCATCAGGTCGAATAGATTTTGTTGTTTTTTACAAAGTGCTACCACATTTGAATATACAGCCCGTGAATGTGGAATTACCAGCAAATGTAGCTCTAATAAAAGTGTGGAAAAAACAATATATATATATACTGCAATGCTTTCACATGGGTAAAAAAACGAAGAGAAAAATAACCGCTCCTGTGTAGTGGCATGACAGACGCGATGCGACTACATGAGTATACTCAGTAATCGTTTTCCCTGTAATCAATCTTCCACGGCCGAAGGCGGGTGGACTTTTAATGAGGGACAGAACACTGATGGCCGCTGCTTAATTCAGGTCTAATAGCACGACACAGCGGCTGCCTCCTCAATTACTGCAACCAGTGTGTCATGAAGCCGCTGCTCTCGTCCCAGGACTGGACTTAACTGTGATTACGAAACACGGCAGAGCTGTTCTCTCTCGTCGCCTCACACAACAGTAGTTCATCGGACAGCGAAATTAGTCTCCCCCAGGAGGCATCGCACTGGTAAGGTGTAACAGTGTCTCTTAGCTACAGAAAGACCATAGTTCGGCGAGGAAGAGAATTTATCCCGACGTGCCATAATCAGCGGACCTACAAAATTTCGAGAACTTAATTGCTGCCATTCTACCATTGTCCCAAATAGTCCCAGATGTACAGTATTTAACAATCATTTTCTGAGCATTGCTGGTGAATTGAATAATTTTTAGTTTCTACACGAAATCATATAAATTTCTTGGTAAATGCCTTTCCGAGATTGATGTCTGAAATATTCCTATGTGACAACAGACAAGGATATTGAGTCAGTAATTAAACCACTGAAGACTAATGACCCTCATGGTTATGATGGAGTGTCTTGCAGAATATTAAAGTCCTGTGCTGCACATGTTAGCCCTGTATTTAGCCATATTTGTAGTTTTTACTTTAGGAATGGTCAGTTTCCTGAGAGATCAAAGTACTCAGTAGTAAAGCCGCTTCATAAAAATGGAGAAAGGGATAATGTAGATAATTTTATACCTATTTCTATGCCATCAGTGTTTGCAGAAGTTATTGAAAAGACTGTGTATGTAAGGATCTTATATCACACAATTTGCTATCAAATGTACAGTTTTCTTTAGAAGTCGTTAAACACTGAAAATGCTATATTCTCTTTTCTCTGTGAGGTACGGGATGGGCTAAGGTATTTGAACTAAGGTATTTGATTGTGTTGATCACAAAATATTGCTCCAGAAGTTGGATCATTACGGAATATAGGGAGTACCTCACAATTTGTTCATCTCTTACTTTAGCAAAAGACAGCAAAAGGTCATTATTCACAGTGTTGATAACGGCTGTGATGTGGGGACTGAGTGGGGTACTGTCAAATGGGGGTGTCGCAGGGATCAGTGTTGGGGCCACTCCTGTTGCTTATTTATATAAATGACATGCCCTGGAGCATTACGGGTAACTCTCAAATATTTCTGTTTGCTGACAAAACTAGCTTGTTAGTAAAGCACGTGATGTGCAACATTGGCTGGGTTTCAAATAGTGCAGTTAGTGACCTATGTTTATGGCTTGTAGAAACTCAACTAAAGCTAAATCACAGTAAGACTCAGTTTTTACAGTTTCCAACACACAATTCAACAAAACCTGAAGTTTTAATTTCAGAGAACGGTCATATGGTTAGTGAAACTGCACAGTTCAAATTTCTAGGTGTTCAGAAAGATAGTAAGCTGTCGTGGAAAGCCCATGTTCAGGATCTCGTTCAAAGACTTAATACTGCCATTTTCACTATTGGAACGGTATCAGAAGTGAGTGATCGTTCCACACGATAATTAGTCTATTTTGCTTATTTTTATTCGCTTATTTCGTATGGTACTATATTTTGGGGTAACTCTTCCAATTGTAAAAAGCTATTTTTGGCTCAGAAACCTCATGAACCTCTTGTCGACCCCTGTTCACGATTCTGGATATTTTCGAACGGTATCAGAAGTGAGTGATCGTTCCACACGATAATTAGTCTATTTTGCTTATTTTTATTCGCATATTTCCTATGGTACTATATTTTGGGGTAACTCTTCCAATTGTAAAAAGCTATTTTTGGTTCAGAAACTTCATGAACCGCTTGTCGACCCCTGTTCACCATTCTGGATATTTTGACATTGGCCTCTCAATGTATATATTCCTTACTGTCATTTCTTGATAAAAATATCAGCTTATTCCCAAGAATAAGTAGCTTTCACTCGGTTAATACTCGGCAGAAATCAAACCTGCATTTGGATCGGACTTCCTTAACTCTTGTGCAAAAAGGTGTGCAGTATACTGGTGCATCCATTTTCAGTAAGGTAGCACTCGAATTCAAAAATCTTAGCAGTAATCCACGCATTTTCAAATCGAAACTGAAGAGTTTCCTCATGGGCCACACCTTCTATTCTGTCGAGGAGTTCGTTGAATAATTAAGCTGATTCTTATTGTACTGTTGATTGGTTTACTTAAACTTATGGACTGACTTTTTTCGGATTCATAAACATTTATTTTATCTGTTATTACTTTTATGTTCTAATTTCATGCACTTACACGTTCCATGACCTTGGATATTTGCTCCTCAATTTGGTCCTACGGAACTTGACGTGTAAATAAAAAAATAACATGTCATTTATGGGATTAACATCAGATGATGTAGTGGGCAAGTCGACGTTCCACACAATGCCAGATTGCTCGTCAAATCAAAAACGTATGCATATAACTGTTGTCATCTTGAAATTCGGAAGTGACCAAAGCGTACTCTCCATCAAAGTGTAGAAGAAGGACCAGCTGGTGGTCACAGGCATAATGTGGTCTTGCATTATCTTGTTGAAATGCACCGTAATGGACTCCTTGGACACAGCACATACCCGTCCTTGGGTCATCTGCCTTCTGACTGATTTGATGCGGCTCGCCACGAATTCCTCTGCTGCGCCAACCTCTTCGTCTCAGTGAAGCACTTACACCCAGCTTCATCAATTATTTGTTGGATATATTCCAGTCTCTGGTTTTCGCTACAGCTTTTACTCATACAGCTTCTTCGCTACAGCTTTGACTCTCTATGGCTTCATCAAGTACCAAGGAAGTAGCTGCTTCCTGTCTTAGCGCGAATCCTATCATCCCGTCTCTTCTCCTTGTGAATGTTTGCAACGTATTCCTGTCCTTGACGATTCTGTGAAGAATCTCCTCAATTCCAATCTTATCAGTCCACCTAATTTTCAACATCTTTCTTCAGCACCACATGTCTCTCTTTTTCAAGTTTTCTCACAGTCCGTCATTAAGTTTCATACAATGCTATAGACCAAAGACACAATGTCAGAAACTTCTTCTCCTTCCAAGTCAGTAAAACTCCTAACGTCATCTGCGTTGTGGTCCCTATTCAAATGGTTCAAATACTACCTCTGAGCACTATGGGATTTAACATTTGAGGTCATCAATCCCCTAGAACCTAGAACTACGTAAACCTAACTAACCTAAGGATACCACAAACATCCATGCCCGAGGCAGGATTCGACCCTGCGACCGCAGCGGTTGCGCGGTTCCAGACTGAAGCGCCTAGAACCGCTCGGCCACTCCTGCCGGCTGTGGTCGCTGTTTTTTTATGTTAAGCTCATCTGCTACGTCTCATTGCTTTCGTCTTTCCTCGATTTACTCTCGATGCTTAGTGTGCCTTCATAGCAGCATGGGGCAGCCCCCTGGTCTAAGGCGCCTTGCCACGGTCCACGCACCTCCCCCAGTCGGAGGTTCGAGTCCTCCCTCGGGAACGGTGTGTGTGCTGTCCGTAGCGTAAGTTAGGTTATGTTAGATTAAGTAGTGCGTAAACTTACGGCCTGATGACCTCAGCAGTTAGGTCCCGTAAGACCTTACCACAAATTTGCAAAATTTCCAATTTCCTTCATTATTTTCCTCAGTTTAACAGGAAAAGCAGTTCTTCTCAGTTTCGCTGAGGGAAGCAACCTCATTAGCGAATCTTATGACTGAAATCCTATCTGCAGTTTTAACCTCTTCCTGAACCTTTGCTTTATTTTAGTCGGACCGCGCGGCTCCCCTCGTCGGAGGTTCGAGTCCTCCCTCGGTCGTGTGTGTGTGTGTGTGTGTGTGTGTGTGTGTGTGTGTGTGTCGTCCTTAGCGCAAGCTCGATTAAGTAGTGTGTAAGGTTAGGGACCGATGACGTCAGCAGTTTGCTCCATAAAACCTTACCACAAATTTCCATTTCTATTTTCGTCACTGCCTTTTCGATGACGGTATTTAACAGGACTCGGCGAAAGAATACCTCCTGGTATTCCACTCAATGTAATCCGAGCACTTCTTCCACGCTATCTATTCTTATTATTTCATCTGGGTTCTTATACAAATAGCGTACTGCCTTTCTTTCCCTGTAACCTACATCTATTTTCTGAGAATTTCGAACATCTTGCGCTATTATACAGTGTCGAAATATTTTTGGTGTTCAACAAATGCCATGAATGTGTGTCGAATTTTCTTAGTCGTGCTTCCATTCTGAAGTGCAACATACGATCTGTTTCTGTAGCCTTTATCTTCCCGAAAACCAAACTGATCGTCGTATTTTCTTGTCAGCAAAATTAGGTTAATTGGCTGTTGTGCTAACTGTGCCATAGTTCTCGCACTTATCTGATCTCTTGTCTCCGGAATTGTACGGATGGTATTTTTCCGAAAGTCTGATGGCCTATCTCCAGACTTATAGATCCCACAAACTAATTTAATTAGTCGTTTGGCTGGCATTTCCCCCAATCATTTTAGAAATTCCGAAAGAAACTTATCTATAATTTCCGACTTAACTTGTCGCTTTGGAGGTCATCCAAAGGTCTCTTAATCTCTAGTACTGGGCACCCTATGTTTTCCACACCGACTCCCATTTCTTCTCCTTTTAGGAGTAAGAAGCGAGGTCTTAGAAAAAGTTCGTAGGTTCTACGAAAGTTCAATATATACGTACTACTGGTCAACACTGCTGGCGAGTCAGGGTACGAGATTTGTCACACTTGTGTATAAGCTATAACCGCTATGAAGATTTTCTCTGCCGAAAAGGACGATAGCTTGGGGTTTGACAAGAAATACTTTTGACCTCGGCGCAATAGTTAGGAACATTTGAACAGGTGTGATGTGTTCTGTCGAGTCCATAACTACGAGCTCCGACAATGTTATGTTTTAGAGTGGTAAAACGGCAAATTTCTCATTAATGATTTCTTTACCGTAAGTTATGACTGAAGACTTGTACATTTTTACAAAAAGAATGATAAATTTTTTACTGCAAGTCGACACTTACAAAATCTCTGAGGATACGCTTCTGAAATCTGACGTTATTAATTGTGAGACTGTGTTTTTTTTGTGTTAAGACATTTCTAAAACAAAGGAGCACTTTGATGGAATAATTCTCGACCACGGTATTCAGATAATTTCTTGCATGAAATAAAGAAAAAATCTGTTGGGGCCATCAAACTGGTGCCATCATCTCTTCCCACTTGGCCTCTCACTAAGGAAAGCTGTATCAAGCTATATTAATTATGCATTTAGAGACATTCAGTCAGTAACAATAGGCTTACTTTTATTTTTCAGCTGGGTGCCGCCGTCAGAATTTTTTAAGTGGAGCCGATAAATGGAATCGTCTTATGAGCTTATAAAAGCTTCTACCATTAGCGTTTTCCTCTTGTAAAGAATTACTGTACAAGTTTTTACATTGCTCGAATTTATGCGATCTACATATGTAGCTGGTGGATTCTAAGGTGAATACGAGTAACTTTATCGCGCAATGTATTTTTGCTAATTCTCCATGATAGTAATAAGCAGGAAAGGTGAAATGCTCACCTGTACGACGATTGACGTGTTACGAAGTACGAGTATTGTAGCTTTCGCCATTAGGCTGAAAGGATGATTGGGAAAGTAGACATAGGAGAGTTACAGAACGTGTATCCCTACACTAGATTACCGCCCGTTGCTCCCCTCGCATTGACTCTACGGGCTGCAGAGACTTCTTGTTTCTTTGTTTTTATTTAATCGAATTTTTATGTTGTTCACAAACTGCAATACCTGCTAAGCTTTCATGCCAATTAAGCCATATAAGATTGCTCTTTTCCGAATGTACTTCTGATCAAAAAGCGATTCTGGTAGCTGGAGTCCAAGGTTTTCGTTAATCATGCCTTTTGCATTCTCATGGACAGGATTTCATAGCAGTTTTCATTCCCTAACAAATATTTCTTTGCATCTAATCGAGAAGTGAAATATCAACTTTCACAAATTTAGCTTTAAAACATTTTTTTAATGAAACGAAATATTTTCTAAAGATTTTTCATCCTCTACTGCAGTCCCTTAGGGGTTGGATATACAAAAGCATTCAAGCACGATTTTTTTTTGAAATTTCTAATTCAGAAGTCAAATCCCAGTTCCTTTGTAGCTTTAAAAATCGTTTAGTAGTGGTTTAATACTTGTTGTCGCCCAATTTTTCCCCCTTAGCTGTGGAATTTCCAGAAATGCTGACACACATATTTTTTATTTTCTGACTGAGAAACCTAATACCAGTTTTTGTAGTTCTAGCGGCAGAATTCCCTTAATAGCAACATGCTTTCAAAAAGCCTTTCATCCATTATGTCACTCCCTTAGGAGTCTACGGGTAGCGTCTCTGATTCATAATCAAAACCTATTTGGTCCGGGTTCGAATCCCGCCGCTGTTCAAATTTTGATTAATAATCAGCATTGGCGGCCAAAGACTTCCGGCATAAGAAGTCAGCCTCATTCTGCCAACGGCCTTGTCAAAGAGGGCGAAGGAGCGGATAGAGGTTCAGGGCACTCTCTTGTCCTAGGGGTGGGAAATTGCCCCTAAAGGCGGAAGAATCAACAATGATCAACGACATGAGGATGCAGAAGACAATGGAAACCAGTGCATTAAAGACACGTAACGTGTATCCACAGGACATGTGGCCTGTAGTTGAAGAAGTGTCATGATGATCTCTCCGTTGGCAAAAGATTCCGGAATAGTCCCCCATTCGGATCTCCGGGAAGGGACTGCCAAGGGGGACGTCACCATGAGAAAAAGATTGAATAATCAACGAAAGGATAATGTTCTACGAGTCGGGGCGTGGAATGTCAGAAGCTTAAATGTTACAGGGAAACTAGAACATCTGAAAAGGGAAATGCAAAGAATCAATCTAGATATAGTAGGGGTCAGTGAAATGAAGTGAGAAGAAGACAGGGATTTCTGGTCAGATGAGCATAGGTTAATATGAACAGCAGCATAACTGGAGTAGGATTCGTTCTAAATAGGAAGGTAGGGCAGAGGGTGTGTTACTGTGAACAGTTCAGTGACCGGGTTGTTCTAATCAGAATCGACAGCAGACCAACACCGACAACGATAGTTCAGGTCGCAAGCTGAAGATGATGGAGAAAGAGAAAGTAAATGAGGATGTTCAAAGGGTAATACAGTATACAAGGGGGGACGAAAATCTAATACTCACGGGGGACTGGAATGCAGTTGTAGGGAAGGAGTAGAAGGAAAGGTTTCATGAGAATATGGGCTTGGCACAAGGAATGAGAGAGGAGAAAGACTAATTGTGTTCTGTAACACGTTTCAGCTAGGAAAAGCGAATACAAGAGGAGGAGATATACTTGGGAAAGGCCGGGTGATACCGGAAGAATTCAGTTAGAGTACATCATGGTCAGACAGAGGTTCCGAAATCAGATACTGGATAGCAAGGCTTACCCAGGAGCAGATATCGACTCATATCACAATGCAGTAGTGATGAAGAGAAGACCGAACTTTAAGACATTAATCAGGAAGAATCAATACGCAAAGAAGTGGGATACGGAAGTAATAAGGAATGTCGAGATATGCTTGAAGTTCTCTAAGGAAATATATACGACAATAACGAATAACTCAGTAGGCAGTATAGTTGAAGAAGAATGGACATCTCTAAAAAGGACCATCACAGAAGTTGGAAAGACAAACGTAGGCACCTGCGAAGAAACCATGGTTAACAGAAGAACTACTACAGTTGATCGATGAAAGGAGGTTGTACAAAAATGTTCCGGGGAACTCGGATATACAGGAATCCACGTCGCTGAGTAGTGAAATAAATAGGAAGTGGAGGGAAGCTAAGACAAAGTGGCTGAGTGAAAAATGTGAAGTAATCGAAAAAGCAATGATCGTCGGAAGGACTGACTCAGCATATAGGACCATCGGTGAAATTAAAAGAAAAGGTGATAACATTAAGAGTGCAACCGGAATTCTATTGTTGAATGCAGAGGAGAGAGAGGATATGTGGAAAGAATGCATTGAAAGCCTCCATGAGGGGTAAGATTTGACTGATGTGATAAAAGAAGAGCCGGCCGGAGTGTCCGAGCGGTTCTAGACGTTTTAGTCTCGAACCGCGCGACCGGTACTGTCGCAAGTTCGAATCCTGCCTCGGGCATGGATGTGTGTGATGTCCTTAGATTAGTTAGGTTTAAGTAGTTATAAGTTCTAGGGGACTGATGACCTCAGATGTTAAGTCCCGTAGTGCTCAGAGCCACTTGATCCAGTTTTTGAAAAACGTAATTTAAGTTTTGTGATAGACAAAGTACGTAAGATTCTGAGTCATGGATAGACAAGGTGCTCATAAAGAGTGTGAGAAAGTTGTAGGGGTGCTATAGGGTGGGCTGTGATGAGAAATAATCATTGTTAACAAAAAATTTCGATACGCTGCGACTTTTATGAGTTAATTAGCCTTAAAGTTAGTTTAAGTGCTTAAATGCAATCGGCCCACCGGAGACGGTGTCATCAACATGTTCTTCGTTTGGTTTTCTGTTAGTGAGCAAGCCAGCGATATAAAAACTGGACGTGGGATGGTATTAACGATCTTACCCGAGACAGAGGCTGAGCAGTTTTCGTGCGCTTCTTGAATTTACGCTCGCAACGGCCTGATTGGCTAACTTCAATGCACGGGAAGCTACCTGTGGCGTCGATAGTTGCGATGCCATATCATAGGTGCACGCTCTCGTAAGCTGGCACTACGAGAGAAGGCACTAAGCCGACCACAGCGCACTCTGGCCGACTTACGGAGTACCATCTGGATTTCGCCCCATTTCATCAAGAGCAGACGGTCTGGAAATATCGGTTCTGCTACCGAGTTGGCTAGTTTGCTATCGAGATGTTGTATGTTGTATTAGTTACGTCTAGTTAAAGTTTGGACTGCACGAGTATTTGTTAATTTTGAGATTATACAGAAAAGTCATCCTAACTTCACAGGATTAGACAATGAGTACGGCTTCACACCTACGTGCTCATCCTAGCCGAAGTTATGTGTGCATTTGGTATTTACTTGTGTTATTGATTCTATTAAAAGTGTTAAACTTACATGCAGTATCGAGTGCTCTACTGCAATGGCTCCTTATTTAACTTGCATTTATCGCGAATGTCTTGCCCAACGTAGAGTCCCGAGCGACTGGAAAAAAGCGCAGGTGACGCCTGTATATAAGAGGGTAGAAGGACGGATCCTCAAAATTACGAACCAATATCATTAACATCGGTTTGTTTCAGGATTCTCGAACATATTCTCAGTTCGAATATAATGAATTTCCTTGAGACAGAGGAGCAGCTGTCCATGCATCAGCACAGCTTTAGAAAGCATCGCTCCTTCGAAACGCAACTCGCCCTTTTTCACACATGATATCTAGCGAACCATGGATGAAGGGTATCAGACGGATGCCATATTCCTTGACTTCCGGAAAGCGTTTGACTCGGTGGCCAATTGCAGACTCCTAACTAAGGTACGAGCATATGGGATTGGTTGCTAATTTATGTGAGTGGCTCGAAGACTTCTTAAGTAATAGAACCCAGTACGTTGTCCTCGATGGTGAGAGTTCATCGGAGGTGAGGGTATCATCTGGAGTGCCCCAGAGAAGTGTGGTAGCTCCGCTGTTGTTTTCTATCTACATAAATGATCTTTTGGATAGGAAGGATATGTGCGGCTGTTTGCTGATGATGCTGTGGTGTACAGGAAGATGTAGTCGTTGAGTGACTGTAGGAGGATACATGATGACTTGGACAGGGTTTGTGATTGGTGTAAAGAATGGCAGCTAACTCTAAATATAGATAAAAGTAAATTAATTCAGATGAATAGGAAAAAGAATCCCGTAATGTTTAAATGCTCCATTAGTAGTGTAGCGCTTGACACAATCCCGTCAATTAAATATTTGGGCGTAACATTGCAAAGCGGTATGAAGTGGGACAAGCATGTAATGGCAGTTGTGGGGAAGGCGGATAGTCGTTTTCGGTTCATTGGTAGAATTGTGGGAAGATGTGGTTCATCTGTATAGGAGACCGCTTATAAAACACTAATACGACCTATTCCTGAGTACTGCTCGAGTGTTTTGGGATCCCTATCAGGTTGGATTGAGGGAGGACATAGAAGCAATTCAGAGGCGGGCTGCTAGATTTGTTACTGGTAGGTTTGATCATTACGCGAGTGTTACGGAAATCCTTCAGGAACTCGGAAGGGAGTCTCTGGAGGAAAGAGGCGTTGTTTTCGTGAATCGCTACTGAGTAAATTTAGAGAACCAGCATTTGAGGCTGACTGCAGTACAATTTTACTGCCGCCAACTTATGTTTAGCGGAAAGACCACAAAGATAAGATAAGAGAGATTAGGGCTCGTACAGAGGCACATAGGCAGTCATTTTCCCCTCGTTCTATTTGGGAGTGGATCAGGAATAGAAGATGCTAGTTGTGGTACCAGGTACCCTCCACCACGCACCGTATGGTGGATTGCGGAGTATGTATGTAGATGTAGATGAAGTGCTTCACCTCTCCTGCTCCTACTCGCGTCCTTCACTCTCGGCCTATATTACAGAAGCAGTTCACAGCAGCAGACCCACACATCCAGGTGGGATAAAAAACTACCGTCGTTGAGTGACTGTCGGGTAACACAGGATAAGACAAAATATACAAAGAGGTCTAGAAAAATGGAGACATTTATTGATATTTAATATTTTTTGGGACAAAGTGACATATAGTTGCAATTTTGCGCGCTTAGTAGTGCATTGTGCTCTTGACAGATAGTCGCGCGCGTTTTCTAGCAAATGAGAGTGCAACAACGAATGAAGTTGAGTGTCGTTTGAGCAACTCAAGGCCCTATTGAAGTGGTGCAGAAACTCAGCCATCAACACGTAGAACAATTTATCGTGAACGGGATGAATTTGAAGTCGTTGGGAATAAGAAAAGGTGTGCTTTGTCGCAACATTTTAGTAAGTCACCTCAAAAATTTGTGAAGCAGGGCGCACATGATAGCGGGGTAGGCAGATCAAGCACACGGCGAATTCTGAAGGTGGAAAGTGTACATTCTAAGATCGCTGTGCACTATGAGGATGGTGTACTGCAAGTGGTTTGAAGGCGTTCTTCGGAAGGATGTACGGTTTGCACGGATCGTTATCCGGTCTGACGAGGGGCGATTGAATCACAACGGTACTGTTAACCGCCACAGTTGCGTGTACTGGGCTGCTAAAACCCTGACGTTCACGTGGACGAACATGTTAATCTACCGGGTGTTGACGTGTGGCGTGGTCTGTCATCGCGGAGTTTGACTCACCTATTCTTCTTTGAAGGTACCGTAACTGGCTATAATTATCTTCATGTGCTGCAAACATCGATTTTACCTTCCATCAGAAAGGTGTTTGGAAATGAAAGATTTTACCTACAAAAAGATGGCGCGCCATCTCACTACCACAGAGATGTGGGAGCCTATTTGTATGAAAATCTATCGGGACGGTGTATAGGTCGAAGGGTACCCACCACTGCCTCCAGATCGTACACCTCTTGGCTTCTACCTAAGGGCGACCTTGAAGCCAGCTACACTGAACGAGCTACGAGAAACCATCGAGGCTTATCCGACCGGTCTAGGGGCGCTGCAATCATGGACTGTGCGTCTGATCCCGGCAGAGGTTCGTGTCCTCCCTCGGCCATGGGTGTGTGTATTTCTCCTTAGGATAATTTAGATTAACTAGTGTGTAAGATCAGGGACTGATGACCTTATCAGTTAAGTCCCATAATATTTAACACACATTTGAAGATTTTTTTGAACCATCGAGGGATCCTGTGCGACTGTCATACCGGCAACACTGACAGTCTGTGACGGTACGTCACATAAACTGACATTTTAAAAGGAAAAAAAGGAAGAAAAAGAAGGTTTTTGCTTGTGTGACGTGTGAGCTATTAACTTTTTTCAAGACTGCGTACGTGTGCGCGATGTATAATAAATATTAAAAAGTGTAATTGTTACCACCAAAGCCACAAACAGCGATGTGATTAACAAAGAACTATTTTTTGTCTATAATCTCTGTGTAATGAAAATAAATATGACCAGAGACTACTGTTTTATTGAGCTTTCTCTCCTATTTTGTTTCGTCCAGCGGAAGACTGCCATTGTATAGCAGACTGGTATTTAATGTAAGTTTGGCTGTAATTTAGGAAAATATACTTATAATTGTTATGAGAAAGTGTGTATTATTAATTTAGTGGGCACCTTTCACGATAGTAATCATTAATTATAATTAAGAAATTCATTTTCAGAATTTCGTGTTGCAGGGAGCTCAACTCCCCTAGCAGCATTTGGTCGGCCATTAAGCTGACTATATTTTATAATTAGAAATTCATGTCATAATATTAAATGTAAAGGTGAGAGATTTCTCTGTTTCGACATTCCAACAGTTTCAGAGTTAACAGAGTAAAAATAGATTTCATTTATTGATATTTAGAATACTGAATGGGTTTAGTATGTTTTAAGTTTGGCCGCTTAACGGCAAATGAGATTCTTTCCAGTTTTGCCTTGAAAATAACGAATAATAAATAATGAAAAATATTCCATTCAACGAGCACAACAATATCTCAATTCTCAGTTATTATATGGAGTTTGGTACATAATGATCAGTAGCCCCCTGAGAACCAAATTAATTATTACAGTTTGCGTAAAAGAACGCACACTTCATTTCCAAAATAGCAGCTCTCACGCGAACTATCTATTAGAAGGCGGTGAGTCGCGTGGTGTTTTTGAAATATTATTTTGTACGTACTTCGGAATAGCAGAGGTCCGTACGTATGTTATCGTGGTATTGGGTTATTCCAAACTCTCATGCTAGCTCACAATATTTAACAAAGAAAATGATATTGCAGTATTTAAAAGATATTTATTTTTATTAAGTACCCGTTTACAGCTCTAAGTCGCAGTTCTGTCAATAGTTCGGCGGCACAGACGGTGTTTGGCTGCTAATGGGGGGCACTTTGAACAAATAAAATAACCTTCCCCCCTACCCTATGCAAGAATTATAACGATATGACATTTTGTTCCATTGATACCGACTTTCAAAGAGTTCCTTTTGGGTGAAAACCAGAACGTCGTAGATATTCACAGGCACTTGTAGAATGTCTATTGAGACTTGGCGGTGAACAAAAGCAGGATGAGTCGTTAGGCGACGTGTCTGTCATCGTAACAACAGGGTTGAGCAAACCTCTCCGATCTACTGCGTACCGGCTGACCATAAACAGCTGCGTTACCCTGAAGAAACTGAAGAAACGAGTTCAGCTGTCCGACACCGCAAAAATGCTAACGAACTTCTGATACAAGACTATACATCCGAGAGGAGCACATAAAACTTGAATGGCCTGTTCTTCCTCATCCACCCTACAGCGCTGACATCACACTTTCCGATTTTCATCGGTCTGTACCACTGAAGGATGCACTCCACGGGAAGTAGTATGTGGATGAAGGGGAGGTCAGTGATGCAACAAGACGTTGCAGTAGAACAGTAGAGCGGTATCGCGTGGCCATCCAGGCTCTGCCAGCAAGGTGGCGTAGGGCCTTCGCATTGAACAGAGATTATGTTGAAAAATACGGGTTTGTAGCTGAAACAGTGGGGAATAGAATGGTGTCTTCAAATCGTGAATAAAACCAAAGTTGCCGGCCGTGGTGGCCGGGCGGTTCTAGGCGCTACAGTCTGGAACCATGCGACCGCTACGGTCGCAGGTTCGAATCCTGCCTCGGGCATGGATGTGTGTGATGTCCATAGGTTAGTTAGGTTTGAGTAGTTTTACATTCTAGGGGACTGATGACGTCAGAAGTTAAGTCCATAGTGCTCATAGCCTATTGAACCAAAACCAACGTTCTTCCAGAAAAAATGTGTTTCATTACTTATTGAACGATGCTCTTGCATTATTATTCTATTACAGTCAAATAATAAGTACGTGAAACCAAATTAAGGAGTAGTACTATAAAAAGCAGTTACGATTAAAAAGAAAAACTTGAAACAGATGCTATGGAAAACTGTCACAAATTTCTATTTTCAAGACAGGGAAAGTTGTTAAGATATTAAACAAGTTCACTTCATTTGCGAATATCGCATGTTGCATGGTAGAAGATCTTTTTCCCTTTCGAGGTGCAAGATAGCACTGAATGACGAGGTATGACATAACCATCAACATGTTATACAACTAGTTTTAAAAATTTACTGGATTTTACTCACCATAAACACTGTAATTAACTATATCCTCCAAACAAGTTTAAATGCTACGCATAACTCCAACATACGGAACTCATAATATTTTCAGACGCTGCACAGAACACAACCTCACGTCTCACAACAAGAAAAATGGTACAAAATAATGGAAAATGCTTATGTTCCCTTTGCTTCATGTGATATTAAAATCTAGATTGAAGCACCAACCAGGGAACACTATGTATGCCTAGCTACATTATTCTCCACGTCCAACACTCTCCCCTACAACATCCTCACTAATAGGTCCCTTGATTGCTCTAAGGATTCCGTGCACTTTTTCTATTCAGTTCTTCTAGGAGGCCTTTATTCGCATTTAGCGATAGGGTTTCTGCTGCATACGTAGCTACTGGCTTCAGGGCTTTTGTATCGTAATGTATCTCAGTGTTTTGTTAAAGGCATTCTTTTTTGTTGCTCTTGATGCTCGAAGTTCGATAACCTGAATGAAGTTTATATATTCGTTCATTGCCAACGGCCTTGCTACAGTGTTTACACTGATTCCCGTCATATCATCGCAGTTAAGCGCTGTCGGGCGTGGCTAGCCCTTGGATGGGTGACCGTCCGTGCTACGAAGCGCTATTGGCAAGCGGGGTGCGCTCAGCCCTTGTGATGCCAGCTCAGCAAGTGAGAAGTTACTTGACAGAGACGTTGCGACTCCGGCAACGAAAAATGCCTACGGCCGCGAAAGCAGTCTGCTGATCATTTGCCCCTCCTCCTCTGCATCCAATGATACCTATGGGCTGAGGATGACACGGCGGTCGGTCAGTATCGCTGCACCTTCCCTGGCCAGTTCGGACGGAGTAGTAGCAGTATATTCATTCCTCAAGTGCTTACCTGTCTCGGCTGTTTTTCATGTCTCACCCCAACAGCCAAGTACCCAGGTAAATTTCACGTTATGTAAGCCATGGGACACGAGTGCCACTCGGATTCTGGGGGAGGCTCGATGTGGTGCAAGAGGCGGGTCGGCTCGTCTCGGTGTGTCCTGGACAGTTTCCAAATTCATGTATCTGTATTTCAGGATTACTGGCCCTGACTTATTAAGGAGCACCGGTGCCTCGTAATTGGGTGGCTGAAAGATGGGCCTGTTACAAAGACCGAAAACTTTGAGGAAGCGAAAGCGGACGCTTCGCCGACACGACGTTCCGTGGTCACGAAACTCTCGTTCGCCAGAAGCTGTTGTCTGAAAGAACGCCGGATTCTGATTACAATGGACAGAGGCTAGAGGTCGAGGCGCGGGTCACGACGAGTGAGAGGGTAGCGTTCCGTAGAGCCGGCGAAATTAATAGCGACTCCGGGCGCACGCTACCCGCGCGGTATCGATCGCTCGGATCGTGACGAGGGTCGAGAGTCGAGAATCGAAGCCAAGGTCGACCCTGACGGCTGCACTCTCAACTTGCGGGCGGCAGCGCCAAATGTCACCGAGGCTTCGGATCGTGTTACCCGGCGGACCATCAGCAACAGACGATCACTGACGTCAACGCTCCTGACATGAGCGGCAGCTTGCGGCCGGTGAACTACGTAAACAATATGTGCTTCCTTTGGTTACTGGTGCATTCGGTACTTAAACGTCGTCAACATTTTCGTTGCTGTCGTGCCATTCAATGCCAACCGATGTTTGGTTCAGTTCTCCAGCCTAGTCTTTCATTTGTAATTCTTTTCATCTCTTTGTAATTCCTGCAGCGCACATCTGTGTGGACCTCCTTCCTCTATTTAATGCTTGATCACCCTCTGATCGCCAAATCCATCGCTCCCCCCTCCCCGCCCCCCAAATTATCACCATTTCCAATTCCTTGATCCCTCAGAGTATGCTCTGTCCACCGACCCCAACTATGTCGAAAAGTTTTTTCTTCTCTCAAAGTCGAATCACTCCCTTTTCATTAGTTTATTGATCTATCCTTGAGTGCAATGTGATGTATTGGTAGGATATGGCGTGTTATGCAATTGCTACTTTGAAGTGAGAAGGTTGCGACAGGAGAGGAACTTGTGACGGGCCACATGGAACCACTCAGAAGACTGAAGATTCAAAAATAATGGTTCGAGAATCATCACACCCCAACTGCAGGTTATTGACATTTAGGTGTGACCATTCCATTGTGAAGGCAATATTGACAGCCATCACACATACACACGCACTCTGGCGTAGCCTTGCAATTGCTGTCGCTTGTCAATAATTGTTAATCTTATTATTCCCTGCATTTCTTCTGACCTAATGGATTGAGTGTTAGTCTGTCGTTAATGTACACTGCAGAGCTAAAGAAACAGGTACACCTACCTGACATGTGTAAGGGCGCCATCGAGCACGCAGAAGTGCCGCAACACGACGTGGCATGGACTCGACTAATGTCTGAAGTAGTGTTGGAGGGAACTGACACCGTGAATCCTGCAGGGCTGTTCCTAAATCCACAGGAAGGGAAGAAATCTCTTCTGAATAGCACGTTGCAAGGCATCCTAGATATGCTTAATAATGTCTGGGGAGTTTGGTGGGCAGAGGATGTGTTTAAACTAAGGAGTGTGCTCCTGGAGCCACTCTGTAGCAGTTCTGGGAGTATGGGGTGTCGCATTGTTCTGCTGGAATTTCCAAACCCGTCGGAATGCACAATGGGCATGAATGGATGCAGGTGATAAGACAGACCATATCTAGACGTATTCACACGCCCCACACCATTACAGAGCCTGCATTAGATTGAGCGGTCCCTGCAGACATGCACAGTTCATGTATTCATGAGGATGTCTCCGTACCCGTACACGTCTATCTGCTCGATACAATTTGAAACGAGACGCGTCCGACCAGGCAACACGTTCCCAGTCATCAACAGTCCAATGTTGGTGTTGACCAGCCCAGAAGAGGCGTAACGCTTTGTGTCGTGCAGTCATTAGGATACACGATTTGGCCTTCAGCTCCGAAAGCCCATTTCGATGATAGTCCAGAATTGAAATCTGCAGCAATTGGAAAGGTTGCTCTTATGTCACATTGAACGATTTTCTTCATTCGTCGTTGGTCCCATTCTTGCAGTATCTTTTACCGGCCGCAGCGATATCGGAGATTTGATGTTTTACCTCATTCTTGATATTTACAGTACACTTATGAAATACTCGTACGGGGGAATCCCCACTTCCTCGTTACCTCGGAGATGCTGTGTCTCATAGTTCGTGTTCCGGCTATGACACCACGTTCAAACTCACTTAAATCTCGATAAGCTGCCATTGTAGCAGCCGTAACCGATATAAAAACTGCGCCAGATATTTGTTGTTTTATAAAGACGTATTCTGCCTATTAATATATTTCTGTATTTGAATACGCAAGACTATCCGGGTATCTTTGGCGCTTCAGTCCATATTCGCGGGGAACTTGATAATAAACGAGCATTAATGAGGGCTGACTTTTCCGTTTGTACACCACTCTTCTGAACCGCTGTTGAGCTCTTCACTCTGTTACTCTAGAGTCAGTGTGTACAAACGGAAGAGCCAGCCCTCCTATTAGGGATAATGGTGGATATGAAGTCCCTGAGTCGTCCTTTGGTCGTTCCTGGCGACAGGCTGCTGCCCTCTTCCAGAGGGAAAATAGAAATATTTGCAATAAGTGTGGTCCAGATATCCAATACGGATCCATAGATCAACGAGGAGCCCGTTTCCTGAAGTCTTCATAATACCCCTTATTTATTTCCCCTGGAGAGAGTAGTATCAAGACTTCAGCGAATGTGGTCCTTGTTGATCTATGGGTCCCTATTCGGTATTTTGGCCACCCAATCATCTAGGGGGGGGGGGTCTCATGCACCATATGTGGGACGTGACTGACCGAGGTTAAAAGGTCAGGTTAGGGTACGACTGAGCTTGCGACATTTCCCTGTTGATATCCGAATGATCAGCATCAGTTTGACTGATCGGTACTCGTAGTCATTTCACTCCCTGTGGGATCATATGCGTTTAGTGAAATGTGTGGCACAACATAAAGGTGTTGTATCTCATAAAACATAAGCAACAGGATGATCACTAGCTATGAAATGAGAAAGTGTAATCTTCAGCATCCTTTAGTGAAACCACATTTCAAATGCTTCTATTCTCTTCGTGTGTAAACTGTCTATCGTCTATGATATACTCTCACACAGGGCTACACAATCCATATAAATAACTGTAGAGAAGGATTCCTAACACTTAAATCAATATTCGGTGATACCAAATTCCTCCTCTTTAGAAACGCTTTTCTTGCCATTGCCAGTCTACATTTTATATCCCCTCTTCTTCGACCATCATCATTTATCTTGCTGCCCAAATATCAAAACCTATCTACTATTTTTTGGAGCCAAAGGTCCACCCTTGTACCCTTGATGACTGCTCAATACGAAGCTTTACAGCTCGCCTGGGCCCGTCAACACTGACATTGGACAGTTGATGAATGGAAACATGTTGCCTGGTCGGACGAATCTAGTTTCGAATTATATCGAGCGGATCGACGTGTACCGTTAAGGAGACAACCTCATGAATTCATGGACCCTGAATGTCAGAAGGACACTGTTCGAGCTGGTGGAGGCCCTGGAATAGTGTGGTGTTTGTGAATACGTCTAGATACGACTCGGACAGGTGACACGTATGTAAGCATCCTCTCTGATCACCCACATCCATTCACGTCCATTGTGTATTCCGACGGATTTGTTCAATTCGAGGCACGCCAATGCGACACCCCTCACGTCTACAATGGCTACAGAGTGGCTCCAGGGACACTCTTCTGAGTTTAAACACTTCCGATGGCCGGCAGACTCCCCAGACATGAACATTATTGAGCATATCTGGAATGCCTTGCAACTCGTCGTACTCTTACAGATTTATGGAGAGCCCAGCGGGATTCATGATGTCAGGACACTATACTCAACTAGGGACCATCACACCTATTAATAATGGATTTGGATGAGTCTTACGGTACGCTAAGGAGAGACATGTCCTGAGTACATGGCTAGCGGCTTTTTCATGCGACTGCCCCTAGTTTACGAGAAAATCGGTATCGAAGTCTTATGAGTACCTCGTAAACTACATGACCAAAAGTATCCGGACACCCCCAAAACGTACGTCTTTCATATTAGGTGCATCGTGCTGCCATCTACTGCCACTTACTCCGTATCAGCAAACCGCAGTAGTCGTTAGACATCGTGAGAGAGTAGAATGGAGCGCTCCGAGGACCTCACGAACTTCGAACGTGGTCAGGTGATTGGGTGTGACTTGTGTCATACGTCTGTGAAGCGGAAAGGTGAAGTACAACGTACAGCACAAAAGCGTACAGGCCGACATCGTCTGTTGACTGACAGAGACCGCCGACAGTTGAAGGGGGTCGTAATGTGTAATAGGCAGCCATCTATCCAGCCCATCACACAGGAATTCCAAACTGCAGCAGGATCCACTGCAAGTATTGTGACAGTTAGGCGGGAGGTGAGAAAACTTGGATTTCATGGTCGGGTGGCTGCTCTTAAGCCACGCATCACGCCGGTAAATGCCAAACGACGCCTCGCTTTGTGTAAAGAGCGTAAACATTGGACGATTGAACAGTGGGAAAACAGTGTGTGGAGTGACGAATCACGGTACACGATGTGGTGATCTGATGGCAGAGTGGGGGTATGGCGAAAGATCGGTGAACGTCATCTGCCAGCTTGTGTAGTGCTGACAGTAAAATTTGGAGGCGGTGGTATTAACGTGTGGTCTTGTTTTTTATTGAGGGGGCTTGCAACACTTTATTTTTTGCGTGGCACAGGCCTACATTGATGTTTTAAGCACCTTATTGCTTCTCACTGTCGAAGAGCAATTCGGGGTTGGTGACTGCATCTATCAACACGATCTAGCACCTGTTCATAATGCACGGCCTGTGGCGGTGTGAGTACACGACAATAATATCCCTCTAACGGAATGGCATGCGCAGTCCCCATACCTGAATTCTACAGAACACCTTTCGGATGTTTTGGAACGCCGATTTCATATGAGGCCTCATCGACCGACATCGATACCTCTCCTCAGTGCAGCACTCCGTGAAGAATTGGCTGCCTTTCCTGACCGAAAGCATGCCTGCGCGAGTGGAAGCTGTCATCAAGGCTAAGAGTGGGCCAACACCATACTGAATTCCAGCATTACCGATCGAGGGTTCCACTGTCTCGTAAGTCATTTTCAGCTAGGTGTCCAGATACTTTTGGTCACATAGTGTATGTCCTTTAACTTTAAACGTCTTCCGACAGAGGAAGCTTAGCGCAGGACCTTACATTCAACGTCCACTACAGATTTGTTGAATATTATATTTCATGGGAAATTATTGAAAATAATTATTTTCAACGTAATAATTTTGTTACTAAATCGATCATTTTAGCATTGTTTTTTAGAATTTTGTATTCCTTTTGTGATTCCAAGTATTTAGACAGATTGTGACCTTTCATGTTACGCCCTATAAAAGTTGAACTAAACCTAGACCAGACGTGGAAATGTGAAATGTAAAGAAAGTGTAAAACTAAATTTATTTCTAAACCTACACCAGACGTGTAAACATGAAGTGTAATGAAAGTACAAAACCGAATGTATTTCTGTCGATAAAGACCATAACTAATAAAAAAAGTGGTCTAATGTGCGTGAAATATTATGAGACTTAAGTGCTAAGGTCATCAGTGCCTAAGCGTACACATTACTTAACCTAAACTATCCTACGGACAAATACACACACGCAAGGCCGAGGGAGGACTCGAACCTCCGCCTGACCAGCCGCACAGTCCATGTCTGCAGCCCACAGACCGCTCGGCTAATCCCGCGCGGCCCATAGCTAATAAGACCTACGACTTGTTAATGTGATATTTCTTGTGTTAAAAGGTTAATAAAATATGTATTTTAGTATCAAAGAGTAAAATACAATGTAAAGACATTCGTTGTAACCATGGACACCATATCTCATTAAGGATAAAAAAACACTTGTCGCTGCTGTTGAAGAACTAAGTTGCTTAGCTGTTCTCACGCAATGAGTTTTTGATGTACGTATTTTATGTCACAATAAATGGTAAAATGCGGATTACTCCTGTTATTCTTCAAAAATTCCCCTTCCTGTGGAAATATTTAAGTGAATATTATTATTTAGAGTGAGTTGTGGAAGATTGCACATCTGGCTTTCTTTTGTCATAATGGCGCACAGGCGGCCATTATGTGCAAATTAATTAAAATCTTAAATATCGGTCTTCAGCCTGAAGTTAACATAATAAATACTTTGAATATTGATAATAATTTTCAAGCATTAATATTTGCAAAGTTCATTTTATCAGAATTTATACGGAAGTCCATGGCTATATTTAACTGCACTAGGCAACAAGGCTTAGGTTTGTTTCACGATATCTTTGAGTTTGCAATTAAATTTATTTCCTGCATGTAAGTGCTTAGCCAAACTGAAGTCAGTTTGATAGAAATGAAATTATTTATCGTGAGTAGAAATCCTTCCACTACGTAGGTGGTTATATCGCCTCTCTCTTAACAATAGTTAATTTGTCGGGCAATAACAGTAAAAGTTCCATGATACTTCGGATTACTTTTGAGCTAGCCCCGAGTTTGGGTAACGTAATTAAACCGTTACAAGCAAAACTGTATCCAGTGTTACTAATATTTGTGCCTGCGTAGCAACCCTGATTATCGTCGGCGTATATGTGAGCCCCCATTTACGATCGTGCAGAATATACGCAACGTCAACAGTGTATTAAATATCCTTCACATTTTTCCCAACAATCCCGACCACATCTTACATTAAAATCAAAACATTTTAATGGCAAATAAGAGAGAGAGGAACTATATAAGTTTCAGGGACTTTGCTGTGATGGACGAAATAGTAGCAGCTGCGGAAGGATTCTAGATACAAACGAAAGTACTCATCCCTAATTTAGACGTTGATTACGTAATTAATACAGATCACACTGTCTGCCGGTACCAATCGACGTAAAACACATCCCTTGTGAAACAAAGAGCGAAAACTGATTTCTACAAGATTAGTCGTTCTTACGTTTTCTTGTGCATGAAAGAAACATCCGGAAAATATAGTCGGACTGTTCAAAAGACAGTTGACGAGCTCACATACAAATTAAAAACTGTAATATTACTGCGACGTGGTCGAAATCAGACGACTTCACGAAAGTGATGTATGAAGAGTTTGTAAATCTGTCATTCTTCCGTACGTGGTACAACAAATATTTCGTTACATTATTGACTTCTGGAGGTGTCCGACTGATCAGACATTTTACGATCAAATCTTTGTAGATGAAAAAAAGCATTCAGCTTCGCACTAAAAATTATCCGACTCGAACGTACTCCATTTCACAGAGAGGTTAAATTTTCGTGGAAAAAATTCGGAATGCTGCACATTTGCTAAAGACTTAATACTGAAATCGCTTAGAGGAAAATTTCCGTAAAAATACGTTCTTTAAGTTAATGCCTTCAGAAGATGGAACAGACAACAAGCCATCCGGTACTCCGTTCTAGGACAGCAGGCGATAGCGAGTAAGTCGATTCTGCAACCGATTCTTTAACAAAATAAATGTACACTTGAAGGAAGTTTTGGTGTAGCGATTGATTTATTAATGAAATTACTACGGCTAAAATGACTATTTGTGAACAGTTTTTCGTAACATTTACTATTTAATGACGTGCTGTACGACAAAATTGATAAAAATTAACAACGCAAGCAGGATTTGAAACCTACCACCAGCTTAGTGTCCGTGAACTTTAGCTACTGCGCTACACTCTCTTGGTCGGAACGCAACTAACATTACAGGTATGGTAGCTAAATGTAAATCATCAACAATTATTTTCTCGGAAACTAGAGGCAGTCGCTTGAAAAATCCATAGCTGGGTACGTAGGACATGTCCCTTTACAACATACCTGAGACTCACTAATATCTTTGAGTAAGAAGTGTGATGGTCCCCTTGTCAGACGTAATACAGTATCGTTTCTGGCTGTAACTGCTAAACGTTAATAGTTGAAAGTTATTTCGTAGTTGCCCTAAGCAATATCGCGTACCAAGGCCCCTGTCTTTTGTGTACACAAAACGCGGTGGAGGACTGTTCAGTTTACTTCACTCTGGGAGCAATAATGGTTCCATGAACATTGCTGCAATGCGTATGTAGTGCACGGCAATACTACAGTATGGCCCGGTGAGTTTTTAAGACGCTACCCATTCTGTTCAACTGATCCTCCAGGCGCTTTGTCGTGTCTGTCAGGTCTGCAGTCTCATCAATAAAACTCATATTTCTACATATTCACCTCGAACTTTAATTTTCTCTCCGAATCTCTCCTTGGTTCCGTTACTGTTTGGTCAGTTTTACAGGTTGAATAGCATCCGGAATAGACTACATTCCTGTCTAACTTCCTTTTCAACTACTTCGTTTCCTTCACGCCTTTCGACTCTGCATTCTGGTTTCTGTATATTTTACAAATAACCTCCCGATCTCTTTATTTTATAACTTCTACCTTCAGAATTTTGAAGAATGTCTACTGAAAATTGTCATATCTACAACTACATCTACATCTACATTGATACTCTGCAAATCACATTTAAATATCTGGCAGAGGGTTCATCGAACCACCTTCACTATTCTCTATGATTCCAATTTCATATAGCGCTCGGAAAGAACGAAAACCTGTATCTTTCCGTACTAGCTCTGATTTCCCTTATTTTATCATCGTGATCGTTTCTCCTTATGTAGGTAGGTCTCAACAAAATATTTTCGCATTCGGAGGAGAAAGTGATTGGAATTTTGTAAGAAGATTCCGCCATAACAAAAAACGCCTTTATTTTAATGATGTCCACGCCAAATCCAGTATCATTTCAATGATACTCTCTCCCTTATTTGGCTATAATACAAGACGGGCTTCCCTTCCTTGAGCTTTTTCGATGTACTTAGTCAATCCTATCTGCTAAGTATCCCACACAGCGCAGCAGTATTCTAAAAGAGGACGGACAAGCGGAGTGTAGGCAGACTCCGTAGTAGATCTGTTACATTTTCTAAGTATCCTGAAAATAAAACGGAGTCTTTGGTTAGCCTTCCTCACAACATTTACAACATTTTCTATGCGTTCCTTCCGATTTAAGTTGCTCGTAATTGTAATTCCTATTTGTTTAGTTGAATTTACGGCCTTTAGATTTGACTGGTTTATCTTGTAAGCGATGTTTAACAGATTATTTTTAGCACTCATGTGGATGACCTCACACTTTTCGTTATTTAGGCCAACTGCCAGTTTTCGCACCATACAGATATCATTTCTAAATCGTTTTCCAATTTGTATTGATTCTCCTGATAACTTTATTAGCCGGTAAACGACAGCGTCATTTGCAAACAACCTAAGATGGCTGGTCATATTGTCTCCCGAATCGTTTGTATAGATAAGGAACAGTAAAAAACCTATAACACTACCTTGGGGTACGCCAGAAATCACTTCTGTTTTACTCGTTGACTTTCCATCAGTTACTACGAACTGTGACCTCTGTGACAAGAAATCACAGATCCAGTCACGTAACTGAGACGATATTCCATAGGCACGCAATTTTACTACAAGCAGCTTGTGTGGTACGGTGTCAAAAGCCTTCC
Organism: Schistocerca gregaria; assembly: GCF_023897955.1. Lineage (NCBI taxonomy): Eukaryota > Metazoa > Arthropoda > Insecta > Orthoptera > Acrididae > Schistocerca > Schistocerca gregaria. The sequence goes on along the minus strand of NC_064928.1, from coordinate 208,400,402 downwards.
GCAAATCGAGAAATACGGAATAAATTTGAAACCCCTTGTCAATAGCACTCTACACTTCATGCGAGTGAGGAGCTAGTTGTTTTGACTATGTATTTGTAGACTGTTTTCTTCGAGGTATTTCACTATGTTCGAACACAATATATGTTCCAAAGTCTTGCTGCATGTTGTACTGTATCTCCTGGGGTGATCATGAATTTTAAGAATGTAAATGCCATGTATCGATAATTTTTGTATGACTAGCTGGCGATCTATGCCAAAGAGTAAACAAATACATTATGTTGCAACGTATGCATTTGTATGGACATTCGAGATCCTGTGACTGAACTTCCGCCTTTTTTTTTTTTTTTTTTTGCCTTCTTCTGCTCTTGGAGTCGAAATGGAAAGAACGATTGTCTGAGGTTCATCTTGGTGCAACAGTCTATGTAGGTTGTTAACGGTACTAAAATATAGTTGTTCATGACTTCAAATTTGTGTACGGTACGCAAGTATTTGTAAACCTAAACCTTGCTTGTCCTGGGTAGATGTGGTCTTAACGGAACATTGACCATTGTTAGGCGTCAAACTAGAAAATAATTAGTAATTTCCTTCGAGCTCATATTAGAGACGTGCCGCTGGTTAAGACACTAAACATTTTTTTCAGATTCCACGAGCTATGCGGCAGCTACGAATAATTTAATATAGTTTTCACTTTCAGTTTTCTCAACGTTGCGAGATAACATCCCTGGCAGAAAGGCCTGGTCACAGGATTCTAGTTCTGGTATAAGATTTCATCTGCAAAAGATTACGCTTGTTAACTTTTATTGGTATTCGAGACGAAACCACGATCTGGAGTTACGCGTTTTATTACTTCACGTTGAACCGACAATCGAAATATTATCTGGTGCTATAAGCACATGAGTTTTAACTATACTTTTTGATTTATATATATTGAGGAATACCTGTGATAATTTAAGGGAGATGCAATTAATTATTTATAATCCCGTAACCACCCTGAGTACAGAGCTAGTTTGTTGATTGCTGTTCGGCGTCGGGCTAAATTAAATTACCGTACAGTGTTCATAATATTATTAGAATTATTTCTCTTGTTTTGGCGTCACTTTATTAAAAGCTATCAAAGCATACAGAAATTAAATTAAAAATACACTCCTGGAAATTGAAATAAGAACACCGTGAATTCATAGTCCCAGGAAGGGGAAACTTTGTTGACACATTCCTGGGGCCAGATACATCACATGATCACACTGACAGAACCACAGGCACATAAACACAGGCAACAGAGCATGCACAATGTCGGCACTAGTACAGTGTATATCCACCTTTCGCAGCAATGCAGGCTGCTATTCTCCCATGGAGACGATCGTAGAGATGCTGGATGTAGTCCTGTGGAACGGCTTGCCATGCCATTTCCACCTGGCGCCTCAGTTGGACCAGCGTTCGTGCTGGACGTGCAGACCGCGTGAGACGACGCTTCATCCAGTCCCAAACATGCTCAATGGGGGACAGATCCGGAGATCTTGCTGGCCAGGTAGCTGACTTACACCTTCTAGAGCACGTTGGGTGGCACGGGATACATGCGGACGTGCATTGTCCTGTTGGAACAGCAAGTTCCCTTGCCGGTCTAGGAATGGTAGAACGATGGGCTCGATGACGGTTTGGATGTACCGTGCACTATTCAGTGTCCCCTCGACGATCACCAGAGGTGTACGGCCAGTGTAGGAGATCGCTCCACACACCATGATGCCGGGTGTTGGCCCTGTGTGCCTCGGTCGTATGCAGTCCTGATTGTGGCGCTCACCTGCACGGCGCCAAACACGCATACGACCATCATTGGCACCAAGGCAGAAGCGACTCTCATCGCTGAAGACGACACGTCTCCATTCGTCCCTGCGTTCACGCGTGTCGCGACACCACTGGAGGCGGGCTGCACGATGTTGGGGCGTGAGCGGAAGACGGCCTAACGGTGTGCGGGACCGTAGCCCAGCTTCATGGAGACGGTTGCGAATGGTCCTCGCCGATACCCCAGGAGCAACAGTGTCCCTAATTTGCTGGGAAGTGGCGGTGCGGTCCCCTACGGCACTGCGTAGGATCCTACGGTCTTGGCGTGCATCCGTGCGCCGCTGCGGTCCGGTCCCAGGTCGACGGGCACGTGCACCTTCCGCCGACCACCGGCGACAACATCGATGTACTGTGGAGACCTCTCGCCCCACGTGTTGAGCAATTCGGCGGTACGTCCACCCGGCCTCCCGCATGTCCACTATACGCCCTCGCTCAAAGTCCGTCAACTGCACATACGGTTCACGTCCACGCTGTCGCGGCATGCTACCAGTGTTAAAGACTGCGATGGAGCTCCGTATGCCACGGCAAACTGGCTGACACTGACGGCGGCGGTGCACAAATGCTGCGCAGCTAGCGCCATTCGACGGCCAACACCGCGGTTCCTGGTGTGTCCGCTGTGCCGTGCGTGTGATCATTGCTTGTACAGCCCTCTCGTAGCGTCCGGAGCAAGTATGGTGGGTCTGACACACCGGTGTCAATGTGTTCTTTTTTCCATTTGCAGGAGTGTACGTTACAATATCGACGTTAAAGATATGGGCCTGTAATTTAGTGGGTTACTCTTACTACCTTTCTTGAATATTGGCACTACTTGTGCAACTTCCCAGTCTCTGGGTACAATCTTTCGTCGAACGAACGGTTGTATGTCATTGTTCAGTATGGAGCTATTGCACCAATATACTGCGAAATGAACCTAATTTATATACAGTCTGGACCAGAACACTTGCTTTTATTAAGTGATTTCAGTTGCTTCACTACTCCGAGGATATTTACTTCTACGGTACTCAAGTCTGCAGCTGTTCTTGATTCGAATTCTGAAATATTTACTTCTGTTGTGAAGAAATTTCGGAAGGCTGTTTTTAGTAACTCTGTCCTCAATAGTATCTCCATTGCTATCGCGCAGAGAAGGCGTTGAATGGGTCTTGACGCCAACTTTCTTCTGATTCGGCCAGAATCTCTTTGGTTTTTCTGCCAGGTTTCGAGACAAAGTTTCGTTGTGTAAACTCTTACAAGCAACTCGCATTCAAGTCCGCACTAAATTTCGAGCTTCTGTAAAAGATCGCCAATCTTGGGGATTATGCGTCTGTTTAAATTTGGCATGTTTGTTTCGTTGTTTCTGCAACAATGTTCTGACCCGTTTTGTGTACCAAGGAGGGTCAGCTCCGTCGTTTGTTAATGTATTTGGTATGAATCTCTCAATTGCTGCCGACATTATTTCATTGAATTCAAGCCAGATCTGGTCTACGCTTATATTGTTAATTTGGAAGGAGTGGAGACCGCCGCTCAGGAAGGCGTCGAGTGAATTTTTATCTGTTATTTTTGAATAGGTATACTTTTCGTTTATTTTTGGAGGATTTAGAAGATAAAATATTCAATCTTGCTACGACAACCCTATTTCCACTCATCCCTGTATCCGTTTTGATGCTTTCTATAAATCTTGAATATGTGGATTTCATTTTATTCATCTATCTTCTGTTTCAATATTATTCCTGTATTTCTGTGGCATCCACATTCATCTCCTTCTGAGGTCAACTTCTACTGATTTTTCCATTTTTTTGCAAATAATACGTGTGAATATTTTTCAGCCGAGAATTACTGATCTAATGGTTTCGTAATACGTTTCAGAACTGCATTCTTTGGAAATGGAATTCTTACAGGCTCTTGAATGTATCTCGTTCGTCTTCGATATCATATGGTGTTATATATCTTTCAAGGATTGCAGTAATTCTGTAAGAAAGTTATCTACTATTAGGTGGCCTTGTTTCGATTCACTGTGTGGTTTATCTAGCACACACGTCCAACGAACACAGGATGTAGATTTCTGACAATTTTCCTGTTCACCATTACTAAAATGATTTATACACTGTATGGTCTTAATGCCTACGTAATATGCTGTAGTTAGTCATTTGAAGATCTCATAAGCTTTGCCCATTAGAAATCTCCTGCGAGAGAATCTGTAGGGTACTCCATAACTTCATCTGATGTGACAGGGGTCTGACTTGAGACTTACATAAGAAATAAATTTTTCTGAAGGAGATCTTCTTTATCTTCATATCACCATCGTATTCGACACTGTCATCTTGACCATCAACATCATGACCATCAGCCACTTGACACTGACTAATAGATAAAGGGAACTCTAGTAATAATAGAGAACAACCGCCTTCAGCCACAAATCACGATTTTATTAAATTGCACGACGCATTTCGAGACGTGGGGCTTATCTCCATGTACTTTTACAGTGCAGATTAACTTTGCGTTTGGTTTAATTGTGGGCCTGCCAAGATTACATTGTTATATTACAAAATGCCACTTTATGAAATATAAGTTTATGAAACTATGATAAATCGAAAAGTAGGTTACTGTTTCTAGTAGTAGGTGTATGGTTCTGGAGAATGTTTATGCACAAATACACACCTCCTATTAAACAGCATATCTGCAGAGACATTTTGACACAGCACATTTGCGAACTGAATTCAAAACAGGTCAAAGAATTTCAGCCGTCAAGATGCTGCATTTTTTTACAAATAAACAGACACTATCTATAAGGTGTTACGTTGTTATTCACATAGGTGTCCTTAATTATGCAAATATTTCTGACTGTGGTAAATGTGCCTATATTTTATGATATGGTTAGTTTATGAAATACTTGTTTCTGTAGGGAAAAAATAAACTTTTAAAATTACTGAAAAAATTGTGACTGCTAAACTCTGTTCATTCAACAAGTTTTCGGAAGCTTTTTCTTTATGTAAAATTATTTATGATTACTCTAGGAGATCAAGTTTTTTACCCTAGATTTTTGTATGGAGTACCGTTAAGCTGTTACGGATGTCAAAAGTTTCAAATGCTTGTAAATTCCTAAGGGACCAAACTGCTCAGGACATCGGTCCCTAGACTAAGACACTAGTGAAACTAACTTATGCTAAGAAGACCACACACATCCATGCCCGAGAGAGGAGTCGAACCTCCGGCGAAAGGGGCCGCGCAATCCGTGACATGGCGCCTCAAGCCGAGCGGCTGCTCCGCGCGGCTATGGATGTCACTTAGTCTGTATCTGTTAAAGATCCAGTAAATAATATGTCCTGTGACTAGGGCCTCCCCACGGGTAGACCGTTCGCCAGGCGCAAGTCTTTCGATTTGACGCCAGTTCGGCGACTTGCGCGTCGATGGGGATGAAATGATGATGATGATGTGGAAGACCCTTTTTTTTCGCTAGCTGTTTATTTTTTATGACCCACCGTCTAATTTCTTATGGTGGGTCGTATGCTGCTACGTGGCCGCTGTGACTGGGTCCGGGGCCCGATGTGACTGAAAGCCACCGTTGCCCGTGACCCGCCACGTGGAAGCGGGCTCTATTTGTTTACATCCACTTTATATCCTTTTTTTGTGCAGCATTATAAAAACTTATAACTAATACAGAATCAAGAGAGATATTAATAAACAAAACGAAATTAAATATTTAGGAAGAAGGTAGGAAGAGAAGTGAATAGAGAAGGGATAGGTATAATATTGCCCGTCACCTGGTTGTGGGCGGCGGCCCGGATCTTCGAATGACCCTCAAGACGCTGGCTATCGTTCACCATGCCTCTAACATCTACCATCCTAAAAACTAACTTAACTAGAAGAGATTAGGGTACGTTAAAGCTAGAAACTAAGACTAAGACCTCCATGTCCAGCGGCTAAAGCATTTACAATGTACAATAGAGAGGTAACTGATTTTGTGCTTGGCTCAAAGTTGCTAATGAAAGGGATCTTGTGGTAATAGTAACGCTGACGGTTTGTGTTGAGCCTACAAGGCTCCTAGTAGAATACATCAGGAGCAAGCACCTCCCGGCCCCGCCGACATCACGACCTGAACGGTGGTTTTCCCCGATCTACCATAGGTATCCGTCGGGTAGGGATCAAAAGTCAGGGACCACAATTAAGATCCTTCCATCCAGGCCGTGCGCCGCCTCTTACCAGTAGGCGTAGGTCCCTTGAAGAAGTGCCTAGATTTAAGCTCTTATTAGACATGGAGGTGCTGTTAACTATTTACATACACTCCTGGAAATGGAAAAAAGAACACATTGACACCGGTGTTCAGACCCACCATACTTGCTCCGGACACTGCGAGAGGGCTGTACAAGCAATGATCACACGCACGGCACAGCGGACACACCAGGAACCGCGGTGTTGGCCGTCGAATGGCGCTAACTGCGCAGCATTTGTGCAACGCCGCCGTCAGTGTCAGCCAGTTTGCCGTGGCATACGGAGCTCCATCGCAGTCTTTAACACTGGTAGCATGCCGCGACAGCGTGGACGTGAACCGTATGTGCAGTTGACGGACTTTGAGCGAGGGCGTTTAGTGGACATGCGGGAGGCCGGGTGGACGTACGGCCGAATTGCTCAACACGTGGGGCGTGAGGTCTCCACAGTACATCGATGTTGTCGCCAGTGGTCGGCGGAAGGTGCACGTGCCCGTCGACCTGGGACCGGACCGCAGCGACGCACGGATGCACGCCAAGACCGTAGGATCCTACGCAGTGCCGTAGGGGACCGCACCGCCACTTCCCAGCAAATTAGGGACACTGTTGCTCCTGGGGTATCGGCGAGGACCATTCGCAACCGTCTCCATGAAGCTGGGCTACGGTCCCGCACACCGTTAGACCGTCTTCCGCTCACGCCCCAACATCGTGCAGCCCGCCTCCAGTGGTGTCGCGACACGCGTGAATGGAGGGACGAATGGAGACGTGTCGTCTTCAGCGATGAGAGTCGCTTCTGCCTTGGTGCCAGTGATGGTCGTGTGCGTGTTTGGCGCCGTGCAGGTGATTGCCACAATCAGAACTGCATACGACCGAGGCACACAGGGCCAACACCCGGCATCATGGTGTGGGGAGCAATCTGCTACTCTGGCCGTACACTTCTGGTGATCGTCTGAATAGTGCACGGTACATCCAAACCGTCATCGAACCCATCGTTCCACCATTCCTAGACCGGCAAGGGAACTTGCTGTTCCAACAGGACAATGCACGTCCGCATGTATCCCGTGCCACCCAACGTGCTCTAGAAGGTGTAAGTCAACTACCCCCGCCAGCAAGATCTCCGGATCTGTCCCCCATTGAGCATGTTTGGGACTGGATGAAGCGTCGTCTCACGCGGTCTGCACGTCCAGCACGAACGCTGGTCCAACTGAGGCGCCAGGTGGAAATGGCATGGCAAGCCGTTCCACAGGACTACATCCAGCATCTCTACGATCGTCTCCATGGGAGAACAGCAGCCTGCATTGCTGCGAAAGGTGGATATACACTGTACTAGTGCCGACATTGTGCATGCTCTGTTGCCTGTGTCTATGTGCCTGTGGTTCTGTCAGTGTGATCATGTGATGTATCTGACCCCAGGAATGTGTCAATAAAGTTTCCCCTTCCTGGGACAATGAATTCACGGTGTTCTTATTTCAATTTCCAGGAGTGTATAAGGTGCAACACGACACCCAGTCCCCAAGCGGAGAAAATCGCCGACCCAGCCGGGAATCGGACCCGTACCCTGACGATTGACATTCTGTCGCGCTGACCACTCAGCTACCGGGGGCGGACATAACATCCGGTGTTGACAGCCGTGGTGGCTTCTGTCAGGGCGCGCTGTCCTAGTGGGACCAGTCGTGTTCGCGATCCACTGAATCTGGCCCTCGTCGTATCACCTTTGCTTCGTTGTGTGTTTCTCTGGCGCTGTGTGGTAGTGAGTGATGTGCGGGATACAGAGCTCGAGAACTCTGTCTTAGTACTCGGCGTACTGGCGATTGCAGCGAGTTGAAACCGTTGACATTTGGGCTGTGGAGCCCCTCGTTCTCCTCCAGTGTTGACAGTTGCTACTGGCGAGTTTAGCGGGCAACGATCGGCTGTCGTCACATGCAATCTGCACCAGTCAGTTGTGGTGTGCTAAATACGCCGAGATGTACTGGACAACCTGTTAGCAGCAACGAGCTGGAGGAAAAGTGGTATCCGGTGCCTACATGGAGTGCTGAAGCTATTGGCCTTGGGATCCTCTTCAGTAGGTACTGAACTGAAAGATAGCTAATTCTGCCCCGGTGTGAGCTCGCCAGGAATCCGGTTTCTTTATGCCTGTCAGTGACCCCATTTGGGGCTGTGTGTGCCAATCTGGAGGTTTCTGTAAGCGCCAAGGTAGTATTTTGCAACGTTAATCTCATGTTTGCAATCGTTGTTTGTTGGCATTCAGTATTTGATACTACTGATTGTAATTTACGTTGATTGTAGGCCTCATGGCCCTGCCTAGGATGAGTTACTGGATTTCGCGTGTAACTGATGTTGTGTGCGCTCAGACTAAAGGTACGCACGTGTGCGTCATGTGCGTGTGTGTGTAAGTGTGTGTGTGTGTGTGTGTGTGTGTGTGTGTGTGTGTGTGTGTGTGTGTTTGTGTGTGCGTGAGAGAGAGAGAGAGAGAGAGAGAGAGAGAGAGAGAGAGATAGAGAGAGAGAGAGAGCTTGTATTCACACTCTCTCTCACTACGTGTTGAAGTGCCTTTCGGGTTGCAGGTGTACATCTTAACTGGCCATCTGCCATTTGGTGCGCATCCAAATTGCAGTGCCTATAAGTCCCTCAGAGGCCCCACTGGAGTTACACCTTTATTTACTTAATTGTGCTTGAATTATTGTGTAATTATTCTTTTAAATAACTTTGTACCCTGTTCCTTGTTATTGCTGCGAATATTAACTTGCAATGTTGATGAGCGGGCCGCTCCTATACTGAAGTTTTAATATTTTTTTTATTTTTATTTACACGTCAAGTTCCGTAGGACCAAATTGAGGAGCAAATCTCCAAGGTCATGTAACGTGTCAGTAGATGAACTTACAACATAAAAGTAATAGCAGATAAAAATAAATGTTCATGAACCTGAAAAAAAGTCAGTCCATAAGTTTAAGTAAACGCTGTCAGCAATACGACAAGAATCAGCTTAATTTGTCAAGGAACTCCTCGACAGAATAGAAGCAGTGACCCATGAGGAAACTCTTCAGTTTAGATTTGAAAGCTCGTGGATTACTGCTAAAATTTTTGAGTACGAGTGGCAGCTTATTGAAAATGGATGCAGCAGTATACTGCACACCTTTTTGCACAAGAGTTAAGGAAGTCCGATCCAAATGCCGGTTTGATTTCTGCCAAGTATTAACCGAGTAAAAGCTGCCTATTCTTGGAAATAAACTAATATTGGTAGCAGGAAACGACAATAAGGAATATACATATTGAAAAGCCAATGACAAAATACCCAGACTCGTGAACAGAGGTCGACAAGAGGTTCGTGAACTCACTCAACTTATTGCCAAACCTCCCGTTTCTCAGCCAAAAATATCCTTCTATAATGGGAAGATTTGCCCCAAAACATAATACCATTCGACATAAGTGAATTAAAATAAGCAAAGTAGAGTAGTTTACGTGTCGAAGTATCACTCACTTTTGATACCGTTCGAATAGTGAAAATGGTAATATTAAGTCATGAAGAAGATCCTGAACGTGGGCTTTCCACGTCAGCTTACTATCTACATGAACACCTAGAAATTTGAACTGTCCAGTTTCACTAATCATATGCCCATACTGCTATATTAAAGCGTCAGCTTTTCTTGAACTGAGTGTTATAAACTGTAAAAACTGAATCATACTGTGATTTAGTGTTAGTTTATTATCTACAAGCCCTGACCTTATGTCATGAACATAATACTAGAGAGCATATCATTTATATAAATAAGGAACAGGAGCGGCCCCAACACTGATCCCTGGGGCACCCCCCACTTGACAGTACCCCACTCAGATTCCACATCACATCATACTTAGTTTCCTTGAAAATAATCTTAAATAGGTTGTTTAAGATTGCCATGTATGTTGATTTCTGTCGAGCTTCTTTGCTGTTCGTTGTTTGACGTATGTTTACAACTTTGTATCGGCGGTGGTTGATGCGTTGCTGTTCTGCTGGTGCGGGACAGGGAAGGGTTTTACTTCTGATTCGGCGGCGTGCCCGTTATCAAAAGGGGCCTGGGCGTTGGAGGGTCACACGCGCTTCTGCGTATCTCCCGTTCCGGCCTTGAGCAGTTTGTTTTCATTCATTTGGTATCGTGCCGCGGCGGGGATGTCGCCGGTTTAGGAGGTAAATTACTCAGTGTTTCTATTAAAGGTCCTTGTAGGAGTGTGACGAAAGCTTTTGGGCAATCTGAGAGCTGAGTTTCTTCAATCCTTAAAAAGAAGGGGGTTTAATTGTCATGACCATTTCAGTAGTGTTCTAGGGGCCTGGCACATTACTTAAAAACTTAACTTGTTTTATGTGTAAAAGGCTTGTGTCCAGTCACTGATGTACTACTGTTTGCTTCGCTTTTTACATGTGAGTTGCCTTTGGCCAGCTTGCCCGTATCTTGTCTACATCATACCAGAACAACCAGTGCAGATATATGTACACACATTTAAAAAAAGTTTTGCATCACCCCGGTTCCCAGAATTCCTGAAGACAGATGTTGAATGTGGATATTGCATCACAATCAAAGTCCCTTTGACTGTTCATAAATGTCATTGAACCCGCCCAAAGATGTGAACAACCATGCATGAGCAGCGCCTATTAGACACAGGGGGTCCGACGGCCGATCAGATCCAGCGATTCCATCAGGAAGGAGGTACACAGCTGGTCTGTAATTCAGCCATGCCTAGACGGTGAATAGCGGCGTTCTATCGCGTCCACATTGTTACTTTGTGCCAGGAAGGGGTCTCAACAAGGGAATTGTCGAGGCGTCTCGGAGTGAACCACAGCGATGTTGTTTGGATATGGAGGAGATACAGAGAGACCGAAACTGTCGATGACATGCCTCCCTCAGGCCGCTCTAGGACTACTTCTGCAGTGGATGTCCGCTATCTTCGGATTTTGGCTCGGAGGAAACCTGACAGCAATACTTCCATGTTGAGTAATGCTTTTCGTGCAGCCACAGGACGTCGTGTTACGACTAAAGCTGTGCCCAATAGGCTGCATGATGCGCAACTTCACTCCTGACGTAGATGGAGAGGTCCATCGTTGCAACCACGACACCATGCAGTGAGGTACAGATGGGTCGAACTACATGCGAATGGACCGCTCAGGATTGGGATCACGTTCTCCTCACCGATGAGTGACGGATATGCCTTCAACCAGATAATGGTTGGAGACGTGTTTGGAGGCAACCAGGTCAGGCTGAATTCCTTAGACACACTATTCAGCGAGTGCAGCAAGGTGGAGATTTTGTACTGTTTTGGGGTAGCTTTATGTGGGGCCGACGTACGCTGCTGGTGGTAATGGAAGGCACCTTGACGGCTGTACGATACGTGAATGCCATCCTCCGACCGAAACTGCAACCATATCGTCAGCATATTGGCGAGGCATTCGTCTTCATGGACGAAAATTCGCGGCCCCATCGTGCAGATCTTGTGAATGACTTCCTTCAGGATAACGACATCGCTAGACTAGAGTGGCCAGCATCTTCTCCAGACATGAAGTCTATCGAACATGCCTAGGATAGATTGAAAAGGGCTGTTTATGGAAGACGTGTCCCTCCAGCCACTCTGAAGGAGCTATGCCGAATCGCCGTTGAGGAGTGGGACAATCTGGACAAACACAGCCTTGGTGAACTTGTGGATAGTATGCCACGGCGAATACAGGTATGCATCAATTCTAGAGGGCGTGCTACTGGGTATTAGAGGTACCGGTGAGTACAGCAATTTAGACCACCACCTCTCGCTGTTGGTGGTACAACATGCAATGTGTGCTTTTCATGAGCAATAAAAAGGGCAGAAATGACTTTTATGTTGATCTCTATTGCAATTTTCTGTACAGGTTCAGGAACTCTCGGAACCGAGGTGACGCAAAACTTTTTTTGATGTGTCTATTTTAATGTTTTCTATTTAACATTTGTTTAACCTACATGTGGGACTATCCCACAGTTGTGATGCAAGTCGTGTGGACAGAGCTCAGCGTCAGGTTTATTTAATCAGTTAACTGTTTATATTCATCCCACCATTACATTGCCCAACTCTTATGTTGTTCGAGTACCATCTGTAATTTTAAGTATAACGCAAATGTTCTTACGGATTGTGATTTCAATTTAAAAACCTTAACTATCTGTGAGTAATTGGCTAGAATCTTGGTAACTGTTGGTTAGCTTATGATGGAATTGTCGATACACAAAAATATATGTTTGGGAATCACAAATGACACATCAAGTTGTGCCAACCTTCGACGCGTTTTCTTAAATTTATCCCAATCCTTTCCCTGGGTCTCGTTTTCGAAACCGGCTAGTCAATAAATTGCTTTTTTAGCGGTCTTGGCTTGTGAAGTTTTCTTCCGTTACCATACGTTCAGATGATTACTCAGACTTAATCTGCTCTCACCCGAGAAGAACACATCACAGCACTCCTAGCTAGTCCAGCCCTATGCTATAGGTATCATCGTAAATATTGTCGCCAATGTGCAGGTGACGATGGAACACAGCATACTGGTCGTCGGGCAAAGAGGCCACCTAAAGCAGTGTGAGTTTGTTTGCACTGTAGTCCTGTTACATGTGGTTGGCATTGCACCCATTATTTGACTTTGATCCCTTCTCGGCTATTGCAATATGTGGCGGTCATCGGCTGTTGTAGTTGACGGCGGACGACAATCTCCTCTCCTTTGGGCGTCGGTGCGTGTGGTTCGAACGAGGAACAGTGCTGTGAGGAACACAAAATTCCTGGCCTACACTCGTTACATTTCTTCTTTCCTTCAGTCTTCCGATGACTCTTCCCAGTATGAAGTCATCCAGATGTTGTCTCTGGGCCATGTCGTAATGAAGAGAATCACCACATTGCGTCGCAGCCGCTCGATGATTGGCAAACACACGTATTTTCCCGTCCACTGAACTGTTGCGCAGCTGGCCCCATTTGACGCTCTAGTCCAGTTGACCTCAACCCGTATGACATCCAGGTTAGTGTACACGACTGGGAGATCTCTGGCTACAGGCTCCAGCGCTTCGATTCATTTCGACTGAGTGGTTAGTGTGTTACATTATCTATCTCGCCCTTTAGTTTTGCAGAACAATGTAGTACCAAGTATCTGGAAGGTAGTGAAGGAGAGTTTCATCTCACTCGAGGTGGGCTGTAGTAATATGGTATTCAAGCAATGGAGAACGAAAGATGTGGATGCTAGGAAACCACAAAAAGAACATATCAAACTCAATCAGGTGCTGATAGTGCTGCCTCATATGTGTATGTGGCATCTCTCAAAATTTGACTCTGTTCACGCTCCTTATATAGTATACCAGACATGTTACAGCAATACAGAGAATTACGACTTTATAATCATTTACATAACGACGAATGGAGTGTTAGTGTACGAAATTACATTGACATCCAATCCAGTCACATCTTCTGAGTGCTTCAGTTTCTCTGTATATATGAATGACACATTTCCAGCCACTGGAGTGCTGAACAGGTCAGGAACCTACTGGTTTAGAAAAAGGCAAGATACAGAGGTGTGTTATGTACTGTGTCACTTCTTATGAAATAAACCCCTGGGAAAACAGTAAAATGGAGGTGGAATTTTCGTGTGCATATTAGTTTTATTTTGTAGAGAGAACGTTTACCTAAGGATCGTGATACCTCACAATAAGGATTAGGATAATTTTAAGGAAAAATCTATGGAAGGTGGACACCCAAATTTCATCATTTGTCATTTTACGGAACACACTTTATTACTTAACTACACTTATTATGATTACAAATTAAAAACCCTGTCAAAAACGAATATCAACGGTCACAATAATTTAAAGAACTTGAACAGAATAAATTCATTAATAAAAAAAAACTTTAACAGTCTATACTATTACGAATCGGGCCGTCAACTGATACTAGAGCTTAAAGCCAGGGATATACATATAATACAAGTACAAAGTCACACGAATCACGTGTGACGGCAAGCTGGTTCAATGAACTGAGTTTTACCAGTTAAATGAACTAAAAATGACTGCCACCAAAAATACTAGCAATACCCAAGTATGGACAAAGCTTTAAACGAATAGACAATGCGCACCCAAAGTACAGAAAGGATAAGTCAAACCACTGATTGTGGTTGTCGGGAAACCGTTAACAATTCATAAACCTTAATAAAATCGCTTAGGCAATAAAATACACAATTGTGACTCCCAACTGGTAGACACCAGCAGAAACATGCAATCCCCCAAAGTACTAGAGCAAGAGGCAGACTACAGCTGATGGCTGTCACAGCCAACAGGCAAAAAGCAGGCAAGTTTTTCAATGAATGGAGTTAGCTATTAACTGTGGATAAAAAAGTAAAATTTCAACAGTCCGTGCTCATAAGTAAAGGGGTTCGAAACTTAACATGCGCCAGATCTAGCAGTAAAGGTGCAAGGTTTAAACAAGTAATTAAATAGCGAACATAGCGATAAGGAACTTCGGACTTACAGAAAACGCTTTAAAGTTTACGCGCTCGCTGATTTATCAGTATCGAGTATATGAAGAGTTCCAGAATTGGCGACACTCCAAACGATTAAATTCACTTGACTTGGGTCAACGGGAGGCGCCGGGTAGAGGCCCTGATTGCGTGCCAACCTTGACGTCGTGCGACGACGGAAGTGTCGCCGCAGCAGAAGGAAGAAACATCTCTGCTCCGGGTGCAGGAAACATTACGCGTCGCCCGCTGCCAGAACCGACCCGCCAACACACATCAGGAGGGGATAGTTGTATGTTGTACGTTAAACGGGGGCCTAGAAACGACGGAGAGGCTCCGTCCACACCCAAGCCGCAGTGTTCCACAACCCCACGACGACTACCGCAATCCACACCGAACCCAGGGTTATCGCGTGGTTCGGCTCCCGGTGGACACCCCCCCCCCCCCCCCCCCCCCCAGCCAACGTCTCACACCAGACGAGTGCAGCTCCTATGTTTGCGTGGTGGAGTAATGGTAGTGTACGCATACGTGGAGAACTTGTTTGCACAGCAATCGTTACTTAGTGTAGCTGAGGTGGAATAAGGGGAACCAGCCCAGCCCTCATTCGCTGAAGTAGATGGAAAACCGCCTAAAATCCAGCACAGACTACCCGGCTCACCGGACCTCGACACAAGTCCGCCGGGCGGATTCTTGCCGGGGACCAGGCGCTCCTTCCCACTCCGGAAAGCCGTGCGTTTGACCGATCGGCTAACCGAGCGGGCGAAGGGATTAGTAATCTGCCCAAATAAGGCTACAAACGAGAATGTCTACAATGTTGGCTACATTAACTTATTCTGGATGTGACTACCGTACAAGTTAAAATCTTACCACACTATAAAATTTCTTGAAAATCAACAAGGTGAAATAACAGCGTCAAAAATCCAATTAGTAGGGTATACTCTTATACAAAAAGTGCCTTGCCTTGGACACAACCGGTCGCTGTGGCCGAGCGGTTCTAGGCGCTACAGTCTGGAACCGAGCGACCGCTACGGTCGCAGGTTCGAATCCTTCCTGGGTCATGGATGTGTGTGATGTCCTCAGGTTAGTTAGGTTTAAGTAGTTCTACGTTCTGGGGGACTAATGACCTCAGCAGTTAAGT
The DNA here is from genome assembly GCF_023897955.1 of Schistocerca gregaria. Taxonomy (NCBI): domain Eukaryota; kingdom Metazoa; phylum Arthropoda; class Insecta; order Orthoptera; family Acrididae; genus Schistocerca; species Schistocerca gregaria. The sequence continues at coordinate 208,384,774 of NC_064928.1, read as the reverse complement.
CCCATAGTAGTCAGAGCCATTTGAACCAACCTTGGCGACAGACTATGTTCTAATTTCATCAATCCGATTCACAGCAGAGAATGTTCGTACACTTGCACTGAATATGGTCTAGAACTACAAATTATCAGTTACTCTGACCTATAACCACGTCCACAGTCACTCGCAGGTGCGTTAATATGACAGGTCCGTGTCCCCATTAACACAGACGTCGAATTACAGTGACAAGCCACAATAAAAAACAACACTTGATTCCACTCAGGTGTGAAGGAGCCATAACTTCCAGGATTCCAAGCACGGACATACAGATTGGAAAATTGCGTAGATCACAACAGTTTTCAAGAAGGGTAGTAAGAGTAATCCATCGAATTATACACCTATATCATTGACATCTGTTGCAGTAGGGTTTTGGAGCATATAATGTATTCAAACATTATGAATCACCTCGAAGGGAACGATCTATTGATACGTAATCAGCATGATTTCAGAAAACATCGTTCTTGTGCAACGCAGCTAGCTCTTTATTCGCAGGAAGTAATGGGCGCTATCGACAGGCGATCTGAAGTTGATTCCGAATTTCTAGATTTCCGGACAGCTTTTGACACCGTTCCTCACAAGCGACTTCTAATCAAGCTGCGGGCCTATGGGGTATCGTCTCAGTTGTGCGACTGGATTCGTGATTTCCTGTCAGGAAGGTCGCACTTCATAGAAATAGACGGCAAATCATCGAGTAAAACTGAAGTGATATCAGGTGTTCCTCAGGGAAGCGTCCTGGGACCTCTGCTATTCCTGATCTATATAAATGACCTGGGTGACAATCTGAGCAGTTTTCTTAGGTTGTTCGCAGATGCTGCCGTACTTTACCGTCTAGTAAGGTCATCCGAAGATCAGTATCAGTTGCAAAGCGATTTAAAAAAGATTGCTGTATGGTGTGGCAGGTGGCAGTTGACGCTAAATAACAAAAAGTGTGAGGTAATCCACATGAGTTCCAAAAGAAATCCGTTGGAATTCGATTACTCGATAAATAGTGCAATTCTCAAGGCTGCCAATTCAACTAAGTACCTGGGTGTAAAAATTACGAACAACTTCAGTTGGAAAGATCACATAGATAATATTGTGGGGAAGGCGAGCCGAAAGTTGCGTTTTATTGGCAGGACACTTAGAAGATGCTATAAGTCCACTAAAGAGACAGCTTACACTACACTCGTTCGTCCTCTGTTAGAATATTGCTGCGTGGTGTGGGATCCTTACCAAGTGGGATTGACGGAGGATATCGACAGGGTACAAAAAAGGGCAGCTCGTTTTGTATTATCACGTAATAGTGGAGAGAGTGTGGCAGATATGATACGCGAGTTGGGATGGAAGTCATTAAAGCAAAGACTTTTTCGTCGCGGCGAGATCTATTTACGAAATTTCAGTCACCAACTTTCTCTTCCGAATGCGAAAATATTTTGTTGAGCCCAACCTACATAGGTAGGAATTATCATCAAAATAAAATAAGAGAAATCAGAGCTCGAACAGAAAGGTTTAGGTGTTCGTTTTTCGAGCGCGCTGTTCGGTAATTGAACGGGTTGAATGGTAGAGAGATAGTATGATGGTTCAAATGGCTCTGAGCACTATGGGACTCAACTTCTGTGATCATCAGTCCCCTAGAACTTAGAACTACTTAAACCTAGCCTAAGGACATCACACACATCCATGCCCGAGGCAGGATTCGAACCTGCGACCGTAGCAGTCGCACGGTTCCGGACTGCGCGCCTAGAACCGTGAGACCACCGCGGCCGGCGAGATAGTATGATTGTGGTTCGATGAACCCTCTGCCAAGCACTTAAATGTGAATTGCAGAGTAATCATGTAGATGTAAATGTAGATGTAGACATTAATGCGTCGAATCCGTAGAGGTGATGTTCGAGGTACATGTAATTGAAGCTTGCAGAGTTTGCCGTGAACGTTTTGACGAGGTTGCACGTGACATCCGCTGGCGCCATACATCCTTAATCCAGCCTTCGAAGCTTGCCTCCGACGGATTTAACCAGTCGCGGCTTGTCGAGGCCTGTATCGGACACCAGGAGTCACCTAAAACTACCAACTTGCCAGCCACGTGCGCTCCAGCTCACTGGTCTCAGAGCCCGCCAAAATACAGTAACGAAACTGAAATCGTCATGTACATTAATATATATATATATATATATATATATATATATATATATATATATATATATATACACTCATGGAAATTGAAATAAGAACACCGTGAATTCATTGTCCCAGGAAGGGGAAACTTTATTGACACATTCCTGGGGTCAGATACATCACATGATCGCACTGACAGCACCACAGGCACATAGACACAGGCAACAGAGCATGCACAATGTCGGCACTAGTACAGTGTATACCCACCTTTCGCAGCAATGCAGGGTGCTATTCTCCCATGGAGACGATCGTAGAGATGCTGGATGTAGTCCTGTGGAACGGCTTGCCATGCCATTTCCACCTGGCGCCTCAGTTGAACCAGCGTTCGTGCTGGACGTGCAGACCGCGTGAGACGACGCTTCATCCAGTCCCAAACATGCTCAATGGGGGACAGATCCGGAGATCTTGCTGGCCAGGGTAGTTGACTTACACCTTCTAGAGCACGCTGTGTGGCACAGGACACATGCGGACGTGCATTGTCCTGTTGGAACAGCAAGTTCCCTTGCCGGTCTAGGAATGGTAGAACGATTTGTTATATGACGGTTTGGATGTACCGTGCACTATTCAGTGGCCCCTCGACGATCACCAGAGGTGTACGGCCAGTGTAGGAGATCGCTCCCCACCCCATGATGCCGGGTGTTGGCCCTGTGTGCCTCGGTCGTATTCAGTCCTGATTGTGGCACTCACCTGCACGGCGCCAAACACGCATACGACCATCATTGGCACCAAGGCAGAAGCGACTCTCATCGCTGAAGACGACACGTCGCCATTCGTCCCTCCATTCACGCCTGTCGCGACACCACTGGAGGCGAGCTGCACGATGTTGGGGCGTGAGCGGAAGACGGCCCAACGGTGTGTGGGACCGTAGCCCAGCTTCATGGAGACGGTTGCGAATGGTCCTCGCCGATACCCCAGGAGCAACAGTGTCCCTAATTTGCTGGGAAGTGGCGGTGCGGTCCCCTACGGCAGTGCGTAGGATCCTACGGTCTTGGCGTGCATCCGTGCGTCGCTGCGGTCCGGTCCCAGGTCGACGGGCACGTGCACCTTCCGCCGACCACTGGCGACAACATCGATGCACTGTGGAGACCTCACGCCCCACGTGTTGAGCAATTCGGCGGTACGTCCACCCGGCCTCCCTCATGCCCACTATACGCCCTCGCTCAAAGTCCGTGAACTGCACATACGGTTCACGTCCACGCTGTCGCGGCATGCTACCAGTGGTAAAGACTGCGATGGAGCTCCGTATGCCACGGTAAACTGGCTGACACTGACGGCGGCGGTGCACAAATTCTGCGCAGCTAGCGCCATTCGACGGCCAACACCGTGGTTCCTGGTGTGTCCGCTGTGCCGTGCGTGTGATCATTGCTTGTACAGCCCTCTCGCAGTGTCCGGAGCAAGTATGGTTGGTCTGACACACCGGTGTCAATGTGTTCTTTTTTCCATTTCCAGGAGTGTATATATATATCCGATTGGAATGAAACTTTACTGAGTTGTTTTCCGAACTCCCGAAAAGAGTAATGGACAATGTTTCAATAGTTAGGTCTCTGTAGCATGCGTAGCGCAATTTTTCTGTTCCTTTTGCCTTTCGCAGCATTCAATCGCACGCATATAATTTTGCCAGCATCGCTACGTAATACTGGTTTTCCTTCTAACCATAGGCCTACCGGTAGGGGTTGTTGGCGACTCCCGAGATGGGCCAGCAACTGCCTCTTCACTCATTTTGGTAATGTTTAGCGCAACTGCACAATAAAAACACGCAGAACAGTACAGCGCAAAACAATAACTAAGCAGACGACAATTGCTACCTTGTACAACACAGTCAGCTACGTAATGTTGGCAGCAGTCGAAACTGCGTGCCTACCGAAGCCTCCCGACGTTTACCGACTTATATCGATTCAGGACTAGGTAGAGGTCTGCCATCTAAATGTTTACACTCAGTAGTTAGTGGCGTCAGCGGAGAGCCATGCCCGCTCAGGTCGGTGAGTGGACAAAATCGCTGGTGGCACTTATCGTGGAACACGAAACTCGGTCACGGCGGTGGATGCCAATTTGCGACGGGTGGAGCACAGCACGCCCAGCCCGCTATGACCTGAAGTGGTGTGGCGTGTTATGATATCCTGCGGCGAGCAGTTTTTGTACAGAGAGAGGGAAGGAGGGTTGCGAGAGCCTGCAGCACTTCTGCTGTAGTCTCCGCGTTTGGCGACTGAGCGGTGCTCTCGTTTCGGGAATATGGGGGGGAACAGGCAGAGCCGGGCACCGTTACATCCGACACGCCGCAAAGGGACATTTAACCGCTGCCCGTGGCCCAGTTTAGCTGTCCGCCGCGGAAGGATGTCATAGCGGCACATATTGTAGCTCATAGCTGAAGACGTGGCCGCTGAATTCACCTTGGTCATAGTGAAACGAATTACCGTACTGGAGGCAGCATCCCAGGCCTCCTCCAACATCCTGAAGTATTTATACAGAGTAGAGCAAATGGATTTCCGAACGGGAGGATCGGCCAGACACGCAACATTTATGATGAAACTGTTTATTTAATAACGTGCAGAATTTACTGGAATGACTGAATGAAGATGTGTTTGTATGGCATAAAGCCTTCGGTGTACTTAATGTTGAAAAACTGTGGACCATAATACAGAAAAGACGGTAATTTCTAGACCAGGTCTGGGCACGGTGTGCCAAGGTTCACACATGCAGGATGTGTGTGCTGTGGGCAGATCGGGGCTATATTCCCTAGGTAAAATTATTAATCAATTGCCTAACCTTGCCCCCTTTATGGCCACGCAATCTAACGTAAATAACGCGAAATGACTGACATTATCTATGTACCAAACACTGGAAGACACTACTTCCAAAGATGATCTACAGCGGTGTCGAACCTCAGTGGAAATAAACTAACGTGATTATACCTGTTTAGCTTTATAGCCCTAATAAGCCGAAGGAATTTACGATATCACCGTATTTACTGCGTCTGGCGCGTCAGATTGCTCGTTCTCGTACACGTCTGCGACGATGGAAGAGCTCCAGACACAAGATAAACTCTTTCAAACACTTTCAAACACTGACTACTATAGTCTAATACTGTCTTCTCCTCTCTGTGTTATACAGGCGAGAAACGCGAACTCCCAGCCAAAAGGATGGAGTTCAGATAACGTCTCAACGTAAGTATAGGGAGCAGAGGTGCTCTCAATTACTGAACGCTGCATACTCAACGACGACTTCCAACCTGGAGGTGAAGTCCAGAATCGTTTTGGTTCGCAACAGTACAGCTCCTAACTGTTCAAACTATAAACTCTCCTGAGAGCAAAGACTCCAAGTCTGTCCGTATCTACAAAAGCTGATATCGAGCGACCGTCACCCACGGGCGCTCACAACAGAAGACCTCGTCTCTCCAGCGCTGGCTTCCCAGCAAGGCTCGGCTCCCCACCGTCGTAGTTTCGGAAAGGAATCACATTCCCGAAACCACGGAATATTCTCCCTCTCTACAGATTCTCCCTAACGCCGACCAACGATATTTTAGTCTTTTGTCGACCAGCAGCAGTCTGAGGCGCTCCAGTCATGGACTGTGCGGCTGATCCCAGCGGAGGTTCGAGTCCTCCCTCTGGCATGGGTGTGTGTGTGTGTTTGTCCTTAGGATGATTTAAGTTAAGTAGTGCGTAAGCTTAGGGACTGATGACCTTAGCAGTTAAGTCCCATAAGACTTCATACACATTTGAACAATTATTTTTTGAAAAAAAAACCTATCCTCACACATTGGTACGCTTCTGAGTAAAAATCCTTGGAAATAACCCAGCCTGTGTGGTTTCCGAGGTGTCGCTTCTTTGTTCCTCTCACCTGCATCCAATATTTTCAGCATTTCCGAAGTATAATCCTTCCAGTTCACCTACAACTGGCCGGTCGCGACTCTACTGTGCTCCAGCACTTAGGTGCTACGACGTCCGTATTGCTATTTCCTGTGTTTAAGTGGGACCAACACACCTGTGTGGGCCTTCCACCCAGAGCTTGAGTTCTGCCTGCCGTTTCAACTCCACTGGCGTTCCAACCTCCACTAATATAGACAATCATTCATTACGCCATTTTTATAACAAAAACACTCCGTCACCCTTCATGCAATAAGCGTTAACAATTATTTACAAGACGCACGTGACAATGTCAGTCTAGATATTCATGTATACGATGTACAACCTATCAAATAATACCTAATGTGGTTGTAGATCACGGCAACGTATGTGGATGAGTGCTTGTAAGGTGCGAAATTATAGCCACCTTACAATATGATGGTATAATGATCTACTGTCTCAAAATAAGATTTAAATAGGCAACAGGTTCCATATAAACGTTAGGTACATTGACGTAGGTTTCGACACCTAGTAGGTGTATCTTCATGAGAATGAACAGTTGCTGAATATTAATATCGCATTGCTCAAAAGCAGTAGTTTGAATTTTAAGCAGCTATTCTGGGGTCAGGCGTAAAACGTTGTAGCTCTTGCCACGTTTACCCAGCAGGAAACAACATCAGGGTCTGATGTGGTTCCCATTTGAGTTCCCAAGGCCTCTCCGTAACACTTACGTGTTGTTCGAACCTACCGGTAACAAATCGAGCATGGCGCGCCTCAAATGCTTTGATGGTTTCCTTTAATCCAACCTGGTACGGACCCGAAACACTCGAGGAATGCACAACAATAGGTCGCACCAGCCGCCTACATGCGTTCTCCTTTACAGGTGAACATTTTTTTTTTGGGGTCATCAGTCTACTGACTTGTTTGATGCGGCCCACCACGAATTTCTCCCCTGTGCTAACCTCTTCATCTCAGAATAGCACTTGCAACCTACGTCCTCAATTATTTGCTTGACGTATTCCAATCTCTGTCTTCCTCTACAGTTTTTGCCCTCTACAGCTCCCTCTAGTACCATGGAAGTCATTCCCTCATGTCTTAGCACATGTCCTATCATCCTGTCCCTTCTCCTTATCACTGTTTTCCACATGTTCCTTTCCTCTCCGATTCTGCGTAGAACCTCCTCATTCCTTATCTTATCAGTCCACCTAATTTTCAACACTCGTGTATAGCGCCACATCTCAAATGCTTCTATTCTCTTCTGTTCCGGTTTTCCCACAGTCCATGTTTCGCTACCATACAATGCTGTACTCCAGACGTACATCCTCAGAAATTTCTTCCTCAAATTAAGGCCGGTATTTGATATTAGTAGACTTCTTTTGGCCAGAAATGCCTTTTTTGCCATAGCGAGTCTGCTTTTGATGTCCTCCTTGCTCCGTCCATCATTGGTTATTTTACTGCCTAGGTAGCAGAATTCCTTAACTTCATTGACTTCGTGACCATCAATCCTGATGTTAAGTTTCTCGCTGTTCTCATTTCTAATACTTCTCATTACCTTCGTCTTTCTCCGATTTACTCTCAAACCATACTGTGTACTCATTAGACTGTTCATTCCGTTCAGCAGATCATTTAATTCTTCTTCACTTTCACTCAGGATAGCAATGTCATCAGCGAATCGTATCATTGATATCCTTTCACCTTGTATTTTAATTCCACTCCTGAATTTTTCTTTTATTTCCATCATTGCTTCCTCGATGTACAGATTGAAGAGTATGGGCGAAAGGCTACAGCCTTGTCTTACACCCTTCTTAATACGAGCACTTCGTTCTTGATCGTCCACTCTTATTAATCCCTCTTGGTTGTTGTACATATTGTACACTCCTGGAAATTGAAATAAGAACACCGTGAATTCATTGTCCCAGGAAGGGGAAACTTTATTGACACATTCCTGGGGTCAGATACATCACATGATCACACTGACAGAACCACAGGCACATAGACACAGGCAACAGAGCATGCACAATGTCGGCACTAGTACAGTGTATATCCACCTTTCGCAGCAATGCAGGCTGCTACTCTCCCATGGAGACGATCGTAGAGATGCTGGATGTAGTCCTGTGGAACGGCTTGCCATGCCATTTCCACCTGGCGCCTCAGCTGGACCAGCGTTCGTGCTGGACGTGCAGACCGCGTGAGACGACGCTTCATCCAGTCCCAAACATGCTGAATGGGGGACAGATCCGGAGATCTTGCTGGCCAGGGTAGTTGACTTACACCTTCTAGAGCACGTTGGGTGGCACGGGATACATGCGGACGTGCATTGTCCTGTTGGAACAGCAAGTTCCCTTGCCGGTCTAGGAATGGTAGAACGATTTGTTCGATGACGGTTTGGATGTACCGTGCACTATTCAGTGTCCCCTAGACGATCACCAGAGGTGTACGGGCAGTGTAGGAGATCGCACCCCACACCATGATGGCGGGTGTTGGCCCTGTGTGCCTCGGTCGTATGCAGTCCTGATTGTGGCGCTCACCTGCACGGCGCCAAACACGCATACGACCATCATTGGCACCAAGGCAGAAGCGACTCTCATCGCTGAAGACGACACGTCTCCATTCGTCCCTCCATTCACGCCTGTCGCGACACCACTGGAGGCGGGCTGCACGATGTTGGGGCGTGAGCGGAAGACGGCCTAACGGTGTGCGGGACCGTAGCCCAGCTTCATGGAGACGGTTGCGAATGGTCCTCGCCGATACCCCAGGAGCAACAGTGTCCCTAATTTGCTGGGAAGTGGCGGTGCGGTCCCCTACGGCACTGCGTAGGATCCTACGGTCTTGGCGTGCATCCGTGCGTCGCTGCGGTCCGGTCCCAGGTCGACGGGCACGTGCACCTTCCGCCGACCACTGGCGACAACATCGATGTACTGTGGAGACCTCACGCCCCACGTGTTGAGCAATTCGGCGGTACTTCCACCCGGCCTCCCGCATGCCCACTATACGCCCTCGCTCAAAGTCCGTCAACTGCACATACGGTTCACGTCCACACTGTCACGGCATGCTACCAGTGTTAAAGACTGCGATGGAGCTCCGTATGCCACGGCAAACTGGCTGACACTGACGGCGGCGGTGCACAAACGCTGCGCAGCTAGGGCCATTCGACGGCCAACACCGCGGTTCCTGGTGTGTCCGCTGTGCCGTGCATGTGATCATTGCTTGTACAGCCCTCTCGCAGTGTCCGGAGCAAGTATGGTGGGTCTGACACACCAGTGTCAATGTGTTCTTTTTTCCATTTCCAGGAGTGTATATGACCCGTCTCTCCCTATAGCTTACCCCTACTTTTTTCAGAATCTCGAACAGTTTGCACCAATTTATATTGTCGTTCGCTTTCTCGAAGTCCACAAATCCTATAAACGTTTCTTCATTTTTCTTGAGCCTTGCTTTGTACCTATGTTTTCCTTCCTAACTTCTGTGATGACCCTTTTTAGAGATGTCCATTCCTCTTCAACTGTAATGTCTACTGCGCTATTCCTTATTGCTCTATCTATAGCGTTAGAGAACTTCAAACGGTCCCATCGAGCTGTCATCGCGGAGGAGTACCTTGAAACAGAAGATATCAGGCAAATGGAGTGGCCTCCCTGTTCTTCAGACCTATACCCCATCGAACACGTCTGGAATGCTCTCGGTCGACGTACCACTGCACGTCTTCAAACAGCTACAATACTTCAGGAGCTCCGACAGGCACTGGTGCAAGAATGGGAGGCTATACCACAACAGCTGCTCGGCCACCTGATCCAGAGTATTCCAACCCGTTATGCGGCCTATATACGTGTGCATGGTGCTCATATCCCATATTGATGTTGGGGTACATGCGCAGGATACAGTGGTGTTTTGTAGATCATGTATTTCGGGATGGTTTTCTCAACATATCACCAATACTGTGGACTTGGAGATCTGTGTGGTTTGTGTTCCCTATGTGCCTATGCTATTAGCGCCAGTGTTGTGTAGTGTCAAGTTGTGTGGCACCACATTCTGCAGTTATCCTTAGTTTATGAGCATGAGTGTATTTAAACGACATGACTGTGTGAAGCAGTACACTACCTACACTGTATCCTTCTCATCCTCATTTCCCACATTTAAAGTTGTATGTTATCCGTTGATCCAGAAACGACGGAGAGGCTCCGTCCCCGCTGCAGCCACAACCCCACGACAACTGCTGCAGTCCACTCCTCTCCCCCCCCCCCCCCTCCCCCCCCGCCCCTCCGCTGCTCCACACAGAACGCAGGGTTATTGTGCAGTTCGGCGCGTGGTAGACCCCCCCTGCCCCAGGGGATGTCTCACACCACACGAGTGTAACTCCTATGTTTGCATGGTAGAGTAATGGTGGTATACGCGTACGTGGAGAACTTGTCTGCGCATCAATCGCCGACATAGTGTATCTGAGGCGAAATAAGGGGAACCAGTCCGCATTCAACGTGGCAGATGGAACACCGCCTAAAAACCATACACAGACTGGCCGGCTCACAGGACCTGGACACGAGTCCGCAGGGACCAACATTTAGAGTTAGCTGCCATTCATCACACAATAAAAAAATTTTTTAAGTAATCTTATATCTTCCTACAGCCACTCAACTACATCATCTTCTGTACGCTACAGCATCAACAGTAAATAACAGCAGACTGCTGCCTACCCAGTCCGCCAAATCGTTTGTGTGTTTAGAAAAAAACAGCGGTTTCCCTGGGGCACTCTTCACAATACCCTTGTCTCTGATGAACACTCGCTGTCGAGAACAACATACCGGGTTTAGGAAGTCTTCTAGCCACTCGCGTATCTGTATACATATTCCGTATGCTCGCACCTACGTTAGTAGCCTGCAATGGTGCGTCGTGTCAAATTCTTTCCGGAAATCTAGAAATATGGAATGTGCCTATTACCTTTCATCTATAATTCACAGCATATCATATGAGAATAGGGCACGAGCGATGCCTTCTAAAACCATGCTGATTCGTGGACATAAGCTTCTCAGTCTCCAGAAAATTTAATGTATTAGAAATGAGAATATGTTCAAGGATTCTGCAGCAAACATAAGTTAGGGATATTGGTCTGTAATTTTCAGGTCCGTTCATTTACGCTTCTTGTATACAGGAGTCACTTGAGCTTTTTTCCAGTCGCTTGGGACTTTGTGCTGGGCAATAGGTTCGCGATAAATGCAAGCTAGGTAAGAGGCCAGTGCTGTAGAGTGCTCTTTATAAAAAGGAATTGGGATTCCATCTGACTTGGTGACTTATTTGCTTTCAACCCTTTCAGTTGTTTCTCTACGCCAGCGATGTTAATGGCTATGTCATCAATATGGAGTCTGTTAGACAGTCAAATGATGGTGGGTTTGTACGATTCTCTTGCGTGAACGATGCCTTTAACGCGAAATTTAAAACTTCGGCTGTGCTGTACTGTAAGATAGCTACTTCTGATACGTAGCCTATAGAAATTGTCACTGTACCAAGGACTACCGCAAGTATACCTGAACTTTGTGATCAGTAATACCCGAAATATGATCTCATCAACAATAGTTTCGCGCCGCTGTCGCTCATGGATCGGTATAGATTATTACGTGGCACAGTGCCTCATTATATTTTTCATAATATATTCAGATTTGTAGTTCAGAAGTCAGCCCTTAATCTGAATATGTGTGAGTATGAGGTTACTTATTTTCAATCAGCTGCAGGTTTTGGATTGCTACGTGAAGCTGAGACCATTACTTGTTCTTTGATTTGTCTTTTACTACTTTATGTTGGTTAGAAATGCTGTGGGTCGCATAACATTATTATAGGCTATCAGATGCACATTCTAAGGCCACAGTTACGATTCTTATGCAGCTAAGTTTAATTTCTCAGGAATATTTTAGGTCCATCCAAATAGGTGATTAACCCGACACGAATTATAAAAACTTAGAATTTTACTGCAATGCAGCGCGCGGGATTCAGTCACTAGTTTCGTTAAAACGGGATCTTCCTCATTAGTCTGAAATAATTACTGTCCAGTTTGCGGACAGCTGGAGTTATCTCCTATATACTGAAACTGGAGTCTTAATTCCACCACTTCTTTGTTAAAGGAACAACTTAACGGAAAAAAAAACATTCGTGAAGAACATTCCTGGAATGGGCCCCAAAAATTATTGTTGTTGTTGTGGTCTTCAGTCCTGAGACTGGTTTGATGCAGCTCTCCATGCTACTCTCTCCTGTGCAAGCTGCTTCATCTCCGAGTATGTACTGCAGCCTCCATATATCTGAATCTGCTTAGTGTATTCATCTCTTGGTCTCCCTCTACGATTTTTACCCTCCATGCTGACCTCCAATGCTATATTTGTGATCCCTTGATGCCTCAGAACATGTCCTACTAACCGATCCCTTCTTCTAGTCAAGTTGTGAAACAAACACCTCTTCTCCCCAATTCTATTCAGTATCTCCTCATCAGTTATGTGATCTACCCATCTAATCTTCAGCATTCTTCTGTAGCACCACATTTCGAAAGCTTCTATTCTCTTCTTGTCCAAACAATTTATCGTCCACGTTTCAGTTCCATACATGGCTACACTCCATACAAATACCTTCAGAAAAGACTTCCTGACACTTAAGTCTATACTCAATGTTAACAAATTTCTCTTCTTCAGAAACGCTTTCCTTGCCATTGTGAGTCTACACTTTAAATCCTCTCTACTTCCGCCAACAGTTATTTGGCTCCTCAAATAGCAACACTCATTTACTACTTAAAGTCTCTCACTTCCTAATCTAGTTCCCTCAGCATCGCCGAATTTCATTGGACTACATTCCATTATCCTCGTTTTGCTTTTGTTGATGTTCATCTTATATGCTCATTCCAAGACACTGTGCATTCCGTTCAACAGATCTTCCAAGTCCTTTACTGCCGGTGACAGAATTACAATGTTATCGGTGAACCTTAAAGTTTTATTTCTTCTCCACGGATTTTATTACCTACTCCGAATTTTTCTTTTGTTTCCTTTACTGCTTGCTCAATATACAGATTCAATAACATCGGAGAGAGGCTACAACCCTGTCTCACTCCCTTTCCAACCAATGCTTCCCTTTCATTCCCCTCGACTCTTATAACTGCCATCTGCTTTCTGTACAAATTGTAAATAACCTTTCGCTCCCTGTATTTTACCCCTGCCACCTTCAGAATTTGAAAGAGGGTATTCCAGTCAACATTGTCAAAAGTTTTCTCTATGTCTACAAATGCTAGAAACGTAGGTTTGCCTTTTCTTAATCTAGCTTCTAAGGTAAGCCGTAGGGTCAGTATTGCCTCACATGTTCCAATATTTCTACGGAATCCAAACTGATCCTCCCCGAGGTGGGCTTCTACCAGTTTTTCCATTCGTCTGTAAAGAATTCGTGTTAGTATTTTGCAGCCGTGACTGATCGTTCTGTAATTTTCACATCTGTCAACACCTGCTTACTTTGGTATTGAAATTACGAGGGCTATCCACGAAGTGCATCACGTTTTGGAATTAAAAATAAATAAACTATTGGAATTTTTTTTATTATATACAGATGAAAGCCACACTTAAATACAACTTTTCTACATAGTGGCCATTTAAATTAAGGCACTTATCGCAGCGATGGAAGAGCTTGGAAATTCCTGCGTCGTAAAATTCAGCCGCCTGCGCCTCCAACCACGTAATGACTGTCTTTTGGGACAGAAAAGGTGTGATTTTTGTGGATTTCCTGGAAAGAGGCACTACAATAAACTCTCAAAGGTATTGCCAAACTCTGAACAACCCCAGAAGAGCAATACAAAACAAGCACAGGGGAAAGTTGGGTTCAAAGATCTTGCTGATTCGCGACAACTCCCGTGCCCACACGGCAAATGCCACTCGTGAAGTTCTCGAATCTTTTAAGTGGGAGTTGTTTCCTCATCCGCCGTACAGTCCCGACCTGGCACTGAGCGATTTCCACTTATTCCCAGCAATGAAGAAGTGGTTGGCTATGCAGCGTTATGATGACGACGCACAGCTTCAAGAAAAGGTGACCACGTGGTTGAAGTCGCAGGTGGTCGAATTTTACGACGAAGGAATTTCCAAGCTCCTCCATCGCTACGATAAGTGCCTTAATTTATTTTAATGGCAACTATGTAGAAAAGTAGTATTTAAGTGTGGCTTTCATTTGTATATAATAAAAAATTCCAATTCTTTATTTATTTTTAATTCCAGAACGTTATGTACTTTGTGGATAGCCCTCGTATTATATTCTTCTAGATGTCTGAGGGTATTTCGCCTGTCTCATACATTTTGCCCACCAGATGGTAGAGATTTGTCAGGACTGGCTCTCCCAAGACCGTCAGTAGTTCTAATCGAATGTTGTCTACTCCGGGGGCCTTGTTATCTCCAAGCTTCTTCCATGTATACAACCTTCTTTTATGAATCTTGAACCAAAAGTAGGTAAGAATATTGCTGATGACATGGAACTAATCTAACAAGAAAATCCGTCGCGAAAAGACTCTTACACATTTTTCATTTGAAAAACGTGCAATATGAGCCCAAACTTGAGTTTTTATATCACGTATGACAACTATTACGCAAAACCCACGTTGACCAAGATCAGATTACTCCTGAATTCTGATACCGAAGTGCAATGTTTACACAGTCAGCGCTCTCTCTCACACACTCAATCAGCAAGCACTCCACCGTGGCGGGATTTAGGCTGCCCTCCATGACTAATCAGTGTCGACGGCCTGCGCAAATTAATTACTCCCTAATGAACGTAAACTGATTATTGATTACAGCCGGAAGGGCAGTTGAAGATAATGTAGTTGCACACCTGCTACTATCAGTTTCTAATAAGATAAACGAGGTAGAAATTCCGATTTCTGTGTGTTCAACTGTTAATTCAACTAAGGAAAAGGTACCATTGTTCACAAAAGGTATTAATTATGTGGCGCTCGTAATCTGAATTCAAAAATAATTCAGCCGAACGTTTTATTATGGCACTTTCTTATCAAGGTAATAAATGTCAACATCTTCTATGCCTTTACACATTTATGTAAAATACACTCTAATAAAAAAAAAAAAAAACAGTACGTGTTGGACAGTTGTAGAAGTCATATCAATCTTTAAAAAAGATAAATGTAATGAATGCAATAATTATCATGTTGTAACATTAGCAGACACAGTGTATAAGATTTACGTCAAGATAACAAATCAACGTTCAGAAGCTACTGCTGAAAATACCAGGTGATCAAAAAGTGAGTATAAATTTGGAAACTGAATGAATCACGTACTGATGTAGATAGCGAGGTACAAATTGACACACATGCTTGGAATGACATGAGGTTTTCTTAGAACCAAAAAAATACAAACGTTCAAAAAATGTCCGACAGGTGGCGCTTCATCTGATCAGAAAAGCAATAATTAGCATAACAAAGTAAGACAAAGCGAAGGTAATGCTCAATATGTCCACCATCATTCCTCAACAATAGCTGTAGTCGAGGAATAATGTGTGAACAGCACTGTAATGCATGTCCGGAGTTATGGTTAGGCATTGGCGTCAGATGTTGTCTTTCAGCACCCCTAGATGCTCGCGCAAGAGATCTTTCACGCGTCTAGCAATACTTTTTTTGTCGTAGTAAAACCCCATGTCATTCTAAGCATGTGTGTCAATTTTTACCTTTCTATCTACAATATTCCGTGGTGTATTGAGTTTTCAAATTTATACTGATTTTTTGATCACCCGGTATGTTATCCTAAGAACAAGACAGTTTCAGGGAAGTAAGTTTCTGTACTGATAATGTTTTCACAGCTCAACAAATTATGGAAATGAAGAGAGTTCAACAGGGAAACGCAAATGGTATTTGCAGACTTAGAGAAAGCCTTCGACAATGTAGATCGGAAAATTTTACAGAAAGTATTACGGAAGGAGGGATATCTTCAGGAAATAATGCAGGTGTTAGTACAGTGTCGGCTACTGCGGAAGTCGGCACCGACGCGAACAAGGGAGAAGTTGCGATGGGCGACGGCGGCAGATATCCAAAAGCGGTTGTGGATTGTTCAATACTTTATACAAAGTAGAGAACCATTACCGAACTTGTATATGCTTCTGTGGCTCCCGCGTGCAGTTACTTATACAGACAATTACTACTTGCACAACACAGTCTAAGTAGCGTCATCCTATTATTCAGTACTGATGCTCTCCAAGACTGCGAACCCACCAGAGTAGCCGAAAGCGCTAACGCGCTGCTTCCTGGACTCGGGTAGGCGCGCCGGCCCCGGATCGAATCCACCCGGTGGATTAACGACGAGGGCCGGTGTGCCAGCCAGCCTGGATGTGCTTTTTAGGCGGTTTTCCACATCCCGCTAGGAGAATACCGGGATGGTCCCCACGTTCCGCCTCAGTTCCAAGCGTCTCAGACATTTGAAACACCTCCGCACTATTTCACGGTTTACACTAGACGCATATATTTGGGGTACCCTGATTCCGTCCTACGGGGTACGGGGAGGCTGCAGGAAGGGCACCCGGACATCACTAAAACTAACACTGCCAAATCCGTTGTGGCCACGTCGACCCTGCGATGGCTGCGGGACTATGGCGTAAGCGAAAGAAAGAAAGAAAGAAAGCTCTCGAAGACTGCGACCGAACTGGGCCGACCAGCGATGAGCTGCTGGTTAAGTTGGCGTTGACAGGGCGTGCTGGTCTTCCTGTAGGCATGGAGCTGCTCGCTCTTTCGTTGGGCGCGGGGGTCAATACCCTCTTGATCCTGTTTCGTGGCGCAGCGCTGGTCCGTGTGTTGTCGGTGCTTTAGGACTACACAGATACAAAGACTATATGCATTGACGATATGACTGAAACATGGAAACAACAAATTGATCAGCGTTTGAGAGTGTCAACTAAAATATTTTTTAATACCATGCTTTTTGCACAAGGGTTGGCAATTGTAAAAGATAGCAAGACCCATTGTAAGGTGGCTATAATTTCGCACCTTGCAAGCACTCATCCACATACTTTGCCGTGATCTACAAACACAATTCGGTATCACATGGTAGGATGTACTTCGTATACAGGGTGTTACAAAAAGGTACGGCCAAATTTTCAGGAAACATTCCTCACACACAAAGAAAGAAAATATGTTATGTGAACATGTGTCCGGAAACGCTTACTTTCCATGTTAGAGCTCATTTTATTACTTCTCTTCAAATCACATTAATCATGGAATGGAAACACACAGCAACAGAACGTACCAGCGTGACTTCAAACACTTTGTTACAGGAAATGTTCAAAATGCCCTCCGTTAGCGAGGATACATGCATTCACCCTCCTTCACATGAAATCCTTGATGCGCTGATGCAGTCCTGGAGAATGGCGTATTGTATCACAGCCGTCCACAATACGAACACGAAGAGTCTCTACTTTTGGTACCGGGGTTGCGTAGACAAGAGCTTTCAAATGCCCCCATAAGTCAAGAGAATTGAGGTCAGGAGAGCGTGGAGGCCATGGAATTGGTCCGCCTATACCAATCCATTGGTCACCGAATCTGTTGTTGAGAAGCGTACGAACACTTCGACTGAAATGTGCAGGAGCTCCATCGTGCATGAACCACATGTTGTGTCGTACTTGTAAAGGCAGATGTTCTAGCAGCACCGGTAAAGTATCCCGTATGAAATCATGATAACGTGCTCCATTGAGCATAGGTGGGCCCAATCAAGACATCACCAACAATGCCTGCCCAAACGTCACAGAATACCTGTGTTGATGACGGGATTGCACAATTGCGTGCGGATTTTTGTCAGCCCACACATGTTGATTGTGAAAATTTACAGTTTGATCACGTTGGAATGAAGTCTCATCCGTAAAGAGAACATTTGCACTGAAATGAGGATTGACACATTGTTGGATGAACCATTCGCAGAAGTGTACCCGTGGAAGGCAATCCGCTGCTGATAGTGCCTACACACGCTGTACATGGTACGGAAATAACTGGTTCCCCCGTAGCACTCTCCATACATGGACGTGGGCAACGTTACCTTGTACAGCAGCAACTTCTCTGACACTGACATTAGGGTTATCGTCAACTGCACGAAGAATTGCCTCGTCCATTGCAGGTGTCCTCGTCGTTCTAGGTCAGTCGCAAGTCATAGGCTGGAATGTTCCGTGCTTCCTAAGACGCCGATCAATTGCTTCGAACGTCTTTCTGTCGGGACACATTCGTTCTGGAAATCTGTCTCGATACAAACGTACCGCTCCACGGGTATTGCCCCGTGCTAATCCATACATCAAATGGGCGTCTGCCAACTCCGCATTTGTAAACATTGCACTGACTGCAAAACCACGTTCGTGATGAAGACTAACCTTTTGATACTACGTACTGATGTGCTTGATGCTAGTACTGTAGAGCAATGAGTCGCATGTCAACACAAGCACCGAAGTCAACATAACCTTCCTTCAATTGGACCAATTGGCGGTGAATCAAGAAACTACAGTACATACTGACGAAACTAAAATGAGCTCTAACATGGAAATTAATCGTTTCCGGACACATATCCACATAACATATTTTCTTTACGTGTGTGTGAGGAATGTTTGCTGAAAGTTTGGCCGTACCTTTTTCGTAACATCCTGTATATGAATATATAAAGGAGATTGACATTGTCAAGTACGCCTTGCAAATATTAGTTAACTCTTATTGCATGAAAGGTGACGGAGTGTATTTATTATCAGAACCGCGTTATGAATGATTGCCTATACTAGTAGAGGTTGGAACGACAGTGGAAATAAAACGGCAGACGGAACTCAAGCCCTGGGTGGAAGGCGTAAACAGGTGTGCTGGTCCTACTTTAACACAGGAAGTAGCAAGAAGGACGTTGGGACACCCGAACTCTGGAGCACAATAGAGTCGCGACCTGCCTTTATTGTAGCTAGACGGGAACGATTATAATTCGGAAACTACGAAAATCTGGGATGCAGCTGAGAGGAACAAGGTAGCGTCACCTTGGAAATCAGGAAGGCTGGGTTATTTCTGCGGATTTTACTCAGAAGCGTACCATTGTGTGAGTATAGGTATTTCCTTGCTAACTTTCTGCGCTGGACGACAAAAAACTAAAATATGGTTGGGCGGCGTTCGGAAGAATCTGTAGGGAGTTGGTTTTGGGAATATGATATATGATTCATTTTCGGAATTACGATGGTGGGGAGCCAAGCTTTGCAGGGAAGCCAGTGGTGGAGAGACGAGGTCTTCCGTTGTGAGCGCCTGTGTGTGACCGTGACTCGGTATCAGCTTTATTGGTACGGACGGACCTGCTGTCTTTGCTCTCAGGAGAGTTTATAGTTATAACAGTTAGGCACTGTACTGTTGCGAACCTATACGATTCTGGACTTCACCTCCGGGTTCGAAGTCGTCGTTCAGTACGCAGCGTTCAGTAACTGAGAGCACTTCCTCTGCCTGTACTTAAGTTGAGACGCTATCTGAACTCCGTCCTTGTTGCTGGGAGTTCGCGTTTCTCGACTGTAGAAGAAAGAGAGGAGAAGACAGTATTAGAGTATATTAGTGAGAGGATCGCCTTCTGCCGTCTTAGTGTTTGGAAAAGTTTGTTTTGTGCCTGGAGTTCATCCATCATCACAGACGAGTACGAGAACCATCACTCCGACGCACCGGACGCAGTACAGAGGGTGATATGGAAAATTGCTTCGTCGTATTTGGGATATAAAGCTAAACAGCTCTGATCACGTTACTTTATTTCCACTGAGGTTCCACAGCACCGTAGATCATCTTTGAAAGTAGTGCCTTCTAGTGTTTGGTACATAGATGATGTCAGTCATTTAGCATTATTGATAAATCGTGCAGTCATAATAAGGGGCAGAGTTGGGCAATTGATTAATAATTTTAGTTAGGAAATGTAGACAACTGTATTTAAAGTGTTGATTTTAATCTAAAATAAGTATATATGGAACAACACCGTTTATCATAGTATGAAGGCTTTCACGACCGGATGACATATCTTCTGGTAAACCTTCCGGGATGTAAGGTCGTGGTCCATGGAACTCTTCACCTCCTAACGTTTCGTCCAGAGCTGCGCTGGACATCTTCAGAGGGGTGTTTCTCCTCCGGTGAATGTTGCCGACTCACGGGTCGGACGTCTGAGAGCGACTTATATATCGTAGAAAGTGGGCGTGGCCAGAGTTACGTGATATGCAGAGATAATCTTTGTCAGAGGTAAAACTTAACTGTCGATCGTAATCTCGTCACAGATAAAACTGTCTAGCAATTCTGTAGTGCTAATGTCCAAATATCCTAAGTTTCATGGTCTCTTCTTTCCGATTAAAATCATCCCTATGTTTATATATTTCAATTGCTTCTCTACAAAGCCGTGGGTAATAGTTCGTCGTCGTAGATAAAATTTTTGTTTCGGAAAACTTCACTTGATGATTTACTGACTGAAAAGCGTGTTCTGCTACAGCCGATTTGTCTGTTTTCCCTAATCGTCAAACACTTCTGTGTTCTTTTAACCATGTATTTACGCTTCTCTTCGTTGTTCGAATATAAACTTTACCTCATGTACACGGAATTTTATATACGCCACTGGCTGATAGAGGAGCGCGTTTATCTTTTACAGACCGGAGAACATGACAAATATTCTTCGTTGGTCTAAAAACAGGTCTAATATTATGTTTACTTAAAATCTTTCCAATCTGATCTGTTACTTTCTTTATAAAAGGGAGAGAGACTGTATTCTTCCATCGTTTTTCGGGCTTTTCCTTATACTTTCTGTTGTTTCGGTGCAAAATTCTGCTTACTTCTTTCTTTGAGTAGCCATTTTTCTCAAAGGCGTGCTTCAGATGTTTTAATTCGGCGTCTAGATACTTCGGCGTGCAAATCCGTCTGGCTCTGTCAACGAGACTTTTAATCACACCACTCTTTTGTTGTGGATGGTGGTTAGGGTTTTTATGTAAGTATCTGTCTGTGTGCGTTATTTTTCTAAAAATCTGTTGTTTCAATCTTCCATCTGTTTGTCTCATAACTAAAACATCCAAAAACGGTATTTTGTTGTCATTTTCTCTCGCCATGGTAAGCTGGATTCTTGGATTTATATTATTAAGGTTATTAAAAAAATTCGTCTTAGGCTTTTTGATTACCTTAATGATGTAAAATCAAGAATCCAGCTTACC
The DNA here is from genome assembly GCF_023897955.1 of Schistocerca gregaria. Lineage (NCBI taxonomy): Eukaryota > Metazoa > Arthropoda > Insecta > Orthoptera > Acrididae > Schistocerca > Schistocerca gregaria. Next base: position 208,363,586 of record NC_064928.1, on the reverse strand, counting down.
ATGGAGAGAGAAAATGACAACAAAATACCGTTTTTGGATGTTTCAGTAATGAGACAGACAGATGGAAAACAGAAACAATAGATTTTTAGAAAAATAACGCACACAGACAGATACTTACATAAAAACTCTAACCACCAACCACAAAAAAAGAGAGGTATGATTAAAAGTAGCTCCTCAGTTAGTCTCACAAGGGCTGACTGCACCCCGCTTGACAACAGCGCTCGACAGACTGGACGGTCACCCATCCAAGTGGTAGACCAGCCCGACAGCGCTTAACTTCGGTGATCTGACGGGAACCGATGTATCCACTACGGCAAGGCCGTTGGTAGAAAGGTTCAGCAGTGGGGTTCAAATAATTCAAGGTGGAAGGTTACCAGTGATAATGATGGCATCACTGTCCTCAGTGAAAGTGAAGAATAATTACAGGGTTTGTTGAATGGAATGATATGTCTAACATTTACAGAATATGCATTGAGAGTGAATCGAGGAAATACGAAAGTAATGATAAGCAGCAGAAGTTAGAACAGCGACAAACGTACTATCAAAATGTTCAAATGTGTGTGAATTCCTAAGGGATCCAACTGCTTAGGTCATCGGTCCCTAGAGTTACACACTACTTAAACTAACTTAAAATAACTTATGCTAAGAACAACACACACACACACACACACACACACACACACACACACACACACATGACCGCGGGAGGACTCGGACCTCCGGCGGGAGAGGTCGCACAGTCTGCGACAGGGTGCCTCCAACCGCGCTCCCTGGGTGGTCGCATAGTAGACGAATAGGAAACCATCGTCTGATCAGATGACTCCCGATTTCAATTCGTAAATGCTGATCCACATGACTCGCTCAATGATTGGAAATGGTTGTATTCGGCTGGTTGGAGACTATCTGCGGCCATTCATGAACTTCATGTTCCCAAACAACGACGGATTTTTTATGAATGACCATGTCAGCGGGCCATAATTGTTAATGATTGATTTGAAGAACATTCTGAACAATTCGAGTGAATGATTTGCCCACCCATCAGACATTTACGTAATCGAGAGGGTCGATTCGTGCACAAAATCCTGCATCGGCAACACTTTCGTACACCTGATGACACTAACAACGCAGAGTGAATTCACATCCTTCACTGGTTCGAGAATGGAAGGCGTGTCAGTGGAAGAGGAACGGAGCGCCAAAGAAGATATAGCAGCAGCAGACCGACGTGCCTGAGATTATGCGAGTACATCACGATGGCAGACGGACGTGTATGAGAACGTTGTCGCCAACAGACATGTGTGCTGTTATTGGGTGCGAATGACTGTGTGTGTGAACACCTGCAGACTGTGCTCAGTGAATAGGTGATGCCTCGTAAAATGGCTGGTCTGTACTGTTGCAGGCTCAGATAAGGAAATCAGTGTGTGGAGGTTGACGGCCGGACTGGACGGCCCCCCACACTCACCAGTGAAAACGACATTGCTGGATTACAGGACACCGTGTTTGCGGACAGCCATATGACGGTCTCAGGCCTGGCTTTCCACATTGGTTATGCTCAGGCTCATCATATGGTCCATGGCGTATTGGGGTACTGAAAAGTATCTCCGACCGGCCGTTGTGGCCGAGTGGTTCTAGGCGCTTCAGTTCGGAACCGCGCTGCTGCTACAGTCGCAGGTTAGAATCCTGCCTCGGGCATGGATGTGTGTGATGTCCTTAGGTTAGTTAGGTTTAAGTAGTTCTAAGTCGTAGGGAATACGACCCGTGGTCTAGGGATCGCCGGCACGGTTGCTCAGCGTGTTCGGTCAGAGGGTTAGCTGCCCTCTGTAATAAAAAAAACTGAGTGAATGGATCAATAACAAACTTCAACGGGCGTCAGTTGACGTCCGCCACGAACAATTAAAACGAACAATAACAAACAAAATGAGATTACAAAAAAAGGTAGTGTCTTTGATTCATAATCAAAACGTCTTCGGTCCCGGGTTCGATCCCCGCCACTTCCTAAATTTTGATAAATAATCAGCATTGGCGGCCGAAGACTTCCGGCATATGAAGTCAGCCTCATTCTGTCAACGGCCTTGTCAAAGAGGGCAGAGGAGCGGATAGAGCTTCAGGGCACTCTCTTGTCCTAGGGGTGGGAAATTGCCGCTAAAGGCGGAAGAATCAGCAATGTTCAACGACATGAGGATGTAGAAGGCAATGGAAACCACTGCTTTAAAGACACGTAACGTGTATCCACAGGACATGTGGCCTGTAGTTGAAGAAGTGTCATGATGATCTCTCCGTTGGCAAAAGATTCCGGAATAGTCCCCCATTCGGATCTCCGGGAGGGGACTGCCAAGGGGGACGTCACCATGAGAAAAAGATTGAATAATCAACGAAAGGATAATGTTCTACGAGCCGGGGCATGGAAAGTCAGAAGCTTGAACGTGGTAGGCAAACTAGAAAACCTGAAAAGGGAAATGCAAAGGCTCAATCTAGATATATTAGGGGTCAGTGAAGTGAAGTGGAAGGAAGACAAGGAATTCTGGTCAGATGAGTATCGGGTATTATCAACAGCAGCAGAAAATGGTATAACAGGTGTAGGATTCGTTATGAATAGGAAGGTAGGGCAGAAGGTGTGTTACTGTGAACAGTTCAGTGACCGGGTTGTTCTAATCAGAATCGACAGCAGACGAACACCGACAACAATAGTTCAGGTATACATGCCGACGTCGCAAGCTGAAGATGAACAGATAGAGAAAGTGTATGCGGATATTGAAAGGGTAATGCAGTATGTAAAGGGGGACGAAAATCTAATAGTCATGGGCGAATGGAATGCAGTTGTAGGGGAGGGAGTAGAAGAAAAGGTTACAGGAGAATATGGGCTTGGGACAAGGAATGAAAGAGGAGAAAGACTAATTGAGCTCTGTAACAAGTTTCAGCTAGTAATAGCGAATACCCTGTTAAAGAATCACAAGAGGAGGAGGCATACTTGGAAAAGGCCGGGAGATACGGGAAGATTTCAATTAGATTACATCATGGTAAGACAGAGATTCCGAAATCAGATACTGGATTGTAAGGCGTACCCAGGAGCAGATATAGACTCAGATCACAATATAGTAGTGATGAAGAGTAGGCTGAAGTTCAAGACATTAGTCAGGAAGAATCAACACGCAAAGAAGTGGGATACGGAAGTTCTAAGGAATGACGAGACACATTAGAAGTTCTCTAACGTTATAGATAGAGCAATAAGGAATAGCGCAGTAGGCAGCACAGTTGAAGAGGAATGGGCATCTCTAAAAAGGGCCATCACAGAAGTTGGGAAGGAAAACATATGTACAAAGAAGGTAGCTGCGAAGAAACCATGGGTAACAGAAGAAATACTTCAGCTGATTAAAAGCAACGGTGGTAACATTAAGAGTGCAACGGGAATTCCACTGTTAAATGCAGAGGAGAGAGCAGATAGGTGGAATGAATACATTGAAAGCCTCTATGAGGGTGAAGATTTGTCTGATGTGATAGAAGAAGAAACAGGAGCCTATTTAGAAGGGATAGGGGATCCAGTATTAGAATCGGAATTTAAAAGAGCTTTGGACGACTTACGGTCAAATAAGGCAGAAGGGATTGATAACATTCCATCAGAATTTCTAAAATCATTGGCGGAAGTGGCAACCAAACGACTATTCACGTTGGTGTGTAGAATATATGAGTCTGGCGACATACCATCTGACTTCGGAAAAGCATCATCCACACAATTCCGAAGACGGCAAGAGCTGACAAGTGCGATAATTATCGCACAATCAGCTTAACAGCTCATGCATCCAAGCTACTTACAAGAATAAAATACAGAAGAATGGAGAAGAAAATTGAGAATGCGCTAGGTGACGATCAGTTTGGCTTTAGGAAAAGTAAAGGCACGAGAGAGGCAATTCTGACGTTACGGGTAATAATGGAAGCAAGGATAAAGAGAAATCAAGACACGTTCAAAGGATTTGTCGACATGGAAAAAGCGTTCGACAATATAAAATTGTGGCAGCTGTTCTAGATTCTGAAAAAAGTAGGGGTACGCTATAGGGAGAGACGGGTCATATACAATATGTACAACAACCAAGAGGGAGTAATAAGAGTGGACGATCAAGAACGAAGTGCTCGTATTAAGAAGGAGCGAGAAACTTAACATCAGGATTGATGGTCACGAAGTCAATGAAGTTAAGGAATTCAGCTACCTAGACAGTAAAATAACCAATGACGGATGGAGCAAGGAGGACATCAAAAGCAGACTCGCTATGGCAAAAAAGGCATTTCTGGCCAAGAGAAGTCTACTAATATCCAATACCGGCCTTAATTTGAGGAAGAAATTTCTGAGGATGTACGTTTGGAGTACAGCATTGTATGGTAGTGAAACATGGACTGTGGGAAAAGCGGAACAGAAGAGAATCGAAGCATTTGAGATGTGGTGCTATAGACGAATGTTGAAAATTAGGTGGACTGATAAGGTAAGGAATGAGGAGGTTCTACGCAGAATCGGAGAGGAAAGGAATAAGTGGAAAACACTGATAAGGAGAAGGGACAGGATGATAGGACATGTGCTAAGACATGAGGGAATGACTTCCATGGTACTAGAGGGAGCTGTAGAGGGCAAAAACTGTAGAGGAAGACAGAGATTGGAATACGTCAAGCAAATAATTGAGGACGTAGGTTGCAAGTGCTACTCTGAGATGAAGAGGTTAGCACAGGAAAGGAGTTCGTGGCGGGCCGCATCAAACCAGTCAGTAGACTGATGACCAAAAAAAAAAGAAAGTAGTAGGGGGCTGATAACCTCAGATGTTAAGTCCCATAGTGCTTAGAGCCATTTGAACCAAAAGTATCTGTAAAATACAGTCCTGGAAATTGAAATAAGAACACCGTGAATTCATTGTCCCAGGAAGGGGAAACTTTATTGACACATTCCTGGGGTCAGATACATCACATGATCACACTGACAGAACCACAGGCACATAGACACAGGCAACAGAGCATGCACAATGTCGGCACTAGTACAGTGTATATCCATCTTTCGCAGCAATGCCGGCTGCTATTCTCCCATGGAGACGATCGTAGAGATGCTGGATGTAGTCCTGTGGAACGGCTTGCCATGCCATTTCCACCTGGCGCCTCAGTTGGACCAGCGTTCGTGCTGGACGTGCACACCACGTGAGACGACGCTTCATCCAGTCCCAAACATGCTCAATGGGGGACAGATCCGGAGATCTTGCTGGCCAGGGTAGTTGACTTACACCTTCTAGAGGACGTTGGGTGGCACGGGATACATGCGGACGTGCATTGTCCTGTTGGAACAGCAAGTTCCCTTGCCGGTCTAGGAATGGTAGAACGATGGGTTCGATGACGGTTTGGATGTACCGTGCACTATTCAGTGTCCCCTCGACGATCACCAGAGGTGTACGGCCAGTGTAGGAGATCGCTCCCCACACCATGATGCCGGGTGTTGGTCCTGTGTGCCTCGGTCGTATGCAGTCCTGATTGTGGCTCTCACCTGCACGCATACGACCATCATTGGCACCAAGGCAGAAGCGACTCTCATCGCTGAGGACGACACGTCTCCATTCGTCCCTCCATTCACGCCTGTCGCGACACCACTGGAGGCGGGCTGTCACTTAACAGATTTTAAAAACTGTTCTACATAAACCTGCTTATGATGTACTCAAAAGAAGTCCTTTGGACGACGATAGTGTTCAAAGACGTGTTCATCAAGTGAGCTACAAGACTGAAATCATCTTGCGTAGTTATCCGTAAACTACCCGTATTTCCAAACAACTGGGCGGCTCAGACCAACCTAGTAATGCAGACAGAATATTGGCATCTATTCGTTTTCTTATGAGCCAAGAGATCCGTGAAGAACTGCTCTTCCTAAAAACTGTGACAATGTACGCTAAAGATAACTCAACATTTGATGATTGGAGAAACGATTTCATGGAAAAGCAATCCCTTTACTAAATGTAGCACCTGCCGCATTTGGACACTGTCGCGCAATTATAAGCCGCCAGAAACAAAATATAACCGGTGTGTTCGCAGCTCGCTGCGTCGTCCATCAACAACATTTATTTTCTAAAAATTGTTGTGATACATTGCATCAATCTCTCCAGTTAGTCATTAATGCAATAAACAAAATTGGAAACAATGAGTCGAACTTTGGGCTATTTGGACAGTTACGCAAAGAAAATGACGAGGACTTTGATCCGTTACAACTTCACACTGAAGTACCCTGGCTGCTAAAAGACTTCTGTTGGACACGATTTTCCCCACTTTTTGAGACAGTTGTAGAGTCTTTGGACGCTGAAGATCCGATTCCAAACTAAAATGCAATTAATGAAAACAGACATTACTTATTTGACACACATGTTCACTAAATATAATGAGGTTTTCTAAGTGACGTGCTACATTTGAGAAAAACAAAATTCCATCTTTCAGCTTCTCCTGAAAGAATTAAACTAATGAAGTAAACCACCAAACTGTGGGAATTTTTCCAGTTCCGAATTCGCTACAGACAAGCCGCAAGGATGATGAAGTTCCAAACTACGTGTTACATTTAAATTTCTTCAGACATGCTTCGGATTTAGGTTTGTAGATGTCTTATGTATGGAAGTACCACAGCGGATTACCAGTCCGTACTGTGATGTTGAAGAAAAGGGTCTTTTACTACAAGAAGAACTGATGGCAGCACTTATGGTTCAATTTATAAAGAGATCTTAGCAATTCTGGGCTCAGAGAAACGAACCTCTTACTCTTACTGTATTATGGACTTTAATTCATAAGTAATAGCAGTGCACGTGGCTACAACACTAGGAGAAAGGATGATCTTCACTACTCTAGGTTAAATCTAACTTTGCCTGGGAATGGGGGAAATTATGCTGCCATAAAAGTCTTTGGTCACTTGCCTAATAGCATCAAAAGTCTTACAGATAGCCATGCAGTATGTAAAAGGAAATTAAAAGAAATTCTTAATGGCAGCTCCTTCTACTCATTAGATGAATTTTTGGATGTAGTAAGTGGGTAATTTCCCCAACCCCCACAAAAAATATTAAGTGTCATGTAATATTTTGTGTAATGTAATATCTTGTATAGACACCTTTCATTAACCTGACACGTTCCACATCATTACGAAGTGTCGTATTCATGATATATGGAACAAGTACTAATCCTAATGTAGTCGGAAGCGATGGTGAGGTGGATACAGCGGTGCACGGGCGGCTGGCTGTATCTTCAGACAAAGCAATTCTTCTCACGAGGAATCCACGCACTTCAGAATCGCTGGAATGCACGCATTACTCGTCATGGGGTGTACAGTGAAAAACGAAACACAGGGTGTCCATAATTAAAGATTCAGATTCAAAACGTTGTAGAAAGAGAAAGACTGCTCATAATGACTGAAATTTGAACAGCATATTAGCATATTACTGACGCAGAGGGACATGTCATGGGAATAAAAAGCTGTCGGTAATTTGAGCAATAGGTGGCGCTGTAAGTGCCGAATGCGCACATCAAGAAATGCTCGACACACGGCTGTGTCTCAGTTCGCATCCGAGATGCCCGACATGAGTGTCACCATGAAGAATCGCGCACTGCCGGTAAAGCTTTTTCACAAGAACTGTGACAGTCCGTCAGTAGCCCTGCAGGAGCTCCGGACAGTCAAGGGTATGAAAAAGGTATTGGGCCGATGACTGCCAACGGTCTGGAGAAAATGTTACAAGATTCTAAAAGACAGGCCCTATTTAAGTGCAATCTGGTAGAGGGAGGAAAGCAGTTAATCCGACGTCAGTCGAAGAGGTAACCATCACTGCAGAAGCTGTTGAGATGTGGTGTGCAAATATGCAGTGCACGGGGAATTGCCCGAACGCTGGACATTCCTACGAGCACGTTACATAAAATCGTACGAAATATCCTGCATTACTGTCCATACAACTTTTAACGTCCTCCTCTATTACGTACAATTGGAAGGCCGTTAACTGTAATAAATGTTCCTGGAGTTAAAATATTGTTGGCCGGGTCTAGCGGTAGTTGTTAAGAAAAAATACTCATTTCGTTTTTTAAGGATCTCATTCAATCTGTTGCTGAATTTCTTGTGTCTGGAAGCCAGGTTCTCTTGTAGGTCGGGAAACGCTATAGGTTGACGGGTTTCTTGAAATAATATAGACGACAAAATGATTCGTATGCAAGTTTCATTTTTCATAGTCTTAGATGCCTTGCTTCCATCAGTTACAATGTTCACTCAGCGAAATACACTCCATTTGTATGCAACTGCAGAAAACATTACATTTCTCCTTCCTTCCCGCCAGACAACTTACAACCAACTCGCAGTTTACATCTGTCCAAAGTACATCAGTAAAGGTCTAGTCATACTAAGATCGAAACACAGACACTAAACAGAAAATAATTTACAGAAAATGTAATTCATTCAACAGTACAGTAGAACAATTATGATAAGATATATTCAGATAAACAAAAATATAACTTTTTGTAGTAAAGTAATTTCATGAAATTCGTTTTTTTATCACAGTGATTAATCGTTTGAGCATAACATATTATACAGTTGGTGTTTAAAACATTTCAAATGAGATCAACATAAAGATAAGAACGTTAAATAGAGAATATACATGGTCCTAGCAGGTTATTGCAAGTTAGAAACTTCACACATATGCAGGAGTTGCTTCCTGTTGACCTGACAGCAAGACGAACGTTCTCTCTGGAATTTCTTGCCAGCATAGAAGTGACCAATCAATGGAACATTCTGCGGACAAGCAAATCCCATCTCACAGGAAATTTCAGTACGTGGAATTGCAGAATATGGGCAAAAGAAAATCCGTAAGCACATCAACGGGTATCACTTCCACCATCGAGCAGCGCTCGGGATATACTAGTAGTTAAATATTTACGTGCGAGCTATGATTTATCTTATTTTCTTATGACGATCATTTCTTCCTATCTTGGTAGGCGCCAATAAAATATTTTCACATTTCATGAAAAGATCCTGCTGCAACGAAAAAGGCCTGTATTTTAATGATTGCAAAATGATTTAGATAAGATATCTGTATGGTGCGAAAAGTGGCAATTGACCCTGAATAAGCAAAAGTGTGAATTTATTCACATGAGTACTAAAAGAAATCAGCTAAATTTCGATTACGCGATAAGTCACACAAATCTGAAGGCTGTAAATTCAACTAAATACTAATGGATTAGAATCACAAACAACCTAAACTGGAACGATCACATATATAAAATTGTGGGTAGAGCAAACCAAAGACTGGTATTCATTGGGAGAACACTTCTAAGGTGCAACAGGTCTGCTAAAGAGACAGCTTAGACTACGCTTGTCCGCCCTATTCTGGAGTTCTGCTGTGCGGTGTGGGATCCGCATCAGGTGGGACTGACGGATGACATCGAAAAAGTTCAACGAAGGGCAGCTCTTTTTGTATTGTCGCGAAATAGGGGAGATAGTGCCACATACATGATACATGAATTGGAGTGGAAAACATTAAAACAAAGGCGTTTTGCGGGCTCTTCTCATGAAATTTCAATCACTATTTTTCTCCTCCGATTGCGAAAACATTCTGTTGGTCCCCATCTACATAGGGAGAAACGATCACGGTAAAGTAAGAGAAATCAGAGCTCGCACAGAAATATTTAAGTCCTCGTTTTTCCCTCGTGCCGTTCGAGAGCGAAGCGGTAAAGAGACAGCTTGAAGGTGGTTCATTGAACCCTCTGCCAGGCACTTTATTGTGAATAGCAGAGTAATCACGTAGATGTAGATGGAGATTGCCACTACAATTGACGTATCATACCTGTGGTATCTCTATCATATTTCACGATGATATAAAACGAGCTGCGTCTCTTTGGACTTTTTCGATGTCCTCCGTCAGGCCTATATGATGTGGATGTCGCACCACACAAAAATACACCAGAACCGGACGGATAAGCGGAGGGTGGGCAGTGTATTTAGATGTGTTGCATCTTCTAAGTCTTCTGCCTATAAACCACAGTGTTTGGCTTACTTTCCCACAACGTTATCTATGTAATGGTTATAATCTAAGTTATTCATAACTGTAATCACTACTTAGTTGAATTTGCAGCCTTTAGATATGTGTGACCTATCGTGTAAGTGACTGTGGATCAGTTCGTACTTTTCATTTGTTACAGACAGATGCCACTTGTTATACCATAGAGAATCTTGTCTAAATAATTTTGGGATTGGTTTTGATCATGTGATGACTTTACAAGACTTAAAGCGACAGCATAAAGTGCCAGCAATCTAAGAGAGCTACTCAGATTGTCTCGTATGTCGTTAATATAGATTAGAAAGAGCAGACAGCCTACAACACTTCCTCGGGGGACGCCAGATATCTCTTCTGTTTCACTCAATGACTTTCCTTCGATTGCTACGGGCTGTGACCTTTCTGACAGGATATCTGGAATCTAGTCACGATGTTGAGGCGATACTCCATAGGCACACAGTTTGATTGTGAGAGACGGTGTCAAATGCCTTCTGGAAAGCTACAAATGTGGAACCAATTTGGTCTTCCCCTGTCGATAGCTCTCATTACTTCCTGACAGTAAGGGCTACTTGTTTTTTCTGAATCCGTGTTCGGTGTCTGTCAATAAATCGTTTTCTGCGAGATAATTCATAACACTCGAACACAGTATATGTTCCAAAATCCTGGTGAAGATTGATTTTAGTTCTTTGGGTTGCCGAGAGCGCTAATGCACTGCTTCCTGGACTCCAGTAGGCGCGCGGGCCCCGGATCGAATCCGCCAGGCGGTTTAATGACGAGGGCCGGTGTGCCGGCCAGTCTTTATGTGGTTTTTAGGCGGTTTTCCACATCACTCTAGGTGAATACCGGGCTGTTCCCCACGGTCCGCCTCAGTTACATGCGTCGCAGACATGTCCCCACTATTTCACGATTTACACCAGACACAGACATTTGGGGTACACTGACACCATCCTGGGGAGTAAGGAGTGGCGGCAAGAAGGTCATCCGGCCATCCCTAACACTAACCCTAACACTACCAAATCCTTTGTAACCACGCCGACCCTGCGATCGCCGCAAGGCTATAGCGTAAGCGAAAGAAAGATATGGGTATCTCATTCAGATGATAACTCCTGTTTCCTTTCTTGAGTATTAATGAGACTTGTGCAACGTTTCAGTCTTTAGGTACAAATATTTCAACGAGCGAGTGGTTGTATATGATTGATAAGTATGCGCAATTGCATCGGCATTGTATGTATTGTATTGTATTGTATTGTATTGTATGTTAACCGGCGACCTAGAAACGACGGAGAGGCTCCGTCCACACCTCAGCCGCGGTGGTCCACAACCACATGACGGCTCCGCCGCCCCACACCGAACACAGGGTTATTGTGCGGTTTGGTCCCCGGTGGACCCCCCAGGGAACATCTCACACCAGACGAGTGTAACCCCTATGTTTGCGTGGTAGAGTAATGGTGGTGTACGCATACGTGGAGAACTTATCTGCTCAGCAATCGCCGACATAGTGTAGCAGAGGCAGAATAAGGGGAACCAGCCCACATTCTCCGAGGCAGATGGAAAACAGCCTAAAAACCATCCACAGACTGGCCGGTTAACCGGGCCTCGACACAAATCCGCCGGGCGGATCCGTGCCGGGCACCAGGCGCTCTTTCCCGCCCCGAAAGTCGTGTGCTGGCTGGACCGCACGTCCAACGGCGCGGCTTTGTATCGGCATAGTCTGAAAGAAGCTTGACTAGTATACAATGTGGACAGGAGGCCTTGTCTTATTACGTGATTTAAGATGTTTCACTAAGCCGAGTATTCCTGCTTCTAACTTAGAAACAGATGCAGATGTAGTGGCGATGTCCAATAAAGTATGCCTTTGAATGGTTTTTTAACGATCACGAAATATTAGACTGTGTACTCCCGTTGCTGTATTTCTCGAATAAAAAGTGGTGACCAGGAGTATGACCTAAGGTCTGCCGTCACGAAGCTGGCGGCATCTTACACACCATCTCGCGTCTGCTCGACTGTGGCCTTCAGTAACACGAACAGCGGGTGCTGTTCTTCTGCCACCTGCTGGGACTCGCGCCGTATTTCAGCTGCGGTGATCTAACTGCGCCGGGCCAGGCGGTGACTCAGGAACGAAACCCGGAATTCTGCAGCCTTGAGCGACGGCCGAAGTTCATAAAACTGTGTCCAGACGGGGAATGTCCTGAGATGCCGTTACACGGCGTCTGCTGACCACCTGAATGCCTCACCGTGAGCCCACCTGCCTCTACAAATAACGTAACGCAAAAACCTACTGCTGGGAAGGCTAGTCCGTTTATGTACAACTAGATGTCAACCTCGTGTTGTCTGTTCAGCTTTTTAGAATAAATCCAGGCAAGAGGTTACCCTCACATCTTGGATATTCGGGAATCCAACCGGATATTCGCGTCGTTCTCGCACGATATTTCAACAGGTTGCCTCGCTGTCTTCTTCAGGTGCTTCCTGAGATCTTTCTGTCTTAGGTAACACCTGAAGAAGACAGCGAGGCACGCTGTTAAAATATCGTGCGAGAACGACGCGAATATCCGGCTGGATTCCCGAATATCCAAGATGTCAGCAGATCGCCGGGAAAGCATGAAGAATTACAAACTTTACCCTGTTTCAATAGTGTCTGCAGCAATTTGAAAACTCCGAAACGCTAACTCACAAGAAATATTCTAACACATTACACCATACTACATTACACAGTGAAAGCTCTAAACAAACTGGTATAGGTATGCGTATTCAAATACAGATATATGTAAACGAGCAGAATACGGCGCTGCCGTCGGCAACGCCTAGATAGGGCAACAAGCGTCTGGTGCAGTTGTCAGGTTACTGCTGCTACAATAGAAGGTTATTAAGATTTAAGTGAGTCTGAAAGTGGTGTTATAGTCAGCGCACTAGCGGTGCGACACAGTATCTCCGAAATAGTTGTGAAATGGAAATTTTCCCGTACGACCACTTCACGTGTCTACCGTGAATAGCAAGAACCCGGTAAAACATCAAATCTCCAACATCGCCTCGGCCGGAAAATGATCCTGCAAGAATGGGACCTGTGGTGTCACCGCCAGACACCACACTTGCTAGGTGGTAGCCTTTAAATCGGCCGCGGTCCGGTAGTATACGTCGGACCCGCGTGTCGCCACTATCAGTGATTGCAGACCGAGCGCCGCCACAAGGCAGGTCTAGAGAGACTTCCTAGCACTCGCCCCAGTTGTACAGCCGACTTTGCTAGCGATGGTTGACTGACTTCTACGCTCTCATTTGCCGAGACGATAGTTAGCATAGCCTTCAGCTACATTATTTGCTACGATCTAGCAAGGCGCCAGTATCCGTACTATTGATATTGTGAATCATGTACCATAAAGAGCGACGTTCTCCGTTAATGGATTAAAGTTAAGTATTCCACCAGCTACGTCCGTTTTTCTCAATTCTAATTCCCTTGTCATATTCCAGACTTCACGCCAGCCTGCGTGAGCTAAAACGCGTGCATTTCGACCTCCTTTAGTTATTAGGGTTGGCTCTCCTGACAACCACAACAGGACCAACCACGCCTGAAGAGAATCGTTAAACGTGAGAGATGTGCAATCCTTCCGCAAACTGCTGCAGATTTCGATACTGGGCCATCAACAAGTGTCAGCGTGGCCGAGTGGTTCTAGGCGCTTCAATCTAAAACTGCGCTATCGCTACGGTAGCAGGTTCGAATCCTGGCTCGGGCATGGCTGTGTGTGATGTCCTTAGGTTAGTTAGGTTTAAGTTGTTCTAAGTTCTAGGGGACTGATAACCTCAGATGTTAAGTCCCATAAGCTTAGAGCCATTTGAACTAATTTCAGCTTGCGAACCATCATCGATAATGGAGCTGAAGGCCCACTCGTGTCCCCTTGATGACTGCAGGACACAAAGCTTTAGGCCTCGCCTGGGCCCTTCGATACCGATATTGGACTGCTGGTGACTGGAAACATGTTGCCTGGTCTGACGAGTCTAGTTTCCAATCGTATCGAGTGGATGGATGTGTACGGATACGGAGACAACCTCATGACTCCATACACACTGTATGTCGGCAAAGGAATGTTCAAGCTGGTGGTGGTTCTTTAATGGTGTGGGTCGTGTGGAGTTGGAGTGATATGGGACCCCTGACAAATCTAGATACGACTCTGACAGATGACACGCACGTAAGCATCCTGTCTGATCACCTGCATCCATTCATGTCCATTGTGCATTCTCACGGACTTGGACAATTCCAGCAGGACAACACGTCCAGAATTGCTACCGAGTGTCTGCAGGAACACTATTCTGAGTTTAAACATTTCCGGCTGCCACCAAACTCCCCAGGCATGAACGTTATGGAGCACATCTGTGATGCCTACGAAGGTTATCATGAAAAGAGACCTCACCCCCACGTATTGTTACGGATTTATGGACAGCCCTGGAGGATTCATGGTGTCAGTTCCCTTCAGTACTACTTCAGACATTGAATGAAATTAACTGACTACAGGTGTTTATAAATATCAAGGGGGACAGGTGAAAATGTGTGCCGTGACCGGGCCTCGAACCCGGGATCTACTACTTATATGCCTGACGCTCTATCCGTCTGAGCCACCGAGATCTCAGACGATAGTGCGACTGACACGCTGCCCATGAGACCGACATTTCCAACTTACTGTCCACACACTACATTTGTAGGCAGGGGGCCCACTATACTCATTACTCGAGGCAGTCAATCTACCGATTCCCGTAAGAGAATATGAGAGTACCCGCAATGAAGAAGATAATTGGCCGGTTAGCCTTATCTATATGAAGATGGTATCTATTCTTTCGGACATGTCCGATGTTAAGTTTCTCGCAGTTCTCATTTCTGATATTTCTCAACTCTTTCGTCTTTGATCGATTTACTCTCTATACATATACTGCACCCATCAGATAATTCGTTCTATTCAACAGATCCCGTAATTCTTCTTCACTTTCACTGAGGATGGCAATGTCATCAGCGAATTTGATTATTTATTTCCTTTCACCTGGTACTTTATATCCACCCTTGAATCTTTCATTTATTTCCGATATTTCTTCTTGGATGTGTACATTGAACAGACACGATCTTCATATTCATAGTTCAGACATCAGTCGAGTCCATGCAACGTCGTGTTCCGGGTGCCCTGAGCTATATAAGGCGGTTTACCACTTCCTTTGGCTCTTCAATGAAATACGCAATAACAACAGTTGGGAAAAGCGACATGAGACGTTTCACAGACTTCACAGTCGTTCATAAAAACTTGCTATCAATAAATAATAAAATACAACAATTTGAACGTCAGCTCCAATCTGTGAGCTGCTCAGTAGTTCGTGTCACTCAGCTCTGGTGTAGCGACACGGAATTCCAACATGTAGTTTTATCACTGTATGAAAGGACAGACTCTTATTGTGGTACTGCTTCAGAGGGTGGTGGTTCATGCATTTACATCAGAAAAGGAACGCAGTTCAAATGAAGATGTGACCTTAGTACAGAAAATGAAAACAAACGCAGCTGCTGAATTAACGGGGTTGATAGCGCTGTGCAGCCCAAAAGTAGTGTTAAAAGTAAAAAATAACATGGTTTTCTTTTTAAATTTTGCAGTATTTTCCATGCGACTATCACTGTGCCTAAGCGGCGTGATGCAGGTTACATAAGAAGTTCCGCAGCATCCGTGAAGGCGTCGCGCACTCGGTTTCGTTCAACTAGGGACGCTGTCCACAGGACTGCTGATGAAGTAACGCTTTCAGAAGGTTCAAAATCAACCAGTGGGAGAGCAGAGATGGGTCAAGTGGGGTGTGCTGGTTGCCAGGCTACACAGTGGTCTCACCAGCCGATCGCAGCCTGGTTCAAATGGCTCTGAGCACAATGGGACTAAACTTCTGAGGTCATGAGACCCCTATAACTTAGAACTAGTTAAACCTAACTAACCTAAGGACGTCACACACATCCACGCGCGGTTTCAGACAGTAGCGCCTAGAACCGCTCGGCCACTCCGGCCGGCGCAGTCTGTTCTACCAGCCCTCCTAAGCTCGACTTTATTTTTCACTCCACATGCTAAAGTGAAAAGGATCAGACCTGGATGCCCACTTACGCCCCTTAATCCATCCTCACAAGTACAACACTAAGAAATAAACCATTTTGTGTGTACATCAATATTTCAGTGGTAGCGTGTGAACACTTTCATCAATAAATTAACAGCCGTTCTAGACAAAATCTCATGTACAATACTCAAAATAATTTTCTGTGGAGACATAAACAAATATCCTTCTGAGTTTTGGGATGTCCCTGCTCGTCAGCAGTGGAACAAGGGTTGCTACAATGACTGCATCAGTAGTTGAACATGTGTCCACAAATATGGAGATAGAAAAGTGTGATGCAGCTTAAAAGATCTTGCTGTATCAGACCATTTATGCCAAATAATGACAGTAAACTCGGATATGCAAAAATTCCCTATGATGGAATCTTACAAAATACATTTATTACAAATCAAAATACTAGATATTTCAAACACATTAGCAAACCAAAGTCGTGACAAAGTGTATAGAGGAACAAATGTAAATGTGGATCTCCCTAAAGTCTCAACGTCATTTAAACTGAAGTTTGAAAAGACATTTCCACAAGTACCCATACGAATGTCTCACAAAATAACGGATAACAGAAGATATTAAGAAGTTCTCCCAAACCCTTAAGTACTTCCATAAAAAGAGTCATGATGAGTCAGAAGGACTATATTTCTATCGTAGGTACACAAAACGATATACAGGAAGTTGCTGATTACTACAAAAAAGTCATTTAACCACAAAATAATATACACGGCGATTTTTTCCACCGTGTACAAACACTAGGGATCGATGAGAGGATACGGAACAAAGAAGGTCTGATGATGTTATGTCCGGAAGCGCACAGTTTACATGCTAGAAACCATTTATTCAATCGCACATTGTTACAGAGACTGTGGTTTAATAGGCGCTGTACGATGGAACCACAGTTACAGTATGTGTAGAAAATGGTTTCCATGTAATTCCACGCATGTGCGTACGCGCCTTAGCATGTTCTGTCTCACACGTCCACATCGGCCAAGCTGTATCCTAAGTGTGTCAAAGACAGCATGAATACGCTGCTCCATTGTCGCCGCATCTGGAATGGGCTCTGGAAACACGATACTGCTGAGATCGTGCCATAACAATAAATCGCACGGGGTGAGATCCGGTGAACTAGCAGGCCATGTAACTGGACCTCTCGTTCAATCCATCGAGCAGGGAAGACACAATTGAGATGCGTCCTGATGTTAACGCCTAAGTGGGCTGGAGCATCACCGTGTGGCAGCCACGTAACATTTCGAATCGTCAATGGCACTTCTTTCAGCAATGGAGAAAAAGTGACGCGCAAGAAACGCCAATAGTTCCGGCCTGTTGGGCGACGTGGACGGAAGACTGGTCCCAAAATATGGCCGCCAATTACCCCGGCCCACAGGTTCTGGCTCCACCGATGCTGTTACCAAACCGTGTGGGATATGCATACTATTCACACAGCAATGATATGAAAGCTGAAGATACCACTCCGCGTAAAGGTTGTCTCATCTGTGATTCGGATGGATGACAAAAATCTAGCAGTCATTTTTGTCTTGTGAAAAAACCTGTGACAAAACTGTACACGATGTGAAAAGTCTGTCGCTAGTAACCCCTCCACACGCTGTAAGTGATAAAGGTATTAACAATTTTCATGGAGATTATTCCACACGGTCGTCTGGCTTATTCCTTACTAGCGGGTCAACGGCCTGGTACTGACATGACGGTCGCCTTCCCCATTGTTAATCATATTTTCCCCCAAGTTTTGTATCGGAACATTTCGGGTACGACCTTCATGATTTCCTGCTTCCTGATACGACCCCGTCTCAGACAACGGCGAATCACTTTTTTTTTTTTTTTTCCTGACTGGTTTGATGCGGCCCGCCACGAATTCCTTTCATGTTCTAACCTCTTCATTTCAGAGTAGCACTTGCAACCTACGTCCTCAATTATTTGCTGGATGTATTCCAATCTCTGTCTTCCTCTACAGTTTTTGCCCTCTACAGCTCCCTCTAGTACCATGGAAGTCATTCCCTCATGTCTTAGCAGATGTCCTATCATCCTGTCCCTTCTCCTTATCAGTGTTTTCCACATATTCCTTTCCTCTCCGATTCTGCGTAGAACCTCCTCATTCCTTACCTTATCAGTCCACCTAATTTTCAACATTCGTCTATAGCACCACATCTCAAATGCTTCGATTCTCTTCTGTTCCGGTTTTCCCACAGTCCATGTTTCACTACCATACAATGCTGTACTCCAGACGTACATCCTCAGAAATTTCTTCCTCAAATTAAGGCCGGTATTGGATATTAGTAGACTTCTCTTGGCCAGAAATGCCTTTTTCGCCATAGCGAGTCTGCTTTTGATGTCCTCCTTGCTCCGTCCGTCATTGGTTATTTTACTGCCTAGGTAGCAGAATTCCTTAACTTTATTGACTTCGTGACCATCAATCCTGATGTTAAGTTTCTCGCTGTTCTCATTTCTAATACTTCTCATTACCTTCGTCTTTCTCCGATTTACTCTCAAACCATACTGTGTACTCATTAGACTGTTCATTCCGTCCAGCAGATCATTTAATTCTTCTTCACTTTCACTCAGGATAGCAATGTCATCAGCGAATCGTATCATTGATATTCTTTCACCTTGTATTTTAATTCCACTCCTAAACCTTTCTTTTATTTCCATCATTGCTTCCTCGATGTACAGATTGAAGAGTAGGGGCGGAAGGCTACAGCCTTGTCTACACCCCTCTTAATACGAGCACTTCGTTCTTGATCGTCCACTCTTATTATTCCCTCTTGGTTGTTGTACATATTGTATATGAACCGTCTCTCCCTATAGCTTACCCCAACTTTTTTCAGAATCACTATTACCAACATTAAATGCTGTGGTTGCTGTCGGCGGGGCTAGGTCTCGCCATACAATCATGCTGTCTGCCGCCCGTTGCCATTTGCCTTCCGACAGAAGACATCGTCCTCATCGTGCCAACGGCTTTGTCAAAGAGGGCGGAGGGGTGTGAAACTGACCCTAAAGGCCGAAGAATCAACCAATGGTGAACGACATAAGGATGCAGAAGGTAATGGGAACTACTGCATTAGACACATAATGGTATCGACAGGACATGTGGCTCTAATTGAAAAACTGCTGGGATGGCCTCTCCGTTGGCATTAGATTGCGGAATGGTCCTCCACTCGGATCTCCGGGAGGGGACGGCCAAGGGGGAGGTGATAATGACAAAAAGACTGAGTAACCAACGAAAGGATACCGTTCTACGAGTCGGGGCGTAGAAAGTCGGAAATTTGAACGTAGTGGAGAAACTAGAAAACCTGAAAAGGGAAATGCAAAGGCTCAATCCAAATATAGTAAGGTTTCAGTGAAGTGAAGCGGAAAGAAGACAAGGATTTCTGGTCAGATGAGTGTAGGGTAATATCAGCAGCAGCAGAAAATGGTATAACAGGAGTAGGATTCGTTATGTATAGGAATGCACGGCAGAGTTTGTGTTTACAGTGACAGAGTGGTTCTTATCAGAATCGATAGCAAACCTACACCGACAACGATAGTTCAGGTATACATGCCGACTTCGCAAGCTGAAGACGAAGAGATATAGAAAGAAATCAGAATATTTAAAGGGTAATTCTATACGTAAAGGGAGACGAATATCTAATAGACATGGGAGGTTCGAATGCAATTGTAGGGGGAGTAGAAGAAACGGTCCCTGGAGAATATGGGCAGGGGATAAGGAATGAGAGAGGCAAAAGATTAATTGAGTTTGTAATAAATTTCAGCTAGTAATTGCGAATACTCTGTTCAACAGCCACAAGAGGAGGAGGTATTCTCGGAAAAAGCTGGCTGATACGGGAAGAAACCCAGAATCTACTCTGTACGAATCAACATGGATTCCGGAAACACCGATCGTGTGAGACCCAACTCGCTTTATTTGTTCATGAGGCCCAGAAATTGTTAGATACAGGCTCCCAGGTAGACTTCCGGAAGGCGTTCGATACAGTTCCGCACTGTCGCCTGATAAACAAAGTAAGAGCTTACGGAATATCAGACCAGCTGTGTGGCTGGATTGAAGAGTTTTTAGCAAACAGAACACAGCATGTGTTATCAATGGAGAGACATCTACAGACGTTAAAGTAAACCCTGGCGTGCCACAGGGGAGTGTTATGGGACCTTTGCTTCTCACAATATATATAAATGACCTAGTAGATAGTATCGGAAGTTCCATGCGGCTTTTCGCGGATGATGCTGTAGTATACAGAGAGGTTTCAGCATTAGAAAATTGTAGCGAAATGCAGGAAGATCTGCAGTGGATAGGCACTTGGTGTAGGGAGTGGCAACTGACCCTTAACGTAGACAAATGTAATGTATTGCGAATACATAGAAAGAAGGATACTTTATTGTATGATTATATGATAGCGGAACAAACACTGGTAGCAGTTACTTCTGTAAAATATCTGCGAGTATGCGTGCGGAACGATTTGAAATGGAATGATCATATAAAATTAATTGTTGGTAAGGCGGGTACCATGTTGAGATTAATTGGGAGAGTCCTTAGAAAATGTAGTCCATCAACAAAAGAGGTGGCTTACAAAACACTCGTTCGACCTATACTTGAGTATTGCTGATCAGTGTGGGATCCGTACCAGATCGGGTTGGCGCAGGAAATAGAGAAGATCCAAAGAAGAGCGGTGCGTTTCGTCAAAGGGTTATTTGGTAACCGTGATAGCGTTACGGAGATGTTTAGCAAACTCAAGTGGTAGACTCTACAAGAGAGGCGCTCTGCATCACGGTGTAGCTTGCTCGCCAGGTTTTGAGAGGGTGCGTTTCTGAATGAGGTATCGAATATACTGCTTCCCCCTACTTAGACCTTCCGTGGAGATCACGAATGTAAAATTAGAGAGATTCGAGCGCGCAAGGAGGCTTTCCGGCAGTCGTTCTTCCCGCGAACCATACGCGACTGGAACAGAAAAGGGAGGTAATGACAGTGACACGTAATGTACCCTCCACCACACACCGTTGGGTGGCTTGCGGAGTATGAATGTAGATTTAGACGTAGAAGATTTTAGTTCGATTACATTATAGACAGACAGAGATTCGGAAAATAGATACCTGATGGTAAGGCGTATCCAGGAGCAGATATAGACTCAGATCACAATGTACTCGTACACTCCTGGAAATTGAAATAAGAACAGCGTGAATTCATTGTCCCAGGAAGGGGAAACTTTATTGACACATTCCTGGGGTCAGATACATCACATGATCACACTGACAGAACCACAGACACATAGACACAGGCAACAGAGCATGCACAGTGTCGGCACTAGTACAGTGTATATCCACCTTTCGCAGCAATGGAGGCTGCTATTCTCCCATGGAGACGATCGTAGAGATGCTGGATGTAGTCCTGTGGAACCGCTTGCCATGCCATTTCCACCTGGCGCCTCAGTTGGACCAGCGTTCGTGCTGGACGTGCAGACCGCCTGAGACGACGCTTCATCCAGTCCCAAACATGCTCAATGGGGGACAGATCCGGAGATCTTGCTGGTCAGGGTAGTTGACTTACACCTTCTAGAGCACGTTGGGTGGCACGGGATACATGCGGACGTGCATTGTCCTGTTGGAACAGCAAGTTCCCTTGCCGGTCTAGGAATGGTAGAACGATGGGTTCGATGACGGTTTGGATGTACCGTGCACTATTCAGTGTCCCCTCGCCGATCACCAGAGGTGTACGGCCAGTGTAGGAGATCGCTCCCCACACCATGATGCCGGGTGTCGGCCCTGTCTCCATTCGTCCCTCCATTCACGCCTGTCGCGATACCACTGGAGGCGGGCTGCAGGATGTTGGGGCGTGAGCGGAAGACGGCCTAACGGTGTGCGGGACCGTAGCCCAGCTTCATGGTGACGGTTGCGAATGGTCCTCGCCGATACCCCCGGAGCAACAGTGTCCCTAATTTGCTGGGAAGTGGCGGTGCGGTCCCCTACGGCACTGCGTAGGATCCTACGGTCTTGGCGTGCATCCGTGCGTCGCTGCGGTCCAGTCCCAGGTCGACGGGCACGTGCACCTTCCGCCGACCACTGGCGACAACATCGATGTACTGTGGAGACCTCACGCCCCACGTGTTGAACAATTCGGCGGTACGTCCACCCGGCCTACCGCATGCCCACTATACGCCCTCGCTCGAAGTCCGTCAGCTGCACATACGGTTCACGTCCACGCTGTTGCGGCATGCTACCAGTGTTAAAGACTGCGATGGAGCTCCGTACCGCGGTTCCTGGTGTGTCCGCTGTGCCGTGCGTGTGATCATTACTTGTACAGCCCTCTCGCAGTGTCCGGAGCAAGTATGGTGGGTCTGACACACCGGTGTCAATGTGTTCTTTTTTCCATTTCCAGGAGTGTAGTAGTGGTGAAGAATAGGCTGAAGTTTCAGGGATTTGTCAGGAAGGATCAATATGCAAAGGAGCAGGATACGGAAGTATTTAGGAAACACGACATAGGACTGAAGTTCTCTAAGGCTATAGATACAGCAATAAGGAATAGCTCAGAAAGCAGCACGGTAGAGGGGGAACGGACATATCTAAAAAAAATACAGTCTCAGAAGTTGAAAAAGAAAATCATAGGTACAAGGAAGGTAACTGCGAAGAAACCAGTTCATGGATGAAAGAAGGAAGAAGAAAAATATTCAGGGATTTAAGGTATACAGAAATACAAGCTGCTGAGGACTGAAATAAAGTGGAAGTGCACGGAAGATAAGACGAAATGGCTGTATGAAAAATGTGAAGTAATCGACAAAGTAATGGTTGCCGGAACGACTGACTCAGCATATAGGAAAGTCAAAATAACTTTTGGTGAAATTAAAAACAGGGGTGGAAACATTAAAAGTGCAACGGGAATTCCACTGTCACATGCAGTGGAGAGAATGGATGGGTGGAAAGAGATCACTGAACTCCTCTATGAGGGGGAAGAGTTGTCTGACTGGTAGAAGAAGAAACAGTAATCGATTTAGAAGAGGTAGAGGATACAGTATTAGAATCAGAATTTAAGAGGGTTTTGGAGGACTTAATGTCAAATACGGCGGAAGGAATAGATAACATTCCATCAGAATTTGTAACATCATTGGGGGAAGTGGCAACGAAGTGACTATTCACGTTGGTGTGTAGAATACATATATTTCTGGTGACATACTATCAGACTTCCAGGAAAAAGTCATCCAAACAATTCTGAATTATCGCACAGTCAGATTAACAGCTCATGCATCCAATTTGCTTACAAGAATAATATACAGAAGATTGGAAAAGCAAATTGAGGATGTATTAAATGACGATCAGTTTGACTTTAGGAAAGGTAAATTCAGCAGAGAGGCAATTCTGACGTTGCGGTTGATAATGGAAGCAAGACTAAAGAAACATTAAGGCACATTCATAGGATTTTAGCGTTTGAGAATGTAAAACGGTGCAAGATGTTCGAAACTCTGAGAAAAATTTGGGTGAGGTAAATGGAGAGACGGCTAATATACAACATGTACAACAGCCTAGAGGGCATAATAAGAGTGTACAACTAAGAACGAAGTGCTCGGATTGAAAATGGTGTAAGACAGGGATGTAGTCTTTCCTCCCTGTTATTCAGTCTGTACATCGATGAACCAATCTTGGAAATATAAGAAAGGTTGATAGGGGAATTAAAATTCAAGGTGAAAAGATATCAGCGGTACAAATAACTGATGAGTTTGCTATCCTGAGTGAAAGTGAAGAAGCATTAGATGATGTGCTGCATGGACGGAGAGTAAATCAAAGAAGAACGAAAGTAATGAGAAGTAGCATAAATAAGAACAGCGAGAAAGTTAACATAAGGATTGATGGTCACGAAGAAGACGAAGTCAAGGAGGTCATCAAAAGCAGATTACCACTGGCAGAAAAGGGCATTTCTGGCCAAAAGAAGTCTATTAGTATCAAACATAGGCGTTAGTTTGGGGAAGAAATTTCTGAGAATGTACGTTTGGAGAACAGAATTGTAGATGTGGTACTAGAGACGAATGTTGAAAATTAGACGGTATTATAAGATTAGGAATGAGAAGATTCTGAACAGAATTGGAGAGGAAAGGGATATGTGGAGAACGGACAGGATGATAGGACATCTGCTAACAGTTTAGGTAATAGTTTCCATGGTACTGGCGGGAGCTGTAGAGGGCAAAAGCTGTAGAGGATGACGGAGATTGGAGTGAATCTATCAAATAATTGAGGACGTAGGTTGCAAGTGCTACTCTGAGATGAAGAGGTTGGGACAGAGAGGAATTTGTGGCCGGCCGCATCAAACCAGTCAGATGTGGGATGACTCATTGTGTACAGCGTTGTATCACACCCACTACAAGGCGAATCAGCAAGAGAAGTGAATCGGAGACATTAGCAATAATCACTGTGGCAGGAGAGGAACAGTACCGTGGTGGTAGTGTGTTGGGGCTTATGGGCAGTAACATCGAGGCCATCAGCGCCCTGACACACATTAAAAGGAACGAAAGTGGATAGGCCTAATAAAACTAAAGCACACACTCAAAGAAAGCAGGAAAAGAAGGAAAATGCTACGTAATAAAGTAAAACCTAAGGAAAGGGAAACAAAGCAACAAGAATATCACAGGAAATTGTTATTGGCTGGCCACTTACATAAAATATGGGCGAGCTTGTCACACAGTAGGCAAATTAAAATCCTCTCCCTAAAATCTTTGTAAAAATATTTGACATGGCACAGAACTTTAAAACTTTAGCCACATTCGTCCTAAAAGATGGCAGGTCCGTTGGCAAGTCAGCCGCGGCCCGCTGGTCAGAAAATAAAAGGCAATCCAATAAAACGTGGCGCACAGTTACCTGGACGCCACAAGCACCACACATTGGAGGGTCCTCTCGCCGGAGCAGGAAGCCATGCGTCATAGGGCTGTGGCCCATTCGAAGCCGAGTGAGGAGAATCTCGTCCCGTTAAAAATGGCTCTGAGCACTGTGGGACTATCTATGGTCATCAGTCCCCTAGAACTTAGAACTACTTAAACCTAACTAACCTAAGGACAACCCACAACACCCAGCCATCACGAGGCAGAGAAAATCCATGACCCCGCAGGGAATCGAACCCGGGAACCCTGCCGCGGGAAGCGAGAACGCTACCGCACGACCACGAGATGCGGGCCTTCGTCCCGTCGATGGGGCTGAAAAAAAGTACACCACACACGCGTTGTGAGCTTGACTATACGGAGCTTATTGTCAGTCACTTCCAGCCACTCATCCTCCCACCGACGCATGACTCGTGAGCTCAACAGCGAGGTGAGAATTTAGTCTGCCGGACACAAACGTTGCAATGAGTGAAGGGCACTGAGTGAATCGGAACAGATAAGAAATGTAGGAGAGGAAGAATGTCTCATGTGCTCCAGTGCCCGCAAGATCGCAGACAATTCTGCATCAAAGACAGTAAAAGTCTGAGGCAGTCGGACCTTGAGGACTCGATCCGGAAAAACAACTGAGTAACCAACAGAATCCCCTTGTTTCGACCCATCCGTAAAAACAGCTACATAGTCGTGGTGCTCATATAAAATGGCAGAAAATGCTGCATTAAAAACGGTGGCAAGACTGCAATGTCTCTTGTACTGCAATAAATCTAAAATCACTCTGGGCCTCTTCAGTAACCAGGGTGGCAGGCGGTTAAAACCCTGGATTTGGGGTTGTACAGAATCCACACCGAGGGACTCTAGCACACGTTGCACACGGATCCCAAACGGCAACGTAGCCCGGGGACGGCGGGAAAAAAGGCGGTCCAGAGGTGGATGGGCAACAAGATGGTGAGCAGGCGAGCTGGGAGCTGCAAGAAACTTACAAGCCTGGCGCACCAGCAGGAGCTGCCGCCGGATGGTAAGTGGCGGTTCGCCAGCCTCGGCACAGAGGCTGGGTACAGGACTGGTCCGATAAGCACCCGTGGCCAGTCGAATCCCAGCATGGTGGACATCGTCAAACAGCTCCAAATAAGAAGGCCTCGCTAACCCATATACTGTGCACCCATAGTCCAATAGTGCACGCACAAAAGCTCGGTAAAACTGAAGGAGACGCGCTCTGTCCGCTCCCCAAGACCTGTGGCCGAGGCACTTGAAGATGTTGAGTGCCTTCAGGGTTCTGGCTTTCAAGTCACGTAGGTGTGGCAGCCATGACAACCTGGAGTCAAAAATTAGGCCCAGAAGCCGCATTGTGTCTCTAAAATGTAGGACAGTATCCCCCATATGCAAGGCAGGCAAAGTAAAGAGACTACGAGAACGATTAAAATGAACACAAACACACTTATCGGCAGAGAACCGAAAACCCGTCTTTGCAGCCCACTCCTCTAACCGCCACACTGTTAGCTGCAACTGACGGCTCACGGTTGCAACACTGGAGGAGGAACAGAAAACAGCAAAGTCGTCCACAAATAAGGAGCACTGTACTGGACTCCTCACTGTAGACGTTATACTGTTGATGGCTACGGCAAAGAGGGTAACGCTTAAAACACTGCCCTGGGAGACACCGTTCTCTTGCTCAAAGCAATCAGACAGTGTGTTACCAACGCGGGTCCATGTGCAACGTGTACTAGAGTCCCTCGGTGTGGGGTCTGTACAACCCCAAATCCAGGGTTTTAACCGCCTGCCACCGTGGTTACTGAAGAGGCCCGGAGTGATTTTAGATTTATTGCAGTATAAGAGACATTGCACTCGTGCCACCTTTTTTAATGCAGCATTTTCTGCCATTTTATCTGAGCACGACGACTATGTACCTGTTTTTACAGATGGGTCGAAACAAGAGGATTCTGTTGGTTGCTCAGTTGTTTTTCCGGATCGAGTCCCCAAGGTCCGACTGCCTCAGACTTTTACTGTTTTTGATGCAGAATTGTCTGCGATCTTGCGGGCACGGGAGCACATGAGACATTCTTCCTCTCCTAAATTTTTTGTCTGCTCCGATTCACTCAGTGTCCTTCACTCATTGCAAGGTTTGTATCCTGCAGACAAAATTGTCCAGACCAGGATGCCCTCCTCCGACTACAGCGACTGGGGAGGCGGCCACGAAAGCCCCATTGATGCATTTGTACAAGAATGCAGTGTCTCCAAGTAGTGTCATATGGCTTACTGATATCAGAGAAGATACCGATACAGTGATGCTGACGGAGGAAAGCCTGCTGAATAGCCGCTTCTAGGAGGGTCAGGTTGTCTGGAACTGTCTGGTTGCTAACAGCCAGACCAGACGCCGGTTAACCTTCCGTTCTAAGGTCTTTCCGACACAGCTTGTCAAGGCGATACTACGATAACTACTGGGACATGTGCGGTCCTTTCCTGGTTTGAGGAGAGGGATGAGGATTGCCTCCCTCCACGAGGTGGGGAACACTCCTGTCTGCCATACGAGATTGAAACATTAGAGGAGGATTACCTTTGACGCCGCTGGCAGATGTCGAAGCATGGAGTAGCTGATGCAGTCGTAACCTTGTGCAGTGTCAGAAATCTCAGTATGTGCCGATTCAAGTTCCCACATGGAGAAAGGGAAGTTGAAGGCCTCTGAACTGTTCGACCGAAAGTCCAAGTTCGCTCTTTCGACAGTCGCACGGTAGCGACGAAACGCTGGATGCTGGGTTGCAGTGGCAGTACGTTGTGCAAAATGCTCTGCCAGCGTCTGAGCAATGGCTCTGGGTGTCGTTTGGAGGCGTCCCTGGTTCAGGACTGCAGCTTTTGGTAAATGGCTGCGTTTACCGGAAATCCTCCGGATGGCTTCCCATACTTTTGTGGAACACGTGGAATGGTTGATGAAGTCCAGGAGCTCCTGCCATGACCTTTTCTTGCTCTCATTAATGACACGGCGTGCCCTGGATCTCGAGATTCGAAAGGCGGTAAGATTGACCGCTGTTTGGCGGCATTTAAATCGGCGAAGAGCCGCACGTCTGTCCCGAATGGCTGAACGGCACTCTTCTGTTCACCAAGGCACAAGGCGCCGCTTAAGAGTGCCAGAAGACTGTGGTATGGACAGGTCATCAGCATGATGGATCATAAGCGTGATGTGATCTACCCATTCCTGTACGCTATTGTGGCGTTCAATGACAGCCAACCTAGTGAACAGTGGCCAGTTAGCCCTGCCAATCATCCACGATGGTGGCCGCTGCTCCAGCAATAAACCATCCAGGAGATGAATGTGGATAGGGAAGTGATCGCTCGAATGAAGGTCGTCAATGACCTCCCAGTGAACAGAGTCGGTGAGGGTGGAAGAGCAGAAAGATAGGCCAATGGCTGAGAATGACCCAGTAGCAGCAGAGAAATGAGTCGGAGTACCAGTGTTGAGGATGCACAATACTTGAGACTTTAGGAGGCTCTCCAAAATTCGACCTCGAGTGCAAAGAGAAGTGGAGCCCCACAGGACATGATGGGCATTGAAGTCTCCCAGGAGGAGAAATGGCCAGGGGAGTTGGTCGATAAGATCTGTGAGGGCGTCTAAGGTCATTGCATCCAGACAGGGTAAATAAAGGGACCAAACGGTAAGCCTCCGATGTGAATGAATTTCAACTGTATCTGCTTGCAGGTCAGTATCCAGGGGGAGAGCGGAGGAGTGGTGCTCATTATTGACAAACACGGCGACTCCGCCTTTGTCCCTTTCTCCAGTCAGATCATCTTTGCGATATGACGTATAGCCCCTTAGTACAGGAACATCAGATGGTTTTAAATGCGTTTCCTGTAAACACAAGCACAGTGGGCGTTGCCGTGCTAGGAGGTTCAGTTCCTCCACACGTGCCTGGAATCCATTCATGTTCCACTGTGTAATGGGAGCCGTCTATCAGGGTGGGAGTACCTTCATTCTCACTTTCTGTCGGGGAGGAGAGCCCACAGCAGGTGGAGGCTCAGTTTTGGGGCGAGATGATTGAATCAGTCTGACATCAACCTCCATCGTCTCAGAAGAGGAGTCGAGAGAGACGTCAGAGAGAATGACATCCGCATCAGCAGACTGTATAACTTCAGTCTCCTTTAGTGGGCGAGTCTTCACCTTTGTCTTTGGCTTCGATGTTCTGGCCTGAGGTGGCATTGGAGTCAAAACCTCAGAAGCAATAGGGGGTGTAGCAGCGCTGGGCAGTGCACAAGACTGAACCCGGGAAGGGGCAGGGAGTTCCATGACGTCAGTTACCAGGGCCTGGTCAGAAGGCCTGGTGGGGGGGGGGGGGGGGGGGGGGGGAGGGGTGGTAGCAGGCTTCACAGGAACGGCAGCAGCACACGTACACACGTACATTGACAAATTTAGGTGCTAGTGCTGACAGTAGGAACCTCTAGGGCGATACTATGCATATTGTAAGTGCGGCTGCATTATTTTTAGTCCGCAGTATTTGTAACGGTGTATCACAATGAATAAATGTTCTCTAACATGGAACTATGCATTTCCAGACATAAGTTCACTAGACCTTTTTTGTTTCGTATGCTCTAATCGATCAATCCGTAGACTTTGTATACGGTGGAAAAAATTACCCTTCAGTGTTAACTTCGCGAATTGACACCGCGGTTCTGGTTCCCGTGGTCTATCTCGGGAGTGTAATGTGCCGTGTGTGCGCTCTCACCCTGATCTCACTCAGGGATGGTCCCTCATAATTTATTGACTGTGGTCTAAGGAAGCTCTTTGAATAAACACTTTTACCTGTAGTTTTTGAAGCATAAAGATTATATAGATATTGGATTGTTTTATTAAGAAAAGGTTTAACACCGTAAGCTAGTAAACTGCCTCTTTAATATTTTTGGAACATAATGTAAAATTTGTATTCTCATAGTAGATGAACTTTTCCTAATGACGCACTGTTTTAACAGAAAACATTAAATTATTACAGCTACTAAATGCTTTATTATCAAGAGAGAGGAACTTACAAATATTTGTAATACACTACTGGCCATTAAATTTCTTCACCACGAAGATGACGTGCTAGAGACGTGAAAATAACCATCAGGAAGAAGATGCTATGATATGCAAATGATTAGCTTTTCAGACATTCACACATGGTTGGCGTTGGTGGCGACACCTACAACGTGCTGACATGAGCAAAGTTTCTAACCCATATCTCACAGAGCTGTTGAGCGGCGTTCCCTGGTGAAACGTTGTTGTGATGCCTCGTGTAAGGTGGAGAAATGCGTACCGTCACGTTTCCGTAAAGGTCGGATTATAGCCTATCGCGATTGCGGTTGTCGTATCGTGACACTGCTGCTCGCGTTGGTCGAGATCCAATGACTGTTAGCATAATATGGAATCAATGGGTTCAGGAGGGTAACACGAACGCCGTGCTGCATCCCAACGGCCTCGTATCTCTAGCAGTCGGGATGACAGACGTCTTATCCGTATGGCTGTAACGGATCGCGCACCCACGTCTCGATACCTGAGTTCACAGATGGGGACGTTTGCAAGACAACAACCATCTGCACGAACAGTTCGACGACGTTTGCAGCAGCACGAACTATCAGCTCGGAGACCGTTGCTGCGGTTACCCTAGACCCTGCATCACAGACAGGAGCGCCTGCGATGGTGTACTCAACAACGAACCTGGGTGCACGAATGACAAAACGTCATTTTTTCGGATGAATCCAGGTTCTGTTTACAGCATCATTACGCTGGCGTCCGTGTTTTGCGACATGGCGGTGAACGCACATTGGAAGCGTGTATTCGTCATCGCCATACCGGCGTATCACCCAGCATGATGGTGTGGGGTGCCATTGGTTACACGTCTCGGACACCTCTTGTTCGCATTGACGGCACTTTGAACAGTGGACGTTACATTTCAAATGTGTTACGACCAGTGGCTCTACCCTTCATTCGGTCCCTGCGAAACCCTACATTTGAGCAGGATAATGCACAACCGCATGTTGCAGGTCCTGGATACAGAAAATGTTGGACTGCTGCCCCGGCCAGCACATTCTCCAGATCTCTCACCAATTGAAAACGTCTGGTCAATGGTGGCCGAGCAACTGGTTCATCATAATACGCCCGTCACCACTGTTGATGAACTGTGGTATCGTGTTGAAGCTGCATGGGCAGCTGTACCTGTACACCCCATCCGAGCTCTCTTTGGCTCAACGCCCAGGCGTAGCAAGTCCGTTATTACGGCCAGAGGTGGTTGTTCTCCGTACTGATTTCTCAGGATCTCTGTATCCAAATTGCGTGAAAACGTAATCACATGTTAGTTCTAGTATAATAAATTTGTCCGATGAATACCCGTTTACCATCTGCATTTCTTCTTGGTGTAGCAATTTTAATGGCCAGTAGTGTACCTTTACATCTTATTTTATTCCGTTAACAGCGGCCTGTCAGTAAGGAAGTGCTGAATCGAGTTATATTGCTGAATTGTGTTGTAATAGTAAATTTTATCAGCATATTATTTGAAAGAAACAAACGAAATTTAACATGTAGCCCAGTCCTTCCAGTGGGACCTGTTGATTGCGACCTCTGATTAATTAACGTCCTTGTTATGCTGTATTAATGTGGACAGGTGTTACTGATCCACGATTTTGTAGGTGTTAGTCTAGATCGGGCACAAGTCCTGAAACCGGGTTGTGCTTTCCGTGTTAAAAATAAATATAATTTTCAGTTGTAGCGAATTTTATCACTGACGATAAAACTGGTGTCATTCGATCTCACGCAGGGGCTTACCTTTCCAGCAAACCATCTGCGACTGGGAGAGGTAATGGACAATGGTGTAGAATGTACATTCCGCCATACACTTCCTAGATGTAGATATGGGAATTAACATCTCAGTTCATCAGTCCTCTAGAATTTAGAACTACTTAAACCTAACTAACCTAAGGACGTCACACACATTCATGCCAGAGGCAGAATTCGAATGTGAAGCGCCAAGAAGCGCTCGGCCACAACGGCCGGCTGATGTAGGTACAGATGTGTGTTTGTGGATGGGGGGGGGGGGGGGGGGGATGGGGGACCGTTCGAGCTTACGGACATTCAACGCCACGCCGAGGTTATCAGCGTCCAAACACACAGCAAAAGAAAAGAATGTGGATAAAAAGTGCGGATAAAATTACGAAAATGTTATCGCACTGTGAGTAGGAAATTGACAAAACGACACCCAGGCGCGCGCTCACGCCTCATGCGCGTTGACCACTGAATCAGTCTTTTAGTCTATCTCACACGGCCTTTCTTATAGATCTACCTCATCTCACGGTTTGTGCTTCTTCGTACAAAATTCACACCATACACTCCTTCTATAATGCGTTTTTCAACTATCTGGTCCTCTTAACACGAAATTATGCTCAATGGGAGTGTTTCGCTCATGAATCTCGTCACACGACGTAAAACAGTCAACAGAACCAAATGCTTCCACACGGCGCACGCTCTGGAATTACTGCGATTAATCTTCCGCACCTGTGTACAAAGTCGGCGGTACTCTTTGCAGTACGCGTTTGTGTTTTGTCCCATTATTGCACTCTGTTTGCGAATTACCACCGAAAACTGTAGGATTACCAAACGCTCTTGAGTTCGATACCACTAAAATGCATGTGGGTTTAATGTCACTGTTCACTTAATTACCGGGTCCGAAATGTTTGAGGACGCTGATGCATGAGTAATAACATTGTATAGTTACTGGAACGAAATATTATACTCAAAGACTTATCAATTAACGTCGGATTAAATGTATACAGGTCTCCCGCAGGCCACGATAAATGTCGCTACTTGGCAAAGAGAGGGAGAGTGTTTTCATCAATATTATATCGACACCAGAAACAGGATTTGATTAATGGTTACGAAAACGAGGGAAACTGGCATCTACTTTCACAAGAAAATTTATCGCACTGTCGCTGCAATGCGCTGCGTGGATCAGTTAATGGGACAGTCTTACACACGTATCAAAAATTTAACGTGATGTGAGGGAAAAAGAAAAATGAGCTGATACATGTTGAGCAGTCAGTAAGATACTTTTTAAAGAACGTCATAGTCGGTAGTTTTGTTTATTTTCGTGTCCATAGAGATATACAATTTCTTCAAAGAAATCACTTCCCTAGTTCAGCCCCATTTTCGTTTGCAATACATAATTTATTTCGTTTGTCATTAGCTGATTTCAAGCAACTTCACACACAAACTACGTTATATATTTCCACTTGTCGCTATAGTGTGATATATACACCATATTGGTCTTTCCATACAGATGTGTAAATTATGACATGTTGTCAAAGGAGGCACATAATGTAATTTTGAGTTTGTGTCGACTGCAAACATAAAATGCGGTGAAAACAATTAATTGCCAGTGAAATGGAGCGTTATTCCAAATAAAACCCGCCGGCCGCTGTGGCCGAGCGGTTCTAGGCGCTACAGTCTGGAACCGCGAGACCGCTACGGTCGCAGGTTCGAATCCTGCCTCGGGCACGGATGTTTGTGATGCCCTTATGTCAGTTAGGTTTAAGTAGTTCTAAGTTCTAGGGGACTGATGACTACAGATGTTAAGTCCCATTGCGCTCAGAGCCATTTGAACCATTTGAACCAAATAAACGCAGCCTCGCGCAGGAAAATTCCTTCTCTCTATAACAGCCGTAGTTCCTAACATAGATAATTTAGGTTAAGTAGTGTGTAAGCTTAGGGACTGATGACCTTAGCAGTTAAGTCTCATAAGATTTCACACACCGTTCCTAACATAAGCTATCGACTGAAAAAAGGAAATACATTAAATTTACCACCAGATATGATTGTACAAATGATAATTATGCGTCGTCGGAACAATAGAAATACGTAAAAATACTTTACTACAATGCAAAAATAATTGTAAATCAACTATTCATTTTGTCAGTCGTCGCCCTGCTCATATGACATAGACATATGTGAAGTACCAGGACATGTTACTCGTATCAAATTTGTTTCTTGACGAGAGCTATTAATATACATTAGCAAAGTATTTAAGTATGTAAGTTTTCAGTGTTCTGGATACTGTTAGTCCTGCTTTCAGTTACGAGTTTTCTGTTAGTCCAGAACTCGTGATCGACACCAGATGACTATCATTTCTATATTGTCAAATGATATTTTATATTTGTATACAGAATAAGTGTATGTTGTTTGAGATCAACATGTATACCGTATGGAGCTATAATTGTATGTCATAAACTCATACAGCAGCGTGTGATCGATGTGTCACAGTTATTTTTAGTTTAAGCATGACCAAAGAATATATTTCAGTAAGTATATCATAAAATGCAGTTAATAGATCGTCGTGTAATACAACTTAAGTCCTCTGTTGACGATCAATTGTCTCTCTGAAAGCATTATGTTGAACTTAAACTTGTGTTTGTAAGTGTCGATCTGGTATCTGAAAAATTTTTAAACACTATTTTAAAATGGGAATACGTCAATCCCTGCGTAAGGCAACAAAACTATGTGAAAATTTAATTTTGAGCGGAAATACACATGACACGAAATCCAAGCATGCCCGTACAACAAACAATTCGCCTGCGAGAAAGAAGTCCCTTTTCAAAAGAATTTACATATGCCATCTGACTTCCAAACAAATGACAGTATAAAATGTTGGCCCTGAATATTGGTAATCTTTATCTTAATTCAGTCTAGCAGAATTGTTATTGCAATTACACAAGAAATGAACGCTGAAATTAACGCATCTAACCATTTGATCAAACTGCTTCAAAATTCACAAGATAGACCTTTACTGAAATATTTTGTTAGTATTAAGCCTCAGAACTGATACAGTTATTATTATCACAAGTGCACTGTAACAATCACTCTACCTTACAGTGGACATGAACTCTCACGATGATTAAATTTATTGCCATACCTGTGCTCACGTAACGCTCGTCTGTTCTGCAATCTGTTGCTACACACATCAAAAAACGTTTTGCAACACCCCGTTTCCCTGGACTCCTGAAGATAGACGTTGACTACGGGTATCGACAGAGACAGTCTCTTCAGAGATGTCAATAAACCCGCCCAAAGATGTAAACAACCATGCATGAGCAGCATCTTTTAGACGGAGGGGGTCCCACGGCCGATCAGTTCCAGTCATTCCTCCAGGAAGGAGGTACATGTGTTGTCTGAACTCAGTCATGCCTAGACGGTCAACACCGCGGTTCTATCCAGTCGACATTGTTACTTTGCGCCACAATGGGCTCTCAACAAGGGAACGTCCAGGCGTCTCGGAGTTAACCAATGCCATGTTGTTCGGACATGGAGGAGATATAGAGAGACGGGGACTGTTGATGACATGCCTCGTTCAGGCCGCCCAAGGGCTGCTACTGCAGTAGATGACCACTACCTACGGATTATGGCTGCGAGGAACCCTGACAGCAACGCTACCACAGGACGTCGTGTTACAGCTCACCAAATTTCGCCCCGTAGGCTTCATGATGCGCAACATCACTCCCAACGTCCATGGCGAGGTCAATCTTTGCAATCACAAAACCATGCAGCGCGTTACATATGCGCCCAACAACATGCCCAATGGGCTGCTCAGGTTGGTATCACGTTCTCTTCACCGATGAGTGTGTTTGGAGACAACCCAGTCAGGCTGAACGTCCTAGACACACTGTCCAGCAGTTGCATCAAGGTGCCGTTTTTGGGTAGCACTATGTGGTGCAGACGAACGTTGCTGGTGGTCATGGAAGGCACCGTTACGGCTGTACGATACGTGAATGCCATCCTCCGACAGATAGTGCAACCATATCGGCAGCATATTGGCGAGGCTTTCGTCTTCATGAACGACAATTCGCGATCTTACACATCTTGTGAATGACTCCTTCACTATAACGACATTACTCGACTAGAGTGGCCAGCATGTTCCCCAGACTTAAGCCCTATCGAACAAGCTTTGGATAGATTGAGAAGGCCTGTTTATGGACGACCTGACCCACAAAACACTCTGAGGGACCTACGCCGAATCGCCGTTGAGAAGTGGGACACTCTGGACCAACAGTGCCTTGATGAACTTGTGGATAGTATGCCACGACGAATACAGGCATGCATCAGTGCAACAGGACGTGCTACTCGGTATTAGAGCTACCGGTGCACATAGCAGTCTCTTTAGGTCTCGCTGTATCGTGGTACAACATGGAATGTGTGGTCTTCATGAGCAATAAAAGGGCGGAAATGATGTTTATGTTGATGTCTATTCCAATTTTCTGTACAGGTTCCGGAACTCTTGGAACCGAGGTGATGCAAACGTTTTTTTGATATGTATATTAAAATAATGATGTGCCTGTCAAATACCAAATTTCCTTGGTCGTACTTGATATGTGCATTGCAATACGATATCTTACCAATTTTCGTAAAAATGTTTGACCACTCCCATTGCACAACTTACGAAATGCAATGCATGTGTGCAAACACAGTCATGACAGTAAAAAAGATGAATAATGGGAGAACTAATCATAGCTACTGATGTATGAAAAAGATTCCAAGTTTTACTATGCTTCATCAAGCCATGATAACAATACACCATTTCATAAATTTCTCACACATAGATAAATTAGCAAAATATTTCATAATAACTTTGTTGTGCACAATTACTGCTCTTGACGCTTCTTTCAACTATAATACAGAACCATGTGTTGCATTATAAGATATCTACAGTGAACTTCAACCATAGAGACTGTTCTACCAATAAGATGCTATTATACTCTCACAAAAATTAAAAAAAAAACTTGATTACCTTTAAAATTGGCCATTCGACATTCTCTCATTAACAATGTCTCATTTCCTTTCCTTAAAACACATTAGTACGAAATCCTCTTTTAATAATGTTGCCTCCATTACACGGCAGACCAGCTTACATCCTTTTCAAAGCAAGTACATTGCCAGATTGTCCAACACACACTGCCTCCTACTCCCTTCAAAAGAAGTAACCTCTGGGACCAACAGTTCTGGTCACAAACACAGACTTACAAACAATACTACTAATACTATAGAGGTTGGGTAAATTTACCAAATTAGGAACATCATTTACATTTATGGTAGAAACCTCTTAAATATCCTCATGGCAGATACGACAGTCCTCTTTCAAAGTAACTTAATTATTTTAATTGTTTTTAAAGATACGGATTCTGCTATGAATTATGATAACTCTTCCTACTGAAAAGTAGCCGTGCTACAGTAGCTTTTGAACGGCAGAAGTATAGAGGATATACTCATAAATGTAGAATATCTACTGTGTACTGCTTCGTACACAATGGTAAGGAGATTTGGTATAGACAGTGGTGCAGTAGCTGTCGTTATAAGAAAGTTGAACAGGAGCAGAAATGATTAACGAAGAAACAAATACAGTAAACA
Source organism: Schistocerca gregaria (assembly GCF_023897955.1). Taxonomy (NCBI): domain Eukaryota; kingdom Metazoa; phylum Arthropoda; class Insecta; order Orthoptera; family Acrididae; genus Schistocerca; species Schistocerca gregaria. The sequence goes on along the minus strand of NC_064928.1, from coordinate 208,326,204 downwards.
AAAGCTATACTTAACTGGTAGCTTTCTCCAAGATTACGAACACACTTTACGAATGAACATGCAGCAATAAAATCCAGCTCATACAATAGAATGGTGCGGAATGACTCAGTGGGTGTGCTCTATTGGGTCCACCAGAAAGCTGTCGGCGTGTGACTTTAATTCTAAGACGCTCATGCCACCACAATATCAACAGCAAGAAATGACATCAAGAACGAGAATCTACTGAACTGTAGTGCTATATAATTATGTTGAAGTTAGGTGGATCGATCGACTAATTAATGGATATCAGAATAAATCTCCGGAGAAAAGAAATTTATTAGACAAATTCACTAAAAAAGAGATAGATTGATGAGACACTTCCTGAGCGATGGCAGAATAGGTGTAATGGAGGGAAGTGCGTGTATGATATCGTAAATGCAGATCAAGGCCTGGTTATGGTAAGCAGGTTCCAGTGGATGGAGATTGCAGTAGTTATTCAGAGGCTAAGAGGCTATGTGAAATTAACAGTAACACTTTCTCACTTAATGCACCCAAAAATATAAGTGAATGAAAGAAAAAGTTTATAGGTAAGCGTACTGGACAGAATCAAAACAATTCATCAACGATAAACGCACCTTTATACAACTGTTGGTGTTGTGGTCTTTAGTTCGAAGAATCGTTTGATGCAGCTCTCCGCGCTTCTCATCCTGTACAGACCCCTCTGAATAACTACTGCAGTCTTCATCCACTGGACCCTGGTTACCATTTCTGAACAGGTATGCGCAAGATCCCCCCCCCCAGGGAACGACTCACACCAGACGAGTGTAACCCCTATGTTTGCGTGGTGGAGTAATGGTGGTGTACGCGTACGTGGAGAACTTGTTTGCGCAGCAATCGCTGACATAGTGTAACTGAGGCGGAATAAGGGGAACCAGCCTGCATTCGCCGAGGCAGATGGAAAACCACCTAAAAACCACCCACAGACTGGCCGGCTCACCGGACCTCGACACACCGGGCGGATTCGTGCCGGGGACCAGGCGCTCCTTCCCGTTCTGGAAAGCCGTGCATTAGACTGCTCGGCTAACCGGGAGGGTTCAGGTAGGCTTACATGTATATTCTTTCTTTTATTCACAAATATTTTTGGGTGCAGTAGGTCAAAAAGTGTTATTGTTAATTTCACATAGCGAGTATTCTTGATTTACTTTTCTACCGAAGTGTTTATGTCTATTATAGTACCTTACATGCTATATTTCACTAGCAGTGTCATAGTGTCTTCCACGTTAATTATGATGTCTTGATGGCTTACATAAGTTTGTCAATTTCATATGCAGTGGGCTGTAGTATTACGAAAATGGAAGTTAACACTGATGTCTCTTCCTCTAACATAGATAATTATAAAATTTTTTGTTGTATTTCTATTGGATTTACACGACGCGACAAATGTGTCGTCCCTCCCTCTTTCGTGGTATTAAAGTGTTTTGATTTTAAAGTAAGATGTGGTCGGAGTTGTTGGAAACAGGTTAAGGATAGTTAACACACTGTTGGAGGCGCGTATGTTCTGCACACTCGTAAATGCGGCTTACATATACGCCGACGATAATCTAGATTGCTATGCAGGCACGAATATTAGTTAAAACGGGTACGTTTTTGCTTGAAATAGTTTAATTACGTTTAACTCTCAGCTAGCTCACAGATAACCAGAAGTAGCGTGGAACTATTACTGTTATTACCAGCTAAATTAATTTTTGCGACATGAGAAACAATATAACCACTTACGTGGAGTAAGGTACTCAGGATAAATAATTTCATTTATATTACACTGTCTTCAGTTTGCCTCAGTATTTACTTGACAGAAATAAATTTACTAGAAGATATCATGAAGCAAACCTAACTCTTGTTACCTACTGCAGTTAAATCTATCCATGCAGTCCCGTTACATGTCTGATAAAATGAAATACACAAAAATTAACGCTTGAAAATTATTATCAGCATTTGAAGTATTTATTACTTTAAGGGGGGTAGGACGCCAAACGGGCTGACTTGGAGCAGGAGAAGCATCACAGGACATTTTATTTTCTACTGTCTGTACTTTTACAAATAAATTCATAAAAGTTTGTCAGCATGACCAGGAGGGATTCAGGACTCACACTCATGGCAGTGGAAGTGCAAAAACATTAAAAAATAATTTTTTTACATGTGACGTTTCATCATTTTTCACTTACTGTTGGTTGTATTTGTTGCTATAGGTATACTTTTCTTCACAAGTAAGAGAGATTCTTTAATGAATTTTGAATAGCAATCAAACCATACTTACAGGTGTATGAAACTCTAGAATTTTCCAAATCTATTAAAAACTGTGGTAAAAATTGAGATAATTAACTACAAAATTTTATTTTTTTGCTAAACATAAAGTTTAAAACGTAACAGCTCATTCATTTTTTCATAAATTAAATAGATTCTAGAGTTTCAGGCACCTGTAATTATGGTTTGTATATTGTGCAAAATTCATCGAACAGTCTCTCTTCCTTATGAAGAAAAGTGTACCTATAGCATCAAATGCACCCAATAGTAAGTGAAAAAAATGATGAATTTTCACATATGAAAAAATTATTTTGTTTTGTTTTTCAACTTCCGCTGCTACGAGTGTGAATCCTGAATCCTTCCTGAACATGCTGATAAAGTTTTATGAATTTACTTGTAAAAGTGTAGACAGTGGACATTAAAATGTCCTGTGGTGTCTCTCCTGCTCCAAGTCGGCCCGTTTGACGTCCTACCCCCTTAACTTGAGGTTGAAGTCCATTATTTAGTATTTAATTAAATTCCACGTAATTATCACCTGTGCCCCATTATGACAAAAGATAGCCAGATGGACTGCCTTGTGCACAACTCAATGTAAATAATAATTTTTCACTGAAATATTTCCACAGGAAGGGAGAGGTTATGAAAACAGGAAAAATTCACTATTTATGATACATGGTAACGGAAAATACGTACATCAAGTACTTTAATGCCTGCGAAGAGCTAAGCGACTTAATTGTTGAACAGCTGTGGGGAAAACAATGAACCAAATCTTTTTTAACCCTAATGAGATAAGATGTCCATAGTTACAAAAAATGTCTTTATATTGTGTAGTTACTCCTTGATACTATAATACACTCCTGGAAATGGAAAAAAGAACACATTGACACCGGTGTGTCAGACCCACCATACTTGCTCCGGACACTGCGAGAGGGCTGTACAAGCAATGATCACACGCACGGCACAGCGGACACACCAGGAACCGCGGTGTTGGCTTCGAATGGCGCTAGCTGCGCAGCATTTGTGCACCGCCGCCGTCAGTGTCAGCCAGTTTGCCGTGGCATACGGAGCTCCATCGCAGTCTTTAACACTGGTAGCATGCCGCAACAGCGTGGACGTGAACCGTATGTGCAGCTGACGGACTTTGAGCGAGGGCGTATAGTGGGCATGCGGTAGGCCGGGTGGACGTACCGCCGAATTGTTCAACACGTGGGGCGTGAGGTCTCCACAGTACATCGATGTTGTCGCCAGTGGTCGGCGGAAGGTGCACGTGCCCGTCGACCTGGGACTGGACCGCAGCGACGCACGGATGCACGCCAAGACCGTAGGATCCTACGCAGTGCCGTAGGGGACCGCACCGCCACTTCCCAGCAAATTAGGGACACTGTTGCTCCGGGGGTATCGGCGAGGACCATTCGCAACCGTCACCATGAAGCTGGGCTACGGTCCCGCACACCGTTAGGCCGTCTTCCGCTCACGCCCCAACATCCTGCAGCCCGCCTCCAGTGGTATCGCGACAGGCGTGAATGGAGGGACGAATGGAGACAGGGCCGACACCCGGTATCATGGTGTGGGGAGCGATCTCCTACACTGGCAGTACACCACTGGTGATCGTCGAGGGGACACTGAATAGTGCACGGTACATCCAAACCGTCATCGAACCCATCGTTCTACCATTCCTAGACCGGCAAGGGAACTTGCTGTTCCAACAGGGCAACGCACGTCCGCATGTATCTCGTGCCACCCAACGTGCTCTAGAAGGTGTAAGTCAACTACCCTGGCCAGCAAGGTCTCCGGATCTGTCCCCCATTGAGCATGTTTGGGACTGGATGAAGCGTCGTCTCACGCGGTCTGCACGTCCAGCACGAACGCTGGTCCAACTGAGGCGCCAGGTGGAAATGGCATGGCAAGCCGTTCCACAGGACTACATCCAGTATCTCTACGATCGTCTCCATGGGAGAATAGCAGCCTCCATTGCTGCGAAAGGTGGATATACACTGTACTAGTGCCGACATTGTGCATGCTCTGTGGCCTGTGTCTATGTGCCTGTGGTTCTGTCAGTGTGATCATGTGATGTATCTGACCCCAGGAATGTGTCAATAAAGTTTCCCCTTCCTGGGACAATGAATTCATGGTTTTCTTATTTCAGTTTCCAGGAGTGTACATGTTTTATTAACATTTTCAACAATAAATGTTATGTTAACGAGTTGTAGGTTTTATAGTTATCTGTCGTACTATCTACGGTTTTTATCGACAGAAATATAATGTTTTGTACTTCATTTGTAGTTCTCATTCACATGTCTGGTATAGGTTTACTCGGTTGGTAGGACATGTTCTGAGGCATCAAGGGATCACCAATTTAGTATTGGAGGGCAGCGTGGAGGGTAAAAATCGTAGGGGGAGACCAAGAGATGAATATACTAAGCAGATTCAATAGGATGTAGGTTGCAGTAGGTACTGGGAGATGAAAAAGCTTGCACAGGATAGAGTAGCATGGAGAGCTGCATCAAACCAGTCTCAGGACTGAAAACCACAACAACAACAACAGGACGTTCGAGGATACGTTACACAAAACACGTGAAGCATCCAAAATGGGACGAGGAAACTAAACGAAACTTGACGAGTTGTTTCATTGATTACAATATAGAGTGAAATTTACAGAGGACTTGGAAGTATGAGTCAAGTTATCAGTGTGGTACTGGAGCCCCTACAGTCTGGATGCATGCACTGATTAGGTTCGAAAGGGCTTCACAAAGCCGGTATATTACCTCCTGGGGCACGCTGTTCCTTGACTATTGCAGCTGGTCCTTAACATCATGGATGACAGAGTAGAAGTCCGATGTGGTCCCACATATCACGCAATCATATTATATCGGGTGAACGAACTCCTCCGCACTGACTGTTAAAATACTTTCATTAAAAAGTCACTACCGGTTTCGCATAAGCTGAGATTCAGGTGATCTGTACAAGAAATTAAAACACTACGGAATTTCAGCGTTTTTTAAAAGAGATGTGCACTACCACTAAGTGCCATATATAAATGAGGGCTGGGTACTCATAGATAAAAAAAAATCGTCGCACGGGAAAGTTTCCTTACCGCGTCGCGTGCACGCAACGTCAACAGGCAGTGGACACAATGCTTTAGTTCGTCAGTATAAATATCCAAGAAAAACTTTTCTGCTATTTTGGATAGTTGCTATAGGGTTTCTCTGCTCATTGATCTCTCCTGATACATCCTCATTTGATCTTCTTTTTGTTGATCTGATCGTCTTCATTTCTTCGCATTGTGACGCAAAGCTGTAAATTCATAGTCTGGGTCCATTATGTACTAACGTTTTATTTTCTTAAGACCATTCTAAATCTACAGCAATGTTCCGCAAGCTACCTGCCGGTGTCTGGGGCAGGGTGCTTCTGACAGCACTAACTGATCCCTCCTTCCTTGTTCCGCTCGCGGCTAGAGTGACTGTCGGTAGCCGGCCTCTGTGACCGAGCGGTTGTAGGCGCTTCATTCCAAAACCGCGCTGCTACTACGGTCGCAGGTTTGACTTTGGTATTAATTGAGGATTTTTTGTAATTTTCCTTTTCGCTGCGGGTAGTTGTTGGTTGCATGCGCGCTGGAAGGATTTTATCAGATAGATTAATGGGGTCAATTCTAGTCTCCGATTCCACTTGTTGGCTTTGAGCAATGGCGTCACACCTAAGGCTGAGACGCTACACAGAGGCAATTTTTGAAAGCAACTCATCATATTCGTAAACAAACCACTGTAGCATGCAATGAAATTACAAACACATTCCCCATGATTAATTACTTAGCCACAAATTATACCGACAAGAATTAAAAGCAACAAAAAAAAAAATAAGAAGAGAAAAAGTCGCCGAGTGGTTCTAGGCGCTTCAGTCCGGAACCGCGCTGCTGATACGGTCGCAGCTACGAACCCTACCTCGGTCATTGATGTGTGTGATGTCCTTAGCTTAGTTAGGTTTAAGTTCTTCTAAGTCTATGGGACTGATGAACTCAGATGTTAAGTCCCATGGTGCTTAGAGCCATTTGAACCATTTTTGACTGTCGGTAACCCTCTGTATTAGCTCTGATTTCTCAAACTTCGTCATTTCACGAGATGCATGTGGCAGGATGTAATATTATATGGTTGCGTGATGTCTGTTATTTCAGACGTGTGCGATAGAACAGACACCACACATCCGTATAATTGATTTCTCAGTGGATCCACCTTCTTCGGTGAGGATACAAAGGTACGTCCGACTTCCTGCGGGAATCTCACCAAGGAAACTCTCCATCGCACCCCCCTCAGATTTAGTGGTAATGTGGCACAATTGACAGCCCGTCAAAAACTGAACACAGATCAAGCATGAAAACAGGAAGAAGAGTATGCAACTGTGAACGGTCCAAGAACAAGAACTGCAATAAGAAGTGGCATCGAGGGCAAGTCGTCATGTTGTTGGACTGGAAAGCGGGTGAGATCTATTCGATACTCCCTCGTGCCATGTTTGAGAACATTATGAACTGTCTGTCCGGTCACTGAAACATTTGGTCTCTTTCTGTATAGTCGTCGCAGTTACCACATTATACATTGATTACAGAACACTAGTCCTGTGTTAAGAACACGAGACCGTCGGAAGTAAATGTGATGAATAGTGAGAACAGGCGAGACACCACATAGACGTCTCACAGAAATATTGTTATTGTTGTTCTTAGTGTGATCTTCAGTCCTGAGACTGGTATGATGCAGCTATCCATCCTACTCTATCCTGTGCAAGCTTCTTCATCTCCCAGTACCTGCTGCAACCCACATACTTCTGAATCTGCTTAGTGTATTCATCTCTTGGTCTCCCTCTACGATTTTTTCCCTCCACGCTACCCTCCAATACTAATTTGGTGATCCGTCGATGTCTCAGAACACGTCCGACCAACCGATCCCTTCTTCTAGGCAAGTTGTGCTACAAACTCCTCTTCTCAGCATTTCTATTCAATACCTCCTCATTAGTTACGTGATCTACCCATCTAATCTTCAGTATTCTTCTGTAGCACCACATTTCGAAAGCTTCTATTCTCTTCTTGTCCAAACTATTTTTCGTCCATGTTCCATTTCCATACCTGGCTACACTCCATACAAATACTTTTAGAAACGACTTACTGACACTCAAATCTATACTCGATGTTAACAAATTTATCTTCTTCAGAACCTCTTACCTTGCCATTGCCAGTTTACATTTCCTATCCTCCCTACATCGTCCATCATCAGTTATTTTGTTCCCCAAATAGCAAAACTCCTTTACAACTTTAAGCGTCTCATTTCCTAATCTAATTCTCTCAGCATCACCCGACTTAATTCGATTACATTCCATTATCCTCGTTTTGCTTTTGTTGATGTTCATCTTATATCCTCCTTTCAAGACACTGTCCATTCCGTTTAACAGCTCTTCCAGGTCCCTTGCTGTCTCTGACAGAATTACAATGTCATTGGCGAACTTCAAAGTTTTTATGTCTTCTCCATGCATATTAATTCCTACTCCGAAATTTTCTTTTGTTTCCTGTACTGCTTGCTCAATATACAGTTTGAAAAACATCGGAGAGAGACTACAACCCTGTCTCACTCCCTTCCCAACCACTGCTTCCCTTTCATGTCCCCCGACTCTTATAACTGCCAACTGGTTTCTGTACAAATTGTAAATAGCCCTTCGCTCCCTGTATTTTACCCCTGCCACCTTCAGTGTTTGAAAGAGAGTATTTCTGTCAACATTATCAAAAGCTTTCTCTAAGTCTACAAATGCTAGAAACGTAGGTTTGCCTTTCCATAATATATTTTCAAAGTTAAGTCGTAAAGTCAGTATTCCCTCACGTGTTCCAACATTTCTACGGAATCAAAACTGATCATCCCAGAGGTCGGCTTCTACCAGTTTTTCCATTGGTCTGTAAAGAATTCTCGTTAGTATTTTGCAGCCGTGACTGATCGTTCTGTAATTTTCACATCTGTCAACACCTGCTTTCTTTGGGATTGCAATTATTATATTCTTATTGAAGACTCAGGATATTTCGCCTGTCTCATACATCTTGCTCACCAGATGGTAGAGTTTTGTCAGGACTGGCTCTCCCAAGGCTGTCAGTAGTTTTAATGGAATGTTATCTACTCCCGGGGCCTTGTTTCGACTCAGGTCTTTCAGTGTTCTGCCAAACTCATCACGCAGTATCGTACCTCCCATTTCATCTTCATCTACATCTTCTTCCATTTCCATAATATTGTCCTCAAGTACATCACCTTTCTATGGACCATCTATATACTCCTTCCACCTTTCTGCTTTCCCTTCTTTGCTGAGAACTGGGTTTCCACCTTAGCTCCTGATATTCATACAAGTGGTTCTCTTTTCTCCAAAGGTCTCTTTAATTTTCCTGTAAAATGAGAACAACAAATAAATGGGTGTGAACTATGTTGCAACAAAGGAATTCAAAAACGGAATGCAACTTCGAAACTGTTGCGTTCATTTGCTGCAGCCTATGTGAGAAACTATGATGTTTTTATCATTTCCTTGGGAGTGATCACATTCACAATGGTACGAACATCTATATCGAGCAAGGGGGCATATTTCAACCACTTACCAGTCGTACACATTAGAAATTATGTCTGTCGATAAGAGATTCCTTTCATATGACACACTTAGTGTCACTAAAGCACCGTATGACAGATCAGATGTTTTTTCCGATGGAGGATTCGGTTCTCTTGACTCCTTGTCATCAAACATTTGTGATTCTTTTATTACGGTATACTGATAATTTTTACTTATAGACCGTCTGACAGCAACTGAATAAAACACAATTTTAGTGCCATACGCGTTTCGCCTTTATTTTCTGCAAGGTATAATCAGTGGCAGGTTGCGTGGACAATTCCTTACATATTATGCTCCTGTTGCATTTTTGGTGTTGTTCTTCTTCTTATGAACGCCAATTTGCGGGTTTTTCCACATTCCACAGCACTATGCACTGAACGCTTGTTTTAATGCAGTATACCGTAATATTAGACGCAACTGAGGAAGACAGGACTACAAACGTTTGTGGTTCTTATATGGAAGCTACTTACTTTTGGCTGGTAATAGTGTATTTGTCACAATCTACTGTCATTATAGGTCCCTACTTCACAGCTCGCTGTGGCAAACAAATAAACAAAACAAAAAAAAAGGTTGTTGCAAGGGGGTTGGAAGGCAGCTCATCCACTTGTCAGTCCAACACCGTAACCACTAAAGACGATTCCATTTCCTCACATATGCTGTATACGGCAATTCTTTCTTTCGGACAGTTCGCTGTTTGTATTTTGCTGTTTTTTCACAGTCCAGTACAGCTTCTTCCTGTTTTCATGCTTGATCTGTGCTCAGTTTTTGTCGGGCTGTCCATTAGGCACTCTTGCAGCTAAAACTGAGGGGGTACGATGGCAAGTTGCCCTTGCCAGAGTAGCGAGCATGCAGCAAATGGACAGGGACTGCAAATAGGTTGTGCTCGGTGGGAGTGTGGGTTGGTCATGAGGCGTGCTGAGATAGTCCGCGCAGTTATAACAACATTGTGTAGTGGATCACGCATTGGCTAACGCACCTGCCTAGTAAGCGAGCAATACTGGGTTCGGAACTTGGTCCGATACACATTTTTAACCGTCACCGCTGATTCCACGTAATGCTCCAATGCAGCTGACATCAGTAATCTTTCCTTTCCTTTCTTCCCCGTCCCCCACACATATGCCTTCACTTTATCTAAAAGAGAGTAATATGTTGTCGATTCTTACCAGTGAGCGCTCTCTCGAAATTACCTGTTCGTGATGATTAAGCCTTATTGTTGAGCATATCCGTAACGCTCTCGTGCCGACACAACAATCCCGTGAGGTAACGCGGCGTTCTTCGTCGGATCTTCAGTCTGTCTCTCTCTATCTCTCTCTCTATCTTTCTCTCTCCTATCAGTCTGACCTAGTAAGTGTCCCATATTGCAAGCCGGTGTGTCCGAGTGGTTCTAGGCGCTACAGTCTGGAACCGCACGACCGCTACAGTCGCAGGTTCGAATCCTGTCTCGGGCTTGGATGTGTGTGATCTCCGTAGGTTAGTTAGGTTTAAGTAGTTCTACGTTCTAGGAGACTGCTGACCTCAGCAGTTAAGTCCCACAGTGCTCAGAGCAATTTGAACTATTTGTCCCATAATGGTGAACAATACTCAAGAATCGGTCGAACAATCGCATTGTAAGCCAGTTCTTTCGTGGATGAATTACATTTCCCTGAGGTTCTTCCTAGGAATCTCAGTCTGACTTCTGATTTTCCTACCGCTTGTTTTATGCGATCATTCTTTTAAGGTTGCTCTGTATAGTTAATCACAGATATTCTGCATTATATTGGCCCTACTGTTTCCAGCCATTTTGTCATCAATGGTGTAGATTCACAGTAATGGATTTGTTTTGCCATATATTCGCAATATGTTACTTTAATTTACATTCACAGCCTGCACCCTCATCAATCCTCTGCACGTCTTTCTGCAAATCGATTCGGCCTTCTGGAGTTGCTACTTTTTTAATATATAGAGAATGGCATCATATGTGAAGAGTCGTAAAAAGCTTCCGACGCATTCTGCTAGCTCGTTTATACACACTGTAACCGGTAACGATTCTATTATATTATATTAGACTAGATTACCTTTCATACCAATTGATCCGTAGAGAGAAGGTCCTCGAGGGTGTAGAACATGCCAGAAAATAAATAGTACATGAAAACTATTTACAACTGAAACAAATAAGCTGATGTACTTTCCAAAGGTCCCAAATGGAATGAATGTCATTTTCTTTAAGAATGTTTTATGAACACTGATGCACTGAATTTAAAATAAAAAAGTTTTTTGTTTTTAAGGTAATAAACATGTAATAGAACTACTATAATACTTATTTACAATGAACACATTGCTGCACTGAAATGGTGCAGAAGTTAGATTGTATTTACATACACTCTCTTTCTCTCTCTCTCTCTCTCTCTCTCTCTCTCTCTCTCTCTCTCACACACACACACACACACAGACACACACACACACCTTCACCCTTCTTTGTGGTACTTCGGAAATTACACTACTGGCCATTAAAATTGCTACACCACGAAGATGACTAGCTACAGACGCGAAATTTAACCGAGAGGAGGAAGATGCTGTGATATGCAAATGATTCGCTTTACAGACCATTCACACAAGATTCGCGTCCGGTGGCGACACCTACAACGCGCTGACATGAGGAAAGTTTCCAACCGATTTCTCATACACAAACAGCAGTTGACCGGCGTTGCCTGGTGAAACGTTGTTGTGATGCCTCGTGTAAGGATAAGAAATGCGTACCATCACGTTTCCGACTTTAATACAGTTCGGATTGTAGCCTATCGCGATTTCGGTTTATCGTATGGCGACATTGCTGCTCGCGTTGGTCGAGATCCAATTACTGTTAGCAGAATATGGAATCGGTGGGTTCAAGAGGGTAATGCGGAACGCCGTGTTAGATCCCAATGGAATCGTATCAGTCGAAATGACAGACATATTATTCGCATGGCTGTAACGGATCGTGCAGCTACATCTCGATCCCTGAGTCAAAAGATGAGGACGTTTGCAAGACAACAACCATCTGCACGAACAGTTTGACTACGTTTGCAGCAGCATGGAGTATCAGCTCGGAGACCATGGCTGCAGTTACGCTTGACGCTGCATCACAGACAGGAGCGCCTGCGATGGTGTACTCATCGACGAAACTGGATACACGAATGGGAAAACGTCATTTTTTTCGGATGAATCCAGGTTCTGTGTACAGCATCATATTGCTCGCATCCGTGTTTGCCGACATCGCGGTGAACGCACATTGGAAGCGTGTATTCGTCATCTCCATATTGGCGTATCACCCGTCGTTATGGTATGGGGTGCCTGCCATTGGTTACGCATCTCGGTCACCTCTTGTTCGCATCGACGGCACTTGGAATTGTGGACGTTACATTTCAAATGTGTTAACGACCCGTGACTCTACCCTTCATTCGATCCCTGCGAAACTCTACGTTTCAGCAGGATAATGCACGACCGCATGTTGCAGGTCCTGTACGGGCCTTTCTGTATACAGAAAATGTTCGACTGCTGCCCTGGTCAGTACATTCTCCAGATCTCTCACCAATTGAAAACATCTGGTCAATGGTGGCCGAGCAACTGGCTCGTCACAATACGCCAGTCACTGCTCTAAATGAACTGTGGTATCGTGTTGACGCTGCATAGGCAGCTGTACCTGTACACGCCATCCAAACCCCGTCTGAGTCAATGCCCAGGCGTATTAAGGCCGTTATTACGGCCAGAGGTGGTTGTTCTGGCTACTGATTTCTCAGGATCTATGCACCCAAATTGCGTGAAAGTGTAATCACATGTCAGTTCTAGTATAATATATTTGTCCAATAAATACACGCTTATCATCTTCATTTCTTCCTGGTGTAGCAATTTTAATGGCCAGTAGTGTACCTTTACATCTTATTTTATTCCGTTAACAGCGGCCTATTAGTAAGGAAGTGCTGAATCGAGTCGCAAGTTGTTTTTACTAGGCGGGACTATGGGATGGTGTCAAATGCCCTCCCGAAGTCAAGGAGTATGGCATCGACTTGAGCGCTGTGACGCCCTTGGAGGAACAGTGTGAACTGAGTTTCGCAAGACCTCTGCTTGCGGAATACATGCCGATTTTTGTAGATGAGATTTACCGTTCTTCAAAAACGTCCTAAATTTTAAGCACAGAAGATGTTCAAAAATTCTAGAACTGTGTGAAGTCAACGATATTGGCCTATGATTATGTGCAACTGTCCTACGACCCTTAGAAAACGGAAATGACCTAGCGCTATTTTCCAGTCAGTAAGTACCTTTCGTTGCTCCAGGCGAACAACGATAAACTGCTGGTAGAATGGACAAAGTTCTCTCGCATAATCGAAATGCCCTAAAACTACATATTGACCATAGTCTTTGGGGCAGGTTTTCCGAATGTACGGAACGCAAACGTCTACTACGTCTCTCAGGGATTACGTTATTGCCAGTTACCTCTTAGTGTCATATGCCTCTTTTGCTCTTGGTTAATTGATATTGTGATCTCCAGGTCTCTTTTTCAGCCCACATGATGGTGTTCCCCTATTGGTCGATACTTAACTTTGATTTTGGATACACTATTTTCTTAGATTTTTGTTACATACTCTTTGTCTCTATTACTATAGGCAGGAATCTGTCCTTTATTGTATATCTGTCACTGCCATACAGTAAGGGTGATACTGTCACTGCTTCTATCCACACCATTTTACTCAGTGATCTGGTATAACTGGTTCCTTCTGCTTCGTGAAAGACATGTTACTTTCCAGGCTTAACTCGTGTACTCTATGAATTTCCCGATCAGTCATTATCATTATGTTTTCGACGTCACCTTGACGTTTAAAAGAATTAATTTTGTGTCGCAAGTTGGTGTTCGTAACCTGTATTTAATATACAAATTGGCGTTTTAGATTACTGTCAGCACGTAGTAGTTGATGGTCAACAAATTGTTGCCATTAACCAACCAAATCAAGGGGTTTAAAACTAACTTTTCTTCAGCCGTTTTCTCATTAGATCATGAAACAATGTGCCCACGAATTCCTTCCTTTTTGTGAACGTGAAATTTTTGCTTTTTGTTTCTATCAATAATAGTTAAGGATTCTCTCTACGTGTGTTGAATTACTTTTATTCGTTACCTGGTAAGGCTCTCCTGTCTGACATTTCCTCTGGCTTTATAGTATCTTCTTGGTCACATGATTACACATGCGTCGTTTTGTACCTAAAAGACCATACAAGAAACTGGAAAGCTACGTATTTGGGCTCTAAATGAGGTCCTTTTAAAATTAATGGCCTGTCTGAGGAGAAGCATCTTAATCACTTACTTATAAAGTCAAAGACCTCGTGCTCTCCTTGCATCGCACAACTGAACAAAAAGAGAGGTTGCAGGCACGTTTTAATTTGCAATGTAATCCAATAAATATTAATTAAACATTCTGTGCCAGTTTACTTGATGTAATGAAATAACTTAAGCTAGTTAGGGGCAACTAAAAGGTTTGTCATTAGGAACACGTTTTTTTTGTTATGAGAACCGGCTGAGAACGTGAGAAAAAGTGGAACAGCAATTACGCGCTGAAGAACAGAGATTATGCAGTCTAAATGGCGGGAGACAGCCCGATTCCGACAGAGTATACAACCGCCTCATCAACGGATAGCAACAGCTTGCATCCAAGACTAGGCGATAATGGGAATTAAATGGTTTATTCGCCGAAGATATGTGAAGATTGGATTCCGATGTTACAGCTGATACGTGGTGATGCATTTCATCCTGGAAGCGAGGAAGATTAAGAGGGAGTAAAGTGGATTACTGGTAGCTACTTGGAATTTCTGTGGATTTTCGTAAGTCGGGGAAGATAAAACAACGCAGTACGTAACTCTATAAAAAGCATTACTATTGAAATACTAGTCGAGAAACTCGGCGTTGCCCCTATATTCCCACCTTTCACTAGTCCATTTCCTTTTCACTCCTTTATCCACATCCTCCTGCCACCTCGCTCTATCCACCTACTCTCTCCTCCTTTCTCTGTAAACTTCTTCCTCAATCCCCTCCCGCCAATCTCTTCTTCCCATCTATTTATCTCCTCCTCCCATCAGCTTCTCCCCCCTAACTGTCATCTCCTCTCTCCCATCTCCTCCTCCACCCTCTCTGTCTGCCATATCCTCAACCTCTTCTCTCTGTCCATCTCCCCCAACTCCAACCTTTATCTTTCCATCACCCCCACCAGATCCAGATGAATGGTTGATGGTTTTTACTGCCACAGCATTTCTTTCCAAAAAAGTAAGAAAGCTGTGGGGGCTCATATCGATAGTTGCACCCTGGTGGTTTATCTTTTGTGCCACGCCCAGGGTGGTAAGCAGCGCCCTCTGGAGTCTACGCGAGGAGTAACGAGGCGGGGTCCTGCGAGGGGGGGGGGGGGGGGTTTCTCCAGGACGTGGTGGAAGACGGTTGTCTGGTTGACGCAGCGAGTGTGGGACCGGACCTATCGCATGGAGATGTCCAAGTTGGCTCTGAACGGAAGGCGCCGTAGCAAGCAGCGGGAAACGGGCGTCCTGTAATTTGTGTGAAGGAGTAACGATTTTTGCGTTGGATATCCCAGTGGTTCCCAAGAGTTGAGTTGGCTGCTTTCGGAGAAGAGAATTGGTAAGAGCTCGTGTCTACGCTCTTTTCCGTACGATGTTGCTGCCTGTCGTTATAAACGGGTGAAAATCAGGCACTCGTATTGGCTATACGGGAACTGGTGATGTAAAATTTCATTTGTGATTGAGTGTCACTTATACTGTGACAATTTAGAGGCGAACTGTAGTGGTTTCATTAGGTCTGGTTCTTTGCTGTGCAACTAAGGGAGTCAGTTATTTGGGGTAACTGAGGGAGCACAGTTATGTTGGTTTATGTGATACGTTCTCCACGTTTTGTCTATCGCTTTGCGAATCGAAATCGTGGAGGGGTACAAGTGTGAGTAAATTGCTATTGTATTGATGGTTATGTTGTAAAGACTGTTCTCTGGTGTGTTAAATCACGCGCTGATTTGTAGCCAATCTAAGCAGAAGTTACTATTGCTACTTGCTTATGTGCTACTGTACTTATGATTGGCGTTGTTTGTCTGTTGATTGTGGGTGTGGTCACGTTTAAAAAAATACCGGCTACTATTCGTAATGGTTGTCTAGTAAGGAAATTGCTCAAGCTTTTATCATATGCTCGTTTCTTGGCTATCACATTGGCTTTCTATGCAGTAACTGAAGGAATGTGTATAGTGGTTCAAGATTGTAGGTTGACTAGTATTTGAACTGGTGTTGAGGTTAAGGGCGAGATCACCATCCCGCAAACCCGCACTCTGGGCGTGGTTCAATGTTCCGCTATTAGGGAGCCGGCTCTCTGTTCTTGGATTTTGCAAGGATACGTGATGAGTGCATCGCTGTAGTTTTTCGCGTGCTAAATTGCGGGGTGTCGTTGCTGTCCTATGGCTAGACTTGTGATGTATGTTATGCTGAAAGGGAATTAACTGTACCAAACTGAAGAGAGCTTTTAGTTTGTTTTAGGTCTGTACATGGAATGATGTTCATATTTCGTCGACTGCGGCAATAACTTCCTGTGTGTGGAGATCCTCTGAGGGAGTTGTATTGTACTGTTGCAGTGCAGTCCATCTGAAACGTGCTGCTTAAAACTTGGGACTGCAGCTCTCTGATGCTATATATTACTGTTTAATCTTAAATGTCTTGGATGTAATATGATTGTTGAGGATTATGTAATTTTGATGGCTGGTTCCTTAAAGGAAGTATTTCGTTTTAAAATATGTGCTCGGTCAGATCCTATTTAAGTATGATTTTAACTCATCATTCAAATTTCCTAGTCTTGCCTTCTTAAAAGGCTTTCAGTTAAATTATTGCTACTTGCCTGTTTAAATGTTTGAGTGACGTAAAGGAAAAGAATATTAATTTGTAATTTGTACTGATTGTTCCTTTTGGGTAATACTTGACTTATGCGTTCAATAAATGAGTGTCTAGTCAATGGTAGTGACTGTTCTATTGATAGCCTACCCTTTCCACTCCACAGCCTATTGAGCTGCTTTGTGTCGAAATTGTGTTCAGAACACCGCTCTGACTTGACACCTCAGTAAGTACAATTTATATATATTACAGCTCGTATGAAATCAGTCCATGGGCTTAGGAGGAAATGTTGAACATACGCATATGTAATTTATTGTCCACCGTTATGAATACTTTGTTGGCAGTTCTGCAGCTAATGTAACGGTTTTGAAGAAAATCTCCGCACCACCTGCAATTTTCTTATTATTTAAAACCACGACTGACCCATTTGTGTAAACAGCAGATCATGCCCTTTTACTTACGAGTAAATGTAATGTTAACATCGTGTTTCTATGCAGAGGTATCCTTTGCTGCTTCCGTTAGTTTGCTATCGTAGGTTCCCAGAAGACTTTTCGTTAATCACTGGATCTGTGAGCGTCATCTACTGTGTTTTCTCTTGTCCTAATAATAGTTTCCACACGTCTTTTTATTGTACTTTGCAGTCAGCCATTTATTTTCAATTAGCTTTATGTTTTATTTAACCTATAAAGCATTTTATCAGATTTTGCCTTTTCTCTGATTGCTTATCTACCATCCCCCTACAATGATCAGCCAGATTATTATGACCACCGACCTAATGACGGTATGAACCCGTCAAGTCGAGAAACGACTGATAGTCAGAAACACGCACATTGATTGTATTATCAATGAGCGTGATGTCCGTGTGTAGAATGGGGAAGGTGCGCGATCAATCTGAGTCTAACCGAGCGCAGATTTAGATGACCCAGAGGCTCGGATAGAGCATTTCGAAAACTGAACGATTTGTCGGGTGTTCGAGGAGTGCTGTTAGAGTGTCTTGAACAGACGGAGAAACCGAGGTAAAACCGCGTCCAGATGTTTCATTATACACTCCTGGAAATTGAAATAAGAACACCGTGAATTCATTGTCCCAGGAAGGGGAAACTTTATTGACACATTCCTGGGGTCAGATACATCACATGATCACACTGACAGAACCACAGGCACATAGACACAGGCAACAGAGCATGCACAATGTCGGCACTAGTACAGTGTATATCCACCTTTCGCAGCAATGCAGGCTGCTATTCTCCCATGGAGACGATCGTAGAGATGCTGGATGTAGTTCTGTGGAACGGCTTGCCATGCCATTTCCACCTGGCGCCTCAGTTGGACCAGCGTTCGTGCTGGACGTGCAGACCGCGTGAGACGACGCTTCATCCAGTCCCAAATATGCTCAATGGGGGACACATCCGGAGATCTTGCTGGCCAGGGTAGTTGACGTACACCTTCTAGAGCACGTTGGTTGGCACGGGATACATGCGGACGTGCATTGTCCTGTTGGAACAGCAAGTTCCCTTGCCGGTCTAGGAATGGTAGAATGATGGGTTCGATGACGGTTTGGATGTACCGTGCACTATTCAGTGTCCCCTCGACGATCACCAGAGGTGTACGGCCAGTGTAGGAGATCGCTCCCCACACCATGATGCCGGGTGTTGGCCCTGTGTGCCTCGGTCGTGTGCAGTCCTGAATGTGGCGCTCACCTGCACTGCGCCAAACAGGCATACGACCATCATTGGCACCAAGGCAGCAGCGACTCTCATCGCTGAAGACGACACGTCTCTATTCGTCTCTCCATTCACGCCTGTCGCGACACCACTGGAGGCGGGCTGCACGATGTTGGGGCGTGAGCGGAAGACGGCCTAACGGTGTGCGGGACCGTAGCCCAGCTTCATGGAGATGGTTGCGAATGGTCCTCGCCGATACCCCAGGAGCAACAGTGTCCCTAATTTGCTGGGAAGTGGCGGTGCGGTCCCCTAAGGCACTGCGTACGATCCTACGGTCTTGGCGTGCATCCGTGCGTCGCTGCGGTCCGGTCCCAGGTTGACGGGCACGTGCACCTTCCGCCGACCACTGGCGACAAGATCGATGTACTGTGGAGACCTCACGCCCCACGTGTTGAGCAATTCGGCGGTACGTCCACCCGGCCTCCCGCATGCCCACTATACGCCCTCGCTCAAAGTCCGTCAACTGCACATACGGTTCACGTCCACGCTGTCGCGGCATGCTACCAGTGTTAAAGACTGCGATGGAGCCCCGTATGCCACGGCAATCTCGGTGACACTGACGGCGGCGGTGCACAAATGCTGCGCAGCTAGCGCCATTCGACGGCCAACACCGCGGTTCCTGGTGTGTCCGCTGTGCCGTGCGTGTGATCATTGCTTGTACAGCCTTCTCGCAGTGTCCGAAGCAAGTATGGTGGGTCTGACACACCGGTGTCAATGTGTTCTTTTTTCCATTTCCAGGAGTGTAGATGTCGGATGTCGTAGGCTCGGCAGCCTGGTAAAACAGGATAGGCGGTGAACTGTGGCGGAAATAAAAAGTGACTTTAATGTTGGGCAGGGTACAAGTGTGTCTGAACACACAGTGCACCGAACACTCCTATCTATGAGTCTCTGTAGCCGACGAACCCATGCGTGTGCCATTGTTAACACCACGGCATCGGCAACTACGACAGAAATGGGCACCTGACCATTGGCACTGGACGTTGGCACTGTGGAGGAGTGTTGCATGGTCTGATGAATCTGAAAACCTCATCATGCCGATGGGAGGGTGCGAATCCGTCTTCTTCCAGGAGACCAGCTCCTAGAGACACTGCGGGACAGAGACAAGCTGGCGGCAGCTCTATTAAGCTCTGGGGAATATTCAGAGGATCTCGTGCAAGGTACCATGATGGACAAGGAGTATCGAACACTGTTTGCTGACACGTACACCCCTTCATGACGATCATGTTTCCCGATGACAGCGGCATTTTTTGAATGCACATGTCACATGGTTAGGACAGCGATGAAGTGGTTCGAGCAACAAAACCAGGAGTGTCATAAAGTGGTTCGAGGGGGGAACACATTGGCTAGTTCCAATTGACCTGCTGCCCCCCCCCCCCCCCCCCCAAATCTCGCCGGGTTAGAACCCGATCGAACACATCTGTGATGTGATTGAACCTGGTGCCGGAGCTCCTATCTACATCTACATCTACATGAACACTCTGCAAACCACATTTAAGTGCCTGGCAGAGGGTTCATCGAACCATCTTCACAACTCTCTGTTATTCCAATCTCGTATAGCGCGCGGAAAGAATGAACACCTATTTCTTTCCGTACGAGCTCTGATTTCCCTTATTTTATCTTGGTGAACGTTCCTCCCTATGAAGGTCGGTGTCAACAAAATATTTTCGCATTAGTAGGAGAAAGTTGGTGATTGGAATTTCGTGAGAAGATTCCGTTTCAACGAAAAACGCCTTTCTTTCAATGATGTCCAGCCCAAATCCTGTATCATTTCTGTGACACTCTCTGCCATATTTTGCGATAATACAAAACGTGCTGCCTGTTTTTGAACTTTCTCGATGTACACCGCCAGTCCTGTCTGGTAAGGATCCTACACCGCGCAGCAGTATTCTAAAAGACGACGGACAAGCGTAGTGTAGGCAGTCTCCTTAGTAGGTCACTTACATTTTCTAAGTGCCCTGCCAATAAAACGCAGTCTCTTACTAGCCTTCCCCAAAACAATTTTTATGTGTTCCTTCCAATTGAAGTTGTTCGTAATTGTAATACCTATGTACACTCCTGAAAATTGAAATAAGAACACCGTGAATTCATTGTCCCAGGAAGGGGAAAATTTATTGACACATTCCTGGGGTCAGATACATCACATGATCACACTGACAGAACCACAGGCACATAGACACAGGCAACAGAGCATGCACAATGTCGGCACTAGTACAGTGCATATCCACCTATCGCAGCAATGCAGGCTGCTATTCTCCCATGGAGACGATCGTAGAGATGCTGGATGTAGTCCTGTGGAACGGCTTGCCATGCCATTTCCACCTGGCGCCTCAGTTGGACCAGCGTTCGTGCTGGACGTGCAGACCGAGTGAGACGACGCCTCATCCAGTCCCAAACATGCTCAATGGGGGACAGATCCGGAGATCTTGCTGCCCAGGGTAGTTGACTTACACCTTCTAGAGCACGTTTGGTGGCACGGGATACATGCGGACGTGCGTTGTCCTGTTGGAACAGCAAGTTCCCTTGCCGGTCTAGGAATGGTAGAACGATGGGTTCGATGACGGTTTGGATGTACCGTGCACTATTCAGTGTCCCCTCGACGATCACCAGAGGTGTACGGCCAGTGTAGAAGATCGCTCCCCACACCATGATGCCGGGTGTTGGCCCTGTGTGCCTCGGTCGTGTGCAGTCCTGAATGTGGCGCTCACCTGCACTGCGCCAAACAGGCATACGACCATCATTGGCACCAAGGCAGCAGCGACTCTCATCGCTGAAGACGACACGTCTCTATTCGTCCCTCCATTCACGCCTGTCGCGACACCACTTGAGGCGGGCTGCACGATGTTGGGGCGTGAGCGGAAGACGGCCTAACGGTGTGCGGGACCGTAGCCCAGCTTCATGGAGACGGTTGCGAATGGTCCTCGCCGATACCCCAGGAGCAACAGTGTCCCTAATTTGCTGGGAAGTGGCGGTGCGGTCCCCTACGGCACTGCGTACGATCCTACGGTCTTGGCGTGCATCCGTGCGTCGCTGCGGTCCGGTCCCAGGTCGACGGTCACGTGCACCTTCCGCCGACCACTGGCGACAACATCGATGTACTGTGGAGACCTCACGCCCCACGTGTTGAGCAATTCGGCGGTACGTCTACCCGGCCTCCCGCATGCCCACTATACGCCCTCGCTCAAAGTCCGTCAAGTGCACATACGGTTCACGTCCACGCTGTCGTGGCTTGCTACCAGTGTTAAAGACTGCGATGGAGCTCCGTATGCCACGGCAAACTGGCTGACACTGACGGCGGCGGTGCACAAATGCTGCGCAGCTAGCGCCATTCAACGGCCAACACCGCAGTTCCTGGTGTGTGCGCTGTGCCGTGCGTTTGATCATTGCTTGTACAGCCCTCTCGCAGTGCCCGGAGCAAGTATGGTGGGTCTGACACACCGGTGTCAATGTGTTCTTTTTTCCATTTCCAGTAGTGTATTTAGTTGAAATTACGGCTTTTGGGTGAGGCTGATTTATCGTGTAACCGAAGTTTAACGAGTTTCTTTTAGCGCTCATGTGAATGACCTAACACTTTTCGTTATTTAGGGTCAGCTGAAACTTTTTGCACCATTCATATATCTTTTCTAGATCGTTTTGCAGTGTGCTTTGATCTTCTAATGACATTATCAGCCGATAAATTACAGCGTCATCTGCAAACAACCGACGACGACTGCTCAGATTGTGTCCAAATCATTTATATAGATAAGGAACAGCAAAGGGCCTGTAACAATACCTTGGGGAACGCCAGAAATCACTTCTGTTTTACTCGATGACTTTACGTCAGTTTCTACGAACTGTGACCTCTCTGATAGGAAATCACAAATCCAGTCACATAACTGAGACGATATTCCATAATCACGCAATTTAACTACCAGTTGCTTGTGTGATAACGTGTCAATAGCCATCCGGAAATCTAGAAATACGGAATCGATCTGAAATCCCTTGTCAATAGCAATAAACACTTCATCTGATTAAAGAGTTAGTAGTGTTTCACAGGAACTATGTTTTCTAAACCCATGTTGACTGCGTGTCAATAGTCAGTTTTCGTCGAGGTAATTCATAATGTTCGAACACAATATATGTTCCAAAATCCTTCTGCATATCGACGTTAACAATATGGGCCTGTAATTTAGTGGATTACTCCTATTACTTTTCTTGAATATTGGTGTGATGTGTGTAGTCTTTGGGTACCAATCTTTCGTCTAGCGAACGGTTGTATGTGATTTGTAAGTATGGAGCTAATGCATCAGCATACTCAGAGTTGAACCTAATTGGTATACAGTCTGGACCAAAAGACTTGCTTTTATTAAGTAATTTAAGTTGCTTCACTACTCCGTTACTCAAGTCTGCAGCTGTTCTTAATTCGAATTCTGAAATATTTACTTAGTCTTCTTTTGTGAAGGCATTTCGGAAGGCTGTATTTAGTAACTCTGCCTTGGCAGCAATGTCTTCAATGGTATCTCCAT
Source organism: Schistocerca gregaria (assembly GCF_023897955.1). Lineage (NCBI taxonomy): Eukaryota > Metazoa > Arthropoda > Insecta > Orthoptera > Acrididae > Schistocerca > Schistocerca gregaria. The sequence goes on along the minus strand of NC_064928.1, from coordinate 208,303,208 downwards.
TGCTATAGCGCAGAGAAGGCATTGATTGTTTCTTGCCGCTAACATACTTCACATACGACCACAATCTCTTTGGATTTTCTGCCAGGTTTCGAGACAAAGTTTTGTTGCGGAAACTGTAATAGGCATTTCGCATTGAAATCCGCTCTATATTTCCAGTTTCGGTAAAGATCGCCAATCTTGGGGATTTTGCGTCTGGTTTCGTTGTTTCTGCAACAGTGTACTAACCCGTTTTGTGTACCAAGGAGGATCAGCTTTGTCGTTTGGTATAAACCTCTCTATTACTTCCGATACTATTTCTTTGAATTTAAGCCACATCTATATTAATAATTTGGAATGAGTGCAAATTGTCTCTCAGGAAGGCGACAAGTCAATTTTCATCCAATTTCGGAAGATATTTTATGCGTACCTCCGGAACTGAACATGTATTTTCGCCAACATATCGAGGGTAAATTTAAGTCACCACCAACTATTATCGTATGACTCGGGTCCGTGAATTAGGTGACTTGTGTGTGCAGATATGGTGCCACTTACCTCCAGCGACCTATCAAGGCCTCTTTGTTTCCATGCCACGACGTGTCACCACTGTTAGTCCTGATAAAGGTGGACATACCGGCTGTTATGTATGCGGTCATAATGTTATGGCTGATCAGTGTATAGGCCCTAATTGAAGCATGCCTCTACCCTATTTACGTGTCACACCTGGCACATCTCGGCAATCGTTATTTGCGCTCTCAGTACGCCTGACATGTACGTTCAAGAGAGACAGTCGATAACCTAGACCCCAACTGACTTGTGACGATTTTTATCTTACTAGATTGTAACTTACTTCTTATGATTTTTATGCTACTATGGTGTTTATATGAAGACTGCTGGCACGTTGTGTTTCAACATTGTTTATTTACATGTTAAATTTTAATAATAGATGAGTTCATGCTTCATTATGTAACTTTATTGCTTTTATGAAGCGTGTGGACGGACTGTTTTGAACATTTGTGTATCTGAATTGTTGTTGATGATGCCTATAGCTACCATTTGACTAATTATGCTGTCCTTTGTTGTTTGATTCTGTGTAGAGGCTGCTAGATAATGACCTTCGGGACAGAAAACGATCGTGGTTTTAAATGAGAAGACAATTACAGCTGGTGAGGATATTTTCTTCAAAATATACCTGTGTGTCATAATTCCATGCATATGTTTCTCATTCTCTGCTGTCACACACCACAGAACTCCAGAGAGTATGTTAAATTTCTGTGTTGTATTCAGCCATGTGGCTTGTTTGATATTAGGTACCGAAATTATTGGTCTGCAAACGGTGCTTATTCCTACGACCGGTTTCACTGAACAGACAGAGAAATTAAATAGTTTGTTTGAGAGTGGAACTTCATGTCGTCTTTAACTATTTGAAAGTCATTAACAAAAGTTAGATTAAGAATAATATCGAATAAACTTTGCAGTTAACACTTAGAAGAACTTTTGAAACTACTGAGTTTGGTAGATTATGATAATTTATACTTCTCATTTAACTATACCAACAAATTTTCTGCGATGTTTGGCCATTTTCGCGAAATTTAAGATTTAGCGAACTAAATTAATACCAGTCAAGAAAACAGTTGTATTACGTCATTATTATCACGTCGCGTAATCACGTGATTCATTCAGTTCTCATTTTATGTATCTTCAGTTCTCATTTTATGTATCATTACATTAAACAGTGAAATTTTAAACATTTGATTGCCTGTCATCCAGAAGCCATATGCTATTTAATTACTGGACATACATACAGATATTTCAGTTGCACAAAATTTTGACAGTTGACCACGATTTCGATTGCACTAACGCAATCTTCATCAGAATAAAAAGTTACATGGAATACCTAAAAATATAATGACTTTGATAGCAATAATATACACTCAATAAGACTAATTACATAAATTTCGTACAAACATAATGTACTTACATGTAATGACACCCTGGTTTGAAATATCTGATCAAACGTGCCCTCGTCAAACAGAAATGTCATTGGAATAAAAGCTAAAATGTAAAAGTATAACATGTTGACAAACCAGATAAAATGCTTCATTGAATATGATAACTGCAAGGTCGCTTAGGACCAAGGGCGGTATAATACAGCCGCTGCCGTCGGACTAATCGGCTAAAAGGTCGAGGCAGCCACGAGGTGGACACAACTAATTCGAGCCCTCTAGCAGGAAGTAATCCACATACTGACAACTTGAAACAGTTCCAAATGTTTGTGTGCCAGTCTTGACTTTACAAATTTTTTGATGTCCTGAATACAAGAATTTTCTCCCGCACAATCAATGACTGACGTATTCAATACATGTGTAACTCATCGTTACCGGAACTTCGGTCTGAGTATGTACTATTGGTTTGAGAAATACATTCTCCCTCTTTACGACTGGCGACCGAATTATTTCACTGCATGGTTGGAATTGCACTAAAATATAGATTTTAATTAACGATGGATGCGACTAGCCAATATAAACTGATATTTATAGTTGTATTTTTTAAACTCTGTTTTAAAGAAGGCAACTTATTTAATACCTACATTATCGTTCAGTCGTACACTTTTCATTGTAGTTTTAGTTAATTTTCTTCCGAATCGATACTTTGCTGCCGGCCAGAATGGCCGGGCTGTTCTAGGCGCTACAGTCTGGTACCGCGGGACCGCTACAGTCGCAGGTTTAAATCCTGCCTCGGGCATGGATGTGTGTGGTGTCCTTAGGTTAGTTTGGTTTAAGTAGTTCTACGTTCTAGGGAACTGATGACCTCAGCAGTTAAGTCCCATAGTGCTCAGAGCCATTTGAACTATTTGATACTTTGCCGACAAAATACGAGGATGAGCTGAAAAGTAATGCCTCAGAATTTACATGTAAGAACTCTTAAAGCTTTGTAACCAAAGCAAACTTATTTAACATTCTATTTTTGTACCATTCCTGTCTACATATATATTTTCTAACATAGCCACTGTGGCGAGGAACCCATTTTTCCCAATGAGAAACCAGCTTCTTGATACCATCACTGTAAAACGTTGTACTTCTTTAACGGAGCATGCTGTCATAGGCACACGTAATCACTTTTGGCTATAGCTTATACCGAAAAAAGGGGAAAGTTACACGTTTAGTGAGATTGTTAAGTGTCACCTGTATTTTAGATCGTTACACTGCGTTACGTGTAAAATGGGAAGTGTAGTATGAGTTTGACAATAAATTTTTGCAACTTTGAAATTTTTGTCTGTATTACACGGCATAAGTTGATAGTCGAATCATGTCTTCCACAAACAGACAGTGTGTAATAATCTCCGCTCTAAAGTCGAGGTGCAGCTGTACTAATGTTTCACTGAAGATTACTTGTCGTACATTTCGGGTTACGACAAAGGAAATGAGTGATTGATGATGAATACTGGAAATCAGGAAAAACAGTTGATATCATAACGGAAAGGATACTGGTCTAATGTGATATAAGGAAAAATTATTGACAAGAAACGAAATTTTTTTTCTAACGAATGGATTATACATTTACATCTACATCTACATCCATACTGCGCAAGCCACCTGACGGTGTGTGCCGGAGGGTACCTTGAGTACCTCTATCAGTTCTCCCTTCTATTCCACTTTCACATTGTTCGTGGAAAGAAGGATTGTCGGTATGCCTCTGTGTGCACTCTAATCTCTCTGATTTCATCCTCGTGGTCTCTTCGCGAGATATACTTAGGAGGGAGCAATATACTGCTTGATTCCTCGGTGAAGATATGTTCTCGAAACTTCAACAAAAGCCCGTACCGAGCTACTGTCAATACCTGTTAATATGACCCAAGAGCTGAACTTCTGGTGCACACCGCTCTAAGGTTATGATATGTGGCGAATGGAACCTACACTATTGTCTTTCTCAAAGGCAGGCAGAGAGAAACACGCAATCGTGGTGACGTCTATGCTCCTCTTTAAATTCGGGGCTTCTTGACGGTGAGGCTGTCGTAAGTCCGAAGACATCTCTCGCAGTCGGAGACGAAACGTCAGGGAATTGTTTCATATATCGACGACGACCTCTAAGGCGGGAGGTAGCCCCTTACAGGATTAGGGTCAGAGTTTTGGACAAAAAAACCAACAAATGACGTAAGACAACTCACGTGAATGACGAATTGCGAGACTGGGGAGTAGGCGCGGATGATTTGGCCTACTTTGTCAAGGTGCTGTCTCACACGCGGTCCACAGCAAGTCTCGACAGACGAGAGCTGAGTGGCCACCGGACAATGCTAAGAGTTTCCTAAGGACACGAGTTTTTTCGGCCCCTCTCACCGCCGACAAGAGACTGTCCTGCCTCCCATTGCGGAACAGCCTGCGAAAAATACCGCTGCGGTCTCAAGTTGGCGTGGAAAATTCTCGCCCGCAACCAGCCGCGGCAATCACACAATTCCGTGTCGCCACGGCGCGGCGCAAGGTCGCGCTCGGCCGCGTTAGCAAGCCTGAAGATGTCGTGACGGAGTCAGTCCTGAACGCAAGAGCGGCCGGGAGGTTGAATGGAATGCCACAGTGTAGACAGAGCACTTCACGTACTTGACAACTCGGACGCAACCATGTCCCCACAGTAGTTACCGATAGAGCTTGCGGTTACAGATCACTTTATGAACCTGGCAAGAGGACAGCGGAAACTACACTGACTCGCAGTGGAACTTGCTACACCATGAAGCGCCACTCCGATATTCATCAGACTTTATGGAGATTCCCAGAACGAATTTTCTGCGTAAGTGATAGTTCGATAAGGAACGTTGGGGAACTCCTGTGACGTTTAGTAATGTATGAGAAGAGGTACTCGCTGAAACAGGGCTGCGTAGGCGGGTCGTCAATCATTATTGGATAGCTCAATCAGTAGAGCACTTGCCCACTAAAGATGCGTGTCCTTGGTTCGAGTCCCGGTCCGATTCACTGTTTTTATCTCCTGGGAAGTTTCTTTGGGCACTCGTTTGTACGACAGGTATTGACTGAGTGAACTTACGAGGGTTGTCCAGAAAGTAAGTTCCGATCAGTCGCAAAATTGACACCGCAGTGAAAACCCAATGAAGCTTAGCACAGATGTGTTGGGCAGTGTCTCTAGTATGCTCGTCGAGCTCATCAAGAAGCACTTTTCAGTTGTCAGCGCACTGTGAGCGAGGAAAGGTGCCTAAAACAACTATGCCTCCCACTAAGTAGGAGTGCCCGCTGAGAGGCTTCGCTAACACAACTGCCACGCTCTCCCTTCTTCACGGCAATTCTCAGCCGCACTCTGCAGGGGCAGTGAAGACGCCCCTGCAGCCTTTTCGATGGGAAGTGCTCGATCACCCACAATACTGCCCTAATTGGCTCTTCCTGACTATCAACTCTGTTCACATGAAACGTTGGACACGAAGACAACACTAGGGTGCACGCTACGCGCTATAGACCAGCGTAGAGAATTATCGGAAAGCACAGGCGGCTGCCTTCTATGACGATGGTGCTGGAAATTCGCTATAACGCTCCGACAAATGTCTAAGTCGGACCGGCGACTATGTAGAGAACTACCTGGAAAGTGTAGCTAATTGGCAAATAAAATGTTTCTGATTTTCACTGTGGTTTCCTTTTAGCGACCGATCTGTACTTACTTTCTGGTCAACCCTCGTACATTCAATCTGGAAATGTTAGATGGTGATGTGAATGGGCACAAATATAATTTTATACTCGTTGTGGGGTGGAAGCAAAAGAACATCCAAATATGATCATCTCGAAAAGCAAAAGATCTGGCAGAGAACCCGAGAAAATTATGGTAGTATGAAAAGAGCTAAGCTGGTCTAAGCCTTCCATTCAGACCCATTCAGTCTGGTGTGGCAGTTGAAGATAGTAAAACTAAAGCCCAAATTTTAAATTTAATGTTCAAGAAATCGTTCACACGGTGGAATCATACAAACATACCATCATTTGACCATCGTACAGAGTCTTTCTCGTATAGACGACTTAGTAGTAAGCATATCTGACGCAGAGAAACAACTGAAAGATTTGAAAGCCAATAAATCACCAGGTCCGGAGTACTCCACTGCGTTGACCCCTTATCTAGCTTGCATTTTTCTTGTATCTCTCGTCCAACGCAAAATCCCAAGCTTCTGGAAAAAAGTGCAGGTGACTCCAGCATGCAAGAAAGGTACAAGAATGGACCCGCAGAATTACAGACCAATAGCCCTAACATCGTTTTGTTGCAGAATCCTTGATCATATTCTTATTTGGAGTACAATAAACTTTTTTGACACTGAGAAGCTTATGTCCACGAATCAGCACGATTTTTAGAAAGCAGTGGTAGTGTGAAACTCAGCTTTCCCTTTTCTCATAAGATATACCCGAGAACTGTGGATGAAGGGCAACAGGCAGATCCATATTTCTAGATTTCTGGAAAGCATTTGACACGGTGCCCCATTCCAGGCTGTTAACGAAGGTATGAGCATTTAGAATAGATATGTGGGTGGCTCAAAGACTTCTGAAGTAATAGAACCCAGTAGTAAGCTTATTCTCATTCTGTGACTGAACACGACTGTGTAAGCAGTATTGACGTTGTTTAATATTGCAGTATTGTCACGAAAATGCACACTTTTAAACAGATTACAGTGTGACAATGTTCATACAGTTGTCAAAATGACGTATCTCGGCCTATGATAGTGAACTAGTCCTAAGCACAACGGTATTAAATTGTAACTCTCAGAAAGTTAAATAGTCCTAAACACAACAACATTAAATATTAACTACAAGTTTATTAACAAAGATATTCTTACGATTACGTTATGATGCTGGGCAGTACTGCGATAAATCATCGCCGGCGGCTGTGGCCTAGCGGTTCTAGGCGCTTCAGTCCGGAACCGCGCTGCTGCTTCGGTGGCAGGTTAGAATCCAGCCTCGGGTATGGATGTGTGTGAAGTCCTTAGGTTAGTTAGGTTTAAGTAGTTCTAAGTGTAGGGGACAGGTGATCTCAGATCTTAAGTCCCACCGTGCTTAGAGCCATTTGAACCATTTTGTACAACATCTGATTCAAAGTTCGGTACTATTTTTAGGATGACAATCAAGTCTACAGAGGATGGTTAGTTTTGTGACGAGTCGAGCAAAAGATTACCCGAGGTAGATCGAGTTTATAGTGGACGCAAGATGGTGAACCAACAAGGCTAGTCGCGAATTAGCAGTCCCCGTGACGTCTGTTTGGAGACTTTTAAGGGGAAGATTACATGTACATCACCATCCTTTGCAGCTGTTACAAGCTCTGAAGCCTGCAGACTGTGGTTTACGTGCTAGTTTTTCAAACGTAATATTACTACATGATGATGAAGTTTTTCTGGATCTTGCGTCTTTATTGGTGTTTAGACATCTCACTGTACGCCCTCATAATGTGGGCAGCTGGCCGTCAGTAAATTCTGACGAGATCGTATAGCTGCAAGGAGACTCCCCCAAACTGAATTTTTTTTATTTGTGCTGTATCTAGAGGTAAGTTTATGGGCCTTTCTATTCCGGTGAAGGAACTGTAATTAGTAGTGCACTGGAACTATGATTATTTCCTCAATTGGAAGAAGCTGAACTATAAAAATTTATTTGCATAATTGGCGACGGATAGTCTTCCAAATTATGATGTCTCTTTGCAGTCAATCCAACATATTGTTGCTAACTGTCCTCTTCAGGCGACACAGGAACGACAATGGACAATCATCATTCATCGGATGAAGCTATCGAATGGACCAGTGCACTAGATCTAGACATTTAAGATTCTACGACCTGTTGATTATGCACATCTGTCTACAAATATTCATCATAAGATTTGATTCAACCTGACAAGCTGCAGTCTGATAAAATTATGATATTTGTTCCTCGCACTTCTTTTGCATATTTAAGTTCCTCTAAAATCATTATGAGTTGTGCAGCGAGTATGCACGCACTTCAGGGAACTTGAATTTTCCTCTTGATTAATTTTGCCATTACGACCGCAGTGTCGGCCCCATCCTTTTGTTTATATCAATCTGTGTAGATCTGTCTTGATGAAGACCTTCCTACTAGGAGCCAGATAAAATATTCTCATTCAGTGTACCTTGGATGAATGGAAGACGTGTCTTGATATTCTGCTTCGGTAAGATCTTAGCATAGGGCGTACTTAAGCAACTAAAATTTGAGGAAGTCGCTACTTCATGGAAAGATAAAGCATCGAAGTTTCTGGTAAGAACCGTAATTTCATCTTAATCCAGTACCTGCCTGAAATCTCTAATCTTTGTTATTAAACTGTAATTTAAGAGGTAGAAACATTTCAAGAGGAATTTGACGGTGATGTACGAGGGGTGTCCAGAACGTAAGTTCCGATTAGACGCGAGATGGAAACGACGATGATAATCCGATAAAGCTTTGCACAGATGTATTGGACAGTGTCTCTAGTATGACACTAGATAGCATCACGTCGCTCTTCTCAGTTCTGAGCTCACAGTGAGCGCGTAAAGATGCCTAGAAAATAATGTCTCCCTGCAAGTATGAGGATCTGGTGAGAAATTTCGCCTGAAGCTTTGCAGCCAATATTACATAACTGTCGTGCGGTTTCTTCTTCAAGGCAATTCTATGTCTGAGTTTCATCTGTGCTGGCTATGAAGACATTTTGGCACAGAAAACGAGCTGTAGGCCACCGTAGAGAATTGGCGGAAAGCACTAGCGACTGTCTTCTATGATGAGGGTATTGGAAAGTTGGTAAAACGCTACGACAAATGTCTAAGTCAGAACGGCGACTGAAGGTGTAGCTAACTTACAAATAAAACATTTCTGATTATCACTGTGGTTTCAATTTCGCGATCAATTGGAACTTACTTTCTGGACAGCCAGCGTATTTCCTGCGTAATTATAATGGCATTTAATTTGCTTCCAGTAGCAAAGGTTTCGTCAGAGCCGGTTTGAATGCTCCAATACAGTCTCTGATAACTTCATATTGTCACTCATCAAGTTTCTCTAGGCTGTTTTGAATAACCTTGCTTCTTGAGTTTGTCAATGAACTTTACCTCTAGAATGAAAAGAGGTGTCTCCATTGAGCCTTGTTTTTTATTGTTTCCTACCGTGCTCTTTAGACGTGCCTTCCATCTACGGTGGACGTGTTGCGTCTCTTTAGATCCTCCTGGCCACGCAACACGGACGCTGTAAGCACCCTCGAACACGCAACAGTCTCCTCGTTAGCGCAACAATGTGTTCCTTGGTGGTTCGTTAACTGCTGGTGGAACGCAGCTTGGAACCACGCACTCACGCACTCACGCAATTCGACGGCCTGCTGTGACCAGCGTCTCCAGAGCCGTTATGTGCCTAGCCTTGCTACGAAGGCCATCTCTGTTTTTTGGTTCAAACAACGCACTTAGTTTTCTAGATGTTAACTAGATGTCACTGTCGCTTCAAATCAATCGATACATCTTTCTTTTTGTGGAAGACGTTAGCCTCACACGGGAGAAACATCTTTGACACGTCACTATGACGTGTATATACCCATTTCCTAACATGATGTTAGAGATAGGAGACATAAATATAAAAAACTGGCATATTTTGCTTATTTTCACTCCAGTGTGTCATATGGTATCATATGTTGGGGTAACTCCACAAACAGAGAAAAATGTTTTAGAGTACAGAAGCGTATAACAAGAGTAATGAGTAGTGAAAATCCAAGAACATCATGTCGAAACCTAGTCAAAGAATTGGGCTTATTAACGACAGCTTCTCAGTATATTTATTCCTTAATGAAGTTTGTTGTAAATAATACATCTCTTTTTCCAACTAACCGCTTAGTACACAGTATCATTACTACGAATAAGAACAATATACATAAAGATTTAAAATCACTTACTCTTGCCCAGAAAGGAGTCCAGTATTAAGCAACGCATATTTTCAATAAGTTACCAGCAACCATTAAGAGTTTCGTTTCAGACAAGACACAATTTAAACATAATTTAAAAGAATTTTTGGTGGCCGACTCCTTCTATTCCATCCATGACTTTCTCAACAAGTGCAGTAGACCATTTTAATGAAAATTTATTATACTTTAATTTTTGACAATACTTGATTGTAACAGCCAAGAAACTACCTATTCTGCCAATGATGGATGTATGGAAAGCAGATGTAAGTCTTAAGTCTGTAAATTGTGGAAGTTTAATTTTCTATCTGACTGTTCGTCCCTGAGGATCACTGAAATGAATAATTTACTTTAATTTTTGACAATACTTGGTTGTAATAGCTAAGAAACTAGCAAATGTCTGAATGAAGGATTTAATGAAATCAGCTGTGAGTATTAAACCGGCAAATATTAGGAGTTTAAATTTAATTCATGTACATACTTTTACTGTTCATTGACTGAGGATCATTAAAATTAATGAAACTCAAGTTTTTCTAATTACATTTTTGTAATGTGTTTATCTGACATGTTCCAAACCCAGGAGGATTTCCTCTTTTATGGGTCTATGGAATGAATAATTAATCTAATGTAATCTAATCAGTTTCGTAGTCGTATCGAGTTCAGAGGGGACATCATATTGGATTTAGTCGTTCTATCGGAGACTGTGTATATGGTGGGTTTTGCATTACAACATATGACTTATGAATAAATGCAGGTTCAAACATTGAAGAGCTCTCGTAAACGTGTCGGTATTGGTGTGATTTTTTTAATCTAATGTAAGTTAAGAAACTTCCAGATGCATAAGTAAAAACGCAGGCGCGTACTTTATGTGTTCACAGTACAGGTGTCGAGTTGCGAAGTGAGATATAGGCGACGCTCTAATGGTAAGTTAATAGAACAGTGAAAAAAAAAAAAACATGAAGAAAGGAAATGTGGCGCCCTAGAGCAGATTTCTTATTTTTGTGACCAGGCTATTGTTTTATTTAAAAATTAAAATTTTTAGATTACGTACTGTATTGTTTTAATATGCACGATAGTTTTACGGCCCCGAACACATAATACCACCTCTTGAAGTTACGAAAACTGATATCAAATAATATTAGAAAGAAATAGCTTGGTTTAAGATATAAGTGGAAAGCTGCCACATTGATATCATTTTGGGGAATTTTTTTTGTCTTCTGTGGGGAAGTTTCGAAAACTCAATCGCTAGCTGTGGCTCTTTGGTGACACATCATAAGATCAGCCATGAGTGTAAAGGTACAAGGTGTGGAAACGGAGCCTGTGTCCACCTGCGTGTCTGGGAAATGGAGTGCCCGACTGCCTCAGTTCGCTGTTCTGACCGATGCCAAAACCGTAAAATTCTTCACCAACTGCAGGCACTGGCGACACGTTTGACGACATAAGAGAGAAAGGGCAGCACAATTCCATTTGAGTGACAGTCGGGTACAGACTACAGGGTGAAAGAAAAATGTTCCACACTTTGCGAGAGAGAGGTAAAGACTAAGACAAGCCAAAAATATACAGTAAACGTGGCCTCTAAAATGCGTACCTTGAAAGAGTGGTCCTCAAACCTCTTCGGTGTTCGTGTGGCCTGCGGTACTCGGCTGTATTTTATGATAACATGCATCTTGCAATCAACAGGTGAATCCAGAAACGTTAACCGACGTTGAGAGATTCTTAATAGAGCCGTTTTTCCTACTCAGTAACAAACGAAAGTAAAAGGACAGTAATATTTTTTCGATGTGCTTAATTTTGATTGATGTTTGTGATTTCTGTCGTCAGCCAAGTAAATTTCACCGCTTACGTCAGCGGCACAGGGGTAAGTAACGCACAGCGGGTCTAGAAAACAGGAGGGGGGGGGGGGGGAGTTTTACAATTTGTCTTTCAGTACTGGCAACTCAACGAGCGTGTGTGACTCATATTGATCAGCTGCTGCTGTTAGGTTTTGACACGGAAGTAACATGGGCTTGTGAAAACACCCAGTCAGGGTCATCTTCAAATGCGGTACATATTTGGAACAAGGAATGTAAAATTGAATTAAAGTTGTTGTAATACAACACAATGCGTAGAAGAAAGCTGACACTGAAAAACATTTGTAATCGCCTCTCATACTGCATAATGCTTTAACACACAAGAACAGGTACTGTTATTAATCAATTAGTCATCCGTTCACACGGATAACGCAACAAAACTTCGTCGGGCTGTTACAGTGTCACAAGTTTTGGGTCGTTGAGGATGACGGCAGTCTGAAACAAAGACCAGCCGACGCGATGTGTTCGGATTGGCGCCGACTCTTAACCATCAGTACTTGGGTGCTTGGCATCCAGCTTATCGCGTCCTTCTGTAGCCCTTACTGTAAAATGGTTGGAAGAATGACTATTACTTCTGCCTCGAAATTATTGCACGACATTTAGGCACCAGTAAACACAAAATAAAATATACAAATGTATCTTCGATAGATCTGCTTGTGTCCCGAAATCAAGAATTGCCTGATCCTCTCTCTAACTTAAAGGTCACAGGTTTACAGGGCGGATTCATGTAGTACGTCTGCGGGTGCTTTTGTGCCTATGTGGCAGCCATGACATCAAGAAGTACTATACAGTCAAGGATGAATGGCCTGAAAGGAAATCATACGTATTTGGAAAGGGAAATGTGAAAAATACCGCTGGCCGCTGTGGAAGATCGGTACTAGGCGCTTCAGTCCGGAACCGCGCGACTGTTACAGTCGCAGGTTCGAATCCTACCTCAGACATGGATGTGTATGATGTCTTTAGGTTAGTTAGGTTTAAGTAGTTCAAAGTTTTAGGGGACTGATGACCTCAGATGTTAAGTCCCATAGTGCTCAGAGCCATTTTGAAAATACCTCATTGGTTGAGCCCAATAAAATAATTCCGTTCCTCTTCATCTAAAGTTGGGTCTTATGAAGACATTTGTAAAAGCTAAGCGTAGAGGTGGTTGGGAATGAAACCATCTGTAAGAAAATTTTCCTAAATAGATTGAAGGTAAGCTGAAAGATAATACGTTTTCGGGGCCACAAACAGGAAAACTGACGGAATATCCAAACTATCGAATTAGCTGCTTGGTTCTCTTCAGAAGCAATTGTGAAGGGCATTTTGGGGAACAGATGAATTGTGTTTCCACTGCGAATGATCTGCTAGACAGCTACAAGACCACGGAACGTCGCTCATAATTCACTTTTTGCATTCCCAGCTTGATATCTTTCAGAACAATTTGGGAGTAGCAAGCGATGAGCAGCGTGAAAGATCTCGCCAAGATATCCGTGCCGTGGGACAATGTTATCAAGGTCATCGGGACCGTGCTTCGTCTTATTACGGAGAGTACTAAAATGGCGAACAAAAGAAGAGTTTCACTGTCACAGCTTTCGAATACTGAAGGAGATAAAGCAGAAGGTACGTTGTGAACTAATTTCGACATTCTATTGACATAATACACACAGGTTGACAATTATTGAACTATATGCGTACTACATTCAGGCTCTGGAGTACCCAGAGGCCACGTGGCATGATCCCCGATTGGCCACCATATTCTCCGGATCTGAAAATACGTGACTCCTTCTTGTGTGGCTATATTAAAGACAAGGTGTCCAGCAATAGCCCCAAAACCACTGCTGAGCTGAAAACACCCATTCAGGATTCGGGATTACGGCGGTTTAATCCCGCATCCGGCCATCCTGATTTAGGTTTTCCGTTATTACCCTAAATCGCTCCAGGCAAATGCCGGGATGGTTCCTCTGAAAGGGCACGGCTGACTTCTTTCGCCGTCCTTCCCAAATGTGATGAGACCGATGACCTCGCCGTGTGGTCTCTTTCCCCAAACAACCCGACCCCCAACCCATTCAGGAGATCGTCGACAGCATCGCTGTTCCGACACTTCAGGGGGTCATGTAAGATTTCGCTATTCGTCTGCGCCACATCATCGCCATTGGTGGCAGGCATGTCGAACAATTCATGACCTAAATCCGAATATTCGTAGAGACGTTTACATGTTGAGTTGACTAAAGTGTGTGCACTTGTAACTAATTTACTTTTTTTCATATAGCTCAGCAATTGTCACCATATATAGAACAGAGACGTGAAGTTCTGAATATATCTGATTAGATTTGATTGCATGGGAAAGCAATTGCGCCTAGAAACTGTGTTTAATTCAAGTAGTAAAGGGTGCAGCGACTAGCTGCAAATAATGTTTATTGTATATCCAGATTTCTGTAACAGTGTAGTCACCTTCAGTGGAGTAAATGTAAGTTAAAACATTATGTATGTGGTTTTAATGTTTTATCTTACATTTACTGCACTGAAGATGCCCACAAAGTGATTGAAATCTGGGTATTGCGACGTAACGCGCTCTTTCGCTCATCGACGGCGGTTCTGCAACATAAATTGCCCACCTACCTTGATACTGCTGCAGATCTGCACACGTAACTCCTGACTGCAGCTACTTATGAGATCTCAGATAAGTAGTGTTGAAGAAACTGAGTTCCATAAATACACGTCGGAGACCGCTATAAGTACAAAAATCTGAAAATGGTCTTGTGAACTCTAAAAAACAAATTGGAAGTGGGTTGCTGATCAAATTTCTAAGTTCAAAGGTCCTTTTAAACTTGCATTCAGATTTTTTTTATTTCTATTAAACAAGATCATCAGCACACATGTGTTCAAATAATTAAAGTTAATGTTCACATTCCTCGTCACACTAAAACAGCCAGAACTTTTCCTATCCAATCCCGAAGTCATTTACGAGGGTCACACAGTCAATAAAGTGCTATTTACTTTTTCACTTGGCATTCAGTGCTTTTCTTGAATAAAGTTTTTGCTCTGCATATCCAACTCAGTAAAAAAAAAAAAAAAAAAAATCTACTTAGTACCGCCAAGCTTTTAGTTAAAAGTTTACACACACGATTTTCTCCAGAACAAAATATCTCTCGACTCTTAAAATTTCACAAAGAGTTAATGGTAAACACCAGGTACCTTCACCACTGTACCGAAATTCGGAAGTCACAATATCAATTCATTTTACATGTAATGCGTTCGGACACTTTTAGCATGACCAACTCCTTCGAAAGCTAGTCCACCACTTCCTTCTTCAGATTGTTCCTTTACACAACAGAAGGTCATGTATGTAATGTGAAGTTCCTCAGGCTATTTATAGATTAGTTATTAATTTTTATAGTTCCTGAGAATGTAACTGCCCTGTAAGCGCCCCTCCGCTACTTTCACACGTTGCAGTCACTCCATATGGTCGTGACGCACGTTTGCAGAACACAGCTCGCCCGTTGCACGTGTATAAGATTCTGACTGTACGCTTTACTACTTGTTCTGAATACGTTTTTCTCGTTTGTTCCAATTTTATCATTGTTCGCCAGAGCTGTTTTTCATTCTGCTTTGTAACTAGGCAGTGTTACGCACTAGAGGAAACCAATGTTACCAAGAAAATTAAGCACCCCAAAATTAGCTTAATCCTCCCATTTATAAACCAGACGCAGAAAACATTTAAACATGTTGACTAATGTTATTAGATGTTTTCACTGTATGTAATGAAACAGTGTACAGCCCAACCCGTGTGTATGTAAACGACCCATCCAACAGTGGTACAGCAAATTAATCCAGCTTATTAAATGAGTATTTGCAGTATGTTATTTATTTGTATAACATTTTTACATAAAATATACGATTTAATGAAGTATAAGGTTAAATAAAAGGCGAAAGAAGTGAAATTATTAAGGTATTCAAAACGTTTCATTAACATCTCTGCGAATATGCATAGCCTTTTAAGAACAGAAAGTTGAGAAGCATGTAGATACAGCCAAAATGAGAGTCAGTTTAAGGATTTCCATGGATTTCCAGCTCCGCAATATCAAGAGACTGGTCCACTCGTTTGCTTCGCAACCCACGCTAACTGCATGAACTCGTCCACAATGCTGCCGTGTGTGCAGATTCAGCACTCCGGAATCAGGACAGGACCCTTTTTCGTGCAGTCGAACTTGTTCTTGGCTTACATTCAAAGCTGCTGCTGCTTCAGACTTGTTTCACAGCAGCTACCGGATATAACAAGCAGAGTGGCGCAGTGGAAGCGTGCTGGGCCCATAACCCAGAGGTCCGTGGATCGAAACCACGCTCTGCTAAAATAATTTTTTATTTCATTTTTGCTGTAGACATTTTTTTCCAGTTGTAAAATAGTCTAGAAAACTTCCAGTTTTTTCAAAGAAGAGTTTTCAGTTCTTCCTGAAGACGAGTTTATTTTTATTTTTTGCCTACGATTGTTTTAAATCCTCTACCAAGAGAATAATTTTTTGGGGAAGTTTTAATTATTGTCGAAGCAGAGTTTGTAGTTGATTCCACTGAACAGTTTATCTTTTCCGAAGGTGAATTAAATTTTTCTGAAGAGAAGGAGTTG
Source organism: Schistocerca gregaria (assembly GCF_023897955.1). Classification (NCBI taxonomy): domain Eukaryota; kingdom Metazoa; phylum Arthropoda; class Insecta; order Orthoptera; family Acrididae; genus Schistocerca; species Schistocerca gregaria. The sequence continues at coordinate 208,286,897 of NC_064928.1, read as the reverse complement.
TTTTATCTGAAGAAGAGTTTCAGTGCTCTCGGAGTAGAGGTGTAGTTTTCTATCGAAGACTTAATAATTCTTTAGGATTTATTAATTTCTCCCAGAGGATTCGTTAGTTTTTCGAAGTCCCATTTCTCTAAGTTTCGTGTTTTTCAAGGAACGATTCATTAGTTTCGCAAAGCAACTTTTGCATCTTTCACCAAATGTTTTTTTTTTTGACAGAACGTTTATCAGTTTTCAAAAAGAATTTTCTTTTGTATCAAAAAGTGTCTCTCAGATTAAATAAAGCAAAAATTGCGATGGAGATAAAAAGGTAGGTGAACTAGTGTTGCATAAAAGTCGTATTAACACCGTTAATTTTTATCGTAAACAGCCGCGTCCTAGGATCCCGCCGAAGAAAGCCCACTAGCAAAGCTTAAGGATTTATGTCACAACAATTGATAAGCGTAGCCAGAGGGTTGGTTTTGAGGGTTCAAACCTGCCCCGAAATTTTCATAAAGCTATAAAAAGGGAGAAGTTATCTTAAAATTGACTGCAGTGTAACATATAACAAAAAATTACCGCGTTTTCAAACCGCGCTTGTTGCCAGCGCGGCTTAGGTATTGACTGGAATACGGCAGCAATGAGCTAGCGTTGGTGACAGTATTGGCGCCACTGGACGGAGCGAGCCTCAGCGGAATGCGGTTTGTCTGGAGTACTTGGAAACCCAGGCGGCGCTGTCACGCATGAGGGCTGCCCCAACTGTCACACAGGCTGACCCTACGTGTTGTGAGCACACATTTGATCGGACGGGAGGAGCTTAGAGCTACCGCCATCATCACGCTTCCTGGGAACTCTATAAACTGTTGTCGTTACAGTGGTTAGTATTTTTTTAAATGTTTATTTTAATGTTACGTGGGAGAGTTCAAAGGCTAGTGCGCAGAATATGACCATCTCCATTTTTTTAAAATTATTTTTTGCGTTTATTTTATACATTTACATGACACCTACAATATCGGTGAGTTGAAAAGTTTGACGCAAAATTGTATGAGAGAAAATTTGTAGAACACCAAAGTGCATTAAGTATCCTTTAATTTACACCTATGTCATTATGTCAGTGGTCTCAGGTTCGAATCCTGCCTCGGGCATGGATGTGTGTGATGTCCTTAGGTTAGTTAGGTTTAAGTAGTACTAAGTTCTAGGAGACTAATGACCACAGCAGTTGAGTCCCATAGTGCTCAGAGCCATTTGAACCAAAGTGAGGAAAAACCAAGTTGGTAATTATCATCTATCAATTTAATCGAAATCTCATGCATCAAGATGATACACAGGTGTTCAGAGCATAAGGGTGAAAGTAACTTTCGCATAATGTGTTACTGCTAAGTAACATAGCTCGATGAAACTTGGTCCGTACGTAGAAAGCACTACTACGTAATAGTACAGACGGTAACTAAAATACATACATAATGAGACGAACAGAAAAGACGCTTCCATTCAAGGACAAATAACTACACTGAAGTCAACGCGAATTATGATGGTCCCCAGGACATTAGGAAAGGCGGGACATGGTTCGTACTAGGTTGATTGATCAGCATAGCTGGCACGTACAACGTGCTTACACCCTGGCCACAAGTTTGGCAAAGAGTTCTTGTGGTAAGGCATTCTTTACTTTAAGTATCGGGTCGGAATGTTTGGTTAGTTTTCTTTTGTTCCTTGTTCGAAAAAGGTGTGTAAATTAATGTTGATTTTTGAACATAGAGATTGTTACAAATACTTGTAATAATTCATTGCTAGCTTGCCCAGCATTTCATTCAACATTTTTAGCCATTTTCAGGATATTTAGGATTTTTCATTACGCAGAGCCATGCAGCGATCGTTGGAGCCGCTGACGCGGCAAAATCAAATTAAATTGAATGAAATCAGGTTTCCCGCAATTAAGCGGGCAGGTAAGAGTTCAATTTCAGCCTTTCAGAGACCTCAGAGGTGTATGGTGGATTTTATTATGTAATTTTCAGGTGGACATGGGCAACTGCTGTTACAATATCAGTGATGTAAATAATTTAAGTAAATCAGAGCAATAGATTTTTACTTGTGTGACATCCAAGACTTTTGTGAGAAACCTGTTCTCGCTAGTAATACAAAAACCAAATTTCATTTTTAGTTTCATGCTCTCGTGTTAGTCGCGGCAATCAATAGTGTTCATATATTAAAAAAATCCACTGCAGCCTTTACGTTTAACGAACATAGCATAAGAGTAATTTTCAGTGCATTTCAGAGATAAAAGTAGCGAAGTACATGTTTAATTTCATAATTACTTACAGTAACGATACCGTGTTCCATTTCTATCAAGCCAGAACAGGTTATATAAGAACAGTTTGCAGATTAAAGATCATACGTGCACAGCAGGAAATCTTTTAGTGTTGTGCGAATCCCTGCGTAATAAATCAAGGTGCACAAAGTTAAACTATTTTCAGCTGCAGAAACTAATAGTGAGATTTCCATTTTATCTGTTGCGCTCGCAACGATAAGCAATATACAGTTAATTCAAATATTATGCCCTGTAAACTGCATGTAAAGTCAAACGCGCGGTGGAGATGACACGACAATGTGCACGCTAGATTCTGAAATGCATCTTCATATACTGGTGTAGGGCTCGGTCGGCTTCATTTGCTTAAATTGTAGTTCAGTTTCCGTTGCCGAATAGGTGTATTTTTAGTTGTTTCACTTAACAATACAATTAAGTTCAACCTTCATGCTAACTTAACACAAGCATAGCTCGTACTCCATAATCGTACTGAACAAGAACAAAGATTTACTTTTTTTTTTAGTCATCAGTCTTCTGTCTTCTGACTAGTTAGAGGCGGCCCGCCAGGAATTCCGCTCCTGTGACAACCTCTTCATGTCAGAGTAACACTTGCAACCAACTTCCTCAGTTACTTGTTGGATGTATTCCATTCTCTGCCGTGCTCTCTGGTTTCCATCTTCTACGTCTCCCTATAGTATCACGGAAGTTATTCGATGACAGCTTAACAGATGTCCTATCATCCTGTCTCTTCTCCTTATCACTGTTTTCCACATACTCCTTTCCTCTCCGATTCTGCACAGAACCTCCTCATTCCTTACCTCATCAGTCCACCTAATTTTCAACATTCGTATGTAGTGCCACATCTCAAATGCTTCGATTGTCTTCTGCTCTGGTTTTCCCACAGTCCATTTTCAGAAATTTCTTCCTCAAATTAAGTCATATGTTTGATACTAGAGGACTTTCTTGGGCCATGAACGCCTTTATATCTAGTGCTAGTCTGCTTTTGCTGTCCTCCTTGCAACGTGCGTCATTGGTTATTTTGTTGCCTAGGTAGGAGAATTTTAACTGCATGTACTTCGTGACCATCAATCTTGAAGCTAAGTTTCTGGCTGTTCTCATTTCCGCTACTTCTTATTACTTTCTTCGATTTACTCTCAATCCATATTCTGAACTCATTAGACTGTTCATTCCATTCAACGCATCCTCCAGTACTTCTTCACTTTCACTGGATGTCGCAATGTCATCAGCGAATTGTATCACTGATATCGTTTCACCTTGAATTTTAATTCCACACCTGAACCTTCCTTTTACTTCCACCATTGCTTCTCCGATGTACAGATTGAACAGTAGGGCGATAGACTACATTCCGGTCTTACACCCTTTTTAGTCTGAGTACTTCGTTCTTGGTCGTCCTCTTTTATTATTCAGTCTTGGCTGTTGTACATATTGTATACGACCCGTCTCTCCCTATACCTTACCCCTCCATTTTTACAGAATTTCGAACATCTTGCACCATTTTACATTGTCGAGTGCTTTTTCTAGGTAAACAAATCCTATGAACGTGTCTCGACTTTTCTTTAGTCTTGCATCCATTATCAACAGCAACGTGAGAATTGCCTCTCTCGTGCCTTCACCTTTTCTACAGCCAAACTGATCGTCATCTAACACGTTCTCAATTTTCATTTCCATGTCATTCTTGTAATCAACTTGTGTTGAGTTGATTGTGGAATAATTCTCGCACTTGTCACCTCTTGCAGTCTTCGTAACTGTGTGGATGATATTTTTCTGAAAGTCAGATGGTATGTCGCCACACTCATACATCCTACTCACCAACGTTAGTAGTCATTTTGTTGCCACTTTCCCCAATGACTTACGAAATTCTTATGGAACGCCGTCTATCCTTGTGACTTATTCCCGCTTCTCCAAAGCTCGACATAAAAGTTTTCTGGGTATGGTACCGCCTCATAATGTAAATAACTACTGCTGCTGGCGAAAAACCAACGTCTCGGCCGCGGTTGCAGGGGCCGTCTTCTGGTCCGCTGCACGTGGCCAAAACGTTGGTTTTTCGCCAGCGGCAGTAGTTTTTTTACATTATGACGCGGTACCATACCCAGAAAACGTTTATGTCGACTGACTCTGGCCGCGGAAGCCTACGCAATTATATTCTCCAAAGCTCTCTTAAATTCTGATTCCAATACTGGATGCCTTATCTCTTCTAAATCGACTCCTGTTTCTTCTTCTGTCACATCAGACAAAACTTTCCCTTCATAGAGGCCTTCAATGTACCCTTCCCACCTATCCGTTCTCTCCGCTGCATTTAACTGTGGAATTCCCACTGCACTTTTGCTTTTAATTTCACCGAACGTTGTTTTGAGCTTCCTTTACGCAGAATCACTCCTTCCGACAGTCATTTCTGTTTCGATTTCTTGAATTTTTCATTCAGCCATTATGTCTTAGCGTCCCTGCACTTCCTATTTATTTCATTTGTCAGAAATTTGTATTTCTGTCCTCCTGAATTTCCCTGAACATTTTTGTACTTCCTCCTTTCATCGGCCAATTGAAGTTCCTCTGTTAGCCATGGTTTCTTCGCAATTACTGTACTGCCTTCTGAGCTATTCCTTATTACTGTATCTATAGCCGTAAAGAACTTCAAGCGCATCTCGCCATTCTTTAGTACTTCCGTATCCCACTTCCTTGCGTATTGATTCTTCCCTACTAATCTCTAATACTTCAGCCTACTGTTCATCACTATTACATTGTGATCTGCGTCTGCGTCTCTATCCAGCATTTGACTTTGGAATCTCTGTCTGACCAGGATGTAATGTAACAGAAATCTTCCCGTTTCATCGAGCCATTTTCAAGGATACCTCCTCGTCTTGTGATTCTTGAACAGAGTATTCGCTACTGCTAGTTGTAATTTATTACTGAACTCAATTAGTTTTTCTCCTCTTTAATGCCTTGTCCCAAGCCCTTGGTATTCTGCATCCTCTTCATCTAATCCTTCCCATACAACTGCATTCCCCGTGACTATTACATTTTCGTCTCCATTTTTCGAGTTTCCAAATAGAATTACTGTGTTTTTCGCAATTTATCGAATGATACCAGTTCACACAAAGATTTTTTTATTAAAAGCTATACATTTTAAAGGACAGATACCAGTTCCAGGCAAGTACTCAACCGAATAATTGTAACCTTTAATTATACGCTGTGTTTCTTGTGCATAGAGCTGTTAATATTTACGAATAGGCCACGTTTTTTATTATGTAATACTTCTCCTTAATTTCTCTCGATGGTGCGAGGCAGCTAAACGATGTTCAGGAAAAATTTCATTTATTACTTAAAAAAAAGGAATAGTTGTAGGGCAATTTTGGACATTTCATTGGTTTTGCTGAAGCACCTTCAGTGGATACGTGTTCTGCCACAGCATTACCATGAATCCCACCATGGGATAGTACCGTCTGAAAAATTTCTCTTCTACCTTTAATAATGACAAACTGGCTATAATTAAGGCGATAGGCTACATTTTTTCAATGGTAGTATGTAAGTAAATGTTTAACATAGAGCAGCTTCTTTTCCATTCTCTAATAACGAGGAAGTGGTTATAATTTCGGCGGTGGGTTACCCCTTTTCAGTGGTAGTAAATGATTAGATGTGCTTTAGAATCAAAGTTTGTTTACGCTATGAGACAATGAAAAGAACTGTCCATACATCCACAACAGCACTTCCACCGCGGTGTACAGAATGGTTGTAATTAAACTTCCACTGCTTGGTTGTGGCTTAAGAATCAATGATTTTTTACGCTGTGAGACAAAATACATCCACATCCACAACTGCACTTCCATCTCGGTGTACAGAATGGTTGTAATTAATTCCACTTCCTGGTTGTAATTAAACTTCCACTACTTCACTGTAATTAAATTTCCACTACTTGGTTGTAATTAAACTTCCATTACTTGGTTGTAATTAAACTTCCATTACTTGGTTGTAATTAAACTTCCATTACTTGGATGTAATTAAAGTTCCACTACTTCAACAAGTTCTTATTTTCCATAGCCTGAGCCACTGTACTCCCTTGTTGGTTTTAAATGGCAGGCATTGAAACATGTGATAAGAAGTGACCAATAATTGTAAGAATGGAGCGGTTTCCCAGTGGCATCTAGCTAGAATGTTCTAAAACATTTATTCCAATCTTCTCAGATGCTATCGATGTCTCTAGCAATATCTGTACTGGTACGTGCTGATTGCTTAGATATATGTGAAATGCACACAGTACATAATTCCTTACATATTGGTCTACAGCCGTGCGGAGTGGCCAACGGTTCTAGGCGCTATAGCCTGGAACCGTGCGACCGCTATGATCGCAGGTTCGAATACTGCCTCTGGCATGGATGTGTGTGATGACCTTAGATTAGTTAGGTTTATGTAGTTCTAAGTTCTAGGGGACTGATAACCTCAGATGCTAAGTCCCATAGTGCTCAGACACATTTGAACCATACTGGTCTACGTCCATTTTCCTTGTCATGTGTCAAAAATTTTTCCTCCAGTCTCTGATCTGTTGTACTGCATCCTCCGAGTGCGGTTAACACATGATCATGTGCTTCGTTCAGTACCGCAACTTTAAGCTCAGCAGGTACCACTGTGGATGGCCTCAGCTTAATTAATCTACATAACAACCCACTGTGCACAGTAACTTCGGTTGTGCTGCAAATACACTACTGGTCAGTAAAATTGCTGCACCAAGAAGAAATGCAGATGATAAACGGGTATTTATTGGACAAATGTATTATACTAGAACTGACATGTGATTACATTTTCACCAATTTGTGTGCATAGATGCTGAGAAATCAGTACCAAGAACAACCACCTCCGACCGTAATAACGGCCTTGATACGCCTGGCCATTGAGTCAAACAGAGCTTGGATGGCGTGTACAGGTAGAACTGCCCATGCACCTTCAACACGATACAGTTCATCAAGAGCAGTGACTGGCGTGTTGTGACGCGCCAGTTGCTCGGCCACCATTGACCAGACGTTTTCAATTGCTGAGAGAAATGGAGAATGTGCTGGCCAGGGCAGCAGTCGAACATTTTCTGTATCCAGAAAGGCCCGTACACTACAAGCAACATGCGGTCGTGCATTATCCTGCTGAAATTTAGGGTTTCGCAGGGTTCGAATGAATGGTAGAGCCACGGCTCGTAACACAACTGAAATGTAACGTCCACTGTTCAAAGTACCGTCAATGTGAACAAGAGGTGGCACCCCACACCAACACACCGGCTGCTACGCCAGTACGGCGATGACGAATACACGCTTCCAATGTGCGTTCACCGCGATGTCGCCAAACACGGATGGGAACATCATGATGCTGTAAACAGAACCTGGATTCATCCGAAAAAATGACTTTTTCCCATTCGTGCACCCAGGTCCGTCGTTGAGTACACTATCGAAGGCGCTCCTGTCTGTGATGCAGTGTCAAGAGTAACTGCAGCCATGGTCTTCGGGCTGATAGTCATTGCTGCTGCAGACGTCATCGAACTGTTGGTGCAGATGGTTGTTGTCTTCAAAACGTCCCCATCTGTTGACTCGGTGATCGAGATGCGGCTGCACGATCCGTTAGCTCCATGCGGATACGATCCGTGTCATCTCGACTGCTAGTGATACGAGGCCGTTGGGATCCAGCAGGGCCTTCCGTATTGCCCTCCTGTACCCACAGATTCCATATTTTGCTTACAGTCACTGGATCTCGACCAACTCTAGCAGAAATGTCGCGATACGATGAACTGCAATCGCGATAGGCTACAATCCGACCTTTATAAAAGTCGGAAACGTGATGGTACGCATTTCTCCTGCTTACACGAGTCATCACAACAACGTTTGACCAGCCAATGCTGGTGAACTGCTGTTTGTGTATGCGAAATCGGTTGGAAACTTTTCTCATGTCAGCACGTTGCAGGTGTCGCCACCGGCGCCAACCTTGTGTGAATGCTCTGAAAAGCTGATCATTTTCATATCACAGCGTCTTCTTCCTGTCGGTTAAATGTCGAGTATGTAGCACGTCATCTTCGTAGTGTAGCAATTTTAATGACCAGTAGTGTAGCTCTCATTCTGCGTCATCAGCCTGTGCCTCCTGTCACTCCACAACGCTGTGACGTAATGCCCATACTATCCCAACCTTCCTGATACACCAATCTGTTTTACCATCCTTCTAGCCTGGTTTATGGATCACTTGAAAGTCAAACTCACTTAGCTTCAATATCCAACACACGAGTCTCCTGGAAGGATCTTTGAACCACACAGCCACTTCAGCACTGCATGATCTGGTAATTTTTTGATCTTTTTGTCATACAGATAACATTTGGAGTAAGTAACACTATCACTCAAAACATAGCCTGCTGCCTGGCTGGAAGTACCACATGACAGGAAAAATTATTTTGTTGTAATTCGTATAGATAAATACAGTGCTCGTTGTTAATGACACTTTTTAATTTTTGGAATGCATCTTGGCATGTCACTGTCTACTGGAATTTCATATCTTTTCTATAAGCGGTGAATCAATGAATGCACCTTTATTTACAAATTTTCTGCCGGCCGCGGTGGTCTAGCGGTTCTAGGCGCTCAGTCCGGAACCGCGCGACTGCTACGGTCGCAGGTTCTAATCCTGCCTCGGGTATGGATGTGCGTGATGTCTTTAGGTTGGTTAGGTTTAAGTAGTTCTAAGTTCTAGGCGACTTATGACCACAGATGTTGAGTCCCATAGTGCTCAGAGCCAATTGAACCATTTGAACAAATTTTCTGTATTAATTTGACAATCTAAAAATCACTGTTGGATTTTACAGGGTGTAGAAAAATATTCCGCTTCCAGTTACAATGAAAGATTATTTATTCGTCACACCAGATCTTTATTGATCATCAGCAACATAAACATGAATATGAGTGTATGAACACCAGAGGATGGGCACAAGCCCGAAACCCGTCTTGTGTCGAATAAAAAAATATTTTATTGTTACTAGTAGCGTAAATTTTTCTACACCCTTTAAAGTAACAGTCACTGAGTTCAACAGCATCCACTATCGATATAATTCACTGTGGATCTGTCTTCATCCTTTCCCGACTAATCATTTGTCGTAAGTAATTTACTTCCTACAAGGAGAAATGACACTTCTCAACACTCAATGTAAGATGCATGGATTAAAATCTCCTAAAATCTTCCCTTAACGTTGCAGAAGCTCCTCTATCTTCATGTACTTAACACACCATCCAGAAATGAAATGTGAGTGTGCATTTATTAAACTATATTTGCACTCGCTGATATTGGTAATGATCGCATGGGACTTAAAATGCAGTTTTTGGTCAGTCCTCGGATACCACTTCCAGTTTATGGTAACCACTCCTTCGGTCCTATATCTACATCTACATCTACGTGATTACTCTGCTATTCACAATAAATTGCCTGGCAGAGGGTTCAATGAACCACAGTCAAGTTTTTCTCTGATGTTCCACTGTACTGTAGGCGGGTGCCAACAGAATCTTTCAGCATTTGGAGTATCCCGTTGCAACGAAAAACGCCTTTGTTTTAATGATTTCCACTCCAATTCACGTATCATGTCTGTGACACTATCTCCCCTTCTTCGCGATAATACAAAACGAGCTGCTCTTCTTTGTACTTTTTCGGTGTCATCCGTCAGTCCCATCTGATGCGGATCCCACACAGAACATCAATACTCCAGAATAGGGCGGACAAGCGTGATGTGAGCAGTATCTTTAGTAGACCTGTTCCACCTTCTAAGTGTTCTGCCAATGAATCGCAGTCTTTGGTTGGCTCTACCCGCAACATTATCTACGTGATCGTTCAACTTTAGGGTATTTGTAATTGTGATCCCTAAGTACTTAGTTGAATTTACAGACACCAGATTTGTGTGACTTTTCGCGTAATCGAAATTTAGCTGATTTCTTTAAGTACTCATGTGAATAACTTAACACTTTTTCTAATGATTTTGCAATTCGTTTTGATCATCTGATGACGTTACAAGACGGTAAATGACAGCATCATCTGCAAACAGTCTAATGTAGATATAGAAAAGTACCGGCACTGCCACAAGTTATCTGCAGTTTCTGTAATGTTAGGTATTGGAAGTGCACCTCGTATGGTAATTAAGTATCTGTACTTCCACGTACTATTTGGTGATTTCTTAGGTGCAACAGCAGCTGCTGTCCAGGGAATAGTACTTTCCTCTACTACGCCATTGTTCAATTGCTGGTTCATGAATTACTTCATAAACAGTTGTAACTGATGGACTTTCGTATGCAGTTTCTGGCACCCTGGGGCTTTATCTCCATTCGAAATCTTGTACTGTGTTATATGTGTTGCCAGTAAGAGATCATGTGCATTTAAAAGATCTTCCAATTCTAACAGTTGCTTCTCCATGGCTACGCTGTCCGTCCCCATTAGCTGAGTGGTCAGCGGGACAGGATGCCAATCCTACAGGCCCGGGTTCGATTTCCGGCTGGGTCGAAGATTTTCTCCTCTTCGGGACTGGGTGTTGTGTTGTCCTAACCATCATCATTTCATCCCCATCAACGCGCAAGTCGCCGAAGTGACGTCACACCGAAAAGCGAACCGTCTTCCCGACGGGAGGCCCTAGTCTACATCTACATACATACTCCGCAATCCATCATACGGTGCGTGGCGGAGGGTACCTCGTACCACAACTAGCATCTTCTCTCCCTGTTCCACTCCCAAACAGAACGAGGGAAAAATGACTGCCTGTATGCCTCTGTACGAGCCCTGATCTCTTTTATCTTATCGTTGTGGTCTTTCCGCTAAATGTAGGTTGACGGCAGTAAAATTATACTGCAGTCAGCCTCAAATACTGGTTCTCTAAATTTCCTCAGTAGCGATTCACGAAAAGAACGCCTCCTTTCCTCTAGAGACTCCCACCCGAGTTACTAAAGCATTTCCGCAACACTCGCGTGATGATCAAACCTACCAGTAACAAATCAAGCAGCCCGCCTCTGAATTGCTTCTATGTCCTCCCTCAATCCGACGTGATAGGGACCCCAAACGCTCGAGCAGTACTCAAGAATAGGTCGTATTAGTGTTTTATAAGCGGTCTCCTTTACAGATGAACCACATCTTCCCAAAATTCTACCAATGAACCGAAGACGACTATCCGCCTTCCCCACAATTGCCATTACATGCTTGTCCCACTTCATATCGCTCTGCAACGTTACGCCCAAATATTTAATCGACGTGACTGTGTCAAGCGCTACACTACTAATGGACTATTCAAACATTACGGGATTCTTTTTCCTATTCATCTGCATTAATTTACATTTATATATATATTTAGAATCAGCTGCCATTCATTACACGAATCACAAATCCTGTCCAAGTCATCTTGTATCGTCCTACAGTCACTCAACGACGACACCTTCTTGTACACCACAGCATCATCAGCAAACAGCGGCACATTGCTATCCACTCTATCCAAAAGATCATTTATGTAGATAGAAACCAACAGCGGACTTACCACACTTCCCTGGGACACTCCAGATGATACCCTCACCTCCGATGAACACTCACCATCGAGGACAACACGACATTCACATTCATGGCTACAGTCTTCGTTCCTTTCTAATGCTGTACTTATGTGATGCACCTATACTGCTTGCTTATGGCTACGGCCCACATCTGACCTGTCAAGGTCAGCTTCATCTAGAACACACGGGCGCTAACAAACTTACTTCATCGGATCACTGAAATTATCTACACTGACGGGAACCACTCTTTCACCGTCCAGTTCTTGTATGCATACAACACTCTTAAGTATAGACGGAAAACTATATACCGTATGGGTACCCAACTTGACAGGAATGAAGGTCAAACAGTGCGCTGCAAGATTTGCATTGTTAGTTATGTTAGTGTCGTGACTTGCCACTAACTTCCAGCACTGGTACGGCGGCATAGGGTTGAAACACGCTCCTCATTGTGCGGTACAGTTGTAGACCTTCAGCACGGGTGTGCACAAGGTGAGCAGGGCTATACTCGCAAAGCTGTTTTATCAAAACAGCAGCAATAGCACCGCTGATCTTCGTGAGCATCGACGCATTGTGCAAGAACGTGATTCTGAAGATTACCAGCCAAAAACATATTGTGTTGCTATGTGCACTGTCCTCTATGTACAGCACTCCCTGGAGGTTCCGGGTTCAATCCCGAATACCGGCGGTAATTTTTCCTTTTTCAGTCACTCCGGGACGGCACAGGTCCACTTAGCCCGCTGTGTAAATTTCTGCCGGGATGGCGCAGATAAAGAAATAAACAGAGCAAGAAATCAGACGAAATGAAATTTGCCTGTGTTGAGCCACTGGAGACCAGGGCTCGCTTATATTAAGATACTCAAAAAGTGTCTCTCAACAACCTTCGCCGCGCGGGATGAGCCGAGCGGTCTAGGGCGCTGCAGTTGTGGACTGTGCGGCTGGTCTTGGCGGAGGTTAGAGTCCTCCCTCGGGCGTGGGTGTGCGTGTTTGTCCGTAGGACAATTTAGGTTAAGTAGTGGGTACGTTTAGGGACTGATGACCTTAACAGTTAAGTCCCATAAGGTTTCACACGCATTTGGACATTTGGAACAACCTTCGAAATAAAGATACATAGGAGTGAAAGACGTTAGCTGTCAGAGGGCATTGATTTATTCAATGAGGCAAGTTGAAAATTTGTGCTGGACTGGGATTCGAACTTGCTCACTAGGCAGATGTGCTGACCACTACGCTATCTGGGCACAGCGCGGTATAAGTTGAGAATTTGGGTCTGATTGGAGGCCTGCTAGGGTAGTTTGTGCGGTTGTGGTAAGCCCTGTACCCGGAAAGCGTGGTGGTCAGCGCATCTGCCCTGTAAACAGGAAAGTCGCGTTTGAATTCTGGTTCGGCACAAATTTTCCACTTATACCATTGAAATAAATCGTGAAGGACAGGGCGTGAGTCGTGCTTGGGTAGCTCAGTTGGCAGAGCACTTGCCCGCGAAAGGCAAAGGTCCCGAGTTCGAGTCTCGATCCGGCACACAGTTTTAATCTGCCAGAAACTTTCAATATTTTCATTTCTCTTCATAATTTCCATCCCTCTCAACTGCATTACGCCATCTTGGAACCAGCGCCTGTATATCCGCCCGGTAAAATTCTGGACCAACCTGTTGGAGCCACTGTTTGGCAGTGTGCACAAGTCATCATCTTCAAACCTTTCAGTTTCCCAAAGAGATCATAGTCACATGGAGCCAGGTCGGGACTGTAAGGCGGGTTCTTCAGTGTTATTCATCCGAGTTATGTGATCGCTTCCATGGTTTTTTGACTGACATGTGGCCGTGCATTGTCGTGCAACAGCAAAACATCCCACTTTTGCCGATGTGGTCGAACACGACTCAGTCAAGCTTGAAGTTTCTTCAGTGTTGTCACATATGCATCAGAATTTATGGTGTTTCCACTTGGCATGATGTCCACAAGCAAGAGTCCTTCAGTATCGAAAAACACCGTAGCCATAACTTTTCCAGCAGAAGGTGTGGTTTTGAATTTTTTTCTTGGGTAAATTTACATGATGCCACTCTATTGATTGCCTGTTCGTCTCTGGTCAAAAGTGATGGAGCCATGTTTCATCACCTGTCACAATTCTTCCAAGAAATACATCTCCACCATTCTCGTACTGTTCCAAAAGTACGCTGCATACCGTTTTTCTTGTTTCTTTGTGAGCCACTGTCAACATCCTGGGAACCCACCTGGCACAAACCTTTTTTAACGCCAACACTTTTAGTATTCTGTAAACACTTCCTTCCTCTATCCCAACGTAACGTGACAATTTGTTCACTGTGATGCGTCTGTCAGCAGTCACCAATTCGTTAACTCTCTGCACATTGTTTGGAGTGTGTGCAGTACGAGGCCTGCCGCAGCGTGGGCAATCCTCAATTTTGCCGTGCCCGCTTTCATCACGTGACCACCTTGCCCACCGACTACCGTACTGTGATCGACAGCAGCATCTCCATACAACTTTCTCGGCCTCTTGTGGATGTTTCCCACTGTCTCGTTTTCACAGCACAGGAATTCTATGACAGCACGCTGCTTCTGACGAACGTAAAGTGTAACAGCCATCTTGAAGACATGTTGTGACGGCGCCACTCACGGGAACAGGTAGAACTAAGTTTGAAAACAATCGGGAAGGATGTGTCTACACACTGTAAAACTTTCACAGATGCACAATGAAAACTGTATTCTTACAAAAACAGTGTGCATTTCTTTTGGAGTGACCCTAGTACTTTGTCCTAAAACCTTTTTTTATAGTCTGTTCTCTATATGTACAAGTTCATGTCACCTCCTTGTGTTCATCTGCAAGTGCAGGCCGACCCAGGAAATGCTGTATGAACTTTCTTCCGGTTTTCGCTAATAGATACACTGATTCACGAGGAAGGTTTTTGTTCATTATTTGTAAATATTTCGTACAACTTGTCTGAATGCTCATGAATTAAAAATAGGTTGTGAAAACGATGCTACTGCCACCTAGCGAACAGCTGCCATAACTCGAAATACGAGCAGTTCCTTGAGGTAGCAGAAAGCATTTTGTCTGACGTTCTAGTGGTAGAGCATTTGAATAGAAAACAAAAGCTTGGAGGATTGAATCCCAGCCGGGCCACTTTTGTTTACTCTGCCTTTTAACCTAGTATTCACTTCGCAGTATCTGCCCCCGGAAGCTGAGTGGTCAGCGCGACGGAGTGTCAATCCTTAGGGACGGATTCGATTCCCGGTTGGGTCGGAGATTTTCTCCGCTGAGGGAATGAGTGTTGTGTTTTCCTAATAATCATCATTTCATCCTCATCGACGCGCAAGTCTCCGAAGTGGCGTCAAATCGAAAGACCTGCACCCGGCTAACGGTCTACCCGACGGGAGGCCCTAATCACACGACATTTACATTCACCTCGCAGTGATGTGGATATTCGCCAGAAAAGAAATGTGTCTCAGATTACATGTTACGCTGTAGCTCTCCTTTCCCTGGTTGCATAACTGATCAGTCGTGTAAATCGGATCCAGTTGATTTCAATCATTTCAGAACAACTGCACGGCTGAGAAACATGAGAGTCAGAAACCAGTATTTATCAATTATTTATAGTTCGATCAAAATGTAGCATAGTACGCTGTTTTACTTCGTTTGTACACGGTCCAGTCACATTATGTGACCAACGTCTGTGTTCATCGTCACCGTACAATAACCACTCACAGACCGCAGATGACAGGACTAACAGTGGACGGTATGGAAAGCTGGAGGGGTGAACGTGGAATACAGTGCAGTCGTTGTCGTTTTGCGGAAATAGAGTGATTTATCTGACGTCCAAAAGGGTGACCATTGGCTTCCAGCCCAAGAGTGGCTGCCGGCGGCTGCGGCCGAGCGGTTCTAGGCGCTTCAGTCCGGAACTGCGCTTTTGCTAGGGTCGCAGGTTGGAATCCTGCGTCGGGCACGGGTGTGTGTGATGTCCTTAGGTTAGTTAGGTTTAAGTAGTTCTAAGTCTAGGCGCTACAGTCTGGAACCGCGCGACCGCTACGGTCACAGGTTCGAATCCTGCCTCTGGCATGGATGTGTGTGATGTCCTTAGGTCAGTTAGTTTTAAGTAGTTCTAAGTTCTAGGGGACTGATTACCTCAGAAGTTAAGTCCCATAGTGCTCACAGCCATTTGAATCTTTTTTTTTTGCCGCCGTGCGCCGTTCTTGAAGTATACTGTGCATGGGAAAATGGCTCCATCCAAAGCTGGTGCTGAGTCAACCGGTCCACCACCGGCCAGAGATGACAGGGATGAACGACAGCTGTGGAGATGCGTATGTACGAATAGACGTGTAACTGGTGAGAAACTGGTCGCCCAGATGATCCAAAGAGCTACCAAAAGTGTCTCCTCAACGGCCATTCAGTGAGCACTGCTGCGCCGTTGCCTCTGCAGCTTCCACCTGCTTCATGCACCCATGCTGTTCACCGACGACCGAGATTAGAAATTGCGCGCCAGAACTGCAATAGACGTCAACTGAGTGGCCACAAGTGGCCTTTCCAGACGAATCACGTTTTATGCTCTATTGGGCACATGGCCGTTGGCCTGTGCGGTGTGGAGCAACTGAAAACAGACATTCTGCAACAATCGACGCGTTATAGCCTGGGGAATGTTGTAGTGACATTCCCTGGGCGACGTCGGGTTCTGCAAGGCACAATGGATCAACAGAAATATGCATCAGTCCTTGAGAAGCTAATCCACCTGTGCATGCAGTTTGCTTTTCCTCGGAATGATACTAAAGAGGCTCTCTGCTTAAACCACAGGACAGGATAGGTAGTTCAAATTGTGGAAATGGGCCAAAATAAGGGGCTGTCAGTTGCACTCGAACATACAACTTTATTATTTGGTCAAACATTACAAGAGTCCAAAAAAAATTTTTTTTAAACGCACAGCTTTAATCTTTGGACTTAATTACCAGCTGAAAGCCACTTTAATTTAAAAACGGCTGATGGCCAGTTAACTTAAAACGGAAGCATATTCATAAATTTAAAAGGCAAGTCTTATGATACAACAGTTATTTATTTAGGCTAAAAGCCCAAAGAATCTGATTTTCAGTGCAAACAATTTGAGTTCAAAATCGACTGAAAGCCCAACACTTAAGGCTAAACAACATAATTTTTTTAAAAAAAATACAAAGCCTTACGTAAAACAGTTCATAAGTAGGAAAATCTCAACCAAAACAGAAATTTAAAAGGCAAAGCCATATCTTAAAAGAGTTCTTTAATTAGGCTGAAGGCCCAAAAAATCAGACACTTCAAGAGCAAACAAGTTAAATTCAAATCGGCTGAAGGCCTATCACTTAAAACTACATAAGATTAATTTTTTTAAATACGAAAGCCCTTTCGTGCAACAGTTCTTTAATTTAGGCTTAAGGCCTTAAGAGCAAACAACTCAAACTCAAAACATCTGAAGGCCCAACACTTAAAATTCAACAACATTAAAATTTTTAAAATACCAAAGGCTTTGCGTGAAACAGTACTTTAAATCAGGGTGAAGGCCTAAAGAATCGTACGCTTTAAGGACAAAGAAAACTTATTTAAAAAAAAGTCGCATAGAAGTTATACCAGTACAAACAACAAGAACAAATAGAAAAGGTAGTACACCTAGGGCGCTCAGATGTTCGAGGGTCAGCCTGGAATTCAAACACCAACGCTCGCTTAGGGGAGGCAGGCAGTCGGCCCAAGTATTGTCGATCCGACGAGAACCCAACCGGCAGACAGTCAGCGGACCCACCGACAAGGTAACTTACCTTTCGTGTCCGGGGTCGGTGAGCCAAGCACCTCGTAGCAATGGGAGCACACTGCCACCTCGCGTGGACGCCGCCAGGCTATGGCCAAGTTACGTCCGGGGGAGAATTCCTCTGTGCTCCACGCCAACCGACCAACTGCCCAGGACCGGAAACGGTGAAAGGACCAAATATACGAGGGCCGATGAGGCGACCAACCGAAAGACCAACCAACGGTCGTCCCTCTCCAGTCTCCCTCCGTCGGACAGTTCATGTGTGTCGCCAGCGGTCGGCGAGCACTGGCTGTCGGCGCCTCACCAGCACTCCGTCCCCGACTCCACTGCTGCTGCTGCTCTCATCTTGTACTTTCCCTCTTTGGGGAAGTGTGAGGTGGGAGTCTGTAGCCTTTCGGCTTTTACTCCCCTGCGAATGTGTGTGTGTGTGATTTTTCTATGATTTTTCTGGTGTCTGTGATATTGTGATGATTGTTCTGTTTGTGTCTGGTACTTGCCTTAGGTAGGCGAGATGATTGGTGTTTTGTGGGAAGGAACAGGATTAGGGATTGGGTGTTGGGATTTCCTCTTCGACCTAATCGTCGAAGATCGTCATAGGGCGCTTATGTTTGTCGCGTGACATGTCGTACCGACATAGGGAGTGGATGAGGGCATTTCCTGATCTGGAAGAGCCCTCATAGAAAGCCCTTGCCAGATCTTGGAAGCGCCCTCTCAATAGTGGGATATCAGCTGCGGCGTGCAGGTCATCTATGGGGAACCCAAGGGGTAAATGCAATGCCCTCCTGAGGGCGCGGTTCTGCAGCCTCTGACGTTTGTCCAGGTGCTGCTTTGCTGCGTATCCCCAGACAGGGTACGCATATTGCATGACTGGCCGGATCAGGGCCAGGTACACGTTTACTGCTACTGGGCATGGAAGGGAGCGGGTTGAGTTTAGGATGGGGCCACTGCTGCTGCGTCCCGACTGCACTGCTGGTCCGTCCCGAACTGGCTGCCAGACACCCGACGACCCGGAAATATTATCGGTCGTTCCAGAGATGGTACGACAGTGCTCTTATCGATACGCGCTGCTGCTGCCGCTCACGGGCAAGTAAGGCAGAAAGTTAGTGACGCCAATAAATGGAATAAGAAAACGAGGCGGCAGTACCGTAATAGAAGATGACAAACAATAAATGGGATAAACGCGAGCCATGCAAGGCTCAACTATGTATCAGCATAATGCAGCTAGAAGTGTACCTGGATATTTAGAAGAGCGCCAAGAAATTTACCACACCCCTCCGGCCTCCAGACTCACCAGATTTACTCCCAAACACGACGACCTTGATCGGTTTCTACGTGCCATGGCGACATGGATTCTGAACCGGTAAACCTTACGCATTTGTCTATGACACTGGAGATGGCTCGACATTCCTGTCTGTACCTTCCGGAAACAGTCTCTTCCTGCACGTCACGTACTGGTCCGCGCTGCAAACGCGATTATTTATGCTTTTGTCAGGCAGTTACATTTGTGTCATTGGGAATAATTCTGTACCATCACCAAGACTGGACGAAACGCAGAATCTCAGTCTTTAAGAATGTGTCAGCGTCACTTCACTCACTACACAAATATAAAGAAGTGTTTCCTTTCGAGCTTCAAAAGAAGCTTGAAGAGTCACTGACATTTACTCCATATAATCGACTATGGTGGTGCTGTTCTCCAAGCACTTTTATATGGAAGCCTACGCAGGCTCGAATTGTGAAGAATGCTTGTGCACAATACATTTGTGACATTCGCTTTTTCCACCATATCACTCCTGGCTACAAATAATTATCATACCTATGTGCCAATAAGCATAGAGACTGTCATACCCGATGGTTGACCTATCGTCTTCTCAATCACTGCACTCCCTCTTATCTATCGTCAACTTTTACAATGGTATCTGAACAGGAGAGTAGAAACACCCGCTCACAACACAGTACAATCCTCTCTGTACCAGCACGTAACACTGCCACATTCTCCAAATGATTCTCCGTATCAGGAACCCCACATTGGACCAATCTTCTACAAAATATCAGAGAGACCAGATCCCTTTCAAACTTCAAAAGGCAGCTAATGGTCGACCTACTATCACAATAGCCATTTATCCTATACTTAGACCCGCAGCCTAGTCTCGGAAATTCCATTCACCTTGCACACCCTGCCCTCCCCTCCCCCACCCTCTTGTCAACAGAGTTCTCTATTTGTATATCATCTTCTACTGTCACAGTCATTTCAATCTTCTCCTTCATCTATACTGTCTTCACTCCTGATAACTCTAATCATAGGCTAAAAATGTAGTAAAATAATTTATACAATTCCTTATGCCATTCATTATTATCACTATTATTACTAACATTATATCATTAGTGTCAACTATTACTGTTGTCATTGTTAATATTATTATGAGTGTTATTGTTGTGAACTTTTTTTGAATCCTTGGTATGTGTTTTTCCTGGTCAGATGTAAGAGAAGGCTATAAAGCCATGGTCTGGTCAGGCTACAGCAGGAATAAAATAGTCTTTCAGTGGTGCGGTAGGTGACTCAGCTTTTAGCTTTCTGCTTTCCTCGAGTCAAACACAGACGCGAACGTGATTCTCTGCGCGTTTGGGTGAAGGATATTTCATGTTTGTAGACTTTCAAAGTTTACAGAAGTCTGGTAAACGAATCACTACTCGTAAGAAAGACATTTAGAGCTTACAAACATCATAAAGAGGTGGACACGACCTTATTAGATGAGATTCGGGATTCAGAAATTTCTTGCGGACGAGCATCCAAGATTTAGAAATACGAGTAGTTCTACAGATGGTAGAGCGACGAATTTCCGAATATGACAGACTGTCAGATTCTACTTCCCTCAGATTAGCAATCGCAATTTTCGCTCTTAATTCACTGCAAGCTCTTCCAGCAATGTGTAGTGAGAAACTTAACTTTGAAGTATCATAATAAATATGAGTAACAACGGAAAGAAACCATCTCTTCCTCAGGCTGCGATGTGAGACTTACAATTTGAAATAATCAAATTTTTTAACCATAGCTTCCCTGAAATCGTTTGAGAACATTTGCGTAACGAAAACATATGCAAATGCAAAACATGCGGTGTGTTAATTTTTTATGCTTCAAGCAGAACGTTTACCGAAAAAGGTCTTTCGCAACTTTGCTTCGTTGACATACACACCATATAGTAAGCTCCTTCAGCAGCGCAGCGGGTGACTCAACTTCCAGTCCTCAGCTTTCCTTGAATGAAAACTAGATGTGGACGTGATTCTTTGCTCGAAACGGCGAAGACGTCTGCTCCAATGCTTCCACGACAAGGAATTCTGGCGATGAATATCAACAAATGCATCAGAAACGTCACAAGTGGAGTTTTGTAACACGAGCCAAACATGCAGAGCATGCGTGTTTATTCTTCTTTTATTTTTACTTCGTCAGATACTGTCCCATACGTATTAAATCACTCACACGCCCATACTACCATGATTATCACGCAGTATTTTCATTGATTGTAAACATGTTACTTGCATCACAGTATGATCCCGTCATTACCCTGAGATGTCACGCGAAGCGCCAGTCAAGTCTGTGACCGTCGATGTTGATTGCTACCCGTGCAGAGCTGGGCTGGGTCACTCAGCTGAGTCAGTTGGTAGTTGATGGTTGTAGACACAACATCGTTGCTACCGTCTACGGAAACACGTACATAGTTATGCCCACTGATGGGATTGTGTTCACTACAGGGTGAAATGTATTTAAACCGACAAACTCTGGGAGGTTGTAGGGGACATCAAAACAAATATTTATCCCTAATGTCATTTTTTCCTTTGGGGATTATTTAAACCGGTGGAGGCCGTATTACGCTCTTCAGTTGTTAGAGGGCGTATTACGATCTTCAGTTGTAGGCAACTGCTGTCCACCAGCGTAGTAGTGCATTGTTTCCGTTTACTAATTAAGCCATACACCTACAGCGAACCACAACCTGACGATCTGCACAGGACGTTTATCAACAACAATATCCTAATCGCCGTATCCTGCATCAAACGACCTTTGCTGCTGTGTACCAACGTCTGCGTAAGACCGGGTCATTTAGCAGATTGCCTGGACATGGACGCCGTCGAACGGTAAGAACGCTGCGATTTGAGGAAGCTGTCTAGCAGCATGTGAAAGGGCATCCTTCAATCAGCACTCGTGCAATTGCACGTAACATGGGGACGAATAAGACGAATGTAAGAACAGTCCTTAGAGAGCAATTGTCACGTCCATTTCACTTACAGCGTGTCCACAAGCAGGAACCATTATCCACTCAGAGTACAGTTTTCGCATTGGTACTTGGAACAGTATGAAATGCATCCTACATTTGCATCCTCTGTGTTGTTTACCGATAAAGCAAGGTTCCGGCGTGATCCACAATTCTCACGTTTGGAGCGAGGATAACCCACATGCCACAGTTACTAGCGCTCATCAAGTGCGGTTCTTCGTTAATGTGTGGGTCGGTGTTGTTGGGGACTGTTTAATTTGGCCGTATCTGCTAGCTAGGCCATTAAATGCATGCACTATTACAATTTTCTCGCCAGAGCATTGCCAAAATTTCAGGAAGACGTCCCGCTCCCTACAAGACAACGCATGTGGTTCCAACATGACGGGGCGCCGGCACATTTCGGTCGTCGTGTGCGTCGATTCCTGGACCGACGGTTCCCAGAAACGTGGATTGACAGTTGATCCTATACCATGGCCTGCTCGATCCCCAGATATGTCCCCTCTGGACTTTTTTGGTGAGTGGAGAGATGCGCAATCTTGTTTACGCAACCCCTGGTTCAAATGGTTCAAATGTCTCTGAGCATTATGCGACTTAACTTCCGAGGTCATCAGTCGCCTAGAACTTATAACTAATTAAACCCAACTAACCTAAGGACATCACACACATCCATGCCAGAGGCAGGATTCGAACCTGCGACTGTTGCGGTCGCCCGGCTCCAGACTGCGCAACCCCTGTTGCATTAGAAGAGTAGGTGGTTGCCCGGATAGTAGCAGCAGCAGGAACAGTTCAGGATACTACTGGGTTTTTGCCCGTGTGAGACAGAACATTATTCGGCGGTGTAGCCTTTGTTTACGTGTCAGTGGAGGCATTTTTAAAAATCTACTGTAATTGAAATTGGGTTGTGTTAAGTGTTCTCTCTTGGTCATAAAAAAATGGAAAAGTGTTTGTTGGTTTAATTAATTTGCCGCCAAAGAAATCTTCATCTACCGGTTTAAATATTTCTCATACAAAAAAATGACATGAGGGAAAAATATTTGTTTTGATGACAGCTACAACCTCCCAGAGTTCGTCGGTTTAAATACTTTTCACCCTGTATAGGTGTTAACCCCTTTAGCGTCGGTTGAGGCCTGATGAAAGTGCATTGAATCACCGAAACTGGTGGCTATATAATAAATAGCACCAAAAGGACGGCTGTAGATGTTCCATTTTATTACATAGGTGAACGGCCAAAGTCCCTCAAACCTTCAATAAAAAGGATGGACATACAAGAAATTTTTTTTTAACTCTGTTTACCCTAGCAATAATGGAGGGCGCACTATGTAACAGCTGAAACTGTCAGAAATTTATCACGATTTCCGTAGAGAAGAGGTAAGAGTATGGACGATAGGGTGCAGACTAGGTTTATTTAGTAGTTACTTTGAGATGTAAACGTTAGCAGGACAGCACTAAACCAGGAGGAAATCCAGCTGAAAAAGCACAGGTCCAGGGGTGCTGACTTGCGTACAACCGGTTCCGGCCAGAAACCGGTACGAGCACGCAGCTCGACCCACAAACCGTGAACCGCGTGCGGCTGCAACACGAGCTACTTGCTGGCACCCACGTGGTGCTGCCGTCACACAATGCTGCCGTTTGCCCGCGGACAATGCCTGCCAGCAGAGGTCGGTTTCTCTGGCGCTGAAGCAACGCCGTGTTGTGGCTAGGCCAGGCTGCGGTAGTAGCGGGGCGCTATCCCGTGGGAAGATCGGGAGGAAACGGAGTCAGGGTCGACGCGGCTTGCCTTGCCTTACCTCTCCTCCCCTTCCCGCGTCCTACAAAGGTTGCCCAACGCTCCTGTCCCAGCGGCGCAAGATCCTGCGAGGAGAGGAGGCGACGTGGTGTGGCAAGTCCGTGGTGAAGAGCAGGGCAAGGCCACCCACGCCTTCGTCTACGTGTCGAGAACTGTTTTGTTGTCATAAGAAACACCCATGTTGGCTGGGAAAAACAGGAGCTGTAGAAGTTTGCAGACATGTTTTCAGTACACCAGGGAGTGTGTGGGAATAGGAGTAATATTTATGATACATAGAGTTGTATGAAAATTTTCATATTATATTTGGGTTTATAGTTTTGACAACAAAATTTGGCAAATGGATATGGCGTGAAGCAAAATATTCCCAAAATTAATCTGACAATTCCAATAATTAGTGGGAGAAAATGAGAGGTTGTGGTAAAGAGAGAGGGAATGCAAATAAACACAGAAAAAGAAATGTTATGAACATAGATAAAAAAAGAGGAGAACGAAAGAAATAATTATTGGAGAGACAGCAAAATGAAAGTAGAGGAGCGGAAAAGTAGAAAGAGCGGTAACTGAAAAAAAAAAATTAAGTAAAAAGCGGAGGAACAGTTTTCATGCCCTGAGTTTTCATAGCCTGAGAGCAACGAAGCTGTGGAAATTTGCACAAATATCCTCAGTTGGCCTGTGTGTCTGTGGGATTTAATAAATTATGATACCTCCAATTGCATAATAAGTTTATAGTATGTATTAGGAACAAAAGAGAAACCAGAACCTGGAAAACAGGAAAACATTGAGAAATGGCATGGAAAAAATCAAAGCATTACAAAGAAAAAAAAGAGAGTAATCTACTAATTTAATCCACTGCAGTTTCTTTTATGTTGTAGCTTTCTTTTCATTATGATGTATTGTGCCTTTAGGTGAACTTGAAAATATACCATGCTCGAAACTTGTGGTGCTGAATAAAATAGATTTTTAAAATACAGCTGTATGGCATGACGTCTTTCCCCATATATGATAACTATTGGCGAAATATATGAAGTTATGAAGAAAGAATAGTGATGCAAAGAAGCAGAGCATAGCACAGAACAAAAACAAAGCAGGGAATCCTACAGGAACAAAAAAGTGAAAAGTAGGCAAAAGGGAAGAAGAAAATATAGACAGAAAGGAAATAGAGAGAAAATTAAAAAAAAGTAAAGAAAACGGTGCTGGAATAGGCAGATCAAATATTTCATTGCTATAAGAAGCATACAAATGGGTTAGGGGATAAAGATGTAGAATGACGCAAAAAGACAGTCTTAGTTGCCAAAGTATTGTTATTTATTCAGTAGGTAAGCAGTTTCAGGTCAATACCCATTTTAGAACCAGTCAAGGCTTGCAGAGTCAAATAGCATTAAATAACGTCGATACCAATGTGTCTGGACCCATGAGAACATCACTTGGGTTCGTTAACGAAAAAATTGTGGAAACTAAGAATTGGTCATGAATTTTATGAAGTTATGGGAAATAGAAAAGTAGCAAAGAGAACTAGAAAAAAGGTAAGGAATGCAACAGAATAACAAAAAGAGAAAAAAACAAAACTGAGTAGTACAGGGAAATAAAGCAATTAAAAATACATAACAAGGGAAATTTAAAAATACAATAATGGAAAATAATAACAAAAGAAGGAGAAGGAAAAGAGAAAGCAAGTTAGATGAAGAAAAAAAAGCAGGCTTACAGAAAGTAGAGAAGTGCAGAAATAGAGAAAGTGAAAGCAGATTGAGAAACAGTAAACAGAAACAAAGGAAAATACTAAAAGGGGGAAACATAGAAAGAAAAAGCAAGAGAATAGAGAGAGTAAAAAGGAGAATAAATCCAGAAAAAAATAGAATGAATGAGTACAAGAAAATATGAAAATAGTAAAAAGAAACAAACAAATAAAAAAGAAGGAAATCAAGGAAATGAATGGGAAATCACATAGTCAATTAAAAATCTGAAAGGGTCAGAATGATAACAATCCAATAGGAATTGACTTGTTTGGGAGAAACAAGTGCGTGGGAAAAATGCAGGACAGAAAAAATAGTACCATTGAAAAGAAACATATGGTACAAAACTGAAGTTAAACGAGAGAAAAAGTACATGTAGTTTTAAAAGAAAAGGGGTTTCGTGTACTGTTGATTTTATGTAATCCTTCCACCTGTTCCTATTATGTCTAATTTCCTTCGCATCTGCATATGCATTCGATAATCTGATTTGCACTTTTTGATCCTCATGGAAGACGTGCCGAGGAAGTTCTTTGCTGAATTACAACACTGAAATGACAATTTAATGAAGGACAGAGAACGACGTCAGAAGACATCTAGACTGCACAACAAAATTAAAGGATCAATTTTTCGAAACGCTGTTAACTGTCTCCCATTGGAGCGCAAAACCTTGAAATTTGGCTTACAGGTGCCTATAACCTTTCTCTGTAAAGGTCAAAAGTATGGCCCCCTACAACGCCAACCTCAGTGCTCGGCCGCTTCAAACAGCAAGGAGTCGGCACATGCCAAAAAATGCCACATCTTATAAGTTCGTGTGAAACGTAAGATGAGTTAATGACGTTACATGGGCACCAAAGGCCACCTCAATTCTACCCGAAGCCACCCTGGACGTCGTATACAATGGGAAGGGCGTCAAAATCCATCTTACCTATATTTCGCCACTTCTTTTGACGCCTCTGTGATGCGGTCAGAACCGCGACACCTAGAGCTGAAATCAAGCAGTTTGGTTATAGGTGGCCGAGGAAAACATTTCAGACACACCACCACTCATAATCGCTAATAAAATGCCTAAGGGGATGGCAAAAAGGGCATCTTTGAAGTCACCTCTTCCCTTGCGGAGTTGATTCCCACACATTTTGCGGTCGAAAACTACAGTTCGAAGTGTGATGAACAACAAGATGACGTTCTTGTCATATTTGGCCACTGCTGCACCCCCACCCCTCCCCGTGAGCTTCTTCCCTAGTTATGGACATTACGGGGCTACAACTCCATTGACCCCTTTTTATTGAAGCTTGACAGCAACTTTTGCCGTACCATACGGAGTGAAACGACCAGCGATCGTTCAAAACCATTCGACGAAATGTGAACTTGATTCGAAGCAGAAAAGCGTTTTTACACTTTTTCATTCCACCTTTTTCGCGGTCAAATATGGCGTAATCATGGGAGGGCTTAGCGTTGACACATAGGTGAATAAAATGTCAAATTGTGCCTCTAAGACTACCCAGTTAGGCAACACCCTAGGTGCCACACATGCACCTTTCTCGAGCACGTGAAAAGTGCATCTATCGATATCTTCGACACCACTTCCGTCTGGACCCTCCTCTAACGCCTCAAGGTAGGCGGACTCCAAGTAAGCAAGTTGAAGTTGTGTCAAATTTTATCATATGCCATTTTTAAAATGCTCGTGGAAGGGGCGTGGGTGGCATCGAGGGTGTTGTCAAACCCGACTTTGCCTATTATTTACACATGTGTCAATGACACCACCCCCTGATCAAGCCATACGTGGTGACGAAGAACGTGGGATGAACACTTTATTGCTTTCTATCACGTTGACATTTCGTCGAATGGTTTTGACGATCCCTGGTGGTTCCAGTTTGTAAGGCACATCAAAAATTGCTGTCACGTTACATTCCAGAGAGTTGAGAATACGATCAGTGGGGCTGCAGCCCCTTAAGAGTAGGGTTGATACCCCATGGGGTGACAGCGGTGGCCATATTTGTCAAGAACGTCGTACTGTTGCTCCTCGCACTGTAAACTGTGGTTTCCGACTGCGAAACGTGTGGGAATAAGGGGGTGTGTCTGAAATATTTTCTTCAGCCACCCGTAGAAAGCCGTGTGATTTACACGCTGTGCATCGCGTTTCCGACCTCCATCGCAGAGACGTCAAAAGAAGGGGTGAAATTTGAGTAAGAGGACGTGTGACGACCTTCCCATACTGTGACTCGTCCACGACGGCGTTGGGAAGACTTTTGACGAAATTAGGTGAATAAGTAACGTCAATAACCCACCTGAAAGTTCATATGAACTTCTGAGATGTGTTTTTTTTTCGCAAGAGTGTATACCTTCTTGTTTGTAGCATCGCTGAGCCGGAGGTTGAAGTTGTAGGGCGCCACGCTTTTGCACCATTTCAGAGGAAGGTGATGGGCATCTTTGAGACGAATTCAAACTTACGGCCCGCAATGGGTGACAATCAAGGGGTTTCAAAAAAGTGATCTTTCAATGTTTTTGCGCAGCTTGGGAGTAACGTTAATGCGTACAAATGAGGGATCTACCACAGCGAAAAATGTACAGGAGGCATTCATCCACTAGCGGAAGTGAAATGGCCGATGTTGACGAAGATTGCAATTGGTGAATTCGTGGACACTATCGTCGAAAACACGCGGACGTCCAGGACTCTTCTCTTTACTACACGCACTGTGTTTACAAACTGTCTATATCATCTGCGAATGTTCCATCTATTCGGAGGACCGGTTTCGTACCTGAAACGTCTTTGTGCTGTAATAACGGAATTACTTCACAAACTCGAGAACACAAATTATTTCTGCTGCGTTACAGTCATTTTTCAACATTTAACGGTAACCAAGGAAAGAGAAGACAACAGATATCTAGTAGCAATGAATATAAACTGGACAGCATATTTGTTCTAGTAGTTTTGACAACATAATACTTTGCAATGCGTGTATTGTTTCTGATACACCCTCTGCTGTTGATATCCTCTACTGATCATGGAGTTGAATACCATCGTGACCTGTCCCTTTGTTTCAGACGTTAGCTCTGATTAATCAACTCAGGTTTTTAATCAGTCTGGCTCCGTAGGCTGCCATGCGGAGGGCCTGCGTTCGATTTTCGATACTGTCCGGGATGTTTCCTTTGCGAGACGTCTCGGACGGGGTGCGGTGCAATCTTCCTCGCGATTCCAATATTGAGGAGCTACTTGAATGACAAATAGCGTCTCCAAGATTTGGAAAACGACCGGAAGAGTAGGGTCCTCATCCCATGTCCCCACCCCCCCCCCTCCCCCGGCAATCAAATCAGGCCACTGGCAGAGGGTGGCACGACGGTCGGTCGGTATCGCTCGTCTATCTGAACGCGGGGTTTAGTTTTCGTACTTTATTTATTTAGAAAAGACTTAATAACTGTCCTTAGGAGATGCGAGAAGATGTGTAATTACAAAATGTTAAATGATGATTGTTCTCTGTACTATTAGTTGATTGACAAATTTATATTTGTTGTTGAACACGAGCCATATCTTATTCTTCTCTGATATACTGTGGTAATGCAGTATAACTCTTTTACTACCCAGCGACAAGAGAAAGTTTATTGCAGTGGAAGGTGGAGGTTATGAGACGCGACGCTGAACAAATTAGGTAGTTCTGAGGTTCTTGTTGTGGTCTTCGGACCGAAGACTAGTGTGGAGCAGCTCCCCACGTTAGCCTGTACTGCGCTTGCTTCTTCATATCCAAAGTAACTACTGAAACCTACTTCCATTTGGACCTGGTTACTATAATCGTGCCTTCACCTCTGAACAATTTCCCCTATAACAGCCAGCTTGTTACGTCTCCTGGAAACCCCTACAAAAATTAAACTAAACCTATACCACACGTAAAATCTGTAATGTAAAGAAAAGTACGAAACAGTGTATTTCTGTCGATAGAAACAGTAGCTAACACGACACATAATTATAAAATGTACAACTCGTTAATTAGATATTTTTTGTGTTAACAATATTTGCAAAATGTGTATTTTTAGTATCAAAGAATAGCTACACAACGTAAAGACATTATTTTTAACGACGGAAATAGCGTTTGATTCATGTTAAAAAGACTTTGTTCAAAGATCTAATAATACTGGTCGTAGCTTATCTGTTCTGACGCACTAAGTATATGATTTACGTATTTTATTTTACAAAATGTAGGAAAACATGAATGTCTCCCATTCTTATTCAAAACCTCTCCCTCCCTGTTCGAATATTTAAGTGAAAATAATTATTTAAAGTGTGCTTTGTAGAAGATTGCCCGTCTGGCTTTCTTTTCTCGTAATGGCGCACAGGCGGCCGTTACGTGGAGTTTAATTTAAATATTACGTACTGGGCTAACCCACAAGTTAACATGATAAATACTCTGAATATGTGACAAAAATGTTCGAGCATTAATATTTGCAAACTTCATTTTACAAGAATTTTTACGGTATTACGTAGAAAAATTCAACTGCAGTAGGCAACAACTTCACGATATCTTCGAGTTTATAATAAAATTTATTTCCTCCAAGTAAATGCTTAACCAAACTAAAACCAGTGTAACATAAATGGAATTATTTGTTGTGAGTACAAATCCTTACGTAGGTGATTATATCGACTCTCTCTTCGTGACAATTGATTTATCGGATACTATCGGTAGTAGTTCCATGCTATTTCGATTATCTTTGACCTAGCCGCGAGTTTGGATAACATAGGTAAGCCATTACTAATATTTACTGCTTAGCAACTTTGATCATTGTCAGCGTATCTGTAAGCCGCATTTACGAGCCTGAAGAATACACGCGAAGCCAGCAGTGTATTAAATATCCTTTACCCTTTTCCAAACAATCAAGAACTATTTTACATTAAAACCAAAACACTTTAATACTAAAGAACAGAGAAATATGATTTACTCTACATTGCAAAACTATTCCTTTATACCGCAGAGTGCGTCATATTTCTATATAAGTGTTTTAGGTTCTTCCGTGGACCCTATTCCTCCACAGCTATATTTAGTAAATTTTCATCAGCTATCCCATCTACTCGTATTGTGAGGTTTTCATATATTTGCTGTCATTTTAAATAATTTACCTTTATTATACTGTAACAAAGATGACCGTTACCTTTATTATACTGTGACAAAGATGAACGAGCACGTTGGACGAGTAGTGAATAAGATCCTTGACTCTGTGTTTAACTTTATATGTGGCTCCTGCCACTTAATTTATCCATCCCAGACGCGTTTCGCGTTTTTCTTGTCTTAAGGCATCATCAGTGGGATCTGCAACGATACAGTTTTTATTTTTTTTATTTTTAGGTTATTAAAAAGTTCACGTGGCGATTTTTATGTAAAAAAGTATTTACTTACGATATGACTATTTCATCGGACACTGGACAGCCGTTAAAGAACAACAGTACACCACAAAAAAGAAGGAGAAACATGGTGAACAGTGTGAAGAAGGTCATAACGCAAAATTCTGCTTATATGTCAGTCATAAAGTGGCAATGCGACCTCCATACCATATGAGAGGAAACACAGATCAGCAAATCGTAAGTAATTAATTCTTTACATAAAAATCGTGAAGTGAACTGTTTAATAATCTAAAAATGGCCAAACTGTATCGTTATAGATCTCACTGATGATGCATTAGAACAAGAAAAAGGGGATAAATAAATTAAGTGGCAGAAGGAAATGGCGATTTTATTTACAACAAACTTGTTATCTCTGGTCCCCTTGCTCACTTGTCACTTGCGCACCGCTGGGGATTTCTTATTTGAGGCATAATCGCGAGCAGTTGAGTTTTTAGAGAAGGAGATTGACATTTGTGAATTTGAGAGAAATTATATGGAATACTTTATTGTGGAGATGAAAACTTGTTTGTAAACATATTTTATTGATTCTATTGCTGGAGAAGACTTTTTGGAGAATGATTCAAGGTAACCAATGCATTGGCAAGAATGAAATGATTGTGTGTCAGAATTATTAATTGAAGAAAATCTTTGTCCCTCAGATTCATGAATAGTGATAATTTGATCTATTTGTTTTCATTATGTCGCAAATAACACAATTAGTTTATAATGCGAGAATTCCGTAATTTTTAGTGTCTTCATATGTTGAAGAGAACCTTTCTTTTACAATAATCAGAGTTTAATTTTTCAAGAACGTCTTTCTTTGAAGTACATAGTGTGAAGGAGAATCAAACAATTTAAAATCGGAGATGGTAAAATAGTCTTATATCAATGTGAGTGCCAGTCCAAATCTACAAATGGTGGTTATTATATTTTGACTAGTTTCATGCCTTGAAGGTACATATTCGGCTCAAATAAAACTAATACTTCACGTGCCACAACTTCCAAGGTACAAACGCGCATAAAACATGTCACGCCTAGGTAAAAATTTGGATGAAACGAGAGATGAGCGTCCGATCTGAACCATGCAAGATCAGTAAAATACCTCCAAAGCTCTGTCAAAAGACGATCACATACAGCACATAACAATCCACGTATGAAGCTGTCAGAATTCACTGGGGAAACAAATAATTAAAAGGCACATAGTCCTCAAAAGTCCTCTACATACTAAACTATAATGGCAGGCGTCAAAAACAACTGCACATTACACTGCTAGCCTCCTCTATCGTTATTAGTAAGGCTTTGCATATCTCGTCGTGAGTGCATTGCACCTTACTCTATGCGAAGCCACATATTGTTCCTGACAAACAAGAAAAGACATTTTCTAGTGAGTAGTTTATTTTTTCTGCTGCATCTGCTGACTTCTTGCTTTCGATAACATCAGTACACCAGACACAACACAATATGCTCAGTGTGACGTAAGGTACTTTTATCTCAGGGAAGATGACACTTTGCATTATTACGAGGAAACTTAATTGTCAGTTTTATCGGATGTTGTGCTAAATGAGCAGATCAGTTTATAGTGAACAGTGTAGGTAATGTCAGAAGTTATTTTTTCTTCTGAGTAGAGCAGTGTTTTATTTTTGTGGATATTTCATGTCAGGAACTGCACTTCATGTCACGCAACTGTCGTAATGTACGTCGGTATTCATATTTTACTATAAAAATACAGCTGTATTTTTATAGTAAAATATCATTATCCACGGCCACGGAGTTCATCAGTCCAAATAAAATGGACAAATTGTTATTGACACTACCTAGCCAGGTACTAAGAGCTTTACATGGCTTTAGAAAGTACAAAATTAAGTTAGAAAGAACAATTCTTAGTATTAAGTTAAATAAAAAGTGTTTAAGTGCGAATGTCACTCCAAAATATATCAAAGTGAACAGCAACAGTCAAAGCAAAGCAGCGAAAATAGCTAAAGAAAGAAGTGAAATTATATGGCTCCAATCTGAAATCCAAAACCAACACAGAAAGAAGCATTTTCTAAACCACCAGTTATTTTTATTACATTTAGAGCTGGGTAAACAACTTACTCCCACACCATTCAACCATGCATTAGATTTTGTCAGTATAATAGCTATGAAAGAACAGCATAAGGTCAGATGTAGGCATAACAATAAGTTGAAAAAACTTATCTTACTAATTCCAAAGGTGAATGACGATGTATCTTCGACTAAGCCTAAATTACACAAACATCTAGTAAATTCAACTAACATCATTTTCAATGATACAGAAGTAAGTTTGCTGAATAAAGGGCTTCAACATAATATCACCTGATCTCTGACTGAAAATAATATTAAGGAATTAATAGTAGGCACCAAAATCGCCAGTGATACTGCAAAACTGTCTCAGAATGATCAGATTGCCATAGGCCACAAAGTTAAAAATTTTATCACCAAACAAATAGAGAAAGTAAATAATAATAATAGTAGTATAAAACACCATGAAAGTACAATACTTAAAAGTTATAACAAGAAACTGTTGTTGTTGTTGTTGTGGTCTTCAGTCCTGAGACTGGTTTGATGCAGCTCTCCACGGATACACAGATAACGCAATTAATAAATCATCCTTCCACCCGGATAAACATAAGATGGCTTCATACAAAGCAGTGCTAAACAGATTGCACAAAATAGCACTAGAACCAGCTGATCAAATAGAAGAACTAAACACCATCAAAGCAATTGCTTACAATAACGGGTACAATCCCAAATTAATAGATGAACTATACTCTAAGATAAATCCCCACATAATCAAATACAATAACAAAACAGCATTAAAGAATACCACAACAAAGAGAAAAGAAAAATAAGTAAGCTTGCCATTTGTAGGAAAACTGTCACATAAAATAGCAATCCTCTTCTGAGGAACAGATATCAGAGTCAGCTACTATACAAATGACAAAATAAAGGTTAAAGCTATCCATAACATTAAAAATAATACCAAACCGTACAATGAATCAGGAATACACAAACTTAACTGCAACTCATGTACAAAACATACATAAGCCAAACAGGTACAAACTTCAACGTACGTTTTCGAGAACACATGGACGCTCGTCGTTTAAAAAACTTAAATAAATCCACATTTGCACAACATGTAGCAGAAGAAGAACATCAAGTAACAGACACATCCCATAACCTACATGTTCTCTACCTAGCCAAGAAAGGGATAAGAATGAACCTTCTAGAAGAAATCGAAATTTATTCACATAAACATACATCCCCTTCTGACATACTTAACGACCAAACAGAGTTACCAAACCAAATATTTCTGAAAAACTTCCACACTCTTTTTATCAAACCACTTACTAAGCACAATCAAGAAATAATATAATCTAATATAAACCCAACAAATGCATGTAATAATATAGAACATAAAAATTTTAATTCTATCTTTGTTATTTGTAAATGTATGAATTACTGCTTTGTATAAATGTGTTATGTTAGTTTATTATCTTCAACACTGCCTAAGGAACAAAAATAAAAGTAGTATACATCGTACTTAGAATACTTCTATCAGCCAAGTCAATGTTTAGTAATCAGTAGCTTAGCTAGAACCTCAAAACTTTCGTAAAATATAACTCTGTCCATAGATAAACTGCTTACATGTAAAAAAAAAAAAACTGTCAGTCGACAACATGGCGGATAACGCAGTGCGCCTGTGTAAAATACGCAACAAAAAGTGTTTTTGCTGGTACAAAAAGGAAGAAAGGCCAAGAAAAACAAGCAGAGGAGAATGTAAGTAAAATGAACAACTGATAATGCGTAACTTCAAACTCGCGAAATTTAAGTAAATGATTGGAATCGTTGCTTTTGCACAGGCCAGCTGCAGCATCCAAACTGCTTTCGATATTTTACCACTGTAGAAACTGAAGATATATGTAATTCGCCAGCTGAAGATGGGTGCGAACCCGAAATGCATAATGGCATAAATAAAACGCATTAAAAAAAAGGTGGCTGGTCGCTGTATTTTTATAGCAAAATTTCATTATCCACGGCCACGGAGCTCAACAGTCCAAATAAAATGGACAAATAGCTATTCTTCGGTATTCAGTTTCAGCTGATTAGTAATTAGATTAGTTTCCATTATTTAAAATTCAGTATTTCACAAAGTCTTAAGTTCTATTTCATGACATTGTTAACATGTGCAGCACTGTGCCATCCAATAGCCAGTATTGCTCAGCAGTTGAATACGATATCTCCAGCACACGTGATACGAGGATAGAAAAGGATATTCAGTATTTCCATTTAGGTGTATTTTTATCGAAGCTTGTAATGTAGTCTTGAACGTTATTCTTCTCTCTTCCTCTGTAATCTTTATAGTCCATGTTTCACTTCCACGGAAGGCTAATGTTCAAAGCAAAACATTCAGAGAGGACTGTTTGACATCGAAATTTGTATTCTGTGTTATCATACCCGTATTTCCCTTATTCAGGAAAAGTTTTCTAATGATGCCCGGCTTTAGTTTATATTCTCTTTACTACTGATGTCAATTATTTTGTTGCTCAAATATAGTAAAACTCTACTCCAATTCTCATTGACTCGTTTTGTCTCAGTATCGCCTGTTTCATTTCGATTCCACTCCATTAGCCTCATTTTTCTTTCATTGATCTTCGTCTTATAACGTGTTGTCGAGACACTATTCATCCATTTCAACTGATCTTCCAAGTCTTTCGCCGCCTCTAACAGAACTAACAGAATTAAAAACGTAACCATATTTTACAGTTTTTGTTTCTTATCTCTGACTACCTCCCCAAATTCGTCTGGGTTCGTTTTGCTTGCTCTAAATAGAGACTGAATATCATTGATGATCGGTCGAAGTCCAATCTCACTCTATTCTCAATACTGCCTCCCTCCAATGTGTCACATGTAACTACAATCTGATTTCAACATAAGTTGTATTCAGCCTTTCGCTCCCCTTATTTTATCGCTGATAACTTGAGATTCCTAAGGAATTTGTTGTACATCTACATCTACATCTACATCTACATCCATACTCCGCAAGCCACCAGACGGTGTGTGGATACTTTGAGTACTTCTATCGATTCTCCCTTCTATTCCAGTCTCGTATTGTTCGTGGAAAGAAGGACTGTCGGTATGCTTCAGTGTGGGCTCTAATCTCTCTGATTTTATCCTCATGGTCTCTTCCCGAGATATGCGTTGGAGGGAGCAATATACTGCTTGACTCTTCGGTGAAGGTATGTTTTCGAAACTTTACAAAAGCCAGTACCAAGCCACTGAGCGTCTCTCCTGCAGAGTCTTCCACTGGAGTTTCTCTATCATCTCCGTAACGCTTTCGCGATTACTAAATTATCATGTAACGAAGCGCGCTGCTCTCCGTTGGATTTTCACTATCTCTTCTATCAACCCTATCTGGTACGGTTCCCACACTGCTGAGCAGTATTCTAGCAGTAGGCGAACAAGCGTACTGTAATCTACTTCCTTTGTTTTCGGATTGCATTTCCTTAGGATTCTTCCAGTGAATCTCAGTCTGGCATCTGCTTTACCGACGATCAAGTTTATATGATCATTCCATTTTAAATCACTCCTAATGCGTACTCCCAGATAATTTATGGAATTAACTGCTTCCAGTTGCTGACCTGCTATTTTGTAGCTAAATGATAAGGGATTCCAGTCAGTACTGTCCAAAGCTTAGGTATGTGTGTACGTGTGTGTGTGTGTGTGTTTGTGTTTGTGTGTGTGTGTGTGTGTGTGTGTGTGTGTGTGTGTGTGTGTGTGTGTGCGTGCGTGTGTGTGCGTGTGTGTTTTTGTGACCGAAAATATAGACTGACGAAGGCATAATTACTGTTCGGTTAGCATCACTTAAGTAGGTACACACAGAACGTAGTAATCGAGTAGTGAAACTACTATTATTTTTTACTTCTTGCTCAGTACACAGACTGAATAATATTGGGAGGTCCGCAATCCTGTTTCATTCGCTTCTTGCCTTTCATCCCTTCGAACTACATGTTGGTTTCTGTAGAAGTTAGAGATAACTTTCCACTACCGGAATTTTAGTCATGATAATATCAGACATTCAGCCAACATTGTGAAGAGCACATGCTATAAACACAGATATGCTCCGTACATTTATATCCTTTGTTTGCTAACAAAATGTTAATGGTGATTACCTCCCGAATTAACTGCTGATTGACCAGTTTTATGGTTATTTCTCCGATGTATTGTGATAACCCAGTTTACGACAAAGCGACAAAAGAAAGTTTTTTTTATAGTAGAAGATGTTTAATAAGAAGGATATGATTATTAGTAGCTGCCTTGAGCAGACTAAGTCGTCTCGTATCTACAATGGTATACGTTCAGGGCATAACTCCATATCAGTGTAAAGTATAACGTGCCACTGTGCCAGATGAGATGGCACTGTTAGGGGACGAGAACGGCCACTGGCAGGTGAATGGAAGGACACTGGAGGATACTTTCCAGTGCTGGAGCCACCTGTTCCCTCGGCTGTTACATCATGTGGGCCCACGTCCAGGGCCACACAGAGAGTCGGCCTATAATGGGGCGTGCTGGAGGCGTGTCCAGCAATTTGGTTCCTCTCCAGCGTCCAGACGGCCTCGGTTCGGCATCGTCTGAAGTGGCCACTCGTGAGGCAGCCGTCGATAAACGGGCTGCACTAACACGTACTCCAGGCTCACCTGTGTAAAGCTGCCTATCGGCAGATTGATCTGCTCGTGGTAGCTTCGTAAGACGCCTCTAGGAGTAATTTATTTCTGTTCCGCGCCGTTGCCGTAGAGAGCTGAGTGATTCCCATGCTCCATGCTGGACCTCTTGCGTGTTTGTCCATGGTAGGCGGCAAGAGAACGGCGAGGGGGAGGAACGTGTGACAGGACATCTGTCTCGTTGTAGAATCTGGGGTACATACTTTTAATCATTTCTCAATTCTTAGCTGCTTTTAGAAATAATTATCTAAAATGTAGATTGACTACTATCCTGTGAAAAGAAAAAACAGTGTGGCTTTAGCAGACCAACAGACCGTCAAACATAGTTTTCAATAATTGCTATAGACCTACCCTTATTGATAATATACTACAGAAGAAAAGAATGCGTAAAAAATTACGCCACTTAAAGGCGCTGCCTAATAGGAACCGGTCAGTAGTAACTAAAACTAGTGAATTGTTGCAAGCGGCCGTGGTGACCGAGCGGTTCTAGGCGCTTCAGTCCGGAACCGCGTGACTGCTACGGTCGCAGGCTCGAATCCTGCCTCGGGCATGGATGTGTGTGATATCCTCAGGTTAGTAAGGTTTACATAGTTCTACGTTCTAGGGGAATGATCACCTCAGATGTCAAGTCCCATAGTGCCCAGAGCCATTTGAACAATTTTGAATTATTGCATATAGGACCAAATTTTAGAGAACCCACCAAAAAGTAAAAGTCTTGCAACTATAGACCTGCTATTTATAATAAGAACAGCATACCAAATTTTTATTCAATGTTAATAAAGAAGTGCAACCGTTGTCATACAGGGGTGTGTATAAAAATTGCATGCAAGTACCGTGAAACGTGGCCGTGCGGTTCTAGGCGCTACAGTCAGGAGCTGAGCGACCGCTGCGGTCGCTGGTTCGAATCCTCCCTCGGGCATGGATGTGTGTGATGTCTTTAGGTTAGTTAGGTTTAATTAGTTCTAAGTTCTAGGCAACTGGTGACCTCAGAAGTTAAGTCACATAGTGCTCAGAGCCATTTGAACCAAGTACTGTGAAGAAATACTTGATCACTCAAGCAGAGCTGTGGCAATCACTTTATGTGAACATGAGAGAAGCTGCAGATTAAGAAAGAAAGACTCAGCTTAAACAGAAAACCACACAAATGATGTAGAAAGTCAAGTTTCAGTTCTGTTAAGAACATGTTGTTGTTGCTATGGTTTTCAGTTCGAAGACTGATTTGAAACAGCTTCTCATGCTACTCTATCCTGTAAAGGCCTCTTCATCTCCGAGCAACTACTGCAACAGACATGTTTCTGAATCTGCTTACTATATTCATCTCTTGGTCTCCCTCTACGATTTTTACCCGCCACACTTCTCTCAATAGTGCATTGGTGATCCCTTGATGTCTCAGAATCCCTTTTTTCAGTGAAGTTGCACCACAAATTTCTTGTCCCTACAATTTTATTCTGTACCTCCTAATTGGTTACGTGTTCAGCCAATTTGATCTTCACCGTTCTTCGGCAGTACATATCTCAAAAGCCTCCATTCTGGTCTGAACCGTTTACTGCCCGTGTTTCATTCCCATACTTCACTTCACTCCAGACGAATACAACCACGAAACATTTCCAAACACGTAAATCTATATTCGATATTAATCAATTTCTCGCCTTCTGAAACGCTGTCCTTGCATTGTCGGTCTACATTTTACGAGGGTTGTTCAATAAGTAATGCCCCACATTTACCTCAGAACATTTTTTTTTCAGAATCAGAAATTTATGATAATATACAGCAACATGTATTGTCCATGTCCAATTTTTCTATGTAGTCTCCATCACGTTCTATGGCCGTACGCCAACTTGTGTAAGAGCATGCATTCCCTGCTAGTAAAAGCTCTTGTCCTGTAGGCGTAGCCATGTTTTCCACTGCATGACTGACACCCTCGTCACCTTCAAAGTGTGTTCCACGTAGAGAATCTTTAAGCTGCCCAAAGAGATGGAAGTCCGAGGGTGCGAGGTCTGGACTGTAGGATGGATGAGGCAATGATGTCCAACACAGTTTGGCGATGTGTTCCCGATTTATCATACTTGAGTGTGGGCGTGCATTATGGTGTTGGAGCAAGATTTCAGCTGCATTCTAATCCGATCGAACACGGCGGAAACGGTTCTTGAGTGTATTCAGAGTCTTCATGTTCGCCTCTAAATTCACGGTTCACTCCCTTGGCATCACATCCACGAGAAAGATGCCATCACAGTCCCACAAGACTGTCACCATGATTTTCCCGGCAGAGGGGGTTGTCTTCAATTGCTTCTTTTGTGGTGAATGACGTTGATGCCACTCCATGGATTGCATTTTTGTTTTTGGCGCAAAGTGATGTACCCAGCTTTCGTTCCCCGTAACGATCCGTGGCAGAAAGGCCTCTCCGTTGGTCTCAAAACGCTCCAACAATTCAGATGAAATAGCCTTCCTTTGAATCTTGAGGTCCACTGTGAGAATTCGTGGAACCCATCCTGAGCACCCCTCTGAATATCTGAGAGTCTCAATCATTGCAGACGCACTTCCAGTGCTGGCGGACAACTGTACAGCCAATTGTCGAGTTGTGATGCGCCGGTCCGCACGAATAATGGCATCCGCACGATTCGCCACCTTTAGTCTGTATCCAAATACGCTTTGTTAAAAGCTGTAAAATTGTAACTAATAATAATTTTCTTTCACTGTGTAATCACTTCCATACAGCATTGCGGAACTGTCGCTTACTTATAATCCTACTGCTGATTAGGACGTTTGCAACTGCAGCCAGATTTTTAAACATTTAACTTAATTATCTCTGTTAATTCTTGTTGTTCACAAGTATAAGCTAGGTCTTTTATCATTTGTGTATACTGTTGTGGTTTTGACACGATTGACAGCTAATCCAAAGATGCTGTATGGTTACAATTTGTTTATTCATTTGTGTTTGTATCGCAGTACCTATGGTGCGGTATTACAAACTCTTTATGTTTTTGTAGTGTTTATTCATACAGTTCGCATTAGTCGTGATAAAATAAAAATACAACATAACAAAGATTATAATATCACATCACAGATAATTGTGTTACATCGATAAATGAATGAAGAAATTGAAACCATTCAGTATTGCCGGATTAGCTGTCATAAGCACAACACTATATACAAGTGACAAAAGATCTAGCTTAGATTTACGAACAACAGCAATTAATAGAGATAAATAAGTGAAATATTTAAAAATATGGCTGCAGTTGATAACACCCTATGCAGCAGTAAGATTATAAGACAGAGACAGCGCCACCATGCAATATGGAAGTAAGTACTAGCACACAATAAAACAAAATAGTTATTAGTTATAATGTTACAACTCTTAACAAAGGATATTTGTTTGCTGATGGCCTGAATTATTATGTCACTGTAATACATCTACCATGCTGCCGGCACAAGAGAAAATAAATTATTTCTCAGGAACTATGCTACACTCAGCCGTGTGGTTTGTTGCAAATGGTGGCTTAAGTCATACAGATTTTGTGGACACACTTCAATATGTGCCCTGTTTATTGACAGCAGAACGTCTAGAATGTCCTCAATTTTTCTCCGTATCTTTGCGACCATCTTTTACACCACATCCTATACAGCATCTCGTAATCGTGTTGTGACAGCTTGCAAATAAGGAGGTGGTGAACTGGAGACTTCATCGGCAACGTAACCACACAAAAAGTCAAGAACAGATATGCATGGTGAACATGGTGGCCATGATATTGGACTGTCTCTGCCTATCCATCTGTCCGGAAATGTGCCATCCAAAAGCTAGCCAACAAATTATCTCCAACGTGGCGATCTACCCACAGTTGAATGAAATTTTCACCCTACAGCGGAGTGTGCGCTGATATGAAACTTCCTGGCAGATTAAAACTCTGTGCGAGACTGAGACTCGAACTCGGGACCTTTGCCTTTCGCGAGCAAGTGCTCTACCAACTGAGCTACCCAAACACGACTCAACCCCCCGGATGTGGCTAAGCCATGCCGCCGTAATATCCTTTCTTCCAGGAGTGCTAGTTCTGCAAGGTTCGCAGGAGAGCTTCTGTGAAGTCTGGAAAGTAGGAGACGAGGTACTGGCGGAACTGAAGATGTGAGGACGGGGCGTGAGTCGTGCTTGGGTAGCTCAATTGGTAGAGCACTTCCCCGCGAAAGGCAAAGGTCCCGAGTTCGAGTCTCGGTCCGGCATACAGTTTTAAGCTGCCAGGAAGTGTCACTACCAACAGTTGTAATTCCTGTAACTGATGCACATGCGGAAGTGTATCGGTAAAAACTCCTCGAGTTAACATTTGCGAAAAAGAAAAACAAACGCATATAATTCTGGAAGTATATCCGTTAGAAAATTCAGGAGTTATGGTAAAATTTGCAAAAAACCGCTTAGTTGTATGTAGCATAGTTCCTCAGAAATAAATTATTAAAATCAAGGAACTATTTCGTGCTCATACTGTATGTTGCAATTTAGGAAATGATTACATGACATTTGTGTGTCGAGTCGCATGAATCATTAGTTGCACTGAGTGTCGTATTTCACATGTAACATGTCCGCCGTGTGCAGAAGTCGGCAGCGGCTATTTAACACCTGTTACAGTTGCCGCCAGGTGGTGAGACACAGCTTGTGTTAGTCGTAACTGAAGTAACGCGCCGCTATGTGTGCCCTCACCTGAGAAAGATGTAGAACAGGTTCATGTAACAGCGACGGTGATGGTACGCTGAGTTAAGAAATAATGCGCTCCTGCCGCGTCGGACGCAGGTGTAGAACGAGTAGTAGCGGTCCGTGTCTTGTGCCGCGGGGGACACCGCGATAAATCAGACGCACCCAGCCTCTTCCCCACGTGGTCGCCTCCTCAGCCACAACCGGGTTGCGTCACCTGCACCGCGCCGGGCCTGCGTTACGCGGGCACGCACTGGCCCTGGAAATTACCCGGACCGCTGGAGAAAGTGGCTGGACAGCACTGGAAGCTCTCGCGGAGGGTGCACAGTCGACGCCGCTTCAAATCTGATCCTGCGCCGTCGCCGGTGATGTAAGACGGCAGATTGACGATGGAGACGGTGCAGTCTCATCTCAAGTCAGAACGGCAGATACGATGGCCGTTTGAAAAGTACATGCCAAAATAAAAACTACTCACATGTCTGGGGTAAACCTTTTTTATTTTTCAACATACTCTCCTTTTAGACTGTTCTAATTTGTTGATCCCTTTCCAATGATATGAATGGTCCAGGTCTGCGAAATAGGTATTAGTTGCTGCAATCACCACCTCGTTTGAATAAAATCTTTGTCCCGCCAGACATTTTTTCAAATTGGGGAACAATGAGTAGTCCGAGGAAGCCAAGTCTGGAGAATAGGGAAGATCTGAAACGAGTTGGACTCCTATTTCCATTTACGCCCACAACTGCTGAGGTGTGTGCTGGTGCATTGTCGTGATGAAAAAGGACTTTTTTTCGGTCCTATTGCCGGCGTTTTTATTGCAGCTCGGTTTTCAGACGGTCCAATATCGATTAATAATATTCACCTGTAAAAGTTTTACTATTTTCCATACAGTCTATGAGGATCATCCCATGCGAAACCCAAAAGACAGTCGTCATAACCTTTGCGGCCGAGGGAACGGTAATCGCCTTTTCTGGTGCAGGTTCTCCCTTGGTAACCCATTGTTTAGATTGTTCTTTGGTCTCAGGAGTACAGTAATGCTTCCATGTTTCATCCACAGTGACGAAACGACGTTTAAAATCCTGAAGATTCTTCCTCTGAACAGCTCCAAACCATTATTGCAACACTTCACACGGTTCCGTTTTTGGCCAAGCGTGAGCAATCGCGGAAACCATCTTGCGGATAGTTGTCTCATGTCCAAATGTTTATGCAAAATATTATGTTCCCGTTGATTCGAGATCCCCACAGCACTAGCAATCTCACGCACCTTAAGTCTTCTGCCATCCATCACCTCGTCATGGATTTTATCAATGATTTCTGGAGTCGTAGCTTCCACAGGGCGTCCAGAAAGTTCAGCATCACATGTGTCCATATGGCCACTCTGACGGTTTTGAAACCACTTATAAACTGTTCTCATCGACGGTGCAGCGTCACCGTAATGCTTATCAAGCTTCTCTTTAGTCTCCTGAGGCGTTTTGCCTTTCATAAAGTGACGTTTAATCACCATACGAAATACTTTTTCGTCCATTTTTTGACAATCGCTCCATTTCCTTGATTCACACGAATGCCAAACACAAAGAAATAGACCAATATGGCTGAAACTTGGTGTGCGTCATTTCCAAAGATGCTACTAACTAAAAGTGCCTCGATACGCACCGGTGGGGGCACGTCTCGGACTTTGCACGGACTTTTCAAACACCGCTCGTATTTTTATGACGAACCGGTAGGCAGATTTATTGTTCTGCCATTTATTTCGAAAGCACCATCTGGCAGACTTCAGAATTGTAAAATAGTTTGTACTGCACTTCCGTAATTTTAAAATATGTTATATAGCTACCAAAGTTTCGCACGTTCGACTGTGTGCGCTTATGTCACATATACACTGAGTGACATAAGCCGCGGGATAGAGATATGGACATATACATTTGGAGGCAGTATTGCATTGTTGTTGTTGTGGTCTTCAGTCCTGAGACTGGTTTGATGCAGCTCTCCATGCTACCATTTCATGTGAAAGCTTCTTCATCTCCCAGTAGTTACTGCAACCTACGTCCTTCTGAATCTTGGTCTCCCTCTACTATTTTTACCCTCCACGCTGCCCTCTAATGCTAAATTTGTGATCCCTTGATGCCTCAGAACATGTCCTACCAACCGGTCCCTTCTTCTTGTCAAGTTGTGCCACAAATTCCTCTTCTCCCATATTCTATTCAATACCTCCTCATTAGTTACATGATCTACCCATCTAATCTTCAGGATTCTTCTGTAGCACCACATTTCGAAGGCTTGTATTCTCTTCTTGTCCGAACTATTTATCGTCCATGTTTCGCTTCCATATATGGCTACACTCCATACAAATACTTTCAGAAACGACTTCCTGACACTTAAATCTATACTCGATGTTAACAAATTCCTCTTCTTCAGAAACGCT
Organism: Schistocerca gregaria; assembly: GCF_023897955.1. Classification (NCBI taxonomy): domain Eukaryota; kingdom Metazoa; phylum Arthropoda; class Insecta; order Orthoptera; family Acrididae; genus Schistocerca; species Schistocerca gregaria. The sequence goes on along the minus strand of NC_064928.1, from coordinate 208,242,342 downwards.
TTCCTTGCCATTGCCAGTCTACATTTTATATTCTCTCTACTTCGACCATCATCAGTTATTTTGCTCCCCAAATAGCAAAACTCCTTAACTACTTAAAGTGTCTCATTTCCTAATCTAATTTCGGCATCACCACCCGACTTAATTCGACTACATTCCATTATCCTCGTTTAGCTTTTGTTGATGTTCATCTTATATCCTCCTTTCAAGACATTGTCCATTGCGGTCAACTGCTCTTCCAAGTCCTTTGCTGTCTCTGCATGTATTTTAATACCTACACCGATTTTTTCTTTTGTTTCCTTTACTGTTTGCTGAATCAACGTGTAAAAAGAGCAGTGCATTGGAAGAGCCATCATTTGCACTCGAGTGATTCATGTGGAAAGGCTTAAAGCCTGGGAAGAAAAGCTTTGAATTTAACAGGCTGAGGGCCTTAGCTTAAAACATTTCATACAAACTCGGCTGAAGGCCTCATGCTAAAGAATAACAATCTTATGACTTAAGGGCAAGACAAAGTTTTGAATTTTCAATTTAAGAGAGTTTAAAACTCAGCTGAAGGTCACACACCATTGAGAAACAATTTCACGGCTTAAGGCCTAAAGAGAAAAAAAAGTTTACAATTTTAATAAGCCAAAACTCGGCTGAAAGCCACACAGGGTACTTAAGACCAAAAGGAAATGACTATGTAAAACACAAGGAGCGGCGCTCTGAAGTTTCCAAGGAAGGTAACATTAACGCACATCAAGGTGAGGCAGGCAGCCAGTTCTGCACAGAATCGGAGGGGAAAGGAGTATGTGGAAAACACTGACAAGGAAAAGGAACAAGGTACAGGACATCTGTCAAGACATCAAGGAATGACTCTCATGGTACCAGAGAGCTGTAGAGGGCAAAAACTGTACATAGACAGAGATTGGAATATGTCTAGCAAGTAATTGAGGACGTAATTTGCAAATGCTACTCAGAAAATAAACTAATAGCGAAAGTGGTCGTATTTCACAATCTCATCGCGAAAAGGTCACACAAGGCGCGCGGCTGCTCACCGCTCAGAGACTAAGTCCCGCGATACCACACAACGCGAAATTTTCTAAGTCGTTTCATTCCCTAGCTGCCTAACGACTCTCTGTCCTCTTTCGTGTCTCAATCCGAACTGTACCCTTTGGTGTCTCCAGCCAAACTGTCCGCTTCCGTGTCTCCCACAGCACTCTCCCTCTGCCCGTCCCCAGCCATGTTTCCCGCCTGCTGAATGTCCTCGCTCAACTGACTAGGGCAGTTCCCTTTCCTGAAGCCGCCCATCTTACTGACTACAGTTTATACTACATTATTTTACAGTTTGAAATATTTAAATAAGCAAAGCTTGACCAATTTCATGTTCTAAATAATGTAACAGTAATATCTATTACATAATAAACGTTAAATTCTTTTACATAAAACCAATACAATTTCCTTCTTAGCTTTGAATACCACGGCCGGCCGATGTGGCCGAGCGGTTCTAGGTGCTTCAGTCCGGAACCGCGCTGCTGCTACTGTCGCAGATTGGAATCCTGCATCAGGCATGGATGTGTGTGATGTCCTTAGGTTAGTTAGGTTTAAGTAGTTCTTAGCCTAGGTGATTGATGGCCTCAGATGTTAAGTCCCATAGTGCTTAGAGCCATTTAACCATTTTTTGAATGCCACGGTCAATAGACTTGCACCAATGTACTTTCTGATAAATAAATAAAAGTAATTATTATGTACTAAAACTTTACAACAAATATTCTATTACCTTATGATTCAATAAGGTGTCATGCTGCATCGTTCAACGTGTTTTGTGTGGAGGAAATGATGATGTGATGCTTAACTGTAAATACTGATAATTTAAATTTACTATATCTTCTAAACAAATAAAGTTACAGAGTTGATATTTACAACATTTGTCATTGTGATAATCCCCTTCAATATGAAATGTCGATCGTTGAGATTGACCAAAGCGTTCAGATTTTAGAATTCAGATCTTTCCAGAATGAGATTTTCACTCTGCAGCGGAGTGTACGCTGTTATGAAATTTCCTGGAAGATTAAAACTGTGTGCCGGACCGAGACTCGAACTCGGGACCTTTGCCTTTCGCGGTAAAGTGCTCTACCATCGTTTTATTTATTTATTTATTTTTAAATCTCATTTCGTTCGTTTTCGTTCGTTGTATCTGCTCTGGACGGACGTCGAAAGACACCCGTTTCAGTTCGTTGTTGATCCATTAACTCAGTTCTTTTATTACAGAGGACAGCTAGCCCTCTGACCGAACACGCTTAGCTACCGTGCCGGCACCATCTGAGCTACCGAAGCACGACTCACAGCTTTAGTTCTGGCAGTATCTCGTCTCCTACCTTGCAAACTTTACAGAAGCTCTCCTGCGAACCTTGCAGAACTAGCACTCCTGAAAGAAAGGATACTGCGGAGACATGGCTTAGCCACAGTCTGAGGGATGTTTCCAGAATGAGATTTTCACTCTGCAGCGGAGTGCAGATTAAAACTGTGTGCCCGGCCGAGACTCGAACACTACCATCTGAGCTACCGAAGCACGACTCACGCGCGGTCCCGAGTTCGAGTCTCGGCCGGGCACACAGTTTTAATCTGACAGAAAGGTTCACTCTTGGAGTTGTCTCCATTGACCAAAAATTGGGTGGGTCAACAAGAACGTCCCCCAGACGGTGATGGTTGCATTTCGTTAAAAATATTTCCTCATTACTCCATCACTAGTATCCCAAATGTCAAAATATCGCCCAATCTGGCCACCTGGACAGGAGTCAGTCACGAAAACCAGTTCCTATACGAAACTATGGGGACGGTTTTGTGGAGAGTGGAAGAGGTATCGCATGAAAACACGTTGTATAGTTCGTTCGCATCTAAAATATTTCAGCGGGCTACTTGGTTTCGTGCGAACCAAATACACCCTGCGTCACTCTGTCCCCCTTTCGTTCAATAACTCTTTACGCTATTGTAATAGTGTATAACTGAAGCCAGCAATCCCGTGCATAATCTGATAATATGGGTGCGTTCATGCACTATCAAGCGACTAGATATACACAGTTAAAAGAGAAATATAGAATGTCGGAATACAGTCTTTTATTGTAATGAATTGATTTGATTTTAAAACATCAACCAGTTTTTCCAAATTTTCCGCCAGCCGCTGTGGCCGAGCAGTTCTAGGCGCTTCAGTACGGAACCGTGCTGCTGCTACGGTCGCAGGTTCGAATCCTGCCTCGGGCATGGATGTCTGTGATGTTGTTAGGTTAGTTAGGTTTAAGTAATTTTAAGTCTAGGGGCTGATGACCTCAGACGTTAAGTTCCATAGTGCTTAGAGCCATTTGAATGTTTGAACCAAGTTCTCCATCAATTTGGGGTAGCCGTGCGTGTTAAGCTAAGTCCCTGGATATGGGAGGCCAGGCAGTTGAACTCATGGGCGAGAAACCGTGGAAATGGTTTTCTGTGGTTTCCCATTTTCAATTTAGGCAAATGCCATAGTTTGTCCTCTATAACAGGCCACAACCAATTCCTTCCGAATACGTTTCTTTCCTGAAAGGTTCGTTCTCTTAAAGATGCAGCCTCCTGTGTTTATATGAGCTGCATCAAAGGCGAGACAAGTGTCTGTTTGGAGACTCTCATGACTAAAATGCATATGATAAATAAATAATAATGCAAATTATCGCCAATCAGGGTCATGCAATTGTCTGCCGGGACATTCTTTAATGCAGCAAATGGTCTTTCTTACAGTGCAAAACGTGATAGATGCATACTTAAATGAGGACATTTGGGAAACTACAAGGTTGAATACTTCTGAATTATTAGCATTTTCGACACCAAAAATTGTTATACCTCCCCTGTCGAACAGAATATATCAGAACTATTTATTTCAACTGCCAAGTCAATAATAATCACGGTGTCCCAAAGAAACTAGAGCTCGTCTGATCCAGATCTCTTCCTCAGTTCAAATGCAGACTGAAAGTAGAAGAATGTAACATGACGACGGAAGGGAAGGGAGTTGGAGCATGACTGCTTCTTAGGGGCCTGTCAACAATACAGTAAGCTTAGTGGAAACTCTGAGATGATTGTCGAAAAAAATGTTTTATCGCTTTTTATGGAGATTTTAAGAACAAATGAAAACGTGAGCCTCTTAAAGAGCTTCGTTGACAAACTGGAACCCCCCACTCCCTCCGTCCCTTTGACATTGCTATATTGCATTTTAAAGTTAAAGCAAATGCTTAAAAATGTAAACAAGGCTGTCTTTGTTGTGGTCCGAAGTGGGATATATATATATATATATATATATATATATATATATATGGGGAACTCTGATTGCAAAAATCTCCAAAAACTATTGACCGATTTACTTCAAAACTTTAAGTCATACTCTATTACACTTTCAGTTGGTCGTGTGATCAACATTATTTCTGTAGACAATGGAGAGGTTTTGTGTTAATACCGAATGCGGGGAAGAAAGTACAGTGCTATGTTCTACTCTGCAAAATGTGCGGTTTTGTTTTCTATACCATTTCAGAACCTGAATTTGCAGTAACAGTAAAGAAATCTCAAGCTCAGAGAGAGTGGGGAAGATGAAGAAGAAGAAATGGGAGAGAGAGTGTGGAGGAGAAGGTAGAGAGAGAGACCTAGCCGAATGTAAAAGCGATAACAGTCAATTTAGCATTGATAATTTCGAAGAAATCATCTTATCTTTAATGGGACATATGTAATACGAAAACATAAAGTCGTCCAATTGCTAAACACTAAATCTGATTTCACCTAAGTGAGAAAAATTGGAAATATTGGCTCCACTTTGCATAGAGCGGAAAAAGAGAAATTATGCTTTTTGCTCTCCGTCACGTAATTGAGGTGTTTGCGTCAAACCTCGATACGACGTAGACAGGTTCTCTCGGCACACAGTCTGTATCTATGCTCTAAGATAATTCATCCGTGTGGCATGAACGCCGACCCGGAGAAAATCTGCCAAATACACTCATGCTCATAAATTATGGATAATAGTGGTACATGGTGAAACAACGCTCTGGTGGGCGATTTGCGGGTGTAAATCACCACTGGGTATGACCATGCGGTGCATTGGACCTGCAGTCGTCGCACGGTGGCGCTGGCAGCAGTCCACATACGCAGAGGTGTGTTGGTGTATGTCAGAGTACGATGCAGCGAGTAAGTGTGCAGACGTTTTCAGACGTGCTAATGGGTGCTGTGTGTTGAAAATGGCTCAAAGAACACATATTGATGACGTTGTGAGGGGTAGAATACTAAGGCTACTGGAGGTTGGTCAAACACAGGTCATAACATGGTCCTCCGTGTGCCAAAAAGTGTGATCTCAAGATTATGGCAACGATTCCAGCAGACAGGAAACGTGTCCAGGCACTACAGTGCGGGATGTCGACAGTGTACAACACGACAAGAAGACCGATATCTCACCATCAGTGCCCGCAGATGGCTACGGAGTACTGCAGGTAGCCTTGCTCAGGACCTTACCGCAGCCACTGGAACAGTTGTCTGCAGACATGGTTTATTCGCCCGGAGACCTGCAAGGTGCATTCCAGTGACAATTGGACACAGGAGAGCCCGTAAAGCCTCGTTTCAAGAACACAGTACATAGTCATTGGAACAGTGGTCCCAGGTTATGTTGACGGACAAGTCCAGGTATACTCTGAACAGTGATTCTTGCCGGGTTTTCATCTGGCGTGATCCAGGAACCAGATACCAACCCCTTAATGTCCTTGAAAGGGACCTGTATGGAGGTTGCGCTTTGATGGTGGGGTGGGATTATGATGGGTGCATGTACACCGGTGCATATGTTTGTCAGAGGAACTTTGACAGGTCAGGTGTATCGGGACGTCATTTTGCAAAAATATGTCCGCCTTTTAAAGGGTGAAATGGGTCCCACCTTCCTCCTGATAGATGATAACGCACGGCCCCACAGAGCTGCCATGGTGGAGGAGTCCCTTGAAACAGAAGAGATCACGTTAATGGAGTGGCCTGCCTGTTCTCCAGACCTAAACCCCGTCGAGCACGTCTGAGCTGCTCCCGGTCGACGTATCCCTGCACGTCTTCAAACCCCTACGACACTCCAGGAGCTCCGACAGGCACTGGTGCAAGAATGGGAGGTTATACCCGGGCAACTGCTCGACCATCTGATCCAGAGTATGCCAATCCGTTGTGCGGCCTGTGTACGTGTGCATGGTGATCATACCCCATATTGATTTCGCAGTAATGCGCAGGAAGCAGTGGCGTTTTGTAGCACATGTGTTTCGGGACGGTTTTCTTGACCTATCACCAATACCACGGACTTACAGATCTGTGCCATGTGTGTTCATGTGTGCCTATGCTATTAGCGCCAATTTTGTGCAGTGCCACGTTGTCTGGCACCACATTCTGCAATTATCCTTAATTTCTGAGCATGAGTGTAAATTGGGTCGCTGATATGAGTAACACAAAGAAGAGAGAGATTGCCCTTATAAAGTCTGAGACGCAGGGTAGGGTAGGTTGTGCTAAGAAGTTTGGTGTGTTGCGACGTTTCTGAATTAACTGGCGTTGAAGATAGGCAATCAGGCCGCTGCGCCCGTTAATTCAAGGGAGTGTTTGACTTTTTTGACGGGGCCACTACTCTACCCCTCCTTGTTTCGCAGCATTCCTATGACACTGATGTCCTGAAGGTGCATTGAATCCAAGGCGTCGTATTGTTGCAGATGTCGCAGCGCTTGTGGGTGGTCTGGCATTTTAATGATGAAAGAGAGGCTGCTCCATGTATGAGCGAACTCTCCGTATTTTAAACTCAATTACAGCACGCTCTTTCTGACCCACCAACATAGTTTCATTACACACAGCCATGGTACCCGCAACAGTTTTGATCCGGGTAGGGGCGGAGGGATGGAAACATGTGGACATGAAGAATAAAGGTGTATAATGTTTATAACGTTTGCTTTATTTAAAAAGCTTTAACTATTTTCTGGTAAAATGTCAGGGGCTAACTTTTCAGCACGTTCTCATATACAGGGTGACGCACGAAATGTGTTACCAGTTTATTTTTGAATATAAACTTTGTCATTACAATCTGAAAGGAACATATACTAAAATGAAGAGCCGACCATGGAGATTTGTTCTAACTCAGCACATGCTCAATATGTCCACCATTTCATTTCCTAACTTCCTTCAAACGAACACTGAAGTTAGTGATTACCCTACGGCAGATGTCTTCCGTAATTTCACTGCAAGCTTGAAGAGTAAGTCTTCTAAGCTCCATTAAATCACGTGGACGTTTCGGGAGAATTTTTTCCTTTAGGTACCCCCAAAGAAAAAAATCACATGGATTGAGGTCTGGACTACTGGGGGGGGCCAATTTTGTCAATCATTGAAGCGACCTGGAAACCTGAGTGAAATGATTCGCATGTCGAAGTACAGTGTTTGCAGTATGTGTCCTTGCTCCATCTTGCATGAACCACTGCGTGTTGAAGGGAAAGGCTTTAGCAAGAAGCTGTGGAATGAAGCTATTGCGAAGCAGACTCAAATAACTCTCGCTGTTCACAGTTTCTTCCAAGAAAAAGGGTCCGGTAAGTCCATGACTGGAAATTGCTACCCACGCTGTAATCCTCGGAGCATAATGTTCTCGTTCATGAAGCACTTGTGGATTTTCAGTGGCCCAAAAGCGTACATTTTGTTTGTTAACCACACCGTCTAAATGAAAATGCGCCTCGTCTGAAAACCAAACGTTGAGAGTTTCTTCCATATCCTCCACCCACTGAGCAAACAGTAGTCTCTGCTGTTTGTGTTCTTCAGTGAGCTTCTGTGCACAGGTCATCTTGTATGGGTACATATGGAGGTCACTTTCAAGAATGCGTTGAACGGACCGTATGGATATTCCCAGTTGCACTGCTGCCTTTCTACACCATTTTCCGAGACTTCTCTCTACAGCAACTCGTACCGCTTCAATAATCTCCGGCGAACAAACGGGCTTAGGCCGAGGTCGCTTCGCTTCCAATACTGTTCCCTCCTGTACAAATTTATCGTACAACCTGTGGATGGTCTTCTTGCAAGGGACCCATGGTATGTTAAACTGTTGTAGAAAACGCCTCTGGGTCACAACAAGGCTTTTCGTTTAATGAAAAAGTAACACAATTGCCGATCGTTGCTGGGTCGCCAGTCTTCCATTGTCAGCCATTGCTGCTCACTAGTCTCCTAGCGGCAGTACCGTGAATTACAAGTCAATTCGTAACTCATTCGTTTTTCCAAGCTCTGCTGGTACTGCTACAGAGATCCCAGCAGGATATCTAATGTGCGTCGTAAATTTTGGAAGAAACAATTGGTAACCCATTTCGCGCGCCACCCTGTAAGTGTCAGTATAAAATTGGGTAGGTATAGAAGTTAAAATTTAGTTCTGAGCGGAAGAGAATTTGTACCTTAACACAAAATATGTTGTATAATTCTTTCGTAAACAGCGGTCGTTAGATAGTGCAGTTACAAGGAAGATATGTAGACTATTCGCTTATTTGACCTGCAACAGGTCGGCAAGCACAGAAAAAACCTTGTAACTGGCTCGTTCTGCTTCATAATCTACTCGGCAAAATCTGGAGTCAGTGCGGATGTTAGTTCGGAAAAAAATCGACACCTTGCCACAACTAGGATTAAAGTGATAATCTCTGGGGCTGCCGCAGTTACGATGTAGCGGAAATTGTCTTCATCAGCCAGTGGACCGATGCGAGGACGTCATCGTCAGCGTCATGCACTATCATTAGATTATGTAGGGGCCGCAGGCCACGTTTCGCTTCATTAGGCGAGACATCAATCACTGACATCGACTACCTGGCGCAGCCGGCCAGCGTCAGCGCATCCCCGCCATGAGCACGGTTGTCTATTTTAGGTGGGGTGCTAGGTGTCTGCACCCTTCCTAGTGAGGATACAGATCTATGAAGCATGTCTGGTTTATTAACTGTAGAGGGACGGGAACAAAAATCTGTTCTTGACACCATGAAAAATAAAGTTACATACTTACTATTTTGTGTGTTTGTAGATAAGTGGCTGCAGCTCTCGTAGATACTGAAATCCCGACACATCTGTTCCCTGCCACTCCGTTAGATGCGCCAAAACCCAATGGACCCAGACCACTGATCAAGAGGAGTATCTCGCCCTAATTTGTTGCCTCCATTTTAAAGAGAAACGACGTTGCAACAACCAAAGCCAAGGTGGTGGAAGTGTACAGAAACTATACACTATCCTACGAATCAATGGTTAGATTGGGTAGAAATTTCTACTGTTTCTAGAATGAAATTTTCACTCTACAGCGGAGTGTGCGCTGGTATGAAACTTCCTGGCAGATTAAAATTGTGTGCCGGACCGAGACTCGAACTCGATACTTTTGCCTTTCGCGGGCAAGTGCTCTACCAACTGAGCTACCCAAGCACGACTCACGCCCCATCCTCACAGCTGTAATTCCGCCAGTACCTCGTCTCCTACCTTCCAAAATTCACATTAGCTCTCCTGCGAACCTAGCACAACTAGCATTCCTGGAAGAGACGATATTGCGGAGACATGGCTTAGCCACAGCCTGGGGGTTGTTTCTATAACGTGATTTTCACTCTGCAGCAGCGTGTGCGGTGATACGAAACTTCCTTGCAGATTAAAACTGTGTGGTGGACCGAGACTGGAAATCGGAACCTTTGCCTTTTGCGGGCAAGTGCTCCACCAACGGAGCTACCCAAGCTCGACTCACGCCCCGTCCTCACATCTTTAATTCCGCTAGTACTTCGTCTCCTACCTTCCATATTTCACAGGAGCTCTTCTGCGGACCTTACAGAGGTACTGGCGGAATTAAAGCTGTGAGGACGGAGCGCGAGTCGTGCTTGCGTAGCCCAGTTGGTAGAGCACTTGCCCGCAAAAGGCAAAGGTTCCGAGTTCCAGTCTCGGTCCACCACACAGTTTTATCTTCCAGGAAGTTTCATATCAGCGCACACTCCACTGTAGAGTGAAAATCTCATTCTAGATACATCCCCCAGGCTGTAGCCTAGCCATGTCTCCGCAATATCCTCTCTTCCAGGAATGCTAGTTCTGCAAGTTTCTTTGGAGAGCTTCAGTGAAATTTGGAAGGTACGAGACGAGGTACTGGTGGCATTAAAGCTGTGAGGATGAGGCGTGAGTCGTGCTTGGCTAGCTCAGTTGGTAGAGCACTTGCCCATGAAAGGCAGAGGTATCGATTTCGAGTCTCTGTCCGTGACACAGTTTTAATCTGCCACGAAGTTTCATTTCTAGTGTTGTCAAACAAGCCTGTACGACGAAGAACAAAGTGGCAGACCATCTCTTTGCGAAGAACTGGGAATCGCAAGAGAAATGGAGGCTTTGTTGCTCAAAGGCCATCCAGGTGACAGTGGACCAGTTTTCAGTATCTTGTACAACATGAGAAAAGTTCACTGCTCACTGGGTTCCGTGGTTACTCACAACAATTCAAAAAGCGCGTCGAGCCGTGAGGCACCAGAGGAAATGTTACAGCTGTGTAGAGGCAGTCATACAGGGACTCGGCTGCCTCTGCCTTTGGGTTTTATGCAACCCGCAAAACCTTCAAAAACCCTACACGAGATTTTCTCTCTCTCACTACATGTGAACCATTAATCCTGTGAAAAATTAAACGGGGCGTTTTTAATATGGCTCAGTTTTGTACTGGGATACATTTTCACTCGAGACTACAGTTTTCTAATTACGAAAGAAAAAGGAATTGTTAGGTCACTTTTGAATCTTTTTCTAGGATAATTCGAAAACTGTGACACCTAGCTAAGACGCATCCTAGTATAGAATTTAGCTCCATTAAATTTTGTACAAAATGTCCTGCTCATTTTTTCTGTAGGACCAACAGTTCGCTCCTGACAACTGAGAGAATATGAAGGTCATGCTTGTGGAAATTGAAGGGTTGCATAAGACCTACAGGTAGGGGCAGCTAAACCACACTGAATATAGCTGCTCAAATTAGCTCGGATTTATACAGCATCACTCTTGTGAAATTGTTCTTTAACTTCATCTACTTAGTGAGCAGCAATTTGGTGTTCGGCTTCTCACAACTTCCATTTCTGCTGCTTTTCGTCCTGTACTCGTTAGACTGTTCATTCCATTCAGTAGTAATTCTTCTTCACTTTCACTGGGAATAGGAAAGTGAGAGAATCGTATCGTTTTAATCCCACCCTTGAATCTTTTTTTCTTAATTTCCGTCATTCCATCTTCAATGTAGAGATGGAACAGTAGGGCGAAAATGCTGCATCCCTGTCTTACACACTTTTTAACTGGAGTAACTCGTTCTTGGTCTTGCAGTTTAATTTTTCCGTCTTGTTTCTTGTTCAGATCGTTTATTACGACTTGTTTTCTGTAGCTTTTTCCTATTTTTTCAGAATTTCGAACATATTGCCCCATTTTACATTATCGACAAATCCTATGACGCTTTCTTGATTTTTCCTAACTTGCTTACATTATCAGACGGGTCAGAGCCGCCTTTTTAGTGCCTTTATGTTTCCTAAAGCCAGAAGCATCGTTCTGTAAATGATTCTCATTGTTCTTTTCCATTCTTGCCTGCAACTTAGATTCAGGAGCTATTAATCTCATTGTACGCTAACTGTCACACTTAACGACCTTTGCTATCTTCTAAATTGTGCATGACGTTTCTCCGAAAGACTGAAAGTATATCGCCGCTCTCGTATATTCTACATACACAACTGACTACCACTTCCCACAGTGGTGTAGGAATTCCGATGGAATGTTACCCGTCCCTTCCGACTCAATTGATGGAGTATTCTACAGCAGGGAACAGGAAACGAATTTTGACGCTGCTAGCACTAAAACTAGTGCGCCTTACAGGTGTTGCTGTACTGAAGTAAGACCATGTTGTCAGCCGTGATTTCGTATATACAGGGAGTGGGAGAGGGAGGGGAATTCATTCAGTAAGACCTTTTCCTCCCTCAGACATTACTATACGATTAGTATTTACGTTATTATTATTACTCGCAATTGTTCAGCTGACATATTGACATTCAGGTGCACCTATTATGTAAACTGTTCTTTCAATTCCCAAACATGTTTCACCATCTTAGCCCCATCATCAATGGGACTTTTTCATCCTCGTGCTCACAAAACCAGACCTGGACCATGCGAACTGTGTGAACAGGATAAGGATGAAAACGGCTTCACCATTCAGGAACAAACATTTTACAATGGGATCTACTGAAGTCAAAATAGTCACGTAATCCTTGGCAGTAGTGCTACTTTGTGCAGTACCCATGTCAGAGAATACCACGATATGGTTACTAAATCATCACTGAATCCACGCCAAGTTTCATTCATGGAACGTGAACTCGACCAGAAGTTGTAAACAGTGTGAAACAGGACTCATCCGATCAAAAGACATTCTTCGAATGCTCCGTAGTTCAAGTTTCATGAGTACGGTAATATATTGTCCTGTAACTGATGAGTGGTTCTGAATTTCCAGCACATCTTTACGTCCCCACCTTATGGACCTCCCTCCGTGTTGTTCTGGTGCCGACTGGGTTCGCTAGTGCGTCGTTCGGTTCTGCAGCGTCTTTTGCAGCTACAGTCCTGTTATTTTTCTCCTCTATCCTCTTCAATGACGGTCTGTCACTACCACTCAACACTATCCGATGTGTGTTGACAGATGGTGTAAGCGGTATGTGGTATAGACCTCCGATACGGTTCCTCTTGAAACACCAAACATTTCGATTACCTTGGTTCCGGAAGCACCCACTACACAGGCATCAACAATTTTCCCATGTGCAGCACTCAATCCCATGGAAAAGTGTTCTGACCAGACTGGCACTTGCCATGAATTGGGCACTGCACAGGTGCCTATCGCAGTCAAATAAAACAGCTCAACCTACAGGGTGTGCTATTATCTGCTTTTATGAAACTTTCCTGGACGATTAACACTGTGTGCCGGACCGATACTCGAAGACGGGACCTTTGCCTTTCGGTCCCGAGTCTCCTCGGTCCGGGACACAGTTTTAATCTGCCAGGGAAGTTTCATATCAGCGCACACTCCACTGCAGAGTGAAAATCTCATTCTGGAATCTGCCTTTAAGTTCAGCCATGTAGGAAAAAAATAGAATTTAACGAAAATACGAACAATAGATGGCGCTGTAAAGGTCAGAATATGCACACCAACATACGCGCGGCACACGACTGTTCCTCAGTTTGCGTCCGAGAACCCACCTTGACTGCCTTCATGAAGGGTCGCAGGCTGCTAGTAAAGCTCTTTCACAAGAACGGTGTCTGTGCGCCAGGAGCGCTGCAGAAGTTACGGGCACTCAGGGGTATGAAAAAATAGGTTGGTCTAATGTCTACTAATGGTCTGGAGAAAATGATTAGAAAATGTGAAAAGACAGGTTTCTTTGAAATGCAATGTCGCAGAGAAAGGAAGGTAACTGATCTTATGTCTGTCGAATGTATGGCCACAGCACAGGAGTCCAGCGGTGCTGTGTAAACATACAGTGAGCGGGGAATTGCTCGAACTTTGGCCACGCCTGAGAGCACGGTGAATCATCCTTCATTGCTGTTGTTGTTGTGGTCTTCAGGTCTTCAGTCCTGAGACTCGTTTGATGCAGCTTTCCATGATACTCTATCCTGTGCAAGCTTCATCTCCCTGTACCTACTGCAGCCTAACTTCTTATGAATCTGCTTAGTGTATTCATCTCTTGGTCTCCCTCTACGATTTTTACCGTCCACACTGCCCTCCAATACTAAATTGGTGATCTCTTGATGCCTCAGAACATGTCCTACGAACCGATCCCTTCCTCTAGTCAAGTTGTGCCACAAACTTCTCTTCTCCCCAATCCTATTCAATACCTCCTCATCAGTTAGGTGATCTACCCATCCAATATTCAGCATTCTTCTGTATCACCACATTTCGATAGCTTCTATTCTCTTCTTGTCTAAACTATTTATCGTCCATGTTTCACTTCCATCAAGACTCAAAGTTAACAAATTTCTCTTCTTCAGAAATGCTTTCCTTTCCATTGCCAGTCTACATTTTATATCCTCTCTACTTCGACCATCATCAGTTATTTTGCTCCCCAAATAGCAAAACTCCTTTACTACTTTAAGTGTCTCATTTCCTAATCTAATTCCCTCAGCATCACCCGACTTAATTCGACTACATTCCATTATCCTCGTTTTGCTTTTGTTGATGTTCGTCTTATACCCTCCTTTCAAGAAACTTTCCATTCCGTTTAACTGCTCTTCCAAGTCCTTTGCTGTCTCTGACAGAATTACAATGTCATAGTCGAATCTCAAAGTTTTTATTTCTTCTCCATGGATTTTAATACCTACTCCGAATTTTTCTTTTATTTCCTTTCTTTCATTGCTATTCAGACAAAATCAGCGACGTTAGGGTGTTGCCTTCAGCTGATCTGACAGCAAGACAAACGTCCGCTCTGGAATTTCTTTGTAGCATCGAAGTGGACAGTGAATGGCATTGAGCATTCTGTGGACAGACGAAGTCCCTTTCATCTACATCTACGTGATTACTCTGCGATTCACAATAAAGGGCCTGGCAAAGGGTTCAATGAACCACCTTCAAGCTGTCTCTCTACTGTTCCACTGTCTAACGACGCGCGGGAAAAAGAGTGCTTAAATTTTTCTGTGCAACCCCTGATTTGTTTTATCGTGATGTTCATTTCTTCCTACGTAGGTGGGTGCCAACAGAATGTGTTCGTAATTGGAGGAGAAAATTAGAGAGTAAAAACGTAAACGTCATGTGACTAGGGTCTCCCGTCAGGCAGACCGTTCGCCGTAAGCAAGTCTATTGATCTGACGCCACTTCGGCGACTTGCTCGTCGATAGGGATGAAATGGTGATGTTTACGACAACACAACATCCGATCCCTGAGTGGAGAATATCTCCGACCCAGCCGAGAATCGAACCTGGGACCTTAGGATTAACATTCTGTCTCCCTGACCACTCAGCTACCAGGGGTGGACAATTAGAGACTGAAATTTCATGAGAAGATCACGTCGCAAAGGAAAACGCCTTTGTTTTAATGATTGTCACTCCAATTCAAGTATCATGTCTGTGGCTCTATCTTCCCTATTTCGCGATAATACCAAACGAGCTGCCATTCTTTCAACTCTTTCGGTGTCATCTGCCAGACCAACCTGATGAGAATCCCACACCATACAGCAATACCCTAGAATTGGGCGGGCAAGTATGGTGTAAGCAGTCTCTTTAGTACTCCTGTTGCACCTTCTAAGTGTTCTGCCAATGAATCGCAGTCTTTGGTTTGCTCTACCTACAACATTATCTGCGTGATCGTTCCAATTTAGGATATTTGTAACTGTAATCCCTAAGCAATTAGTTGTGGTCCAAGCTAGATACTAACTCCTCCCAAAGTTTGGAAACAAAGGTATGTCACTGTGGTGCTAACAGCTGCTCAACTTGCTGCTGCGGATGTAGCACGACACGACTGAGCCGTAAGCAATTAAAAAAAAAGAAATTACGGTAACGAAGATGAATTTAGATAGGCAGATCACATAAGTAATGAGGAGGTCTTGATTAGAATTGGGGAGAAGAGGAGTTTGTGGCACAACTTGACTAAAAGAAGGGATCGGTTGGTAGACATGTTCTGAGGCATCAAATGATCACCAATTTAGTACTGGAGGGTAGCGTGGTGGGTAAAACTCGTTGAGGGAGACTTAGAGAAGAATACACTAAGCAGATTCAGAAGGATGTAGGCTGCAGTAGGTACTGGGAGATGAAGAAGCTTGCACAGGATAGAGTAGCATGCAGAGCTGCAGCAAACCAGTCTCAGGACTGAAGACAACAACAACAACAACAACAACAACCGAAAATGTACTAGTACTTAGAAAAGAAATACATTTTGGAGCAGCATATATTCGTCATTTCTTGGGAGGTGGCAAGCTATGTGGCAACGTTAATCACACAATAGCAGAGACCACCTGGATTTTACCGAGCTAGTGGCGCAGTATTTAGCACCCCCATTCTTCCCCAACTCGACGGGACTGATGACATCGCCGTTTGGTCCCCTCCCCCAGATCAATCAATCAACCTACCTAGATTTAATCATTGGGCTGTGCCGTTTTCTTTGTGGTCCTCTGACGGGATGCTTGGGCACTGTGGCACAGGGATTCGAATGGACGCCAGGACTGTAGACAAACGAAAAATTAAGTAAGAAATAAATTCTTTTCCGGATGGTAACTGAAACCTCATCTTTACACTTCGTATGTAGCTGCAGCAGTTCTGTGGAGATAAAGATACTTGGGCAGAATAGAGTACCGCGTAGAGCTGCATAAGATCGATCTTCCGACTGAAGATAATAACAAAAACATGAAACAGAGTCCATTTGGCTGTTATAGGACAGAGAATGAAGATAACTTTCGCGTTCGGGCAGTTTTGTCGCACGTCCATTTGGAACAGATGGCATTTATACATGCCTACAAGGCGGACACTGGAGAACGCTCTCCATAAATAAGTCCTGGAGGTCACGAAGCCACTCCTCTGCTGGACAAATTCCAGAGACGCCCACTGCCCGGTCTATTGCCGCTTGCCAGCTGTCGGGTTGCCGATAACTTTCCGAGACAAACTTTCTTTGCATCACACTCGTCGACACCCAGAAACACTTGCGCTCTTCACCGCGTGTCTTGTTTCCTAACACATTATGTCACACCCAGGGACTTCCTCCTAAAGCCACTTCACTGTGCAACGAAACAGGTCAGTGTCTGCATTTATTTTGACTTACACGACATATTATGACCGGAGCTGTGCAACACAAACGGAAGTTGGTAGCAGTATTCCTACATCTGAAAGGTGATGTCTGTTCACTCTGAAACATCCCTTAGAAAAATCTATAAATGACAGTGCTAGGAAACCTCTTACGTTATTTGATTTTCAAACAGCTGAGCAAAACTGAACCTACTCAGACATTTCCCTCTTTACTTATTCTGATCATCACTAAACTGACACACAATACTTTTAGCGCAAAGCAATTTGGCTTTCAATAATCCCTACAAAATAATGGCAGTGACTAACAGTAACCCATGAATCACTTACCTCACAAAAATCTCAGTTACTCGAACTACTGCAATACAGCGAGCGCCAATACTGCCAGATAAATAAAAGATTCTAGCTACTGAAGGCACCAACTACTGATAGGTATAGTTAGCAAATGAGAGATTTTCATAGAGAACAAACAATGTATTTACTTTAATAGTGTTCAAAAGTCACCATGACATCCAGTCTTACAAATTTCATTTTTATGACGGACTCACGCCCAGATCGTTCGCTCTCAAAACTCTGCCATATCTCTCTCCCCACGTCCACCACTGCTGCCGGCTCACCTCCAACTGCGCAACGCTACGCGCTGTTCACGTCCAACTAGTCACGTGTAGTTCGCGAACGAACTAGCTCGGAATGGCACTCCCACAGGCGGACTACGCGAACTAGTTTACGGATAACCTCGCTACTTAGTTCGTTCGCTCTTTTCCGATGACCGACGGACAATAGCGATACGGAGCGAGAGTGGTGGCACGAACGTCGTCAGTTATATCCTCACGTATATATGCATACGTGTTAAAGGGATTTTGCATAGTAGCGACATCAGAGCCGTGCGAACACGTTTTTTCGGCGACGGAACAAATCCTTAATGAACAAAGAACACTGTTATCAACGAACAAAGTTTCCAAATTAATGTTTTACAAAATAATATGTAAATTTTTGTAATATTTCACTTGAAAATTAGACTGATTATTTAAAGAATGATAATGCAAAGAACAAAAAGTTTGCTTTAGAATACGATCTCACTCAGGGGTCATGGTTGTTTTTTCTGTGTCTAATTGTTTGGTAACAAATTATTCTCGTCATCTCGACTGCTAGTGATGCGAGGCCGTTGGGATCCAGCACAGCGTTGCGTATTACGCTCCTGAACCCACCGTTTCCATATTCTGTGCTAACAGTCATTGTATCTCGACCAACGCGAGCAGCAATGTCGCGATACGATAAACCGCAATCGTGATAGGCTACAATTCGACCTCTATCAAAGTCGGAAACGTGATGTAACGCATTTCTCCTCCTGACACGAGGCATCAAAAGAACGTTTCGCCAGGCAACGCCGGTCAACTGCTGTTTGCGTATGAGAATTCGGTTGGAAACTTTCCTCATGTCAGCACGTTGTAGGTGTCGCCACCGGCGCCAACCTTGTGTGATGCTCTGAAAAGCTAATCATTTGCATAATACCGCATCTTCTCTCTGTCGGTTAAATTTCACGCCTGTAGCTTCATATTCGTAGTATAGCAATTTTAATGGCCAGTAGTGCATCAAAATTAAGTAATTGTAATTGTATTTTGTAATAAAACTCTTTAATACGAGCTGTTTGCCTAGCT
The DNA here is from genome assembly GCF_023897955.1 of Schistocerca gregaria. Classification (NCBI taxonomy): domain Eukaryota; kingdom Metazoa; phylum Arthropoda; class Insecta; order Orthoptera; family Acrididae; genus Schistocerca; species Schistocerca gregaria. Next base: position 208,223,953 of record NC_064928.1, on the reverse strand, counting down.
AAACGAGTACGCAGGATTCCTAGACACAACACTGGACGTGGAGATGTAGATTCGTGCTTGTGCTTATTTACTAACGAACTTGTCTCTGAGAGAAAACCAAGCACTCTTCTTTCCTCTGTCCTTCTGTTAGCCAGTGTCGTACGCATCCCCAATGCTCTAACGATTGGATTGCTGCTCCATGGCTAGTGGAGAGAAAGAGAGATAAGTGTTTAACGTCCCATCATCAGAGACGGAGGACAATCTTGTGTTAGGGAAGGATGGGAAGGTAATCGGCTCCACCTTTTCGAGGGAACCGTGCCCGCATTTGTCTGGAGCGCCGGCCCGGGGTAGTCTAGCGGTTCTAGGCGCGCAGTCCGGAACCGCGCGACTGCTACGGTCACAGGTTCGAATCCTGCCTCGGGCATGGATGTGTGTGATGTCCTTAGGTTAGTTAGGTTTAAGTAGTCCTAAGTTCTAGGGGACTGATGACCACAGATGTTAAGTCCCATAGTGCTCAGAGCCATTTGAACCATTTGTCTGGAGCGATTTGGGGAAACCATGGAAAATGTAAACCCTGATGGCCGCACGCGGACTTGAAGTGTCGTCCTCGAGAATGCGAGTCCACGGCTAGTGACGTCGATGTCCAAGTGTCCGCTCCTTCCAGACGGAGTGAATGAGCTGCCTGCGACAGACGCCTGGCGAGCACAGACACGTGCCAGAGGTGGGAACGCGGTGTCCATTCACCACGGGCTGTTACCCAACGGCCGGCGGCAGCGACTGGCTCGGCACAGACCGCACCATTGTGCCGGCCGGCGGTACCCACGCCCCCAGAGCAGGCAGCTGGATGGCGGCGCGGCTGTCTTTACGAGCGCTCGTAACGCGCGGACTACTTTCACGCCGCGTGGCGGAGTCACACAGCGCCCGCCGGCCCGCCGTCTACGGGATTAGAGAAAGGCTACAGGCTAGACCAGGGGGGCCTGCTGTCTTTACCTGGCCCATTACGTCCGACCGCATTAAGACTGACACGGGCATTAGAAAATGTCCAAATTGTTATTAGGTATAACTACGCATGCGCGTAATTTTGTAAGTGGGGGTGCACTTCAAACGACCGGCAGTGCTGCTGAAATTTTCATATTAAGGTAAAACAGCCTTAGGCTGTAATGCCACACTTTCTACAGGTGGCGGAATTCATTAAACACTGAATCTAAAGATATTAACAAAATGTATGTATCCAGAGTGGAATTTTCACTCTGCAGCGGAGTGTTCGCTGTTATGAAACCTCCTGGAAGATTAAAACTCTGGCCCAGACGCGAACTCAGGACTTTTGCGTATACCGTAATTTCATACCGTATGTATGTATGTAGGCCTGTATGTTCCACATCTCCTCCTAACATGCTGGATCAACTCAACTAAACTTCGTACACATATTACTTACCATGTGAACAAAAATAGTATCGAAACAAGAACCACATATCTTTGTTAGGGGTGGAGATAAAAAGTGGTTACCATAGAAACGCAACTCAGAAGCGTGTCAAACTGTTTGAACAAAATTATCTGCTTATGTAACGCTTTATATTTATATCATCATGAGATTATGACATGTCTATCACTCTTAAGTGTAAGAGTGAGAAGCCCTTACAGGAAAAATGCATTCGATCACCATCATAAGCTAAAGGTCGATTTAGCCACGTCCCTCTCTCCATTGTCATCCTCTTCAGTTCTTCATACGATTTTATCTCCGTATCTTCTTCTTCTTCAGTAGTGCTACAGCCCTTCGTGAGCCTTGGTTTCTTCAACAACCCTCCTCCACACTTCTCGGTTATTTGCTACTCTTTTCCACCCCCGGACTCCCATGTTGGTGGTATTCATTATTACCTCGTCGATCCATCTTCTTCTACTTTTTCGCCTAACTGAATGGATCATACCTTTCATCATTTTCTTTGGATTTCTGTCCTCTGCCATTCTCTTCAAGTGTCCTAGTCATCGTATTCGCTGTGATTTCACAAATTTTACTATGTCCCTGCCTTGTGTTAACTCTTGTAATTCGGCATTGTAGCGTATTCTCCAGCCTTCTTCCTCCCTTATTGGCCCAAAGATTTTGCGTATTATTTTCCGCTCAATGCTTCTTAGTGCATTTTTATCTGAGCCGTATGTGATATGTGGGCGGACTAGGGAATTATATATTAACAGTTTAGTATTTCTTGTAACAAGGCTATTTTTCAAAAGCTGCATGTTTGCAAAGTAAGCTCTGTATCCTGCTTGTATTCTTTCCCTTATAGTCTTTCCAATACTGTTATCATTTGTTATTAGAGCTCCCAAGTAGTTAAAAGAGGGCACTCGATTGAAGCATTTCCCATTGATTTTTAGGTTTTCAGGAGTTCTTCTGGCCTCAGATTGTGGCATTACCATATTTTTTTCATTTACTATGAGGCTAATGCTTAAAGCTTCTGTTTCCATTCCTCGGTATGTTTCTAGGACTGTATTGGTATTTCTTCCTACTATAGCAATTTCATCAGCGTATCCACATAACTAGCTAGTTTTCATAAACATGGTGCCTCTTCTGTTGATTTTATTTACTACACTATGCAGGGCTATATTGAATAGGACAGTGGAGAGACTATCCCCTTGCTTCACACCTTTCTTAAAGTCAAAGCTTTCACTTGCTCTGCTAAGGACAATATCTTCTTCGATGTCATTAAAATACGTTGCTCTTGTCCCGCCTCTTGGTTTTTTCCCCTAAAACTTTTCCTTCAAATACTTTCTTTACGTATCTTCTTGTATCTCATTATGTGCCCTATCACTTTTGATTTTCCTCTTCCTGTGTAATTTAGCAGCGTTCTGTTCTCATTCACTTCTCTTAAGACCTGTTCATTACTTTTTCTATGTATCCAGCTTGTTTTCGTCATTCTTCTCCATATCCACATTTCCACTGCTTCCAGTCTCTTTTTCTCTACCTTTCCCAGAGTCCACGATTCACATCCGTGTGTTAAGACACTCCAGACAAAAGTTTTGGCAAACTTTTTCCTACTTTCTACGCTTATATGATTGTGTGTCAGTAAATTCCTTTTATTTTGGAAAGCTTGCTTTGCCGAGGCTATTCTTCTCTTGATATCTGTGGTACACCTATTGTCGATATCGACCCAAATTAGTACAGACCCATATTAGTATCGAATACAAGGTCACTAGGCCCGCTGGTGATCTGACGACGTTTCACCTCTAGAGGAGGCAGGAGCAGGAAGTGGGGGACCGGTCCAAGACACTGACGTATCATCGTATCTCTGCAACGTCCGAAGCAATATCTACCAAATGGAACACATATCTAATGCAGCACGGAAAAAGTCAATATCACTCCACTGGCTGACGAAGGTAACATAAAACGGCTATGACTTAAAGTTGCTGTGATCCTCATTGGCGCGGATGAGAGAGAAAGAGGCTGATTTAAAATTACTCTATCACAAAATTAGTGTGACCCCTATTCGTGAGGATGAGAGTGGAAAAAGATGACATAAAATTTCTGTGATAGGGAATTACCGTGACCTCTATAGGTGAGGATCAGGGTCAGAAACAGTTACTTAAAATTTCTGCAACACAAAATTACGTAACCCCGTAGGTGAGGGTGAAAGTGAAACTGACTGATATAAAATTAGTATGACATAAAATTACTGTGATTTCTGTCGGTGTTTATGAAGGTGGAAAAGCCTAAACGAAATTAGTGTGATAGAAAATTACAGTGGCTCCTATGAGTGAGGATGACGATGAAAAAGACATAAATTTAATATGAAGGAAAAGTATAGCGAGCTCTAGCGGTGATGATGAAGGTGAAAATGGCTGACGTGAAATTACTGACACAAAATAACTATAATTCATATAGGTGAGGATGATGGTGTAAACGCTGACTTAATATTACTTTGACAAAAAATTACTGTGATTTCTATCGATGAGAATGAGGCTGAAAAAGCTTAATAGAAAATTACTCTGACAGAAGGTTACTGTGACCCCTATGGATGAGGAGGGCGATAAAGGAGACTGACATAACATTACTATGGAAATGAGCGTTTGGCGTTATTGGCCGGGAGGCCCCTTGCAGGGCAGGTCCGGCCGCCTTGGTGCAGGTCTTATTACGTCCGACGCCTCATTGGACGACCTGCCCACCGGATGGGGATGAAATGATGATGAAAAAAACACAACAACCAGTCCCTAAGCGTAAAAAATCTCCGACCCCGCCGGGAATCAAACCCGTGCCCGTAGAACGGCAATGCGTCACGCTGACCATGCAGCTATGGAATTACTGTGACACAAATCTACCTTGACCTCCACGGAGAAGTACAAAAGACTGACATAAAAGCATAAATCAGGAATGCCTGAGATGACTTCAACCAATCTGGTAACCAGTGACTCCTTATCTGTACAAAATATACTTCGGGAGTAAGATATCCGTACCACCCTTCGGAAACAGATGGGGATGACAAGGTGTTACAAGTGAAAATGTTCGGCAACCATATGTTGGTACTTCTTTCCTGTGCTGGTTGACTTGGAATACTGCAAATGTATGAAGCGCTGTTCCGAATTGGAAAAAGAAATTAGTGGCACTGTGCCACTAAACGAAGGGAACGGTTGAAAAGAAAAGTCCTAAGGCATCAAGCAATGTCAATTTGGTACTTGGTGGAATCCGTGAGGGACGAAAATTCTTTAGGGATACTAAGACCCGGTACGGAAAGCGTGTTGAAGCGGGTGAAAGATGCAGAAGTTATGCAGACTCGAAGACCACAACAATAATGTAATTAGAATTTATTGTGATAGTTACCTCAGTTACCTTTTTTTTCTGTGAAAATCCCTTCACAGCAGTAAAAGAACCAATGAAATCCAGTCACTAGAAGGTAGAATACAAAACACAGACTAATGCAACAAACCTGAGATGCAAAGTTAGTGTAATGCGGTTCACTTCTCTGGGAGAACAGCTCAGCATACATCGTAATACCAGTTGTGTAGGTACATGATGAAGGACCCCCAGGATACCAGAAAATTAATATTTACTTTAAAAATTTGAAACTCCGATCGATCATAAGTGCTGGCAATGACGTTAATTGTGAATGCGCGCTGGGTGCAGACAAATGAAGGGAATTTCATTCAATTATTTGTGTATGATGTTGTTTATTAGACAGTCTCGTGCAGACTCCCTGGAGTGTAGAAGAAGTTTTGTTGCGCTGTACTGCTCGGAGTATGACGGGCTACGAGTCTTTTGTATCGTACGTGTTTCTGAATAAGAGAAGACTTAACTACAGTGTTAGGCATCTTTATTAAAGTGAAACAGAACCAAGCCAAGAAAAGTCCCCTGGAGTCGGCTGCATGAAACTACAATTGAAATGGAGGAAAAGAAGTCCACGGACATATTTTCGTAAAATTAACGGAAGGATAAACTTTCAGAAGACGAGAATATATATATATATATATATATATATATATATATATATATATATATATATAAGAACTGACATGTGATTATATTTTCACACAATGTGGGTGCATAGATCGTAAGAAATCAACACCTAGAGCAACCACCTCTGACTGAGCACGCGATTATCACCAAACGACGCGCGCAAGAGATCTTTCACGCGTCTAGCAACATGGGGTGGTGGACATATTGCACATTTCCTGTAAAGAACATCATCTTTGCTTTGTCTTACTTTGTTATGCTAATTATTGCTATTCTGATCAGATGAAGCGCCATCTGTCGGACATTTTTTGAACGTTTGTATTTTTTTTGGTTCTAATACAACCCCATGTCATTCCAAGCATGTGTGTCAATTTTTACTTCTCTATCTACATTATTCCGTGGTTTATTAAGGTTTCAAATTTATACTAACTTTTTTATCACCCGGTATTTCTCAACACAGTTACCCCGGCCACCAAAACATTTCTTCCAACGAGAGACCAGTTTGTTGATACCGTCACTGTAGAATGTACGACTTTTTTGACGGAGCCAGAAACTCATTTCCGCTTGCACCGCTTCACCAATATGAAACTGATACCCTCGAAGCTGTACTTCAAGTTTTGGGAGCAGATGAAAATCGGATGGGAACAAGTCGGCACTGTATGAGGACAGTGAACCAAAGACGTCCGATTGCTGTAGATGTTGCAGCCCTCGTGTGTGGCCTGGTATTGTAATGCTCAGGGAGAGGGTACTTCATGTATGGACGAACTCTTTGAATTCGTGCTCTTAATTTCCTGAGGGTATCTCGTACAACAACATAGTTACGTTAAGACCGTGACGCTATACACTACAAATCTGACCGTCTAGTGTCAGAGGGCTATATACACTACTGGCCATTAAAATTGCTACACCAACATGAAATGCAGATGTTAAACGGGTATTCATTGGATAAAAATATTATACTAGAACTGATATGTGATTACATTTTCACGCAATTTGGGTGCATAGATCCTGAGAAATCAGTACCCAGAACAACAACCACTGGCCGTAATAACGACCTTGATACGCCTGGGCATTGAGTCAAACAGAGCTTGGATGGCGTATACAGGTGCAGCTGAACATGCAGATTCAACACGATATCGCACCTCATCAAGAGTAGTGACTGGCGTAATGTGACGAGCCAGTAGCTCGGCCACCATTGACCAGAGGTTTCCAATTGGTGAGGGATCTAGAGAATGTGCTGGACAGGGCAGCAGTCGAACATTTTCTGTATCCAGTAAGGCCTCACAGAACGTGCAACATGCGGTCGTGCATTATCCTGCTGAAATGTAGGGTGTCGCAGGGAACGAATGAAGGGTAGAGCCACGGGTCGTAACACATCTGAAATGTAATGTCCACTGTTCAAAGTGCCGTCAGTGCGAACAAGAGGCGACCGAGACATGTAAGAAATGGCACTCCGTACCATCACGCCGGTTGATACGCCAGTATGGCGATGACCAATACACACTTCCAATATGCGTTCACCGCGCTGTCGCCAAACATGGATGCGACCATCATGATGCTGTAAAAAGAATCAGGATTCATCCTAAAAATGACGTTTTGCCATTCGTGCACCCAGGATAGTCGTTGAGTACGCCATCGCAGGCGCTCCTGTTTGTGATGCAGCGTCAAGGGTAACCGCAGCTATGGTCTCCGAGCTGACAGAACATTCTGCTGCAAACGTCGTCGAACTGTTCGTGCAGATGGTTGTTGTCTTGCAAATGTCCCCATCTGTTGAGTCAGGGATCGAGACGTGGCTGCACGATCCGTTACAGCCATGCGGATAGGATTCCTTTCATCTCGACTGCTAGTGATACGAGGCCGTTGGGACCCAGCACGGCGTTGCGTATTACCCTCCTGAACCCACCGATTCCATATTCTGCTAACAGTCATTCGATCTCGACCAACGCGGGCAGCAAAGTCGCGATACGATAAACCGCAATTGCGATAGGCTACAATCCGACCTTTATCAAAGTCGGAAACGTGATGGTACGATTTCTGCTCCTTACACGAGGCATCATAATAACGTTTCACCAGGCAACGCCGGTCAACTGCTGTTTGTGTATAAGAAATCGATTGGAAACTTTCCTCATGTCAGCACGTTGTAGGTGTCGCCACCGGCGCCAACCTTGTGTGAATGCTGTGAAAAGCTAATCATTTGCAATTCACAGCATCATCTTCCTGTCGGTTAAATTTCGCGTCTGTAGCACGTCATCTTCGCGGTGTAGCAGTTTTAATGACCAGTAGTGTAGAATGTTAATAACTATTGTTTTATTTAAAAAGCTTCAGAATTTTCATATTACAAAGTCTGAGGCATTAATTTTCAGCACGCTCTCGTAGAATTTTTATGCTCCTCATTTTCATGAAACAGTTTAATGTACGTAATGCACTTTTGTCATTTTTTTAACGATCACCAGATATGGGCTGTTAATGGATTTTTATTCTGTTTTTTCTTTCAGTTCTGATATATAAAATGTGGGTGATTAGTTTCAGTCAACGGAAATTACATATCCCTCTTATACATCATTCGCGTATGAGAATTTTATTTTCTCTTTATTTTATGATACTAAATGTATTTTACATGTGACACTTTAACCTTTCGCTTCTAATTTTTACTTTTATGGTTGAATATGGCTGTCTGAGACGATCGAAACTGCTTAATCCGTAAAGTCGACTATGATTATGTCGGAAAATTGTTGTTGGGAGCTGCGTCAGCATATGACTCAGGGTTTCAGTGGAGCACAGGTTTCAAGTGTGCTGGGAAAATGTCTGAATGACGGAGAACAAGGTGGCAGGCAATCTCTCTGTGCAGAGCCAGTAATCACAATTGAATCTAAGGCCATTGTACCTGAAGACCGGCGTGTCACTATCGATGCAGTAGTGGGAACAGTAGATCAGTTTTCAGTATCTTGCATTACACCTACTTGGTCTCGCTATCGCCGGCACCTATCCGAAACGTCCGTCCAACCAGTGAAGCAGCAGAAATGTTGCAGCTCTGTCAGGCCGATCCAGGTGACTCCTTTAATCCCCCCCAACCACCGTGAACGAAGATCTCAAGTAGCATAATAACACTGAGCAGTGGTTACACGTCGATTCACCGTCAACACCGGAAAATCCAAAGAACCGACTATCATCGGACAAGATTTTGTGTTTTGTCCCAGGCAGCAATAGATCGGTCTCTCAGATTATTCTCGTAAGAGGAAACCTATACGTGAACACACTACCTAAATCTCGTCAGAAGAGAACAATGTTCGAGTATAATGACTTTTCTGGAAACTAGAAATCTACTCTGTAGGAATCAGCAAGGATTTTGAAAAAGGCGATCGTGTGAAACCCAGCTCGCGCTATTCGTCCACGGGACTCAGAGAGCCATAGACACAGGGCTCCACAGTCGTTTAATGAACAAAGTAAGAGCATATGGACTATCAGACCAATTGCGTAATTGAACTGAAGAGTTCCTAGATAACAGAACGCAGCATGTCATTCTCAATGGAGAGAAGTCTTCCAAAGTAAGAGTGACGCAGGGAAGTGTCGTAGGAGCGTTGCTATTCACATTATACATAAATGACCTTGTGGATGACATAGGAAGTTCACTGAGGCTTTTTGCGGATGATGCTGTAGTATATCGAGAGGTTGTAACAATGGAAAATTGTACTCAAATGCAGGAGGATCTGCAGCGAATTGACGCATGGTGCAGGGAATGGCAATTGAATCTCAATGTGGACAAGTGTAATGTGCTGCGAATACATAGAAAGAAAGATCCCTTATCATTTAGCTACAATATAGCAGGTCAGCAACTGGAAGCAGTTAAGTCCATAAATTATCTGGGAGTACGCATTCGGAGTGATTTAAAATGGAATGATCATATAAAGTTGGTCGTCAGTAAAGCAGATGGCAGACTGAGATTCATTGGAAGAATCCTAAGGAAATGCAATCCGAAAACAAACGAAGTAGGTTACAGTAAGCTTGTTCGCCCACTGCTTGAATACTGCTCAGCAGTGTGGGATCCGTACCAGGTAGGCTTGATAGAAGAGATAGAGAAGATCCAACGGAGAGCAGCGCGGTTCGTTACAGGATCATTTAGTAATCGCGAAAGCGTTACGGAGATGATAGATAAACTCCAGTGGAAGACTCTGCTAGAGACACGCTCAGTAGCTCGGTACGAGCTTTTGTTCAAGTTTCGAGAACATACCTTCACTCACAAGCAGTATATTGCTCCCTCCTACGTATATCTCGCCAAGAGACCATGAGGATATAGTCAGAGAGATTAGAGCCCAGACACAGGCATACCGACAATCCTTCTTTCCACGAACTATACGAGACTGGAATAGAAGGGAGAAACGATAGGGGAACTCAAGCTACCCTCAGCCACACACCGTCAGGTGGCTTGCGGAGTATGCATGTAGATGTAAATTATAGCAGGCTATCGAGACGAAGAGCCTGGGTGGGTAGGTTTGCTCATCGACAATGGCCGAGCTCGTTGTGTGGAATAAACAGTCGTCTATGCTGTTATCTTGCGCTATTAAAATTTGCCTGACTCCGTTATTCTCCTGACATGATACACAATGTCAACGTCCTCTTTCGAAGGACGAAGAAGCCATGTGAGGAAGGCATTATCAGAATGAGACCGAGCTGATTCTGAAGGTGGAACACTTTTCGAGAATATGAAATCCAAGTTTGGTACTACTGCTGCTCCTCGGGCGCGGGTGTGTGTGTGTGTGTGTGTGTGTGTGTGTGTGTGTGTGTGTGTGTGTGTGTGTGTGTGTGTCCTTAGGATAATTTAGGTTAAGTAGTGTGTAAGCTTAGGGACTGATGGCGTTGGCAGTTAAGTCCCATAAGATATCACACACACACTACTACTGCTACTACTACTACTACTACTGGTAGTAGTTTTATTCATCTGTGGTTTATTTTTTACAAGGATGGATGTTGGACATGTCATAAAAACAAACATCGTCTGAACAGTCCTTGAAGGCCCAACCGGCAGCCGTGTCACCCTCAGCTCTTAGGCATCACACGATGCCGATACGGAGGGGCATATGGTCAGCACACTGTTCTCCCAGCATTTGTAAGTTTCGGTGACTGATGTCACTACTTCTCAGCCAAACAGTTCCTCAATTCGCCTCACGAGGGCACCCCGATTTCCCACAGCACTCGGGAGACCCGGATGGGGACTCATCCAAATGGAAGCCAAGCCCGACAGCAGCTAAGTTCGGTTATCTGTCGGGAATCAGTGCTACCACTGCGTCACTGCAGTTGACATTGGAAAGGTCATGACATTACAGTTTCATGGCAACAAAAATAATTAATTCATATATAAACACACTTACATACCTACAGCTCTTGCTTTCGTGCCTACGGGGTATCCTGTCAATGTTGTAAATGGATTCATGTTATCCTGTCAGAAAGGTCACAGTTCGTCGTAATTGACGTCAAGTCATAGAGTCAAAAAGAAGTAATATCTGGCTTTCGCCAAGGAAACGATTTAGAAGACGATCTGAGCAGCCTTCTTAGACTGTTTGCAGATGATACTGTCATTTACGGTTTTTTAAATGCCTCAGATCATCAAATCCAATTGCAAATTGATTTAGAAAACACATCTGTCTGCCGGAAGGGGTGGCCGAGCAGTTCTAGACGCTACAATCCGGAACCGCGCGACCGCTACGGTCACAGGTTCCAATCCTGCCTCGGGCATGGATGTGTGTGATGTCCTTAGGTTAGTTAGGTCTTAGTAGTTCTTAGTTCTAGGGGACTGATGACCTCAGAAGTTAAGTCCCATAGTGCTCAGAGCCATTTGAACCATTTGAACATCTGTCTGGTGCCAAAAGTGGCAATTGCCTGTAAATAATGAAAAGAGTGAAGTCATCACATGAGGACTAAAGGGAATCTGCTAAATTGCGTCTACACTGAAACGTCCCCTTAGAAAAATTATACAAGACTGTGCTTAAACCGACACACAATATTTTTAGAGCAACGCAATCTGACTTTCAAAAATCCCTACAAAAGAATGGCCCTGACTAACATTAACCTATACGTTTCACAAATCACTTACCTCACAAAAATCTTGGTTACTCTAACTACTGCAATACAGCGAGCACCACTACTGCCAGCTAAATAAAAGATTCAAACTACGGAAGGCACTAACTACTCATAGGTATAGTTAGCAAATGAAAGATTTTAATAGAGAACAAACAATGTATTTACCTTAATAGTCATTATATATATCAGTTCATGACATCCCGTCTTACAAATTTCAAAACTCCGCCATCTTTCTCCCCACGTCCACCACTGCTGGCGGCTCACCTCCAACTACGCAACGCTACGCGCCGCTAACAGCCAACTGCCCAACGCTACAATGGCGAGTATTACAACAATGCCAACCAGCCACTGACTGCACACAGCACAGCCAGTGATTTTCATACAGAGGTGGTGTTACAAATAAAAAAACCTAAACAGCCTACTTACAACACGATAAATCACACTACTGTAAAGACTTTTAGTTGAACTACATACTTACGAATTACGATTGCGATGCACTTAAATTTGAAAGGTAACATAAATAATGCTGTGAGGAATACAAACCAAAGACTGTGATTTTTTGGCAGAACACTTAGAAAATGCAATACGTACACTAAAGAGACGTGATACGTGAATTGGAGATGCATTCATTACAACAAAGGCGGTTTTCGTTGCGGTGGTATCTTCTCATGAAGTTTCAATGACTAACTTATCCCTTAGACTGTGAAAATATTTCGTTGGTTCCCACCTACATAGACAGAAACGATCAACATAATAAAATGAGAGAAATGAGAACTCTGATGGAAAGATTTAAGTGTTCATTTTCCCCGCGTACTGTTCGAGAGTGGAACAGTAGAGAAATAGCTTGAAGGTGGTTCGATGAACCCTCTGCCAGACTCTTAATTGTTAACTACAGAGTAATCTTGTAGATTTGGATGTAGACATGGATGGGAGAGGTAGTCAGTCTTGACGTTATGATAGGAACCGTACCGGCATTTGCTGAAGTACGAGGCCTATTCTTTTGTTAAGGCGTTATCGCTCGCTAAATGGAAATCGCAATCAAAATCTGATGAAGCTTAGCACAAATGTACTGGGCATTGTCTCTAGTGTTCCCGTCGATTGCGTCCTGTCTCTCTTTACTGTTCTGGGTACACAGTGAGTGCATAAAGATGCATTGCTGAGAGATTTCATTTGTTTTCATGTAGCCCACATAATATAACAGTCAAGTATTTGCTTCGTTATGACAATTCTCAGACGTGCTCTACAGACACAATGAACAAGTTCCTGCAGTGTTTTCGATGGTAAGTGTTTGATAACTCACCGTGCAGCCCCTGAGTTTCATCTCTGCTCGTATGAACCGGTGGCTACGAAGACAACAACTTGCCACAGACAAAGCGCTGCAGACCAGCGTAAAGAATAGGCAGGAAGCACAAGAGGCTGCCTTGTATGACAATATTATTAAAAAATGGGTACAACACCGCGACAAATGTCTAAGGCGGAGCGGCGACTATGCAGAGAAGTGGCTGGAAGGTGTAGCTAACTGTTGCAAATAAAACATTTTCGACTTACGCTGTAGTTCCCATTTAGTGCCCGATCGGACCTTACTAAACGAATAGTTCTCGTAATCTAGGGAGACCACGGAAAATCTAAAGCAGGATGGCTAGATGAAGTATGGAGCCTCTACCCTCCAGAATACAAGGCCACTCTGTTTAAAACAGTGCTGCCACATTCGGTTTACCCCTACCGTACTGTAATGTTTCACAAAATAGACATTTAATTATGAAGAGGCTAATGCTGCACTGATTATTCATTTCGCATTACCAATCACTGCATACAGAGTACACAGATGGTTTCATGATGTAACACTACACACAGTGTCAGGCGATACCAGGAATGTAGCGACGTGGTCTGGTTTCTGTTTTATGTACCGTAACTTCCCATTTGCTACCATCCTGCTGTAACAAGTCAAATATTGATCCGAGAAAGAGGATAAGGTGTTAATGTTATACATCGTATAGCTTTAAGAGTAGGTTAAAAAACTGTGATAGAGTTACGTGAAACGATATAAATATTATCATCGTTATTAACTCTTCCATCTGGTGAGCAAAATGTATGAGACAGACGAAATACCCTCAGACTTCAAGAAGAATATAATAATTCCAATCCCAAAGAAAGCAGACGTGAAAATTACCGAACTATCAGTTTAAAAGTCACGGCTGCAAAATACTAACGCGAATTATTTACACACGAATGGAAAAACTAGTAGAAGCTGACCTCGGTGAAGATCAGTTTGCATTCCGTAAAAATATCGGAAAACTTGAGGCAATACTGACCCTAAAACGTATCTTAGCAGCTAGATTAAGGAAAGGCAAACCTATGTTTCTAGCATTTGTAGAATTAGAGAAAGCTTTTGACAAAGGTGACTGGAATACTCTCTTTCAATTTCTGACGGTGGCAGGGATGAAATACAGGGAGCGAAAGGCTATTTACAATTTGTACAGAAACCAGATGCAGTTATAAGAGTCGAGGGACATGAAAGGGAAGCAGTGGTTGGGAAGGGAGTGAGACAGGGTTGTAGCCTCTCCCCGATGTTATTCAATCTGTATATTGAGCAAGCAGTGAAAGAAAAAAGAAAAACTCGGAGTCGCTATTAAAATCCATGGAGCAGAAACAAAAACTCTGAGGTTCGCCGATGACATTGTAATTCTGTCAGACACAGCAAAGGACTTGGAAGACCAGTTGAACGGAATTGATAGTGTCTTGAAAGCAGAATATAGCATGAACATAAACAAAAGCAAAACGAGGATAATGGAATGTAGTTGAATTAAGTCGGGTGATGCTGAGGGAATTAGATTAGGAAATGAGACACTTTAAGTAGTAAAGGAGTTTTGCAATCTGGGGAGCAAAATAACTAATGATGGTCGAAGTAGAGAGAATATAAGATGTAGACTGGCAATGGCAAAGAAAGCGTTTGTGAAGAAGAGAATTTGTTAACATTGAGTATAGAGTTAAGTGTCAGTAAGTCGTTTCTGAAAGTATTTGTATGGAGTGTAGCCATGTGTGGAAGTGAAACATGGACGATAAATAGTTTGGACAAGAAGCTTTCGAAATGTGGTGCTACAGAAGAATACTGAAGATAAGATGGATAGATCACATAACTAATGAGGAGGTAGGATTGGGGAGAAGTTTGTGGCACAACTTGACTAGAAGAAGGGATCGGTTGGTAGGACATGTTCTGAGGCATCAAGGGATCACCAATTTACTATTGGAGGGCAGCGTGGAGGGTAAAAATCATAGAGAGAGACAAAGAGTTGAATACACTAAGCAGGTTCAGAAGGATGTAGGTTGCAGGGAGTACTGGGAGATGAAGAAGCTTGCATAGGATAGAATAACTTGGAGAACTGCGCAAACCAGTCTCAGGACTGAAGACCAAAACAACAACAACAACATTGTTATTAAAATTTAAATGTGTTACATTTTTTCAACGTCCCCAGTCTGTGTTATGTAAGTTATCCTTCAATGTGTAAAATGTGTTCCTTAATAGGTACTTTTTAAATGACTTTTTAAATAATTTTGGTTTAATAATTTCCTTAATCTTCTTGTAAAATTTTTACTCCCTGGTAGAAACTGCCATTTTGAGTTTTATCTTTATTCATTCTTGGTAAATGTATGTTCAGAGTAAGTCTTATTTCACAGTCATAGGCAGAGATGTTTTTATTATAATTTTAATTAATAATTATCATTGTTATTTCTATGTGCCAAACTGATTGGTACACGTACACAGACGGTGTAGTTGAAACCGTCTGTGTTTTGCATAGGTTTTTAAAAAGAGATCGATCGCTATCTATAGTTAAACATTGCGCTTATGACCCTTTTCTGTAATTAGAAGACTTGTTCACGTTTTATCCATTTTTCCCCAGAGAATAATTCTACAGCTAAGATTTTCATGCAACTAAAAGACACTGGCTGTTGTACACTTATCACAGGAATCTAACGGCATAAAATGGTGATGACAAACTGTTTGCGATTTTCTTTATATGTCCACATCACTTCAACTTAGAGTCAATAATCATTCTAGAAATTTTTTTATTTGTCTTTCTGAGAAGTCATCCATTCTTGGGAAAAATCTGTCTCATTGAAGAGTAAGCATGTAGATAAGGGCGAACACAATCATCATCTTTGTCGGCCGCAGTAGCTTCAAGTTTTCGCGATGGTAATTGAAACTTAATGACAGGTGGCTACCGATCACATTACGTATTACCTATTACACTGATATTTGTCGCAATAAGACGAGAAAATTACATGAAAACGAGTGGCAGTCTGAAATCAGATCGTTGCTCCCATGTCCGCACTGTGCCACTTTCACTTTTTCGCCGGGACCCGTGAATGAGCTGTTACTCCCAAATCCTTCCGTTATTAAAATTTTTATTACTTTTGTCTTGCGTAACCGGGCCAAGAACGAAGCGGTGGGCGACTAAATTTAACCCAGCCGCCCGTGGCTTAACTACATGCTAGCTAAACGAGATCACTTCCCCCGTTTACTTTGTTCGCTTTCCCCGGCTAGTAAGCCATTTTATGGTAGATATTTATGTATTTAGACCAATGCCACTGTGTCCTTTTCCATCCAACGAGGAAACACATTTCTGTAGAGGGCCCCGAAGATATTTTAGCCTTCCTGAGTGGTTGTCGCGAAGGACCGCTCAACGGCTTAATACAAAGTATAAGGAAGGAATGCAAGTTATTGTTAATATTTGCCGTCGGAACGAAATTTTCGCTCTGCAGCTGAGTGTGCCCTGATTTGAAACTTCTTGGGAGATTGAAACTGTGTGCCGGACCGAGACTCGAACTCAGGACCTTTGCTTTTCTTCCAGTAGTGTTAGTCCTGCAAGTTTCGCAGTAGAACTTCTGTGAAGTTTGGAAGGAAGGCGACGAGGTACTTGCGGAAGTAAAATTGTGAGGACGGGTCGCGACTCGTGCTTGGGTATCTCAGCTGGTAGAGCACATGCTCGCGAGAGGCAAAGGTCCCGAGTTCGAGTCTCGGTCCGACACACGGTTTTCATCTGCCAGGAAATTTCAAATTTGCTGCCAGTCTTCCGTAGTTGCTACTCCAATTGTTCTTGGAGATGTGGTCCGCCTACCCCAATGAACAAATGGCTTTATGTTTTCCACCATACGCGTTTCTCAATGTTTTATTTATGCATCATATTCAAAGGCCTGCAATACTAACTTTTGTGTATACTGTATAATAATCACATTATAAAATGATTCCGGATATGGTACTACATTTCAGTTTTTGTTCTGTCATTGCTAAGTGTGAAAGAACTTTCTGGAGGGCAAGTCCTGTTAGGTTGAATTACTGTTAGATTCTACTTGGGGTTTTATAATCTTATTGCTCAAAATTTGACGATCAGTTATGTTAAATAAGAATAACATAAATATTTGGGTGCAAGTCAACGTTTATTTTGTTTCCGACCAAACATATTTCATGTATTTGTATTTTACGTGATTGTTGTTGTTATGGTCTTCAGTCCTGAGACTGGTCTGATGCTGGAGATACTGAAAGGTTTCAGATAGATCATATATTGGTAAGACAGGGATTTAGGAACCAGGTTTTAAACTATAAGGCATTTCCAGGGGCAGATATGGACTCTGACCACAATCTATTGGTTATGACCTGTAGATTAAAACTGAAGAATCTGCAAAAAAGTGGGAATTTAAGGAGATGGGACCTGGATAAACTGAAAGAACCACAGGATGTAGAGAGTTTCAGGTAGAGCATAAGGGAACAATTGACAGGAATGGGGGAAACAAATACAGTAGAAGACGGATGTGTAGCTTTGAGGGATGAAGTAGGTAAAAAGACGAGGCCTAGTAGAAATCCTTGGTTAACAGAAGAAATATTGAATTTAATTGATGAAAGGAGAAAATATAAAAATGCAGTAAACGAAGCAGGCAAAAAGGAATACAAACGTCTCAAAAATGAGATCGACAACAAGTGCAAAATGGCTAAGCAGGGATGGCTAGAGGACAAATGTAAGGATGTAGAGGCTTATATCACTAGGGGTAAGACAGATAATGCCTACAGGAAAATTAAAGAGACCTTTGGAGATAAGAGAACCACTTGTATCAATATCAAGAGCTCAGATGGAAACCCAGTTCTAAGCAAAGAAGGAAGAGCAGAAAAGTGGAAGGAGTATATAGAGGGCCTATACAAGGGCGATGTACTTGAGGACAATATTATGGAAACGGAAGAGGATGTAGTTGAAGATGAACTGGGAGATAGGATACTGCGTAAAGAGTTTGACAGAGCACTGAAAGACCTGAGTCGAAACAAGGCATCCGGAGTAGACAACATTCCATTGGAACTACTGACGGCCTTGGGAGAGCTAGTCCTAACAAAACTCTACCATCTGGTGGGCAAGATGTATGAAACAGGTGAAATACCCTCATACTTCAAGAAGAATATAATATTTCCAATCCCAAAGAAAGCAGGTGTTGACAGATGTGGTAATGTGTTCCTTAATAGGTAGGTAAAGAAAGGGTTTACATGATAAATAGTCTATAATTAAAAGTAAACTGTTTAAATATACACTGATTAATGTAAACTGTTTAAAAGTAAACTGTTTAAAAGTACACCATCTAGTGATCCTAGCCAGCATATTTAGCCTGACCAGACTAGGTTATTTTACAAACCCAAGAACTCTGAGTCATGAGACGCATATAGACTGTGCATAGCACCTTCAATCAAAAATAGTGTCAAGAAAAGGTGAACATGATCACAAACATAGCACAAAGCGATGGATGCAACACCAGGATTTTTTGCAAAATATACATCTTCATCTACAACAATGCTCTGCAGAACAATGTGGAGTGCTTGGCAAAAGCAACATGCACTTACCGCCTCCCACCTCTCTTTCTCTCTCATTTTTGCTCACTTTCTGTCACTCCTCCTCTCCTATCTACTTTCTTGTTCTTCCTAAAACAGCATATTTTTGAAGCGGACTAACGAGTTTTAAAATAAATGCAGATAACGTGTTTTTACAGTGTCCACTTTCGACAGCACTTGTTGTATAACAATTATAATTTGATTTTCCGGTTTATCGGCGCTTTACTTGATAACAGTGGTACACCAGACGCGATTCGCTTTTATTCACAAAGCTTCGTCAGTGATGGTTCTTCAAATATAGCGTAAGTGACATAACAGGTTTTTACGTTTTGCTGAAGAAATTGATATGGTAGAAAAATTTCTATCATGCCAACTTATGTGAAATTTCACAAAATTTAACTGACACTAAAAGCAAAGAGCTGCTAAAAGCTGAGGAACACGAATAGCGAGAGTGGCAACAAGCTTTTAGGATAAACAACGACTGCTAACAACGAATGGACAATTATGCTGACTAAACAGAATTGTACAAAACAGTAACAATCTCTGTAAGCAGCATGTGCACACCGTTCATAAGCAAAACAAATAACAAAAATCAGTGTGCACAGAGAATAGTTTCGCAATTACTACTGATGTTATCTTGGAAATGAAAGCACATCGCGTCTGGTGTAAGACTCTCTTAAAGTGCAGAAACTGTGGCACATAATGAAGAAAAGAGAGTACTCGATCGATTTTATAAAACCTTAAGGAGCCCATATGGAAACACAAAAATGAGATAAATTAGAAATGGAGGGCTTGTAGCATCGTCAGTCACTAACAGCGGGTAAAACAAGCGATAGCCTTTATACATAGGCCTGTTTGCAGTTCGCTGTTAGCAGCTTCTTTCTACAGGAGGAAAAGAGAACTTAATACATAGTTTCGATAAGGAAGCCATACTCAGAAATGTGCCGTTTCGATACACACTGAGGCGTCAAAGAAACTGATATAGGCATGCGTTTGCAAATAAAGAGATAAGTAAACAGGCCGAATACGGGGCTACGGTCGGCAACGCCTACATAAGACAACAATTGTCCGGCGTAGTTCTTAGATCTGTTACCACAGCCACAATGACAGGTTATCAAGATTTAACTGAGTTTCAACGTGGTGTTATAGTCGGCGCATGAGCGATGGGACACACCATCTCCGAGATGGCGACGAAGTGGGTATTTTCCCGTATGATCATTTCACGAGTGAACCGCGAATATCAGGAATCCGGTAACACATCAAATCTCCGACATCGATGAGGACGGGAAAAGATCCTGCAAGAACCGGACCACGACGACTGAAGAGAATCGTTCAGCGTGACAGAAGTGCAACCCTTCCGCAAATTGCTGCAGTTTTCTATGCTGCACCTTCAGCAAGTGTCAGCGTGCGAACCATTCAACGAAACATCGTCGATATTGGCTTTCGGAGCCGAAGGCCCATTCGTGTACCAAATGATAGTGATAAACATATCACCCAACGCCACACACGAGAAAAGGTCAGAGCTATGTTGACCGTTTCAGCTCTCTAGCTCATCGGGAAGTTAGCCTAAAGTCAACTACAAAATTTGTACCACACAAACAGTAAAAATCCACCTAACAAAAACGCGATAAGACAAATTAATTTTTATTTAGTAATTGCTGTCCCTCAGAGTCCTACAAAAGTGAGTCATGTTTTGTTTACAAACAAGAATAGACAGCCTGGGAAAGGCTGTTCCGGAATAGACAGATTGAAAACCAATGACATTCTGAAGGAACTAAACATATTTAATCTAGGAAACAAAATTGAAGACAACAGACGAGGCTCTGAGCACTATGGGACTCAACTGCTGAGGTCATTAGTCCCCTAGAACTTAGAACTACTTAAACCTAACTAACCTAGGGACATCACATACATCCATGCCCGAGGCAGGATTCGAACCTGCGACCGTAGCAGTCGCACGGTTCCAGACTGCGCGCCTAGAACCGCGAGACCACCGCGGCCGGCGACAACAGACGAAAATGGAGTGAAAATCTCGACAGAATGAACTGCGCCAGACTGCCTTACAAAGACAGGAATTATAACCCGATAGATGATGAATTCTGGGAAATCCAAGGAAGAGATGGGCACCATAACAGCCAGTGGCCTAACACAGGACGTCCAGAAGAAGAATATATGCAATTTTATGTGAACATACGGCCAGTGTTATAGTGCAGATAACTGGCAGAAAGAAAACAGCAAACAGATAAATCCATTTTTGTGATCTTGTCCTGGAGACAATGTCTGCAGGGTCTCCTTTCGCTGTATCTGTATCTGTGTGTGTGATCAAACCCGAATCGAAACAATAGCGGTGGTTGCGTACTGTTGGTACAACACGACTGTCCCGCCTCGTGAATTACCGGTGGTGAGACACACCTCTCTATGTGCTGCATACGATTTAGAAACTGCTATTAACCTGAATATCAACAAACGCCAAGACAGACCCCACCCTTTCCTGGATACCTGAAGTATCTGTGCCAATGGCTGATCTGAGCGAAGAGTGAGATCTGTTAGAAATATGAAGTATTTGATGATAGCATTGGTATGAAGACAGTGTGCTACCAGAAAATACTAGAATGTATTACGTTTATTAACGATACTCTCTCTACTGAGATTCAAATTTACTATTTTTCGTCTTTATTGGTCACATTGCATCATTTAGCTGCTGCAAATTCCCTATTCCTTCGAAGGTTGTACTGCTTGGTTCCTTGTGGTCCACACAGTATATTTTCATTCTTCCCGGTCGTGATTTTCTCAGTTCGTCCGAAGCCTCTATAGCCTTTCTGTGTCATTTCTGCTGAGAATATATGGTTCTCAAGAAGGACCTTCTTTTTGTATCTGCGTTCTCTGCATCTACTATCTCGAATTGCACTGCTTTGGGACTTTATTGGATTTCTCGGATCAATTATCCTCCCATATTATTTCCGATATTTCTCATCGTTAGTTGTCGTAAGATCCTGTTTTCTTGCCGCGCAAGAATAGAAACAAATACAAGATAGTTTTCTTGGTCGTGGTACCGCTGAATGTATTGAACGCACTATAAACGGGGAAGAATGCAAGACAGTACGTTAACAAATAATATTCTCAATTATTTGTGAGGTAAGAAGTCCACAACAAGCTTTTTTATTTTTATTTTTTATTTGTTCAGATTCTTCTTATTTTTCTTTCAGTTTATAGAAGCTGATAAGTTCTTTTTTCGTTTTTAATTTGAACAGGGTTTAGCAAACGTAAGTGATTTCTGGGAACGTTACGGTTTTATTATGTTGAATCTTAATGTCTTTTCAATTCTAAGTTCTTGGTTCTTTTCTTTCGTTCCAGTATGCCTTTATCTGTTCTCTATATTCCTTCTTTCTGTATTCAGACCATCCATTCTGAACCAGTCTTCTTAGCTACCCTGTCTTGAAATACTTCCATTTTCAATACTTTTTTCCGAAAGGTTTCTCTGTTGTTTATACACTCTATTTTTATATTGTTTCTTTCAAATTTTTTTTTACTTCGTGGACCCAACTTGTTGTGGACTTCTTACTCCACAAATAAATGAAAATATTATTTGTTAACCTACTGTCTTGCATTCGAAATAGACATCCAATAAACAAGAGTCTTCTTCTTGTCATTACGTCTAAAATATTTTCAATATTTCGGCGTATTTCCTGTTTTATTTTTACTAAGCTAAAAATTAGACCGATTTGATAATGTTTTGCTTTCCCTCTTAGAACGAGTGTGATGATTTTCCCAGAGAGTGAAATTGCAAAACATCGTTAATTTTCTAGTCTTCTAAGGAGACTTTATTTACACACAGGGGTTTCATACGCGTTATCTCAGTTTTCTCCAGTCGAATTTTGGGCGACTTTTCATAGACTTTCTTCCATGTTGAGGGCAAAGAGAAAAAGTCGCCTGCAATAATCAGGATCTTCATTTTGTCAAATTTTCGTGCTGCTAGCGGGGGTACATTTGTAACTCTGTAGGGATTATCCACAGCTTTGTCCGAGGCCGGTCGCTACTGCGAAACCTTGTTGGATCACCTCCTCCGAACCTCACCTTTGTATGTGGACTGATTCTTGTTCGACGTTCTTCTTATTAATTTGGGATGAAGACTGCATACTCTGAGGGTTTTTAAAAATGTGGTAGTGGGCAGAGTATAGCAGATCGTCTTAAAAATGTTATGAATGGGATAAAGAGTTATTGACTTGCAATATTCCATTGCTAGTTTCATGCTATAAATTTGCTATGGGTGGTTTCTATATGGGCGAAACCCCTCCAGATATTCTACAAGTTGTCGTTCCAGACTCTATTTCATCCAGTGATAAATTATTTATTACTGACACAGACAGACGAAACGAAATTTTTATTGCTTATTGTTAAATAAAATCACCTTCTCATGGTTTAGTAGTCACTGAAGCAGTATCTGACGTCAGTACTTTTCTGTTACTTACGTTTTCTTAAATAATGCAAACTGTACTATGAATCGCAGTTTCCACTATCTATTTTGCTCATTTCGATAATGTTAACAACTGCTGTTTTTTCATAGCTGGAGCCTCTTTTTTGTGAATTGTCCATCCTGATTTTTCATTGATGTAGCTTAAAACACGTATCTTTTTTGTCAGTAGACTGTTATCGTGGTAGTTATATTACACTGCCTGACAAAAATAAGTGGAGCACGCAGAAGACGTCGTCGAACGTCAGTGTAGCTCCGTACACGTACAGGCCAGCGGTGGTTTTGTAAATGATTCTTTGTGGCAGGTAGAAAGACAACCAGCTTGCATTTGGTCTTTCGTGTTTAGACCTGTTACCAGGCCTGTTATGGCATATAAACAGGATGAACAGCGTGAGATATCCAGTGGCCACTTGCTGCAGTGATATCACCGGTTCGCTCAGATCACCTAAGTTAAGTGCTATCAGGTTAGACTAGAACATGGATGGGTCACAGTCCATGTTTGCCGAGAGCTGTTGGCAGGCGTGGTGCACTAAACCTTTGTGAGGCCGACTGAGGAGCTATTTGACTGACAGGGTCACGAAAACTGACGAGAGGATGGTCTGCTGAACATATGCCCCTCCTTATCCGCATCCAATGACACCTGCGGCATGAGGACGACACGGCGGACGGTCGGTACCGTTGTGAAATGAGGCCTGTCCAGACGGAGCTTAGGTTTAGGTGCTAGTCAAGGAAACGTTGCGTACTTTTGTGTAATGGCATTACCCGTATCTCACAAGAGTTTGAAAGGAGTGTCACCGCCAATTTCCTTTTGGTTGGCTAGTGGAATAACTCAGTACATAGATTTGTGAGGGATCGGGATGCGACAGAGGTCAAAAGTTGGACTGCTTTGAAACATGAGGGGATGCAAGCTCGTCGGCAAGATTCCAGTCCTTTGCTGTACCTTCTGATATTCTGTAGATAGTTTGCATAAACCAGTTAAGTTGCCCATGATGCAACGTAGATATAGATCGTGATAACCCCTTCAGCATCAACTAAGGCCTGAAGATGGCCACTGAAGTACCGAAAATGGAAGCTACACAATAAATAAAAAAACGTTCAGTCAAAGCCGGCGGCGGTGCCCGAGTGGTTCTAGGCGCTTCAGTCCGGAACCGCACGACTGCTACTGTCGCAGATAAGAATCCTGCCTCGGGCATGGATGTGTGTGATGTCCTTAGGTTAGTTAGGTTTAAGTAGTTCTAAGTTATAGGGGACTGATGACCTCAGATGTTAAGTCCCTTAGTGCTCAGAGCCATTTGAACCGTTCAGTCAAAAGGAGGGACATATAAGAACTCAAACCGTTGCGTTTTGTGTTTCCCATTGCGGGTAAATGTTGATTTCCGGTTAATCGCGTCGCATTGCGTTCGCTGATGAATGACCATTCTACAGACCTCCGAACCACTATCGTTGGCGTGTTCTGTGGGACCTTGAAATACCTTGGAGAGACAGTGAGGTGTTATTCCTGGTATCACTACATGGGGAATCATCGGGTACGGCTTCAGATCATGGTTGATAGTGACTGAACGAAATCTGACGGTTTAAGGGTACCTCACGGACTCTCTATGTCCTCACGTGTTACCTCTGTTGTGAGAACGATATGGTGTCATTTTTCAACACGACAACGCTCGCCAACATAAGGGACTTGTACGTGTGCGTGATGCGGAGATGCTCTCGTGGCCAGCTAGATCACCTAGTCTGTCCGTGATAGAACATGTATGGGATCAACTAGGACATCAACTCCGTCCCATTGGCATTATCCACGATCTCAAGGACCATTTACAACACCTGTAAGCCTGCTTGCCTTAGGAGAGGGCTACATCGAGCTTCACAACCGCATCAGTGTGTGCATCCAGGCGAGAGGATATGCAGCGTCATATTTGCAATTTGGCTCGTACTACCAAGCTCTTTGAAAATTTCATTCGAAATCCCTGGAAAATTGGATTGGTGCATAAGTTGACATCGTTTTTTTCAGAAATTTAATTGATACAGCTGACACAGATAACAGAGACTTTAGTCGTCAACGATATATTCTCCTTTATTATTTGCAGCAGTCTGCCAACGCAGGGGTAACTCTTCGATTCCCGACTATAGAAATCGCGTGGTTTTGAGGCGAAGAACTCTTCGAGCCATATTCGGAGCGCATTTCCATCCGGAAAGAGAGTCCCTTGAAGGCTGTTCGATAAAGAGCGGAAAGGTGAAAATCTGTGGGCGCAAGATCTGGTGAATATAGTGGGTGGAAAACGAGTTCCCAATCCAACTGCTGTACAGAGTTTTTCCTTAGTCTAGCAGAA
Source organism: Schistocerca gregaria (assembly GCF_023897955.1). Taxonomy (NCBI): domain Eukaryota; kingdom Metazoa; phylum Arthropoda; class Insecta; order Orthoptera; family Acrididae; genus Schistocerca; species Schistocerca gregaria. The sequence continues at coordinate 208,198,802 of NC_064928.1, read as the reverse complement.
TGCGGGCGGGCGTTATCGTGGAATAGCATCGCTTCACGCAGTTGTTTTTAGACTGTGTTTGGAAAGCATCTGAGTTGTTGACAACAACTGTCAGCAGTGATGGTTACAACCCGCTGAAACGTTTCGTAGTACACCACACTGTCACTGTTCCACTAGATGTACAACATCATCTTTTGTACATCTCTACAGGTCTTTGTATGGGCAGTTGCTTTTTTCTTTAGGCTCAACCATTCCTTTTCCTTATGTTAGGATTAAGACGCTATTTATCGTCACCAGTAACGATACAATATATTAATGGTCGGTCTTTTTCACGAGCCAATTGATGACGAGCAAGCAGAGATGCAAATAGGGCTGGTCTCCTGCTGGTTTTTGTGATTTTGGCTTAGAGATGCGGTACCTGCGCACCCGATTTTGGAACCTTCCCCATTGCACGAAAATGTTGCGCTATGCTAGAATAATGAAAGTTGATATATTTGCTAATTCTAAAGTACGCTGGCGCGTATTATTGAGGATTATCAAGTTTAAATTATTTTCAACACACCCCGAAGGTCTTACTGAACGTGGAGAGTCACTAATGTCAAAACGATCTCCTTACAGCGACAAAACCATATCTTGCAGTAATATTTTAACTTTAAGAGCAACATTGAATTACAAATAAAAAATGACAAGCGATAAATAAACCCACAGCAACCGGAATACTAACATGCAAAAGAAAAACGCTGTCAACATAATAATATCACGTATCTCATCGTATAAAGTTTTATTGCGCACCCTCCTTGCTTCAAGATAATCCCCTTTTGCTGTCAGGCTGACTAAGTAATACAGAGTGTATGGTACAAATAACTTTATTTAAGAAATTCACAGGAAATGTACACTCCTGGAAATAGAAATACGAACACCGTGAATTCATTGTCCCAGGAAGGGGAAACTTTATTAACACATTCCTGGGGTCAGATACATCACATGATCACACTGACAGAACCACAGGCACATAGACACAGGCAACAGAGCATGCACAATGTCGGCACTAGTACAGTGCATATCCACCTTTCGCAGCAATGCAGGCTGCTATTCTCCCATGGAGACGATCGTAGAGATGCTGGATGTAGTCCTGTGGAACGGCTTGCCATGCCATTTCCACCTGGCGCCTCAGTTGGATAAGCGTTCGTGCTGGACGTGCAGACCGCCTGAGACGACGCTTCATCCAGTCCCAAATATGCTCAATGGGGGACAGATACGGAGATCTTGCTGGCCAGGGTAGTTGACTTACACCTTCTAGAGCACGTTGGGTGGCACGGGATACATGCGGACGTACATTGTCCTGTTGGAATAGCAAGTTCCCTTGCCGGTCTAGGAATGGTAGAACGATGGGTTCGATGACGGTTTGGACGTACCGTGCACTATTCAGTGTCCCCTCGACGATCACCAGAGGTGTACGGCCAGTGTAGGAGATCGCTCCCCACACCATGATGGGTGTTGGCCCTGTGTACCTCGGTCGTATGCAGTCCTGATTGTGGCGCTCACTTGCACGGCGCCAAACACGCATACGACCATCATTGGCACCAAGGCAAAAGCGACTCTCATCGCTGAAGACGACACGTCTCCATTCGTCCCTCCATTCACGCCTGTCGCGACACCACTGGAGGGAGGCTGCACGATGTTGGGGCGTGAGCGGAAGACGGCCTAACGGTGTGCGGGACCGTAGCCCAGCTTCATGGAGACGGTTGCGAATGGTCCTCGCCGATACCCCAGGAGCAACAGTGTCCCTAATTTGCTGGGAAGTGGCGGTGCGGTCCCCTACGGCACTGCATAGGATCCTACGGTCTTGGCGTGCATCCGTGCGTCGCTGCGGTCCGGTCCCAGGTCAACGGGCACGTGCACATTCCGCCGACCACTGGCGACAACATCGATGTACTGTGGAGACCTCACGCCCCACGTGTTGAGCAATTCGGCGGTACGTCCACCCAGCCTCCCACATGCCCACTATACACCCTCGCTCAAAGTCCGTCAACTGCACATACGGTTCACGTCCACGCTGTCGCGGCATGCTACCAGTGTTAAAGACTGCGATGGAGCTCCGTATGCCACGGGAAACTGGCTGACACTGACGGCGGCGGTGCACAAATGCTGCGCAGTTAGCGCCATTCGACGGCCAACATCGCGGTTCCTGGTGTGTCCGCTGTGCCGTGCGTGTGATCATTGCTTGTACAGCCCTCTCACACTGTCCGGAGCAAGTATGGTGGGTCTGACACACCGGTGTCAATGTGTTCTTCTTTCCATTTCCAGGAGTGTAGTACGACAAAAATACAACTGTACTTGTTTCGTGACAGTGCTACTTGGTTATAAATTAGAAAATTCGAAAGACATATTTACGACGATTGGAACTTGAATAGTGGAAACTATTTACAGCCAGACGAATTTGTAGCGGTTCTGAAGCGAATACTGTGAAGTGTTTCCTTCAGTTTAGAAACCGAGTTGAACTATGGAGGGCTTAAGTCAGGCGAATGCAGTAGATGGTGTAGCACTTAGCAGCCCCATCAGTCAAACAAATCAGTAACAGGTCGCAATGTACGTGCTTGAGCATTGTCCTGCAAAATGATGGTCAGGTCCTGCAGAAAGTGTCATCACTTCTGCCTCTATGCTGTTCGTTTTTGAAATACAACCTACGATCATTTTATTATATTTCCCTTCTCTCTCCTCCTTACAGCCTTTGATAGTTCCATGAAATTTCAGGGTTGCAGCCGGGTAACATCAATGTGTGCGTGTGTCCACGCAACTGCTACACGCCTTCGCGCATGTGCCTCCGTGTCGATTTTGGTACGAAGTTAGCGATGTGAACTACGACGCCTATTCGGAAAGTGAGGAACGATTGGTCGCGAAATGGAAACCACTGTGACAATCCGACCAAGCTTTTCACAGACCTTTTGGGCAGTGTCTCTAGTATGCCCGTCGATCACATCAAGACTCTCTTTTCAGTTGTGAGCGTACTGTGAGCGAGTAAAGCTGCCTAGAACAACGATGTCTCCCGCCAAGTAGGAGCGCCAGCTGAGAGGCTTCGCCTTGATGAATGCAGCCCACCTAACACAACTGCCACGCACTTCCTTCTTCATGGCAATTCTCAGCCGCACTCTGCAGGGGCAGTGAAGACGCCCCTGCAGCCTTTTCGATGGGAAGTGCTCGATCACCCACAATACTGCCCTAATTGGCTCTTCCTGACTATCAACTCTGTTCACATGAAACGTTGGACACGAAGACAATACTTGGGCGCAGGCTACGCGCTATAGACCAGCGTAGAGATTTATCGGAAAGCACAAGTGGCTGCCTTCTATGACGATGGTGATGGAAATACGGTGTAACGCTCAGACAAGTGTCTAAGTCAAAGCGGCGACTATGTAGAGAAGTACCTGGAAGGTGTAGGTAATGTCCAAAGCAAACAGTTTTGATTTTCACTGTGGTTTCCATTTCGCGACCGATCGTTCCTTACTTTCCAAAGGACACTCGCAGGAATCTCCTGTGCAAAACACTCACCAGAAGATGGCTGGATGGCTGTCAGCCGAAATGTAGTGGCTGAGAGTCGGGGTCATCCGTCTGCTATCCCGAAACTTTCTGCCAGGAAAATTTCAGGAATCTGCTTTCTGCAATTTTTAATTAAGGTAAGTTTCTTCTTGATGAAAGAATTGTTTGCTGCACATCTCGTCAATGTGACAACTAGTACTTTCCTACCATGATTGTACGCCAGCGCCCATGGAACAGTCTCTTCGTGACTCTGACGTCATGATGAAAGTGTACACCTTGTTCTTCACTGACAACATCCTGCATCTGAGGGGAAACATCAAGATGATTGTTCAAAAAGTGAAACTCAAGGCTAATCAAACAACGTGACTGCTGGACATTGTTCAGAATAATGGCCACCACACGAATAGTGTGCATGCCCACTTTGTTGCTGAAAATGCGCGAATAATGTCCAGGTATCTATCTCGTCCATAGCATTTTTTGATTCAGAGGTGTAATCTGGCATCATCTTTCAAATCACAGATGTAGTAAAGGCGTCTTCTTTCAGGTTCTCCTGTGATATGTGAGGAAACACTTCCTCGAGATTTTTGGATATTCCCCATCTTTGGGCAGGATTTTCCCGAACTGTTTCATTATTGCCAACTTAATGCGTAGAGGTGGCAATACAATCTTTCGTTTCGGATCCCCCAGGTTCTTGTGCAGAAAGGAGAATAGATTGTTACAGTAATTACGTTGTATAATGGCCAGTGCAGTTAATACAATCGACGTTTCGACTGGGTACCATTATTAATCGAAGTAGTGTATCAAGCATATACGGAGCGTTTCATATGCTTTTCTCTGTAGCTTGCAATATAAGTAAAAGCAACATTTGATGCCACTGCATCGATACTTGCGATCAGGATGTCTCTTGCGCACCGAGCGAGGTGGCGCAGTGGTTAGCACACTGGACTCGCATTCGGGAGGACGACGGTTCAATCCCGTTTCCGGCCATCCTGATTTAGGTTTTCCGTGATTTCCCTAAATCGCTTCAGGCAAATGCCGGGGTGGTTCCTTTGAAAAGGCACGGTCAATTTCCTTCCCCATCCTTCCCTCATCCGAGCTTGCGCTCCGTCTCTAATGATCTCCTTGTCGACGGGACGTTAAAAACTAATGTCCTCCTCCTCCTCTCTTGCGCGGTACTGACAAGGGAAACTCCCCATCACGTCCCCCTTAGATTTAATAGTAAGATAGCCCAGTGGATATCTCGTGGAAAACTGAAGACAGATCAACTATGAAAACAACGAGAAGGCGAAAAAAAAAAAACAGTGTCACGTCCAAGCTCAAGATGTGCAATATCGCACTGGCCGTCATGGTTGTGTGGTCGCTGTGGTGGACTACTAACGGCGAGATCCGTGTTCAAATCTCCCTCGTGCCCCATATACTGACGTGTCTGGTCGCTGTAATGAAATTTCTTTCTGTGACGTGGTGGAACGTCCATTTGCTTGGCGAGATGTGAGGAAGGGACCTCCAGACGTATGTACCTCCTATTTGTTCTACCGCCATCCCCCGGCAGTTGAGTGGTGCCGGCACGGTAGCTGAGCGTGTTTGGTCAGAGGGCTGCTCGCCCTCTATAATAAAAAAACTAAGTAAAGGAATCAACGATCAACTTAAACGGATGTCTTGTCCGTTCAGACCAAACGAACGAACAATACCGAACAAAATGAAGAAAAAGTAAAAACAGTTTGACAGAATGGCCAGCCGCTGTGAGCGAGTGGTTGTACGCGCTTCAGTCCAGAACCACGCGGCTGCTACGGTCGCAGGTTCGAATCCTGCCTCGGGCATGGATGTGTGTGATGTCCTTAGGTTAAATGGCTCTGAGCACAATGGGACTAAACATCTGAGGTCATCAGTCCCCTAGAACTTAGAACTACTGAAACCTAACTAACCTAAGGACATCACACATAGCCATGCCCGAGGCAGGATTCGAACCTGCGACCGTAGCGGTCGCGCGGTTCCAGACTGTAGCGCCTTGAACCGATCGGCCACTCCGGTGTCAGTGGGCAGAACAGGGGAAAGTCTTCAGAGCGGCTAGCTGTTTGGTGTACGGGGAAAACGTGTTACTGGAACACATGAGGATTGTCGCTGACCGTGACACGTCTGGGCGCGATAGAGCAAGTGTGTGTGTGTGTGTGTGTGTGTGTGTGTGTGTGTGTGCGTGCGTGCCTACTCCCTGTTGCTCTCCTACAGGTGCGTCAGCACAAGTGGACTTCAGTGATTGCAGCAGTGAGCAGCCTTGTTAAACTATGTTCCAGATTTCAAAAAATGGTTCAAATGGCTCTGAGCACTATGGGACTCAACTGCTGTGGTCATTAGTCCCCTAGAACTTAGAACTACTTAAACCTAACTAACCTAAGGACATCACACACATCCATGCCCGAGGCAGGATTCGAACCTGCGACCGTAGCAGTCTCACGGTTCCGGACTGCGCGCCTAGAACCGCGAGACCACCGCGGCCGGCCCAGATTTCTTGGTAGTGTGATAAATGGTATGAGTGATGTGTGGTTGTGATTCATTATGCTAAATGACGTTGCCATCATTCCACCCTTGCTGGTAGTTAAAGTGTGCTAAGCCAGGGTTACGATATGTTGAGGCTAATTAATGGTTTATGCTTCTGAAAGGGGGTTCTTTTAAGGCGTTCATTCCGTGGCGTTGTTCCTTACGTTTTTAAAGATGAAGGGCTTTTTATCAGGTCACCAGGTCACGGAATACTGTGTTCATTTTCTCAAAGAACGATAATGGTGGTTGTAAGGCAAGCTGTTTTCCAGTAACGAAGTAAATTAAACGGTTCAAATGGCTCTGAGCACTATGCAACATAACTTCGGAGGTCATCAGTAGAACTTAGAACTAATTAAACCTAACTAACCTAAGGACATCATAAACATTCATGACTGAGGCAGGATTCGAACCTGAGAACGTAGCGGTGTAAGTAGTCTGTTTAGTTTTTTTTTAATGGTAACACCACGTAGCGCTCTGTATGAACATCACTGGCTGTGCTGTGTGCAGTCTGTGTCTAGTTTGCATTGTTGTCTGTCATTGTAGTATTGGACAGTTGGCTGTTAATAGCGCGTAGCGTTGCGTTGGAGGTGAGCCGCCAGCAGTGGTGGATGTGGGGAGAGAGATGGCGGAGTTGTGAGAGCGGATGATCTGGACAGAGCAGTAACTTTGTAAGACTGGATGTCATGAACTGCTATGTGCAAAATAGCTAAGCAGGGATGGCTAGAGGACAAATGCAAGACTGTAGAGGCTTATCTCACCAGGGGTAAAATTGATACTGCTTACAGGAAAATTAAAGAGACCTTTGGAGAAAAGAGAACCACTTGCATGAATTTCAAGAGCTCAGATGGAAACCCGGTTCTAACCAAAGAAGGGAAAGCAGAAAGGTGGAAGGAGTATATAGAGGGTCTATACAGGGGCGACGTACGTGAGGACAATGTTATGGAAATGGAAGAGGATGTAGATGAAGATGAAATGGGATATATGATACTGCGTGAAGAGTTTGACGGAGCACTGAAAGACCTGAGTCGAAACAAGGTCCCTGGAGTAGACAACATTCCATTAGAACTACTGACAGCTTTGGGAGAGCCAGTCCTGACAAAACTCTACCATCTGGTGAGTAAGATGTATGAGACAGACGAAATACCCTCAGACTTCAAGAAGAATATAGTAATTCCAATCCCAAAGAAAGCAGGTGTTGACATATGTGTAAATTACCGAACTATAAATTTAATAAGTCACAGCTGCAGAATACCAACGCGAATTCTTTACACACGAATGGAAAAACTGGTAGAAGCCGACCTCGGGGAAAATGAGTTTGGATTCCGTAGAAATGTTGGAACACGTGAGGCAATACTCACCCTACGACTTTTCTTAGAAGAAAGATTAAGGAAAGGCAAACCTACGTTTCTAGCATTTGTAGACTTAGAGAAAGCTTTTGACAATGTAGATTGGAATACTCTCTTTCAAATTCTGAAGGTGGCAGGGGTAAAATACAGTAAGCGAAAGGCTATTTACAATTTGTACAGAAAGCAGATGGCACTTATAAGAGTCGAGGGGCATGAAAGGGTTGCAGTGGTTGGGAAGGGAGTGAGACAGGGTTGTATCCTATCCCCAATGTTATCCAATCTGTATATTGAGCAAGCAATAAAGGAAACAAAAGAAAAGTTAGGAGTAGGTATTAAAATCCACGGAGAATAAATAAAACTTTGAGGTTCGCCGATGACATTGTAATTCTGTGAGAGACTGTAAAGGACTTGGAAGAGCAGTTGAACGGAATGGACAGTGTCTTGAACGGAGGGTATAAGACGAACATCAACAAAAGCAAAACGAGGATAATGGAATGTAGTCGAATTAAGTCGGGTGATGCTGAGGGAGTTAGATTAGGAAATGAGACACTTAAAGTAGTAAAGGAGTTTTGCTATTTGAGGAGCAAAATAACTGACGATGGTCGAAGTAGAGAGGGTATAAAATGTAGACTGGAAATGGCAAGGAAAGCGTTTCTGAAAAAGAAAAATTTGTTAACATCGAGTATAGATTTAAGTGTCAGGAAGTCGTTTCTGAAAGCATTTGTATGGAGTGTAGCCATGTATGGAAGTGAAACGTGGACGATAAATAGTTTAGATAAGAAGAGAATAGAAGCTTTCGAAATGTGGTGCTACAGAAGAATGCCGAAGATTAGATGGGTAGATCACATAACTAATGAGGAAGTATTGAATAGAATTGGGGAGAAGAGGAGCTTCTGGCACAACTTGACTAAAAGAAGGGTTTGGTTGGTTGGACATGTTCTGAGACGTCGAGGGATCACCAATTTAGTACTGAAGGGTATCGTGGAGCGTAAAAATCGTAGAGGGAGACCAAGAGATGAATACACTAAGCAGATTCAGAAGGATGTAGGTTGCAGTAGGTACTGGGAGATGAAGAGGCTTGCGCAGCATAGAGTAGCATGGAGAGCTGCATCAAACCAGTCTCAGGACTGAAGACCACAACAACAACAACAAGCCGTTGTATCCTGTCCTGAAGCAAGCACGCCCACAGATGTTGTAACTCGTCTTTGACATCAAGATACTGGCTGTGGAACGTCGGAGCTGTTTCAATACTTGTCCTGTCGGCGATAGATCTGGGGAGTACTTGAACATCCTGCAGACAATTCATAGAGATACCTGACATGGATGGGCGTGCATTGTTCTGTTGAAAAACGGCACCACGATACTGTTGCATGAGAGGTGACACATGACGACGTATAACGTCCGTGACGTACCTTTACGTTTTCAGACTTCCCTGATTCACTATCGGCCGTGATCTGAATGGACCGTGATGTGTGTTGTGAACAACTTCAACTGCTCTCTGCCAAAACAATACGAGCCCAGTAATAACATTTGATCAGTTTTTATACAATTCTGCATCGTTCTGCTATGCGAAACTATTAATAACGGGAAAAATATCTTTCAGGACGATGCTTAAAGGTGGTGATTAGCTACACTAAAAGAAATTAACAAGTACTGTTATCTTAAGGAGTTTTACATTCAGTGAGGATCGAAGTAAATAAAAGACCTTCCCAATTAAATAACCAAGTGCTCTTAGCTTGATGCACAAATATCGGATTATACTCTGTGAACGACTTCCCTAGATTACGTTATTCTCAGAGTCATATCAGCACAGAAATATTTACACTACTGCCAGCAGTATTACATCCCTCTGGAATAGTACCTAAGTGCCGGATGCGAAACTCATTTGACCCGTTCAGGATGTAAACGACAATGCAGAGCCAGCAGTATTGTTAAAGCGTGGATTATGGCTCCTGCAGTTGGCTTTCTGGAAGCAGGTTAGCGAACAGAAAGCCGGAAACGTTCACACTCCGGGACAATCCAACGTATCTGGTTTCTATAGCGGTGACGTTTGCTAGAATGGTGTATCTGTCCTTTGACGGTCACCAGGCTGCGAGGCTGTAAGACGGGGAGCCGTTACTTTCCCGTCACCAGTGGGCACACTGCAGTGTTCCTCAGAACGCTAACTCATGCTGAGGCAGGATATACCGAGAGCTGACAGTTCACATAATGACTCAGCCTTGAAGAAAGGTGGCAGTCATAAGCATGTAAAATTCGGGACACAACTGCTAGTGTTATGACGCAACTAATCGACGTGAGACAATGCCAATATTTAGTAAATCTCGTCTAAATCCACATTACATTACGCAAGTCACTGTATATTGCGAAGCGAAGGATGCTTCACATTTTACGTCCTTTTCCATTTGAGTAGTGAGGGGGGGGGGGGGGGGAAATATCTGTATATGTGTCTTTAATACCCTTCATACTATCCCATGTGTTATTACTATCCCAAAGTGGGGTACTGGATGGTGGTAGCAGAATAACCCAGCAGGGTTTTCTGAGGGCAACACTTGCTTTCTTCCAAAGACTCCCAGTTAAGTTCCGTGCTTATCTCTGTTACTCTTTCGTATGGAATATACCAACAACCAGCGTCCGCAGAGATTAATGGGAGATGAGGAAGAGTTTAAAAACTTTTCTGCCCCAAAACCCATATTTGACTAGAAATATACAAAACGTATTACGTCTTAAAAGATTGTTAATTACCTGCATAATATTTTTAAACTATATTAATTGCTTATCTAAATGGAAACCATATCTCAATATTATATGCAAAGTACATGTTTTTATGTTATTAATACAGTCTTGGATATCATCTTGTTGATTCAGTGAACTGATATTGCAGCCTCATACGTTAAAAACCAGGGTAAACAATGAGGTATGAAATAAAGCTAGAAAACATTCAGAAAATAAAGCACGCATACTTCCATAATGTTGGTTAAAACTGAAAATTTAAAATCTGAAATACGAATAAGAGGGTCAGAATGGCTGAGAAAATACTGCTGTATATCAACATAAATGTCACATTAATACTCCTCATAGTGGAGAAACAGGGAGTTAACTTTGCCATGTTCAGCTCTCATGCCCCTTTAACACATTTTTTACTTATAAAACTTCATATCTGTTCATGCTAATGGATTTGTTGTATTACTTTCACGATTTACATTTTTAGTGTCGACTGTCATAACTGAAGTAATGTGTTTTGTAAGCAACGTTTTATTAAGGTTCGTTAGGTGAAATGTAGCACACAGACGTCCAAATGTTTGTGGGAAACTTTCCGAAACCAGTTACATTGGCCACCAAAAACAAATGTTAAAAGCGTAGGACTATACAAAGGTGATTTTCGTCTCTCAAGGTAGTCACATTGGTGTGCAACATGATAACTGAAATGCAGAATTCGTAGCTCTGAGATTGAATGGGACACTGTGTATCACCGGTAGATCTCGAGTAGATCGCAGTCCTCGAGACACATTTTAAAAACGTTGGAACTGCATGTTGCTGCCGCTCTTGGCGCAGATAATTGCGTTAGCTCTTTCTGATTGGGGTATTTGGGATCGGAGATGAAGGACAGGTGTACAAATCTATTGAACAGCATGACCATGCTGTTGAGAGTGTGCTATAATAGCTCTGTTGTGTAGATATCTGTGTACAGGGTGACAGTTATTGAACTATATGAAAGAGAAACGTAAATTAGATACTAACTACGGCGTGCACACACTTTATCCAACATACAAACGTCACTACAGATAAAACTTTCTGGCACATTAAAACTGTGTATCGGAGTGAGACTCGAAATCGGGTTCCTTGCCTTTCGCGTGTAAGTGCTCTATCATCTGAGCTACCCAAGCACGACTCATACCCTGTCCACACAATTTTACTTCCGCCAGTACTTCGTCTCCTACGTAAAGCAAAGGCCCCGAGTTCGAGTCTCAGTCCGGCACAAAGTTTTAATCTCCCATGAAGTTTCATTTCAGCGCACACCCCGATGCACAGTGAAAATTTCATTCTGGTTACTACAGATATTTGGATTTAGGTTATAATATGTTCGATATGCCTGCCACCATTGGCTATGACGGTGATTCAGATGAATAGCGAAATTTTGCATGATCAGCTAAAGTGTCGGAGCATCGATGCTGCCGGTGACTTTCTGAATGGCTGTTTACAGCTCATCAATGGTTTTGGGGCTATTGCTGTACACCTTGTTCTTAACATAGCTCTCTTGTTTCGATGGTGCCGAGCTCCATCTTGCATGAAACACATTTTGTCGAAAACAGGTTTACTTTAGATGATGGAGACGAAATTAGCTTCCAAAACCTTCACGTACCGTTGGATAGTCACCGTGCCATGAAGAAATATCTCCAAATGTTTTTTATTCCAGTCTTTGATCACAATATAAAGTCCTTCAACGAAACCGGTTTCAGTCAGTAGTGACCATCTTCAGATCTACAATATAAAAAATATACAGCTAGTGGGCAGTCTATCTATGAAAACAATACAGTATTTCATATGACGATATACTGTCGTACAAACTGCGAATGTACAATTAAAACAGCGTAAGTGTACCTGTTCTACACCATATCCTAATGTGATAAAGCCGTAATGGCGTCGTCAAAACATATAAATACACTCAGCGAAGCATCGTCAAGTAAAACTAAAATATGGTGTAAAATAGGCCACTTAGTCCACACAGTCATTTTGCAATTGGTGTTAATGTACGAAACATACTCAAGTACAGCAGCTACCAGATTATGTTTGCCTATATGCTTCACAGATGTCGCTACTGTTGGCTTAGTTGTATTCTTCATTTACGTAATAACCATAATATGATGAAAATCAGTAGGTAAAATACATGCAGCTGACATTTAAATTTTCATAACTGTTATAGAAACCAATTGTGATAAAATAAAAGAGAAATTCAGTTAAACATATAAGATTATTTAAAGGAAATATATAAAGATAGTATGTCTGACACTTTTATGGTGAATTTACGGTCAAAAACAAAAGTACGTAATACACAACAGAGAGGCACTGATCATTGATCTGCTTGTTTGTTCCATACAGTTATTTTGTCATATAGATATTTTATCTTTCATAAATCATTTACGGGTTGTTATAGGCAGTGTACATACGTATATGATGGTTCCAGAGACATTACTAAGTCTAAAAAATGTGATGTGTAATTGCAGATTGAAGCGACGAACGAAAATTTGTACCGAGGCCGGTTTTCGAACTCGGACATCCTGCTCACTCGGTGGATTCTCTGATCACTATGTCACCCTGGTACAGAGAGGGTAAGGCCCGGGTCCGAATCCTGGCCTTGGCACTAATTTTCATCCCGAGTCAAATTTATAAAAGACTTGGTGGTATGAGCCCAGTTGTCATTATGATGTTGAGCCCCCCTCCTAGCTTTGATGTGTACACTAATTCCTGAGGCAAGATGCTAGACCAGGTGTTGTAAGGGATCCTTGGTATCATGGATACCGGCCCAGGACAGAGTTGACGTCCAAGCTGTACCAACACTCGTTATAACACTGACAGATCTGAGGATACTGATGGTTACGGGGAACCTCATCATCATTCAGACAGTACATAGAAACAAGTTCTAAGTGGACACCACAGTAGCATACTATGCGAGGTAACATGAGGATGCAAGATGTATGTGAGATTTTGACGTACCATTGTGTTGTCAGACTTCCTTCTGTCATTAACAACCGTGACCTGAAATTATACCCTAAGACTCCCAACACTATGATGCCAGGACTAACAGCGCTTTGCCTCTCCAAAATACTGCAAGATTGGGATCTCTCCCCAGGTACTTGCCGACCATGGGTATCCAGGATAGTGCAGGGCAGGGATTCATTGCTCAGCACACTGTGATGCCGTCCATCAGCGGTAAAGGCTCCCTCTTTACACATCACTGCAAAACTATCCATTTGTGTTGTAGTCTTCAGGGAAACCTACGTATTGAATAGTAATACCATAGTGCACTTACTGCTTGTCTCCAATCAGTTTTGCAGGATGACATGGAGTGTGGCAGCGACTCCATTACTTGTTCTTGGATAGCAGCAGCACAAGTGAAGTGTGTGTTTGGTGGAAAAAATTGTGATCTTCCCTTGAGGTGGTAAGACGTGTACTGGACCCTTGATCACGAGTCTGCCTGTTCTCAGATTCCTGTACAGTCCCTCATCGAGCGTCGGTCACATCAGAATATCCAATAACTCTGGATATTGAACGATTTGACCGACCGACCATGTGGACACCCTCTTTCAAACTCTGGCAGGTGCTGATAATACCGTCTGACTCGAGTGTTCATCATTTCCGTCTCCTACACAGCTATCACATGTCTGACGCAGTTCATACATTTTATTTGCCCACTATTTTAATAACACCACCATTAACGCACTATAGTAGCCACTTAACTGTCACAGGGATTTGTAGCTCTGATCATTTACATATACACTGGTGATGTATATGTTTGCACTGTTACGCCGACATTCGAACATGTCTTCGAGGGGTTTCACTATTTGAAGTCAGGCAGTGTACATTAATATACAAGAATTGGCATCTAATTGAAAAAACATACACTACTGAAAAGGCTGCTGCCCCTCTTCAGGAACCACACGTTTGTCTGGCCTCTCAACAGATACCCCTCCGTTGTGGTTGCACCTACAGTACGGCTATCTGTATCGCTGAGGCACGCAAGCCTCCCCACCAGCGGCAAGGTCCATGGTTCATGGGGGGAGGTTGCACTCTTTATTAAAATTGAAGTATAATAGGTTTTAAAAAAAGCTTAGTTTGGCCACACTGATATTTCTTATTTTTAGTGTATTTTTTGAAACATTTTTTACATTTATTGCTAAGTTTATTTTTGTGATAGGTTTGTACAAAAACAAATCTTTAATTTATTGAGAGGCATTAAATTTTTTTGACGATGAATCAATTTGTTCACTGTTTTTTTCATCAAGAGTTTTATTTTTGAATGTTCATCACTCAGAATCTTTTGTAAGTGATTTTTTATAATAATATATAGAAACATTTTTCCACAGGCACAAGGAATTCATTTTTCATTGTACACTCCTACACTATATTCATTTACCATATCAGGGAATGTCGTTTCATCTCGTTTCCCTTCTTCTGTATTTTCTTGGATGATGCACACATTCATCACACAAATAACTGTGGCTTGAAAAAGTTCTCAGTATCAGTTGCAGCTCTGGATATGTGCTTCACATGTAACGATGTGGCTTACAATGCAAAGATAATCCACTAAGCAAAGATACCACTCGTTTCTCAATAATGACTGATCTCTAGTACCTATGTATGTGTTAGAGGTGTAACAAGAAAATAACAGAAATTATTTGCGGATGGTTGCGTTCCAACCCAACAATCTTTAAGTGAGTATGAAGCACAAAGTTACACAAGATCCATCTAGAATCAGAATAACATTAAAGTAAAATAGTTATAATACACTGCCACAGTAAACTTTGTCACATGGAAATGAAGAAAACAGGCAAAGGCTTCAGTCTCGTTATAACTGCTCCTGCAGCGGGATTATTTAAAGCCATAGCCGGCAGGGAAGCGTCACGAATTGACTGAGCCCCTTTGGGTTTAATTAAAACTGTTACATTCAGTAATTCCGTGAACGCGAGCCCAATTTGAATGCTTTTGGGAGTTGTTGCATGAAACGCTAGGATATTGTTTGTGGCTGCGGCTTACCTGGCGTTTTCGCAGACGTCACCTATTTTGATCGTTGTTTAACGTACCAAAGGTAAAAGTGAGCATTCTCTCGGTAGAATCCAAGTCATGATACGGTGGGTCAACCTTTCAGGTTTGTTATGCTCCAAATGATACTTTATCATATTTAATATAAGAACGTAGGCCTCCGCAGCCAGTATCATAGCGATTAAATTCTTCTGGGTATTATGCCGCATCATTGCTAAAAACTAACAACAATAGTAAATTAAAACCGACGTTTCGGCCAAATTACAACGGCCTTCCTCAGGGCACACATTCATCACACAAATAACTGTGGCAAGAAAAAGTGTCATAGTGATTAAAATTCTTCTGGGTATTATGTGGCGTCATTGCTAAAAACTAACAACAATAATAAAGTAAAACCGACGTTTCGGCCGAACTGCAACGGCATTCCTCAGGGCACAAATTCATCACACAAATAACTGTGGCACGAAAAAGTTCTCAATATTTGCAGCTCTGGATATGTGCTTTACATGTAAGGATTTGGCTTACAGTGCAAAGATAATCCACTAAGCAAGGACATCACTCATTTCCCAATAAGGACAGATCTCAAGTACCTATTTGTGCGTTAGAGGTGTAATAAGATGTCCTGAGGAAGAACGTTGCAATTCAGCCGAAAAGTCGGTTTTAGTTTATTACTAGTGTTAGTTTTTAGCAATTACGCGGCATAATACCCAGAAGAATTTTAATCACTGTATCATATTTAAGTACGACAAAGAACTTCTAGAAAGCACATTGGTCGTTATTTCTCCCTTACACTAGGAAGTAGGATTTGCATTAATGAGGATACTACACCCGGGTGAGTGTTCTCCCTGTCACAGTGAACTAAAACCCTCATCTTTTATATAGCTGCTGATGGTGGCGCGTGTAAGCAGATACATTTGCATCCTACTATGTCTTGCTCACAGGGTGGACATTAGTAAAAACGACAAAATGCAGAGAGGGATTCCTAATCGGAAAAAGAGGAAAAAAACGTTCTATGATGTGTGTGGAAATACATTGTTGCCACGGTAGATGGCGCTGACGAATGAACGTTTCGTCTCACCAAGTTCCGTGTGTTGCTTGTGTGTTGCAAGCTGTGTGCTTGACGTGCTGTAAGCAGCAGAATGGTCCGGTACTCATGTCGGGAACAAGCCAAGTTGGTGTTTTGTACGGTGAAGCAGATGGAATCGGTCGAGAGGCAGCACGGCTACACCAAAGCACGTACCCTCAGAGAGACCAACCACATCACACAACATTTCGAGCTCTTTTTCGGACGTTTGTGTGGTCGTGGGCCCTTTCAGGCAGACGAGCGTGCATGTAGGCGGCAGGCTGTGTGTACACCAGATCTGGAGGACTGTGTTCTGTAGGCTATTGAGATGAACTGTAATACAAGATCAAGGCAAGTGGCCCGCCAACATGGAGAAAGGCAAAGTACGATTGTGTGTTTCCTGTATGACAACCGATACTATCCATAGCACCACAAATCCCAAGGAGGCCACTTCGAATGTAAGCTGTGACGAGGATCCGATGCAGCTCTGCACTGTGTTCCGGGATGATTTGTTGTCATTGAAAGCACACCGTCCATTTTCGAACACATGTTAGTGTGACCTTCTTTCCTCCATTTCCAGTCAGGAATCCATCCCTACTGGTCACACATTTTAGTAATGTTCCAATTGAAAGAAAAACAGCTCTCAGTCACTATATTTAAACGAATTAACCGTGTTTCAACACTACTACGAGTGTCTTCCTCAGAATTTAAATCAAATAATGATCTATATTCTATAACATGGTCACAGTATTCTGACTAAAAACGTATGGTAAAGTACGGAAGTATCGTACTTATACGTCATTTATAAAATAATAAATATGCCAAAAGGGCATTAGTCACAAAGATATTTAAGATAAAGAAAACTGTGATGGCGAGCCACTAAGGGCTGGTATAGCCGGATCACGCAAGTAACGAGCAGCCCTTAGTGGCTCGCCATGACAGGTTTCTTTGTCTTAAATATGTTTGTGACTAATGTCCTTTTGGCATATGTACTATTTTATAAATGACGTGTAAGTACGATAATTCCGTACTTATACTCTACCATACGTTTTTAGTCATAATTCTGTGACCATGTTATAGAATATAGACCATTCTTTGATTTAAATTCTGAGGAAAACACAACTAGTAGTGTTGAAATCCGGTTACTTCGTTTCAGTATAGCAACTGAAGGCTGTTTTTCTTTCAGTTGTAACTATTCACGGTCTCTGAACGTGCAGCCATGTACAAAATTTTTTATTTTTGTTCACTCTCTATGTAGACGTGTATACTGCCTCACAAAAAAGAATATATACATGTCAGACGACGGTCATAGGATTTGCAATGCTAAAAGAAGCGCTCAGTAACTTAAATTGTTTGAAATGTTTGAGAACGTCAGGAAAATAGTTATAATCATAGGGAAAGTCAGTTAATATCCAATATGTACAAGAACCTAGAAGGAACAATAAGAATGAAAAATGGAGAGGGAAATACTAGCATTATAATGAAATCTCGTGGTCTTCCTTGCCAAATGGTCAACTGTGGAAATTAAAGGAAGTTTCAGGAGTAAGATTAAAAGTCAGGGTGAATAGGTATCACTGAATATTTTCGGTGATGACACGTCTTTAACGCAAGTGAGAAGGAACTACAGAAAAACCACAGGACCTGTAAAGACAGAATATAGTTTGAAAGCAATCTAAATAAAAACAAAAGTAATGGGAAGTAAGACATATAAGATAGGCTATTAAGTTATGGTAAAAACTGGGCATCACGAAGTAATGGTATTCTTCGTGGCACGAATGTAATGCTTAATGGTTGAAGGCAAAGAGAGTATTCATATAGAAAAGGATTCGATTCTCGTATTTAGTTTAGGTGGCATTTGACAGCTAGCTCGCTGAACTGTTCCCGACAGTACTACATCAATGAGAGCTGTGCTGTGTTACGAAACTGCCTCTGACGATATTAACTTTCAAGCAATATTAGTGGAGAGCATGCTGAGTAAAGTATCGAATTTTGACTCTGCGTACACCTACATATTTAACTCTGGACGATAATGAGGTAACCTTTAATCACTTGAGAGTCGGAGAATCCCGCTGCGATACCAAAGATACTCTGAAACTCACGTTTGGAATTAGTAAACAACTCCCTCAAAAAAAAAAAAAAAAAAAAAAAAAAAATCCTCCAAATATATTTGTAAAATAAGACATGCAGTAAATAATATTGCCCAAAATTAACTAGAAAAAAAGGTAAGCTCACTTACGAATTTAGGAATGTCACAATACGATGGATTACAGAACATAAACCTCTAATCGCACAGCTGCCCGTTTTAAAATTCTCACATTATTTAGATCTTGTAATAATGAGAGAAACTTGCTTATTGCGACTGCTCAGCACCAGAAACATGACAACGGACGCCATAGTTCCCATGGACATCTGACTACGTAAATTTCTCTAACAAAATTGTTGAACACACGTATAACAAAGCATGTCTGATTACCACATGGATAGATTGCTGTACTGTGTACCTCGTAAATGGTAATCTCTTCGCACCTATGACTGCCGTCCCTGCAACATACTATGTCTTCCCGCACCATTGGTTGCAAACTATCAACACCCCAGCTAGGGTACTATAGTGTCATGCATAGGCTGCCGTTAATACCACGTCACAGGTAGCTGCTCTTGTAATGATGCCATGACCGGAAAGCATGGACTGTTCACGAATGACATTGCACTTTGCTCAGCGACGAATCACGGTTCTATGCTACGTGGATGAGAAACATCGGCTAGTTTGGTGGCTACCTGGGCAGTTGTCCCATTTTACATGTTCTGGAGAAGCATAGCGGTATTGTACCTGCTGCACGAGGGCTAAGGTGGTGGTGCCATCGGATGGGTGCTACATAATGGCTGCTACTTACTGTATAATACACATGTACTAAAGGGACTTCTTTCAACAGCAGATTGCGATACATATTTTCGTTAACGAACTCTACGATTCAGTCTACTTTCCAGCTATGTGTTTTCGAAAACTGCAAATCTCATGTTAAAAAATGTAGTCCTGGGATCAGTATATAATTTGGAATCATTTACTTCTAAGTTGATGCTTTTTCCATACTTTCTGTAATATTTTAAAAGTAGCTTCTTAACTTTGACTTTAAACATCATAAATTATCTACATATATTTCATTTGTTATGTCCCACTGTAACTGGCAGATAATTCAACACTTCAGATTGTTATTGGTCACGAAATGTCCATTCCAAGATAATGTCCAAAACCTCATAATCATTTAGTTTCTGTACATTTAGTTTACATCCTAAATATTTTCTTGATGAAAGTTAACTCATGCCTACAGAGAAAATGTATCGTTGGTATGTAGCACCAAAGATTTTTGAGATTTTTGTTTAGTTGAGCAGTGTCAGTTGTGAGGTAGTAATGGAAACAAGACATTTGTGAAAATTCAAGCGCCGGCTGCGGTGGTCTCGCGGTTCTAGGCGCGCAGTCCGGAACCGTACGACTGCTACGGTCGCAGGTTCGAATCCTGCCTCGGGCATGGATGTGTGTGAGGTCCTTAGGTTAGTTAGGTTTAAGTAGTTCTAAGTTCTAGGGGACTGATGACCACAGCAGTTAAGTCCCATAGTGTTCAGAGCCATTTGAACCAAAAGTCAAGAATTGGACTAATTTTCACGTAAAATATAATGAACTTTTATTTTGTGAAATAACTGTGAATATTGCAAACAAGAAGAACGTAAATTTTTATAATTCCTGCGTCGTTGAAAAGAAATACAATATTATGTGTTCTGAAGCCAGTGATTATTAGAAAGTGATTCTCTGTAACACTAATCAAGGACATAAACCACATTGATTTACTACAGGCAAATTAATATGTTCCCTATAACGTCTAGAATTATACTGCAAAATATATTGCACGACGACCTGAGCCACTAAACTCTTCGAATAATCCTGACGAGTATTAATATTCTTTTCTAGTTTATGCAACAAGCACACTGGTTGGAACCTTGACTCTACAGGGCGGTTCCTGTGCATTTACTGTTATACATTTATGTGTCCTGCAGTTTAGGTGAAGAAATATTAATATTAGAATTAAACATTTCAATAGTTGTTCTTTGATTGGGCAGTGGAAACAGGGTTTTCAGATAGTGATTGAGAGGACCTTGCTGACACAACAGTACATCACGAACATACTTCATCCTCACGTGTTACCTCTCTGAAGTGTTAGGGAGCTGGTTGCTAAGTGGTAACGTGCTAGGAAAATTATGCCATATTTCCAAAAATAAACATTTATTGTCTCTTAAACAAAACAACCTCTTAGCAGCCAAAGATAACAATTGACATAGAAGGGTCAATTACTTTCAAGCAATAATTAACCTCAAAACCAGTTCAGTAAAGTTTTCCAAATTTTAGGACAATTTTACAAGCGCGATTGTCCCTAAAATAAAACATACAAACGAGTGAATACAACCTTAGTAAACTGTATCCAAGATATTAAGGTCAAGCGATAATAACAGCAACAACAACAACACAACAACAACAACAACAATAATAATAATAATAATAATAATAATAATAATAGCAGCCTAGGCCCAATTGGGTGCTTATAGAATGATCCCATACAACACCAGAAATTGACTGTTGTTAGTGGACAGACTACAATACTTTTTTTTAACACAATTAAATTCCTAGTCCACAGCCAGTCACATGTTTCTAGTAAGTGAAACCTCACAAAATGTTAAACATGCACAGAGTACTGAACTTACGTACAGGTGTGACCCACTGTGAATGCGAAAGTTATTTTATATTTTTCAACTGCCATTGGCAAATGCAGTAATATATATTAAGTCACCTCTCGATTGCAGCACCAAAGATTTTCATAATTAGTCTTAGTAAAAAGATTTACCATCATCAGTCGCTACTATTTAAGCTTATTAGGCGTCATTCAGATTATTAAGAAAATTATAGAATTATTTGTGAGCACTGCTAGACATTATGGAAGAAGATTAACTACCAGCACGGAAGAAAAATGAAATTGAACAGCCTTAAGGCAGCTAAATTACGTTAAATGCTCACTTAGGTGCTACCAATTGAAACAGTTAATGGCTGTTGATAGCCAGGAATACAGACACTAAGTACTGATCAGCTTAAACAATCTGAGGCAACAAACGTACACAAACGCACCAGAGGCGAGCACACTCAAATTCAGTAGAGCTGTAAACAATTGATATTAAAGTGCACAGATGAAATAGATTGTCCAACTGTGTAACAGTGACATAAAATACCTTTGCCCATTGACGAATATAGGATTGAATACAACCCTCACGTTGCTTTCCGTCTTTTTTTCTTTCTTTTTTTTTAATCAGCTGTGAACTCGGAGGCACACAAAACGACACAGTAAAGCCCACTTCTGGACTCCCTCTTGAGTTCAATACAATAACAATTTTAAATTACTATTAGCTTCCGTGAGACACACCTACTACTTTAATCCTACTACCAGTAAAACACGTGAGGCAATACTGACCCTACAACTCATCTTAGAAGCTAGATTAAGGAAGGGCAAACCAACGTTTCTAGCTTTTGTAGACTTAGAGAAAGCTTTTGAAAATGTTGACTGGAATACTCTCTTTCAAATTCTGAAGGTGGCAGGGGTAAAGTACAGGGAGCGAAAGGCTATTTACAATTTGTACAGAAACCACATGACAGTTATAAGAGTCGACGGACATGAAAGGGAAGTAGTGGTTGGGAAGGGAGTGAGACAGGGTTGTAGCCTCGCCCCGATGCTATTCAATCTGTATATTGAGCGAGCTGTAAAGGAAACAAAAGAAAAGTTCGGAGTAGGTATTAAAATCCATAGAGAAGAAATAAAAACTTTGAGGTTCACCGATGACACTGTAATACTATCAGAGACAGCAAAGAACTTGGAAGAGCAGTTGAACGGAATGGACAGTGTCTTGAAAGGAGGGTATAAGATGAACATCAACAAAAGCAAAACAAGGATCATGGAATGCAGTCGAATTAAGTCGGGCGATGCTGAGAGAATTAGATTAGGAAACGAGACACTTAAAATAGTAAAGGAGTTTTGCTATTTGGGGAGAAAAATAACAGACGATGGTCGAAGTAGAGAGAATATAAAATGTAGACTGGCAATGGCAAGAGAAGCCTTTCTGGAGAAGAGAAATTTGTTAACATCGAGTATTGATTTAAGTGTTAGGAGTCGTTTCTGAAAGTATTTGTGTGGAGTGTAGCCATGTATGGAAGTGAAACGTGGACGATAAATAGTTTAGACAAAAAGAGAATGGATGCTTTCGAAATGTGGTGGCACAGAAGAATGCTGAAGATTAGATGGGTAAATCACATAACTAATGAGGAGGTATTGAACAAAATTGGGGAGAAGGGGAGTTTGTGGCACAACTTGAGAAGAAGAAGGAACCGGTTGGTAGGACATGTTCTGAGGCATCAAGGGATCACCAATTTAGTACTGGAGGGTAGTGTGGAGGGTAAAAATCGTAGACGGAGACCAAGAAATGAGTACACTAAGCAGATTCAGAAAGACGTAGGCTGCAGTAGGTACTGGGAGAAGAAGAAGCTTCCACAGGATAGAGTAGCAAGGAGAGCTGCATCAAACCAGTCAGTACTGAAGACCACAACAACAACAACCAGTAAAACAAGAAAACACACGCGTCATTTAGTGGGGCAAATCTGGGAGCAGCAGACATTCAAACGCCAAGAAAGTTTAAGAGCAATTACTGGACCATCCACCTCCCTAGACAACACGAAAACGCGGAAGCTGATACATGGATTCATAAGCAACACCACAAAGCAGTATGAAAATAGAATCTCAAAAAGCAGCGATAATAAATATAATAATTTTCCTGTGTTCACCACAAGTCATTAAACGCGGTAAAAACTGTTATAGAACAGAAATAAAAAAAAGGACATAGACGCCCCACGGTATACAAGGTCAGTCACAAGAAAACCACTCTCTTACGAGAAAGGTAACCAGAAAGGGAGCCACAACACTTCTTTATCAAATTCAAATTTCCTATTTGTATATGTAAATGGACACTCACCATGAGGTGCGAAGTCTGAAGGTGAGAGAGATTGCCTATCCAAGTTGGCTCCCTCCAAATAGTTGAGTGGCTGACAGTCTAAATTCCATCTGGCGTCTCGATGCCGGCACAAACCCCAAGCCAGACTGCTGACTTGACCTGATGTTCAGCCCACAGGGATGCCAACACGTCCGTGACAACCGTGGTTCTAGAACTACACACAGTTTCGCCGACAAGGGAAGACGCCACATGTACGATGCGCACATCCATATACTGCCACTCGGTGCCGCCTCTCTGCACCCTGTTGGAATAGCGTCATTTGGTTACCTAGCAACTGATCAGAGTCTTCACTGTGATCGGCAACTATCGATATAAGCGACTGGTGTCGATATCGAATACATATGGGTCACTCTCATGTGTTGTGGTGCCAATTTTCAACTGGACAAAGCTCGTCCACACATAGCACTTCCCTCTATGAATTGTATCCATCGTTTTGACTTCCTTTCGTGGCCAGCAAGATCCCCAGACATGTCCCGAGTAGAACATGAAAGCAACCAACTCAGGCATCAGCTCCATCCCAATGACGCTATCCAGCATATCGAGGATCATGTGGGACTGTTGTAGGCCAGCTCGCCTCAGGAGAGAAAACAACGTTATTTTACTCACTTCCCAATCGAATCAGTGCATCCAATTTACAGAGATCTTGACAAACGTGGCACTTATCAGCATGACGATGCAGTCCCTCTCGACTGGTATAGAGGAAGTGACACGTCGTACTGCAACGTAGCTTATTCTGTCGAATTCTCCGTAAATTTGACTAGATTTTATAATCCCTAAAATAACGTAACATACCCGCTCCAACTCTGAAGTTTATAAGCAAGTCAACCTAAATCCGCCCTGTATAATCCCCATACGTCCCCTTCTCCCGCAGTAAATACTTTACCCAGTCATTTGATTTTCTTGTTAACGAGTAGCTGTCTTTGAAAAATGGTCAAGGCGTTTTATTCTCATCTTAAGTAGAGCTATTGGCCACCTTCAGACACTTCTGTCTCTTTTTTATGGTCTAGAGCCGAAGCCCTTGAGTAATTTTTAAATCTGCAGGGAAGATGTATGTGTAGCACTGAGTTCACTTTTTCAGGCACACTCCGTGATCATTACGCGTTTTCACTTGATTGATGGTGGTCTCGTTTAATGAGGAACTGACTTTACACTCTCCTATGATACAATGAATGAAGACTGTGTTTGCACAGCATCCTACGTGCCACGAAGTGAAGAAGAAGTTGTGTTCTGAGAAACTGGCATTATACTGTCTGTTGTATCTTCTCCAAATGCATTTGAATTAAGCGGGAAAATAATAGTCTTTTAAATCCAGGTCAGCCCCGGTAGCTGAGTGGTCAGCGTGGCGGTCTGTCAAGCCAAGGGGCCCGGGTTCGATTCTCGGCTGGGTTGGAGATTTTCTCCGCTCAG
This sequence comes from Schistocerca gregaria, assembly GCF_023897955.1. Taxonomy (NCBI): domain Eukaryota; kingdom Metazoa; phylum Arthropoda; class Insecta; order Orthoptera; family Acrididae; genus Schistocerca; species Schistocerca gregaria. Next base: position 208,174,085 of record NC_064928.1, on the reverse strand, counting down.
GGACTGGGTGTTGTGTTGTCATCATTATCATTTCATCATCATCAGTGGAAAGTAACGGGAAACCACCACTGTAATCACTTCCCTAGACGCTCATACGGTGTACCTCTCTGACGAAGCTTCCCCCATGACAAGACCTGCCGTAAGGCAGAACACAAAGTTAAGTTTTAAATCCAGAAAGGTAATTTTGCATTATTACAGTTCTAGTATATGCAAGGTCGAACAATTGTGGTGTTTCATACTGGGTTGACACTCTTCCTGGATGGCTGTTAAGCCATGTCTTAGTTTTCTGACTGTACAAAGTGCTTCGTAGTCATACATCAAATGAAAATATTCCCCTTAAATAAGGGATAATTAATCATATTATTGATGACAAAAATGATCTAAAAATTGCTACAAAAACTGTAAATTCTATATGTAGTTATTAAATTGTCGTTATTAAAATGAGTACACTCAAGTAGCGTATCGTTAAGAGCATTTATAAGTTACATGTAACGAAGTCGTAGGGTAATATAAAGTAGTTCCGGTTTTACCCGATTGTTCCTGCTCGTCTTTACCCCAACTGTACATTATGTGCAATATTCCATCGGCATAAGAAAGGAGGTGATGAATCATTTAACACGGAACATGTTCATACGGTCTGTTAAAATTGTTACTAGTTTCAACTCGTAATAAGACGGTATAAGATTCTCATTGAACAATAAATATCGCATAGTAAGTCGCACAACCATGCTTCAGACTCTACCAACCCTCATGCCAGTACTGAAATTGCCAACTGTCTTCACCATCTAACGGCCAAAAAACAACGTTACCAACTCGTAAAGAGTAATTTGAGGGTTCCCGGTTTCACCCCCAGGCCCGATTCTCCACTTCCCCTGCATCAGGACCAGACACCAAAAAAACTGCTTGAAATCAAGATCATCCATACTGAAAACTGATTGAGGCGTTTCCCTATGAACAGAAAGCTGGTTGATGATCCACACATACCAACTTTCTGAGAAGAACTAGCCTAATCTGTGTGAGGACAACCGTTGAATGATGTAAGGAGATGATGACATGGGGAGTCTCCAAAGACCCTTAGTGAGAGTGTAGACTCAACTTGATCGCACTCTTCCATTTACAACCGCGTGCAAACAACCTAGGTATGTGACGCAAGTATCTTGCAAACTTCAGATTTGGCTGTGGTACACATATAGTGTGACCGAATATTGTGCGCCTGAAAGAGCCAGAAGTGCACGTGTATGAAAAACAGACACTCATCTGATGTAAGCAATGAGAACGCTTAGATTTACATCTATTGATTGGCTACTGGTGCTATTTAATGCAGCACCACCTGAAATGGGAAACAACAGTTAATATTTAGAGAATATAGTAAAATACTGTCGGACCCAATTCCTCCTATGCACAAATCCATGACACCTAAGATCCCCCTGAATCAAGGTCACCTCTACTGCAAACAGATGAAGAGCTGTTTCCCTACGATCCAGGAAAGGAATGGAAAAAATTGTCGAGTAGAAGCAAAAATCAAGAAGAGAATTGTTTAAAAATAATGCATAGCATAAGCACCAGCAGTACCAACATAATTTTATTGCTCAATCGGTTTCGGTTTACAGAACCATCATTACTGGAGAACGATAACAACGCAATAAACACAGTGTGGATACACAGAGAAATACAGAAAATTTGTTGTGTAAACTTAAAACCGTAACGTTACTTACAGAGCTTGACACGTGATTTACACACACACTATGAAGTTGACTCTGTTTTGCCCCTCAGAGTATATGCAGTATCTTACGCAAGAACATCAGGGTTACAAAGTTGAAATACTGTAACCATACTTGTCAGGTTATGTCTTACATCACTGTCAAGTGCCAGAGATAGTGTAAACACAATTCAAGAAGAAGTATGACCATCAAACACCGAAGAGTGCGGGATAGAAGCGACATAGACCGTACAGTCTGCTACTCTATGTCAAAAATATGGTTTATACATTCCGTTGTTAAATAGCATACGCACATACACTTAAGTGGTCAATTGTAGAAATTACACACGGAGCGTTATTCATATGCAAAATTTTATATGTTACTGAATTTTCTCATTATGAAAGTAGCCAAAGGAGGAGAAGGAGGAAATTAGTGTTTAACGTCCCGTCGACAACTAGGTCATTAGAGACGGAGCACAAGCTCGGGTCAGGGAAGGATGGGGAAGGAAATCAGCCGTGCCCTTTCAAAGGAACCATCTCGGCATTTGCCTGAGGTGATTTAGGGAAATCACGGATAACCTAAATCAGGATGGCCGGAGACGGGATTGAACCGTCGTCCTCCCGAATGCGAGTACAGTGTGCTAACCACTGCGCCACCTCGGTCGGTAATCAAATGCGATCAGTTTTAATTGTTAAAAACAATTCAAAAACCAAGATCGCACAAAATATGTTTTTATTCAAGATACCCGATTTCAACAGTCTCAGTTGTCATCTTCAGGTATTGAACATTGTTTGGTGGTAAACCATGTTTATAGTACGCTGAACCACGTGTACATGTTGTGAGGGGATAAAACAGAGAGCATTGTAAACGTCTATCAACGCTAACATATGCCCAGCACCTTTTCCAAAAGGCCATCTCCGTGTGCATATTGCTCACAGATGCTTGTTACGTGATACAAATACGGTACACAATAGCACATCTGCTTACGCATGCTGGACACATACTAAACCGTACGAATCAACTTTAAATGGCGTAAAAGGTTGCCATATATCCGCTTGATATTTTGTGCATTAGATTCAGCTTAAAATGAACGTGTTTTTCTACCAAAAAATGTTTAAAACCTGAAGATGACAGCTGAGATTTTTGAGCTCGGTTGTCTTGAATAAAATAAGTATTTAATGCGATCTTGGCGTTTGAAAGGGTTTTATATATTAATGTGGCCATTTGTCCTTCTAAAACAAGTAAATAATGTAAGAAAAATTTTCCACATCCGGTCATAATCTATAATAACCTCTTCTGTGGGTTCTGTGTATGCTATCTCTGGTACTTGGCAATGATATAAGATGTAACCTGATAAATATGATTATAATATTTTAACCTGACAAATATAGTTAAAATGTTTCAAGCTTGTGATCAAGATCTTGTGATATAAGGTATTGTAATCATTAGCAAATGTCATATGTTTTTGTGAGTTCTGTTTATGCTGCCTTTGCTACTTGGCCACGATACAAGACGTAACTTGACAAGTGCTGTTACCTTGTTTCAAACTTGTGATTGTGATCTTCTGCTATAAAATGCTGTAATCATTAGCCAATATTCTGTGAGCCAAGACAGAGGCAAATTTTCAGGGAAGTGAGGTTGTACCTGTATGCAACTGTAAATTACCAATGTGCAGCTTTGTAAGTAGCCTTGCAACTATAAGTTTTCACAGCATTTTCTTCTTTATTTGTCTGTGTATTATACATTGTGCTTATTCTATTGTTATAGATATCCAGTGACGATCTTTTATGAGTCGTATCCGGTAGAGCAATGAAGTTGTGTTGGTACAGCTGGTGGTTTGTAATTCACTACTTCAGGTACTTGACAGGTATAGGTTGTTACTTGAATGAAATCAAGAACAGAAGTCTCGTTGGTATTCCAGACAAACCAATAGGGGACTTTCACCTTTCGACAAGAGCATGGACAATCGTAAAGCGTGTGAGACATGTGTCGGAAAATGTGGGGAGATGATGGCAACAAGAGGCTCTCGAACGACTCTCAGTGGGAGAGTAGACTCAACTTATCGATGGGCAACCTGATCGAATGCACTGTGCACAGCTTTAGTGGCGAATCAGAGGACGTACGCAAACTCCCGGACGGCTGACTGACTTAGAAAAATAAGTCTTATCCTATAAAATTTTGATTATATACTTATACATGTATCTTGTTTTATGGTATAATCTCTTCTTTTAATATTCACATTGTAAAAGCCGAACGAATAAATAATAACCTGTGAAGTACCGTTTCGTTTCCTACTCAACTTCTGGGTGGTTTCTATAAGTGCTTTTTCCGTGCAGTGTAGAATTCACTGTTCACTGACGTTAAAAATAACAAATAAATATAAAATATTGTAAACAAGAAAACTGGCAACATGGATTTATGAGGTTTGAAATAATTTATTATAGGAAACTGATTTCAGTCGATGTATGACTCTTCATTGTTAAAACAGTATGTTTGTTGTTGTCTTCAGTCCTGAGACTGGTTTGATGCAGCTCTCCATGCTACTCTATCCTGTGCAAGCTGCTTCATCTCCCAGTACCTACTGCAACCTACATCCTTCTGAATCTGCTTAGTGTACTCATCTCTCGGTCTCCCTCTACGATTTTTACCCTCCACGCTGCCCTCCAATGCTAAATTTGTGATCCCTTGATGCCTCAAAACATGTCCTATCAACCGATCGCTTCTTCTAGTCAAGTTGTGCCACAAACTTCTCTTCTCCCCAATTCTATTCAATACCTCCTCATTAGTTACGTGATCTATCCACCTTATCTTCAGTATTCTTCTGTAGCACCACATTTCGAAAGCTTCTATTCTCTTCTTGTCCAAACTAGTTATCGTCCATGTTTCACTTCCATACATGGCTACACTCCAAACAAATACTTTCAGAAACGACTTCCTGATACATAAATCTATATTCGATGTTAACAAATTTCTCTTCTTCAGAAACGCTTTCCTTGCCATTGCCAGTCTACATTTTATATCCTCTCTACTTCGACCATCATCAGTTATTTTACTTCCTAAATAGCAAAACTCCTTTACTACTTTAAGTGTCTCATTTCCTAATCTAATTCCCTCAGCATCACCCGATTTAATTTGACTACATTCCATTATCCTCGTTTTGCTTTTGTTAATGTTCATCTTATATCCTCCTTTCAAGACACTGTCCATTCCGTTCAACTGCTCTTCCAAGTCCTTTGCCGCCTCTGACAGAATTACAATGTCATCGGCGAACCTCAAAGTTTTTACTTCGTCTCCATGAATTTTAATACCTACTACAAATTTTTCTTTTGTTTCCTTTACTGCTTGCTCAATATACAGATTGAATAACATCGGGGAGAGGCTACAACCCTGTATCACTCCTTTCCCAACCACTGCTTCCCTTTCATGCCCCTCGACTCTTATTACTGCCATCTGGTTTCTGTACAAATTATAAATAGCCTTTCGCTCCCTGTATTTTACCCCTGCCACCTTTAGAATTTGAAAAAGAGTATTCCAGTCAACATTGTCAAAAGCTTTCTGTAAGTCTACAAATGCTAGAAACGTAGGTTTGCCTTTTCTTAATCTTTCTTCTAAGATAAGTCGTAAGGTCAGTACTGCCTCACGTGTTCCAACATTTCGACGGAATCCAAACTGATCCTCCCCGAGGTCTGCATCTACCAGTTTTTCCATTCGTCTGTAAAGAATTCGCGTTAGTATTTTGCAGCCGTGGCTTATTAAACTGATAGTTCGGTAATTTTCACATCTGTCAGCACCTGCTTTCTTTGGGATTGGAATTATTATATTCTTCTTGAAGTCTGAGGGTATTTCGCCTGTCTCATACATCTTGCTCACCAGCTGGTAGAGTTTTGTCATGACTGGCTCTCCCAAGGCCGTCAGTAGTTCTAATGGAATGTTGTCTACTCCGGGGGCCTTGTTTCGACTCAGGTCTTTCAGTGCTCTGTCAAACTCTTCACGCAGTATCGTATCTCCCATTTCGTCTTCATCTACATCCTCTTCTATTTCCATAATATTGTCCTCAAGTACATCGCCCTTGTATAAACCTTCTATATACTCCTTCCACCTTTCTGCCTTCCCTTCTTTGCTTAGAACTGGGCTGCCATCTGAGCTCTTGATATTCATACACGTGGTTCTCTTCTCTTCAAAGGTCTCTTTAATTTTCCTGTAGGCAGTATCTATCTTACCCCTAGTGAGATAAGCTTCTACATCCTTATATTTGTCCTCTAGCCATCCCTGTTTAGCCATTTTGCACTTCCTGTCGATCTCATTTTTGAGACGTTTGTATTTCTTTTTGCCTGCTTCACTTACTGCATTTTTATATTTTCTCCTTTCATCAATTAAATTCAATATTTCTTCTGTTACCCAAGGATTTCTAGCAGCCCTCGTCTTTGTACCTACTTTATCCTCTGCTGCCTTCACTACTACATCCCTCAGAGCTACCCATTCTTCTTCTACTGTATTTCTTTCCCCTATTCCTGTCAATTGTTCCCTTATGCTCTCTTTGAAACTCTGTACAACCTCTGGTTCTTTCAGTTTCCTGATAAAGACATCCTCCTGAGTAGTCCCCGCCCGGAGATCCGAATGGGGGACTATTTTACCTCCGGAATATTTTACCCAAGAGGATGCCATCATCATTTAATCATACAGTAAAGCTGCATGTCCTCGGGAAAAATTACGGCTGTAGTTTCCCCTTGCTTTCAGCCGTTCGCAGTACCACCACAGCAAGGCCGTTTTGGTTAATGTTGCAAGGCCAGATCAGTCAATCATCCAGACTGTTGCCCCTGCAACTACTGAAAAGGCTGCTGCCCCTCTTCAGGAACCACACGTTTGTCTGGCCTCTCAACAGATACCCCTCCGTTGTGGTTGCACCTACGGTACGGCCATCTGTATCGCTGAGGCACGCAAGCCTCCCCACCAACTTCAAGGTCCATGGTTCATGGGGGGTAAAACAGTATAAGATTTAAAATCAGATGTAAAGACCATATTATACAGGGTTTCCCATTTATCTTGACTACCCTAAATTACTGTTTGTCCATATGAAAGTTACGAAATGTTACAAGCAAACGTTCTTTAGGCGTCAGGGGATCATCAGTAAACATGATTGCCTTCGTTGTAGCTGTGTTTTTTACAAAGATATTAACAGCGGTATGATTTTTTTAAATAGCGCCCTGTATTTTTTTATCCCGTGTTTCATTTCCTCTCCTAAAGACCTATTCAAAAATGTATCACAGTGTACCAGTCACTGAAACACAACGTTATTAATTACATAACACAACACTGACATTGACGCTGCCAGCGCTTAGTGCATGTACTCAGGGTAATGGAACACATCCAGGTGCTGACGTTGACAGAGGACAAACGAAAACATAAGTAGAATGCACACTTGTCATCCCGTCAACCATCGTCAGTTCAAGAGTTCTGTGAGTAGAATGTACACCAACGAAGATAAGTTAGAAATGCTACTCATATATGGGGAATGTAAGTTAGCAGAACATTAACTCCAGCACTATTTTGTTATGTACAGGTACATTTAGTACAGTAGTTTAGTCCTTTAAAATACTGTTGTGTAGAGTAGGCGTACAATAAAGGCTGTCCTTCCTACAAACGACATCGACATAACGTTTCTTTTCTTGTTGTTGCTGAAGCTAGGCGAAATGCTACGCAGGCAGAGTAACTGTACAGAGAGCGGTATCCTGACAAGAACCCACCTTCACGTCGGATGTTTTCTCGTCTCGTTGCGACGCATCAGCAAACGGGAAGTTTCAACCCACGACAACGGAGTCCTCGTAGCACTCGCACAGACGAAGGTGCCGAAGTTACTGTCCTCGCTTCCGTTCCTGTGAATCCACATGTGAGCACACGGCAGTTTGAACACGAGATTCGCATTCTCAGAACCAATGTACATCGTATTCTTACACGCCACCGGTTCCATCCTTACCATGTACATCTACATCAAGAATTGTATGGGAATGATTTCCAGAATCGTGTACAGTTCTGTTAGTGGGCACAGCAGCAAATCCTCGCCAACCCGAACTTCTTCTCCAATGTTCTGTTTACCGATGAATGTTCCTTCTCAAACAAAGGACAGGTAAATACAGGGTAGATGCATTATTCGTCCAGCGACAATCCACGATGTCTTAGACCGGTGGAACATCGCTTCAACGGAGAGTTAACGTCTGGTGGTGGATGCTTGGTACTACAATTATTGGCCCTTATTTCATCAATGGTAGCCTAAGCGGCACAGCGTATGCCAACTTCCTCTGGATGAAGTCCCGCTAAGAACCAGAACGCTTATGTGGTATCAACACGATCGATTTCCAGCACGTAATGCCTTGCGTGCACGTCGTGTTCTGAACGGAAGGTATCCTGCCACGTGGATTGGTCGAGGAGGAACAGTTACTTGGCCTGCTATGTCTCCTGATTTAAATCCTCTGGACTTTTTTGGGGGGGATGCATTAAAGACGTTGTGTATCGCGATATTCCTACAACACCAGAGGATATGCAGGGACCGTATCGTGCTTGCTTGTAATTCTCTTCAGCAGGCAACACTGGAAGCAGTAAATAATTCTTTCATTCAACGAGTGCACCAGTTTATCGGTGTCTAGGGTCACCACTTTGAGCACCTTTGAATGTTCTACTCCTTGGCAGGAGAGTCAAAGTCAATTTTTTGTTATACTTTTGCTTGGTTTTCATTTGTTTTGTTACTACTCCAGCAAGTCGACGAGTTTGTGATCCCAGGACAAAAGTCAATGTTGTGTTATGTAATTAATAACGTTGTGTTTCAGTGACTGATACACTGTGATACATTTTTGAATAGGTCTTTAGAGGAGGAAATGAATTACCGAATAAAATATACAGGGTGCCATTTAAAAAAGTCATGAAGCTGTTCATATCTTTGTAAAAAAACAAAGCTACAACGGAGGCAGTCATGCTGATTGATGTCCCCCTGACGGCTAAAGAACATTTGCTTGAAACATTTTGTAATTTGCGTCTGGACAAACAGTTATTTTAGGGTGGTCAAGATAAATGGGACCCCCTAGATAGTCACATCGAGTACGTTACAATTTTTACATATATATAAATCTTGAAGAGTCATGTAACAAAAGCGCATATTACAACTTCAGCATCGCATCAGTACAGAAGAGGATAAAAGATACCGAAAAAAAATTTTAATCAGCATGCAGCTTACATTCACATGCTGCATAGCTCGAACATGAGGTGCCCTCTTTATTCAAATGACACAATACACAGAATATGATTTTTTTAAAAAAAGGATCAAGATTTCATACAAAAAACAGTAAAAACCAATTAAAAATTAAAAACATAATGTATGTAACCAGAGGACTCAAGAATATATCTAACATAAAAATACAACAATAAGAGAAGTTACGCCCTCTGATGTACGATTCATTAAACCACCAAAAGGCATTAACAATGTTTATATGACTGTAGTTAAATCAATAACTGAAGACTTCCAAAAAGTAACAACGGTTTAAACACACCACCATGTTATTTTAATATTTATTTTTGCTTCACCTGTAAATAATGACTTCGATACCAAACAAATGCATTGAGCGACTGCAGTGCGCTTCAAAGAAAAAAACAATAAATATTCATATAATTATACGTAACAAACCTGTGAGTGGAACGAACAATCGCATAATTCCGTTTTATGAAACGTATAGAACAAGGTGCAAAAGAAAATTATTAGAGGAGAAACTTAACAAGTCGATTGTTCTCGTATCGTGAGTAATTGTGTGGCACTATATAAGAGCTCGCTTTAAGATGCTGAAGTTTAATGTAAAATAGCCAAACGACTTTTAAAAGCGAGTAATATTTTTCATCTACATGTACTTTACAAAACCTCATTTATTGTCACTTATTCTTATGTAAAAATCGTCACTATCGTCATCGTACGTATTTTTTACAAAGTCATCTGTTTTTGTCAACTTTTATATGACTTCCGTATTTTTAAATACACCCTTTGTCACCTTTGGATGAGGAGCGGTTTTTGCCTGCTGCCAGTTCACTCCCGTTGTGAATAACTGAAATAATAGTAAAGAAATAAATGCTGAACTTTGACCTCTCCCCAACCACAATTACTCCTACCGTCTGCATTCCCATCATCTGTCTCCCCTCCTTCCTATCATCTCGATAGGATCCACACTTAACAGACGCCTGTCTATTTACCCACACCCCTCAACCTCTGTGGAACATAATCTCTCCTCGTACACTACTTCTTAGCCAGTGCAGGTCCTTCAGACGTTAAGTGTAAGTATAATGATCCAGCGCTTTTTCATAGAAGAAACTCACCCCATTACAACTGTGTTTTTTAAATGTTGTATATATTTTTCCTTGCTTGAGCTGTTCGTCATTAATCTTTTTAATTTAAAAAAGACGACATATTTTTTCTATCGCCCTTGTTATAACTTTAAGAATGCTCTTGACTGAAGTGCTGAGTATTGTACCTCTGACTGCCCATCCCTTGGACATATGGCGTGTGGGACATGAAATAACAACAAAGGAGAAAAAACATGTCGAAGTATGACCCACCCTGCCAATTTTTTGTCTGTTGTTGTTGTTGTGGTCTTCAGTCCTGAGACTGGTTTGATGCAGCTCTCCATGCTACTCTATCCTGTGCAAGCTTCTTCATCTCCCAGTACCTACTGCAGCCTACATCCTTCTGAATCTGCGTAGTGTATTCATCTCCTTGTCTCCCTTTACGATTTTAACCTCCACGCTGCCCTCCAATACTAAATTGGTGATCCCTTGATGCCTCAGAACATGTCCTACCAACCGAACCCTTCTTCTAGTAAAGTTGTGCCACAAACTCCTCTTCTCCCCAATCTTATTCAATACCTCCTCATTAGTTATGTGATCTACCCATCTAATCTTCAGCATTCTCCTGTATCACCACATTTCGAAAGCTTCTCTTCTCTTCTTGTCCAAACTGTTTATCGTCCATGTTTCACTTCCATACATGGCTACACTCCATACAAATACTTTCAGAAACGACTTCCTGACACTGAAATCAATACTCGATGTTAACAGATTTCTCTTCTTCAGAGACGCTTTCCTTGCCATTGCCAGTCTACGTTTTATATCCTCTCTACTTCGACTGTCATCAGTTGTTTTGCTCCCCAAATAGCAAAACTCCTTTACTACTTTAAGTGTCTCATTTCCTAATGTAATTCCCTCAGCATCACCTGACTTAATTCGACTACATTCCCTTATCCTCGTTTTGTTGATGTTCATCTTATATCCTCCCTTCCAGACACTGTCCATTCCGTTCAACTGCTCTTCCAAGTCCTTTGTTGTCTCTCGCAGAAATACAATGTCATCGGTGAACCTCAAAGTTTTTATTTTTTCTCCATGGATTTTAATACCTACTCCAAATTTTTCTTCTGTTTCCTTTACTGCTTGCTCAATATACATATTGAATAAAATTGGGGGTAGGCTAAAACCCTGTCTCACTCCTTTTCCAACCACTGCTTCCCTTACATGTCCCTCCACTCTTATAACTGCCATTTGGTTTCTGTACTAATTGTAAATAGCCTTTCGCTCCCTGTAATTTAACCTGCCACATTCAGAATTTGAAAGAGAGTGTTCCAGTCACAATTGTTAAAAAAATTGCTCTGAGCCCTATGGGACTTAACATCTGCGGTCATCAGTCCCCTAGTACTTAGAACTACTTAAACCTAACTAACCTAAAGACATCACACACATCCATGCCCGAGGCAGGATTCGAAACTGCGACCGTAGCGGTCACGCGGTTCCAGACTGAAGAGCCTAGAACCGCACAGCCACACCGCCGGCCAGCCGACATTGCCAAAAGCTTTCTACAAGTCTCCAAATGCTTCTATAGAATACGAATGTTTAGTGGTAGAGCACATGGTTCTAGTGGAATTCAGTTTCAAATAAATTTAGGCTGGAAGGCTTATCGTACTATTGGACGAGTCAGAAGGCTGTCCAGGAACTGATTACTATTTAGCCTGCATGGTGGTTTCGACGATAGGCGAGCCCGTAACTAGGTTCTCACCTGGCCGCGAATTGACGAGACTGCTTTATGGCTCCTCACCTGGGCCTCGGGAGAAAGTGGCCCGCCTTTCCCACGCCTCCTCCTGATGACTGCAATCCCGCGCCGCCAGCTCCAGGACTTCCTCTACGTGGGCCTCATTTCGGCAGACCTCGCGCTGTAGAATCAGATCTGCCGGCAGATAACCCCCTGTTTGAAAACCACCGCGGAAGTACTCGGTCTCAACCCTGCTCTGGTGCTGTTTGGCGTTGTGGTACCATCATTATGACCAATATTCGGTAGCTGCGGGGAAAGTATGGTGGCGTCTTGTAATCTTTGCGCCTGAGATTACTCTAAAGCCCATTTTTCACCGTTCGCAGAACGTTCTGGAGAGTTCGAGCAAGTAATTAGGCCACTCAGATCGCCCAACGAGAAGCTCATCGAACATTTATGGGACAGAATCAGGGGCAGTTCATGGACAATATCCTACACTGGCAACACTTGGACTATTACGGACGGCTATGCCTCAGTGTTTCTACCGGCGCCTTCCAACAACGTGTCCATGCCACGTCTAGTTGCTGCAGTAGGCCAGTCAAAAGGACGTTATACTGCTACTAATCATTTCCCTTCCCGCTTCACTCGCAAATAGAGCTAGGGAAAAGCTGCTGTTTATACACCTCTGTACAAGCCCTAACTTCTCTTATGTTGATGGTCCCCAAGTGAAATATCCTTCGAAGGCAGTGGGATCGTTATACAAGCAGCTTAAAATGCCGGTTCTTTAAATTTTCGCAGTAGTCTTCCTTGAAAAGACGCTCGCCTTCCCTGCAGGGATTCCCATTTGAGCTTCCGAAATATCTCCGTAACCCATTGGTGGCTAATCTAGCAGCCTGCCTCTTAAATGCTTCCAGCTTTATCTTTAATCCGACCGTCGATCAGTATTAAAGAATGGACCGCATAGCTGTTCTGTATGCCGTCTCCTTTAGAGACGAGTCGGACTTTCCTAAAATCCTCCTCTACAATCCTTACAAGGATGTTCCACTTCACAGCACTGCCAAGTAGTTCATTATTGATGCTCTATTGGAACATTAGATGACTTAATATCTTCCTTGCGAACTGAATCTTCAAAAAAAGCTGGAGTTTGCGGCCGGTCGTCGTTCAATACATACTACTATATTTGAAGTGAACAGGTACTAGTGAAGCAAGTATTGTACGTCTTTTGGCAACCCATACGTCCGACCGAAGGATAAAATGCGGTGCCTTCTTTCCCTTTACCCTTCCTACGAAAGTGTTTCCTGAAATTCCATGAATTTAATCTGCCTCCTATTAAAGCCGAAGATTACGAGGATTATAAAACTTGCTCTGAAACATAGTTTCAGGGTCCCTAGCTTGCAATGTTTCCGGTTTTGGATTTTACTTCACTATTCTACACTACTGGCCATTAAAATTGCTACACTACGAAGAAATGCAGAAGATAAACGAGTATTCATTGGACAAATATATTATACTACAACTGACATGTGATTTCATTTTCAACTTGGGTGCATACATCCTGAGAAATCAGTACCCAGAACAACCACTTCTGCCGTAATAACGGCCTAGAGACGCCTGGACATTGAGTCAAACACAGCTTGGATGGCGGAACAGGTACAGCTGCCCATGCAGCTGGAGCACGATTCCACAGTTCATCAAGTGACTGGCGTATTGTGACGAGCCAGTTGCTCGGCCACCATTGACCAGACGTTTTCAATTGGTGAGATATCTGGAGAATGTGGTGGCCAGGGCATCAGTCCAACATTTTCTGTATCCAGAAAGGCCCGTACAGGACCTGCAACATGCGGTCGTGCATATCCTGCTGAAATGAGGGTTTCGTAGGGATCGAATGTAGGGTAGAGCCACGGGTCGTAACACATCTGAAATGTAACGTCCACTGTTCAAAGTGCCGTCAATGCGAACAAGAGGTGACCGAGACGTGTAACCAATGGCACCCCATACCATCACGCAGGCTGATACCCCAGTATGGCGATCACGAATACACGCTTCCAATGTGCGTTCATCGCGATGTCACCAAACACGGATGCGACCATCATGATGCTGTAAAGAGAACCTGGATTCATCCGAAAAAATGACATTTTGCGGTTCGTGCATCCAGGTTCTTCGTTGAGTGCACCATCGCAGGCGCTCCTGTCTGTAATGCAGCCATGGTCCAGCTGATAGTCCATGCTGATGCAAACGGCGTCGAACTGTTCGTGCAGATGGTTGTTGTTCTGCAAACGTCCCCATTTGTTGACTCAGGGATCGAGTCGTGGCTGCACGATCCATTACAGCCATGCGGGTAAGATGCCTGTCATCTCGACTGATAGTGATACGAGGCCGCTGGGAATCAGCACGGCGTTCCATATTACCCTCCTGAACTCACCGATTTCATATTTTGCTGTCAGTCATTGGATCTCAACTACCGCGAGCAGCGATACGATAAACCGCAATCGCGGTAGGCTACAATCCGACCTTTATAAAAGTCGGAAACGTGATGGTACGCAGTTCTCCTCCTTACACGAGGCATCACCACAACGTTTCGCCAGGCGACGCCGGTCAACTGCTGTGTGTGTATGAGAAATCGGCTGGAAACTTTCCTTATGTCGGCACGTTGTAGGTGTTGCCATCGGCGCCAACCTTGTGTGAATGCTCTGAAAACCTAATCATTTGCATATGATAGCATCTTTCTCATTTCGGTTAAATTTCGCGTCTGTAGCACGCCATATTCGTGGTGTAGCAATTTTAATGGCCAGTAGTGTACGTAGTACCTTCTGGATCCAGCTACATTGTGTAGATTTTACAATCACGTTGGAGATTAAGACAGGTTGCGGTTCAAAAATGGAGGCTTGGCCACTGCTCTGCTCGGCCTATCAGCTTATTCGTTACCACCAATTATTGAGTGGACAGGTACTTACAGCGTGCTTACCCTGTTGTTTTCCCCTGGGTTCACAAGGGCTTCGCAGCATTTTTCATATGATCTGGCTGCAGGGGCTAACAGATGCACACAGTTACCGAACTATCTCTGAAGTCTGCAACGAAATTAAGCAGACCCCTAACATTCATTGTTATGCTGACGAGGAAATTTGCTGTGTGACAAGTAGGGTGAGTCTCATTAAAGACTTCTCGACAGTTGAATGACAGACGGGTCGACTGCTGCTCACAGGGAAAAAGAGGCCATTAGCGCTAATGACACTATTCCGTCTCACACTTTGAGATAATAATGGTGTCCGAAGGGAGTCGCATTTCAATTGCAAAGCAGCGTTTCGCTACGCAGAGGCATCCGACGCCGCTAATTTAAATTTCTAATGCGTCGCTTGCAATTCCGCGTCTAACCGATTCGATGCGGTGTCACAACAGAAAACCGTGACACGATTGTCTCCTTTTTGACACTTTGCTTCCTCATGAAGGAGGAAGTGAAAGTTTTGCGCTAATGTAAAGAGAGAAAGTTTTTTAATGTGAATCTGCATATAGATGAGTGGAAACCAGATTTTGTGTATCTTTACACTTCTCCGTCAATGCACTGCGGAACAGAAAGAGCAGTTTTGGTGCAGATGTTGGATCTGTTTGCATCAGAAGGTGCTACTGTCGAGTACCGAACTTGATTTCACTGTGTAAGTCTGCTGGCGTTCTTGGCTGTTGTCATTCTGAGCCGCTAGGCCGCTGCTTGTATCTCTTCAAATTTCCCAAGTGCCCAAGGTTTTGATCCTTTTAATGGGATCTTCTTCAGGAATCCATTGGGGCCCCCCGGATGGCTGAATACTGTCGAATTACTGGGTAAAAATCTTTAGTGTGCCACAGGGGAGCCATCTTCATTGGGTAAATAGCAGATAAAAAGTGTCCAAAAACCCATGTGTCAGAAATTTTAGAGATTTATACTTGACAGTCCATGGGATGAGTGGTGGGCTTTAGGGTCTAGTGTACATGCTGTTGACAGTACGGGAACTTCATTGAAAACCAATATATGGCGTGTCGGGACTCTGCGAGGCAAACACGCCTTTCTCTCTGTGGTTCCCATACAGCGCTGATGTAAGGACAGTGGCTTCCGTCTTGGATGCTGAGCTGACTCCCTGAACTGCTGATAGCAAGTCCATGGTAGGCTTGCTACCTTTAGAGCCATGGCCATTGACGTAAGTGTCACTCTATTTTCCTTCTTGCTGCATCCAGAAGGCTGTGGGTGGTGTACAACTGGTGCTGCTCTCAGGCAGGAGTCACTACAGCGTGTGTCCCATTAGGAAAGCCAATTGGTGACAGTAAGCACAGGTGGCACCTTGGTGGGCCTGTCACACCATCCCATGAAGGACTTAGTCCTGGTGGGAGGTGCAGCCCCATCTCCAAAGCTGCCCAGTTGTCTCATTGTCTGGCGTAGCTTTGGAGTCCCATTCGTGATGCTGGTGTCTGGCGAAGAGAACTGATCCCTGCCTCAAAATTCAGGCTACTCTATATGTCTCTGACATGCGTTTGTTTTACTAAAACCTGACATCTAGTTACAAAGCCACAAGAATATAATAAAGTATGAATTTTTAGGTGCAGACCACTTCTCATCGCGTGAGGCCAACAGCACCACCGTGATGCCAGAACTACAATGGACGGTTAGACGACTTGGCAGCAGCAGCCATGGATTCCAGACCAGTTTGCATCCACCAACACCCCAGCCCTTACCCTTCACAGGGTAGTGCCATAGCCCCGTCAACCTGCCATCAGTGAACGTAGTCGCTGACTCTGAATTCCTGGTGGGAGTCGGTGGCACAGTGCCAGTTGCCATCCAACTTTTGGTAGAGGGCAGGGAGTTGTACTCTACACACAGGCGCGTCCACGCATTACCATGGTGATGTGTATGGAGCGAGAGGCCGCCACCATTTCACGCCACTGAGGGAAGTAGATCGTGGTCTCTTTAGAGGCTGACCTACTAGAGGCCAGCTGTCAGCATCATAGGGTCAGCTCAACATATAGGGCAGAAGGTGCAAGCCCTGCGTCAGTGCAATCTGGGGACCACAGAGAGAGGTTTGTTTCCCTCACTGAGCCCTTATACGTCATGTATTCGAGTTAAATAAAGTGATGTTGTACTATCCATGCGGTTTCTATTGGGCCCAGTGGCCCGCCATCTATCCAGTGGACTCTTCATTGTCAAGAATAAATTGCTGAAGTTTCTGATACATGTTTTTTTTTTTCACAGGATGTGTCTGCTATTTACCGAATGACCAATGGCAGGATGAACTGAGCGAGACTCGAGACAGAAAAGCTCCCCGCCAACAAATCATCACGGATTTAGACAGTTTCGCTCATGTGAAAGTCAGCTTGACTTTTTCTCGCATGATATCATGTAAACTATGGATGAAGGGCACAGGCAGAATACATAGTCCTAAATTTCTGAGAAGTGTTTAACACAGACCCCACAGCATACTTAACGAACGTACAAGCATACGGAATAGCTTCCAAATTATGTAGACTATGTGATCAAAAGTAACCGCAGACACCAGAAAACATATGCTTCTCATATTAGGTGCATTGGCCTGCCAGATACTCTATAGCAGCGACCTCAGTACTCATTACACATCGTGAGAGAGCAGAGTGGGGCGCTCCACGAAACTCAAGGACTTCGAACATAGTCAGTTGATTGGGTATCACTTGTGTCATACGTCTGTACGCGAGATTTCCACACTCCTAAACATCCCTAGTTCCACTGTTTCCGACGTGGTAGTAAAGTGAAAACGTGAATGGCTACGAAGAGCAAGAAAGCGTTCAGGTCGATCTCGTCTGTTGACTGACAGAGACCGCCGAATATTGAAGAGGGTATTAACGTGTAACAGGCAGACATCTATCCAGACCATCACACAGGAATTCCAAAATACATCGAGATCCACTGAAAATACAATGACAGGTAGCCAGGAGGTGAGAACTTGGACTTCATGGCCGAACGGCTGCTCATAATCCACACATCACGCCGGTAAATGCAAGACTACGTCTCGCTGGGTGTAAGGAGCGTAAACGTTGGACGACTGAACAGTGAGAAAACGTTGTGTTGAGTGACGAATCACGGTACACAATGTGGTGAACCCACGGCAGGGTGTAGGTATGGCGAAGCCCTGGTGAACGTCACCTGCCAGCGTGTGTAGTGCCAACAGTAAAATTCGGAGGTGGTGGTGTCATGGTGTGGTCGTATTTTTCCCGGAGGGAGCTTGCACACCCTGTTGTTTTGCGTGACATTATCACAGCACAGACCAACATTGATGTCTTAAGTACCTTCTTGTTCGCCACTTCTGAAGAGCAATTCGGGGATGGCGACTGCATCTTTCAGCACGATCAAACACCTGTTCTAATACACGGCCTATGGCGCTGTGTTTACACGAGAATAACATGCCTGCAGTTGACTGGCCTGCACAGAGTCCTGACATGATCCTATAGAACACTTTTGGGATGTTTTGGAACTCCTCACCGACCGACAGCGATACCTGTCCTCAGTGTAGCCATTCCCCAAGAAACCTTCCAGGACCTGACTGAACGTATGCGTGCGAGAGTGGAAGCTGTCATCAAAGTTAAGGGTGGGCCAACATCATATTGAATTCCAGCTTTACCGATGGAGGGCGCCACGTACTTGTAAGTAATTTTCAGCCAGGTGTCCGGATACATTTGACCACATAGTGTAAGTTGCTTAGGACTTCTTAACTAACAGAACCCAGTACGATGTCCCCGATGGCGAGAGTTCATCACAGACAAAGAATCTGTTCATGATTACCCCAGGGAATCTTCTTATCTTGATTAGCTCCTTTTTTGTTTGTATACGCTCAATTTAAGCTCTACTCTGTTAGCTTGAAATATTACGATTTTCATTCTGACACTGTTACATCGCTCACTGAATGTCAGTTTCCTATCAGTAATACCACCGCGGTATTTACAGGTAGACCAGTAACTAAGAGGAGCTCCCGGCCATGTGTGTAGCAGAGATCCGCATCTACATTTATTTAGATTTTCCGCAAGCCACGGTATGGTGCTTGGCGGAGGGCACCCGGTACCACTAGCAGCCATTTACCTCCCCGTTGCACCAGCTAATAGAGCGAGGATAAAGCACTGTGTATATGCCAATCTTATCTTCATAGTACTTATATGAACATTCCTTGCTGGAAGTAGAATCGTTCTGCAGCCATCCTCAAATAGCGGTTCTGTAAATTTTTCTCAAGCTCCAGGAAAAGAATGACGCCTTCCTTCCAGTGATACAGTCTTGCGGTGTTCGAAGATAGCGTTAGTAGTGCTCTATTTGGCACGGACAGCTCGATTAAATGACTAAGTGTAACTCTGTAAGATTATATGAAATGGATCGCCCATGTAAGGTTTTTTTATTGGGGAAGACAAATGGTCGATTTCGGTTCATTGGAGAAATTTTAGGAATGTGTGGGTCGTCTGTGAAGAAGAAAAGAACAGTTGTGCGACCCATTCTTGAATACTGCTCGAGTGTCTGGGATCTCCACCAGGTGGTATCAAAGGACGACATCGAAGGAATTCAGAGGCGGGCTGCGAGGTCAACGGGCAAATATTATGGATATATTTCGCGAAGTCAAATGTGGATCCGTGCAGGGAAGGCTTCCTTTCAAGAAACTGTACAGAGAATGTTTACAAAACCGGCATCTGAAGCTGGCTGTAAAACGATCCCGTTACCACCAAAGCACATTTCACTTAAAGACTATGAAGATGCACATGCGCAGTCGACCCCCTCACCCCTTCTGTTGGCGAGTAGAACAGGAAAGGAAACGATTAGTAGTGGTACAACGTACCCTCCGCCTCGCGTCCTACCGTGGCTTAGTGCGCAGATGTGAAACAGTGCCAGAGTAAAAACATTGTCGGGTCGCCTTGTGATGTTCCGGAGTCGATGAGAGCGATAATATGAGGTTGCCTCCAGCGCTTCGGAATGCTGAACGTTTGCAGGCAGTTGTATAGATAGTGCAGCAAGTCGCTACCTCTTTCGCCCACGTATTTCAACAGCTCTATATGTACGTTGTCTTTCCCAAGATCCTTGGGATCTTTCAGAGCTCGAATTCCATTAGAGATTTTTTTTGTATTGTGAGGGGACAGCTGAATCTGTGAGTCCCTGTTTCTGTGTCACATACACTACTGGCCATCAAAGTTGCTACACCATGAAGATGACATGCTACAGACGCGAAATTTAACCGACAGGAATAAGATGCTGTGATATGCAAATGATTAACTTTTCTGAGAAATCACACAAGGTTGGCGCCGGTGGCGACACCTACAAAGTGCTGAAATGAGGAAAGTTTCCAAACGATTTCTCATACACAAACAGCAGTTGACAGGCGTTGCCTGGTGAAACGTTGTTGGGATGCCTCGTTTAAGGAGGAGAAATGCGTACCGTCATGTTTCCGACTCTGATAAAGGTCGGATTGTAGCCTATCGCGATTGCGGTTTATCGTATGGCGACATTGCTGCTCGCGTTAGTCGAGATCCAATGACTGCTAGCGGAATATGGAATCTGTGGTTTCAGGAGGGTAATACGGAATGCCGTGCTGAATCCCAACGGTCTCGTATCACTAGCAGTCGAGATGACGGGCATCTTATCCGCATGGCTATAACGGCCCCTGAGTAAACAGATGGGGATCTTCGCAAAACAACAACCATCTGCAGGAACAGTTCGACGACGTTTGCAGCAGCATGGACTATCAGCTCCGAGACCATGGCTGCGGTTACCCTTGACGCTGCATCACAGACAGGAGCGCCTGCGATGGTGTACTCGACGACGAACCTGGGTGCACGAATGGTAAAACGTCATTTTTTCGGATGAATCCAGGTTCTGTTTACAGCATCATAATGGTCTCATCCGTATTTGGCGACAACGCGGTGAACGCACATTGGAAGCGTGTGTTCGTCATCGCCATACTGGCGTATCACCCGGCGTGATGGTATGGGGTGCCATTGGTTACGCATCTCGGTCACCTCTTGTTCGCATTGACGGCACTTTGAACAGTGGACGTTACATTTCAGATGTGTTACGACCCGTGGCTCTACCCTTCATTCGATCCCCGCGAAACCCTAAATTTCAGCAGGATAATGGACGATCGCATGTTGTAGGTCCTGTACGGGACTTACCGGATAAAGAAAATTTTCAATCTCTCACCAATTGAAAACGTCTGGTCAATGGTGGCCGTGCAACTGGCTCGTCACAATACGCCAGTCACTACTCCTGATGAACTGTGGTATCGTGCTGAAGATGCATGGGCAGCTGTACCTTTACACGCTATCCAACCTCTGTTTGACGCAATGCCCAGGCGTATCAAGGCCGTTATTACGACAAGAGGTGGTTGTTCTGGGTACAGGTTTCTCAGGATCTATGCACCCAAATTGCGTGAAAATGAAATCACATGTCAGTTCTAGTATAATGTATTTGCCCAATGATTACCCGTTTATCACCTGCATTTCTTCTTGGTGTAGCAATTTTAATGACCAGTAGTGTATTACCTTATCTTCAGACGCTTTGAGCTGCACTTGAAGAGTGATTTTATTTGCACTATGAAGTCTACTGCGGGTCGCTGAATAATTTCTTGGACTAAGTCTTCTTGTTGTTGCGAGTAAAATCGAGGTATGTCATCCTCTTGCGCTGCTGAAACCTTTTCGTGAATTCCACTCTCTGCGTTCGCATCTCCTCCAATTCCCATGTTACAGTAGACACAACATTCAACTTAGACATTAAAGTGACAGCAGTCATGGAACAGCGATATGTATGAATCCAGCTGGTTGTAGTATCGCATTCTTAGACAAGGTATAAAATGGCGGTGCATTGGCGGAGTTGTCAGTTTTACTCAGATGATTCATGTGAAAAGCTTTCTGACGTGATTAGGGCTGCACGACGGGAATTAACTGACTGTGAACGTGAAGTGTTAGTTGGAGCTACACGCACGGGACATTCCATTTCGGAAATCGTTGGGGAAATCAACATTCCGAGATGCCCAGTGTCAAGAATGTGCCGAGAAGATCGAATTTCAGGCTTTCTCTCTCACCACGGACAACGCGATAACCGACGACCTTCAAGTAACGACCAAGAACTGCGGCGTTTGCGTATAGTCGACAGTGGAAGTAGACAGGCATGATTGTGCAAAACAGCCACAGAAAATAGTGTGCCACGTACGACGGACTTACGTTTTAGGACAGTGCTGTGATATTTGACGTTATTGGGCTACTTCAGCATACGAAAGACAAGAGTACATTTGTTGACAGCACGAAATCGCCTGCAGCGCCTATCCCGGGCTCTTAGACAACTCGAAAACCGTGGCATGGTCAGATGAATCTCGACTTCGGTTGGTGAGAGCTGATGGTAGGATTCGACTGTGGCGCAGACCGCATGAAGTCATGGGCCCAGGTTTTCAACAGGCCACTGTGCAAGCTGGTGGTGTCTCCATAAAAATGCTCATTGGACCCTCTGGTCCAGTTCAACGTTCATTGACGAATAATGGCTATATTCGGCTACCTGGAGATCATCTGGAGCCATTCATGGACCTCATGCCCCCCAAAATTGAAAGAATTTTTGTGGATGACAAAAAGCCATGTCACAGAGCCACAATTTTTTACTGCTGGTTTGACGAATGATTTGGATACCCAGATCGCCCGACATGAATGCATAGGACATTTATGGGACACAATTGAGAGGTCAGGCTGTGTCCAGCATCCAGCACCGACAACGTTTTCGCAATTATGAGCCGCTATAGACGCAGCATGGCTAATATTTCTGCAGGATATTTCCAACGGCTTGTCGAGTCCATGCCACGTGGAGTTTCTTCACAAAGCGCAGCAAAAGGTGATCTAACACGATAATACTAGGTATCCCATGAGTTTTGTTACCTCGACATAGTTGCACATGGTCGTACTGTAACTCCGGTGTGTTACTATTCAAAAAATGTTCAAATCTGTGTGAAATCTTATGGGACTTAACTGCTAAGGTCATCAGTCCCTAAGCTTACACACTAATTAACCTAAATTATCCTAAGCGCAAACACACACACCCATGCCCGATGGAGGACTCGAACCTCCGCCGGGACCAGCCGCGGTATGTTTCTGGTTATGAAGCACCTTGGAATGGCTTGGTAGGCAGACTTAAGTAGGGGCTTCGTAAATGCGTCATACGTCTTTGGTGTGACACCTACATTGTGTAACACAAATCGTCAGGCCAAACTTTGAGAAAAATTCCATCAAATTTGGAGGAATAAAATGTGTTAACTGGACGTGGGTCCAGAAAAGCTTTATCTCCATGTTACAGCTCATTTGCTACGTCTTTTCGTAATCACATTAATCACGGGAAACACACCAAAACAGAATGTACCAGAATTACATGAAACATTTTCTTATATGAAATGTTCAGAATGCCGTCCTGGTGGCGTTTGACTAGAATGAACAGTAAGTTGTAGTTCTTAGGTTCACCACCAATGTTTGTTGTTCAGTTGACCGAAGGTAATGTTGACATGTGTCTCACTTCACTGATTATGTTGACATGCGACTAACGTCATTGCTCTAGTGCCATCAAACATGTAGCATCACTTTGTTAGTGTGGACTCTGAAAGCACTACAGACTTGGTGTCTCGTACAGCTAAATCTATGGGTACTCGAATGCGGCGTTGGCAAACGCCCATTTACTGTATTTCTTTTATTCCACGAAAATAATAACAAAAATAGGAAGAAGAGAAGAAGAGAAATTTGTTAACATCGAGTATAGATTCAAGTGTCAGGAAGTCGTTTTCTGAAAGTATTTGTATGGAGTGTAACCATTTGTGGAAGTGAAACATGAACAATAAATAGTTTGGACAAGAATAGAGTAGAAGCTTTCGAAATGTGGTGCTACAAAACAATGCTGAAAATTAGATGGGTAGATCACATAACTAATGAGAAGATATTGAATAGAATTGAGGAGAAGAGTTGTTTGTGGCACAACTTAACTAGAAGAAGGGATCGGTTGGCAGGACATGTTCTGAGGCATCAAGAAATCACCAATTTAGTATTGAAGGGCAGCGTGGAGGGTAAAAATCGTAGAGGGAGACCAAGAGATGAATACACTAAGCAGATTCAGAAGGATGTAGGTTGCGGTAGGTACTGGGAGATGAAGAAGCTTACACAGGATAGAATAGCATGGAGAGCTGCATCAAACCAGTCTCTGGAGTGAAGGCCACAACAACAACAACAACAACAACAACAGCTAGCTTACAAGTAAGTGACATAAATAAGGTGATAGCTAATTCCAGTCATCAGTTACAGCATTCATGGAATGAGGAATGATGTTCAGTCTTTAACAGTAGCACAAATTTAACAACATTCTCCATTCGACAGGCATCTTCACTGTCGCCTTCAACTGGTGGCAGTTCAGCATCCACATTTTCTTCTTGTGTAGCCCGATGTTCCTTTTTATCGGTTTCGAGATCCAACTTAATCATTCAGTAAATTATGTGGATAGAAGAACAATCCCGAACATCGCAACGACCTTCACTGCCAGGCCATTTTTGTCAGTTTTAGGCTTCTAACAGCATCCTTAGAAAGTTCAAGGTCTTCCTTTATAAAAGACACCAGATGTTTGCCGTCATATTTTTGTATCTGCTGTACTACTGATTTATTTTTTGTGTAACTGATGTGAGAGGATAGTATCGGGAACAATCCGCAGAAGTTGTGCGGTCTCTCCGCGGAACTGCTAGTGTTATTTGTCGTCCAACCCACCCTCTCTCCAAGAGGAACTCGCGTTACCCTAACCTATACTCATTCTGTTGAAGACAATTCGGAATATGTCACTGTGGTGTCACCGCCAGACACCACACTTGCTAGGTGGTAGCCTTTAAATCGGCCGCGGTCCGGCAGTATACGTCGGACCCGCGTGTCGCCACTATCAATGATTGCAGACCGAGCGCCGCCACACGGCAGGTCTAGTCTAGAGAGACTCCCTAGCACTCGCCCCAGTTGTATAGCTGACTTTGCTAGCGATGGTTCAGTGACTACATATACTCTCATTTGCAGAGACGACAGTTTAGCATAGCCTTCAGCTACGTCATTTTCTACGACCTAGCAAGGCGCCACATTCAGAAATTAGAATCAATTCTGAACAGAGAATATTGTGAATCGTGTATCGTGAAGAGTGACGTTCATCACTAATGGATTTAAGTATCAAACTACTTCCGTCCGCTTTCTGAATTCTAGTTCCTTGTCATGTTCCAGACCTCAGGTCAGTATAGTTCTTCCCTCCTCACGCCAGCCTGCGTGAACTAAAAAGCCTGCATTTCGGTCTCCTCTAGCAACACGGTGTTGACTCTTCTGCCAACTACAACAGTTACCATATTTCTTATTGTGTTTCGGATACTTAGATGGTTTTTCGAATTCATTTCCATATAACTTTTTGCATTGAATATGTTCGTCGCTTCAAATATTAAAAAGTAGCTTATAAATTAGCCGATTAAGATGATCACTGCGTAGGTTTTTACCTGAGGTTAGTACCTTTCTTCTGGTCCTTAGATGGTACATTGTTTGCGGAAGTGGTAATAGCCGTAGCGCTCAACGTTTCCAAGGGGAGAGATTTCCAGAACGACGATTAGAGATGAACCACTTCTTTTGGCTCTAGCCTCTCCAGGCCAAAACGCACTAGACTTTTATTTGTGGGGGCATTCGGAGCTTCTTGTGTGCGGAACCCCAGTATTAAAGTACATTGTCTTCGTTCCTGTATTGTGGAAGACTGTAAAACAATACACAGTTCTCCAGCGATACGTCAGTGCACCAAAGATTCAACACGATGGCGGACTGATGCATTCATCTTTGCTAATGGAGGGTATTTTACATATTTAATTTAGGAAATCAGCATCAGTTGCAGCGGGTTAGCGATAAGTTAACCAGCTTACACACAGCAGGGAATGGTTGGATATTTAGTGTCCTGGAAGAAAAATTGAAGTCTTAAGAAGTCTTCACTCCCATCCTCTGGATACAATGAATAAATGGACCTGCCTGTGCCACAGAATATTTCAGCCGGCCGGAGTAGAATAGCGGTTCTAGGCGCTATAGTCTGGAACCGCGCGACTGCTACTGTCGCAGGTTAGAATCCTGTCTCGGGCATGAATGTGTGTGATGTCCTTAAGTTAGTTAGGTTTAAGTAGTTCTAAGTCTTGGGGACTGATGACCTCAGAAGTCAAGTCACATAGTGCCCAGAGCCATTTTGAACAAAGTATTTCATTCAACTCGAACATTATTCAGGCAGATTGAGTTGTGCGTATAACGTAATATTTCTAGTTTCAAAGAAAGTGCAGTTTCTCTTCCCTCTTGATGTCGTATTGGTTCCGCTTCTCTTTTGCTGCTACTTCCCGTTTTGACAGTTTAAACGGTTCACAAATCAAGTATTTGTTTTATACAGCGCATGCGATGTGTGACGTGTGGGGCCTCATTAGTCACGGCCATTATTTACTATTACATAGTTTTCTCATTATAAAATAGTTTCCCTGATTGTGATCCTGGTCACACGGAACGGGTGAAAGATGTCTATGGAATATATGTAACGGGTGAAAGATGTCTATGGGATATATGTAATTCGACGCAATATGCGATCTCTCTTCTCTCTTCCCTTTCTTTATTGCATTTTACATATTTTAAGAATCCGGTGACTTTCGGCGTCCCAACGTCATGTAAGTTTCTTCGCATTTTTCTAGGTCCCCCCTATTGATCTTTTGATGCAGAACACTTGGTTCCATGACAACAGTGGAGTGAAGGTGACCTCATATGGTTAATTGTTTTTGATTGTAAGTAACGTCTTGTTCTCTCTTTTTACTTATTTTAATTCGTTTTAGATATTTTGGCAGCATAAGTCCTTATGTAACATTTGAGACTTGGTAATTGCTTCCTACTGTTGTCTCACACCATGTTTTCATTATTATAGTTGACACCGATGATGGAATTTTAAGTGTTCCGAAACCGGTAGTGTTGTGTGGTTTCTTCATTTTACAAAATTTATGGAAGTCTTTCATACTGTGCTGATACGTTTTTTCCATGTGTGTATCCCACGATTAACTCGTTGAAGAGTTCACAAAACCGAACTCTGACATAAAATAAAACACGTCCGGACCCCTTTTACATGTAACATATTTTCTTCCTCTACGTGTAAGAAACGTTTGCTGAAAGTTTGGCCATACCTTTTTGTTATGCGCTGTTTTAATTTAATATTCTGGGCTTCAACGATTTTGATGAAGACGTCCTTCCCAGGGAACACTTTATCAGCTGTCCCCTTTATATCTTTAAAACGACATCTGTCTGCATACCCTACTCTATTTCGCTACACCTCGCATGAGCCTGACACCGCAATAACAGCTTCCTGTCCTTTCAGGTTGCCTCACTCGGGTAGGCGATGCGAGGCTCCATCCGGTCCGCCAACTGCAGACCGGCCTTTAGATGGTTATGAGCGCAGGCGCGTTGTTTTGAGTCCAGGAAGAGAAACCGGTTGGTCGGTCTTCCTGGAATGGGAAGAAATCGCGACCGCGCCAACATTCCGCTGCGGGTACCGCACCGCGCTGCGACCGGCCCGTGATCAGTGCGGGTGAGTTTGGGCGGGAAATGACGTCATTTCCGGCGTTGCCCGCCAAAATACCGACGGCCAGCGCGCACCGGACGTCGTATTGCTCTGCCATGCGGACGCAAAAGTTGACGTGCACCACTTTCTCTGCTCAAACAGTGCACGTGAAATGGTCTACCGT
Organism: Schistocerca gregaria; assembly: GCF_023897955.1. Taxonomy (NCBI): domain Eukaryota; kingdom Metazoa; phylum Arthropoda; class Insecta; order Orthoptera; family Acrididae; genus Schistocerca; species Schistocerca gregaria. The sequence continues at coordinate 208,146,603 of NC_064928.1, read as the reverse complement.
CTCACCAGCTTCTCGCTACATGACAGCACGTATCACAGAACTTATTAGAACCACGTTCATTTACTGAGCACTGGCCTACTTTCCTACACATTCAACTCTTTTCTAGAATGCCGCCGTCGTATGCCATTCGAATAACTGCAAGAGACGAGCTATATTTTGTGTGAATAGGAAAGAACAGTGCCGGTCGGAGTCGCTGCGCGGTTCTAGGCGCTACAGTCTTGAACCGAGCGACTGCTGCGGTCGCAGGTTCGAATCCTGCCTCGGGCATGGATGTGTGTGATGTCCTTAGGTTAGTTAGGTTTAATTAGTTCTGAGTTCTAGGCGACTGATGACCTCAGAAGTTTAGTCCCATGGTGCTCAGAGCCATTTGAAAGAACAGTGTATTAAGCTGTACGTTATCTTACAGCTCTGAACCAATGACATGAGGTGATCCACAAGGTTCAGTCTTAGTGCCCTTACACTTCGTTGCCACACATTAATAAGCTATCCTAGGAAACATTACCAGATGCTATGAGATGTATTCAAAAAGTAAAATTTGGTATCAGTCCGATTCTGGTGGTGTTTTTACATTGTTTTGGTGGTAAATATGTGTGAGAACTGTGTGGACAGTGTTAGCTACATAGGTTACGTAGTCTGGTGTTAGCTGTCGAAAAGGTTAAATGTATTTCGTTTCTAACTACGGTTATTTATTAAGTAGAAAATAGATGAGAGAATTTGCATCAGATTTTGTTGTAAGAATGGCAAGATGCAGGAAAGTCTTAGAAATGTTAAATTTTGCTTTTGATGAGATATCAACGAGTAGAACAAGGATTTACGAAGCGCTATGAGCATTCCGAGGAACCCTATAAAGACGTTGAAGTTAAGGCCATACCATCAACCTCGGGGAATAGTGGGAAAGGTCAAATAAATGATTAAGAACGATTGCCGAATCATAAGGAAAATGTGGTGGCTGATGAGATGGACAAGTGAGCGGCCTCATGTCCCTTATTCGGGGTATCAAACTTGCGACTGTTGAAACTGTTCAGAAATTGTTGAATATCTAACAAATACATTGATGACTTATTGTATATATTGTGGGTGCCCACATTCAAACTGGTGTTAGTAACGGTGAGGCAGTTTGAGCAAAAATGACTATCGAAGTATAAAGGTCATGCGTCACCTTTGCCTAGACATTCGGTCCCACATACCTCCGGAAACTTAGCCAGAACCTGACGAGTTCACGCCACACTCAAAGGTTCTTGTACCGTGTACCAAAGGCAGTCCAATACGCTGTTAAGGAGCAAATCGTAATGTTTTGGCATCTCTTTATGTATCTTCTGTCGAATTGTTATTTGTACATAGAATTTATAAACAGGTTAACGATTAATATCAAAACATTTCTGGTGCACACGCGCCCGCAGACACACGCAGACACACACAAACAACACACACACACACACACACACACACACACACACACACACACACACACACACACACACACACACACACACGCGCGCGCGCGCGCGCGCGCGCGCGCGCGCGCGCATCCTTCTGGATGATATAAATAACTTATTTATATTTTCTTATCTGCATATCTGAAAAACTGAGTCACTGTACTATCAAATGTGAATGAAATGTGGTCGTGAGCAAAATGAAATGCGTTTAGCATAAAATCCTTCACGAACCTTGGGAACAACATTTTACGCTAGGTTACACTATATTTCGGCTGTATGATGGAGGGGTGGCAGTGGTGTTTATTGTTCATATATGCTTTTTTATGGTTTCGTATCCCAGTCGGTAGAAACCGAAGTTTTATAGGAAAGTTTTCTTGTTCGCATGTCCTATTGTTAAAAACTCCTTTTTTCAGTAACTGGTAGAGGTATCAAGCTGAAGTTTTTACCACATTGAAAAGTCTACGGTCCGATGGTGGTGAAAATGCTGAAGTTTTTGAGTCGGTGCAACAAAATACACGGACATTTATGTCACATATTTAGGCACTACAGATTCACTCATCGAGACATATAGGGTACTTTCCATTGATCTAGAATCATGGAAATTGACAGGTACCAAGCTTTCATATTAAAAGCAAAGGAAGAAATCCGCAATTTCTTAGTCTGTAACACTACCCTATTGAAAATATTTTTGTCATACGTTTTATGTCCACCTATTAACACCTATTAAGCCCCCTTTTCCCATGAAAATATAGACGTATCAAGTTGAAATTCTTACGTCATGTACAAAGGTCTCTATTCCCTTGGTGAAGCCTGTAAGTCAATGCAATCAAAAGACACGGCTATTTATGTCACATCTCTCTCATTGAAACCTACTGCGTACTTCCCATTAACATAGAATCATAAATTAAGAAACAAGAAAGGTTTCGCAGGACAAGTACGGGGAAAAAATCAAAAAATTGTTAATCTGTTACTACATCGCACAAAAAATATTTCTTTTGTCATTTGTTAGCCGTCTTCAAACTTAAAATTAATCCATTGTCGAAAGCATCTGAATTTCCTCGACTAATATCTTGACAGTATCTAGACGATTCTCGATTATCGAGATGGATTAATCTTACTCATCCTCGAAGCGCGGATCCAACTCGCTCTTGTAGAGTTTTTTTTTTTTAATATTCCCAACTCTAAAGTCTCCAAAAAACCACTGTCTCTGCAGTAATTACGACGTGTGTTCAAAAGAGTATGGGAATGCTTGTTTTTTGGAAATAATTATATTTATTCATCTACATCAAAGTAATCCCCACCACATATCATATACTTCTGCCACTGAATTTTGCAGTCCCTGAAACACTTGTTACTCGATCTTCGGAGTACCTTTTAGCTCTGTCAGCGATGTGCTTTTAATCCTATATGCGTTCGTAAAATGACAACATTTTAAGATTTTCAAAAGGGGAACGTAATAAAATCAAATATCAGGGGAACAAGGGGAATGCTATTAAAGTAACAGCAACGAAGTGTGAGCAGGTACACTGCAGTGGAGCAAAAGCCTTGATGTGGTGCACCAGAATTTGAAACACTACAATGAAATTCAAATGGATCTAAGCACAATGGGACTTAACGTCTGAGGTCATCAGTCCACTACACTTAGGACTACTTCAACCTAACTAACCTAAGAACATCACACACATCCATGCCCAAGGCAGAATTCGAACATGCGACCGTAGCAGCAGCGCGGTTCCGGACTGAAGCGCCTAGAACCACAGCGGCCGCCTTCAGTGATGTTAACTACATTTGTCACATCATTTCTTTTTGCATATTTCAATGTTTTTTAATCATACATGCATAAATTTTTAATTCTTCTTGTCAATGCTAACTAATTGTAATTTTGTGAAATAAAGTTCTTGCTCACTACTGAAAACAGTTTTGTAAATGATGTAAGTAGACACGCTGGAAAGTTAATGACTATACTTTGTACAGTACCCAAAGACGCAGTTTGAAAGGCATTACTCAACAGAGTGAGTTAGGAGTTAACAACGAGCAGTTCAGACACAAGTGACTGCACGAGAAATCATGAATAAATACGTGTAGATGGCGTGGTGACAAAACGTATGACCGCCATTTTGGAACTGAGGGGCATGAGTAGCATTGACCACATTGCAATGTTTGTCAACAAGCGGTTTCAAGAGGGTTGGGGAAAGTAGAGTACTGTGCGGTAAAGTTTGCCCATAACTGGAAGAAGTGCTTTTGCCTAAATAACTCTGGCCGCAAAACAATTATAAAATTTTAATCCTTAGCTTGTGTTCACATTTTTCCTTGGGATTATTAACAACGCTAGGATCCATTTCCTATTACTAAAATAACCAGGTGGCTCATTATGAGAAGAGAAAGAGAAATTTATAGAAAATCCTTTAGTTTTATATAAAAAATACACTCACAGGCTTTTTGGGAAGCAATTTCATTTGGTAACCAATTTATTAACTCCAGAATACTACATTGTAACTTTATACTGTGATTCAAAATTCTTATCCCGTTCCACGTATTTTTCTTCTTCTTCTTCTTCGTCTTCTTGCGTTACGGCCTCCGTAGGACCACGGGTAGCCCCTTCATGGACTGCATTTCCCTCTTCTTCTTCCAGAACCTCTTCATTCTTTCTCTTATTCTCTCCCGCTCTTCTTCCAAGATCTTTAGTGTCCTTTTCCCCTGTCGGCTCCACTGGTGACACTCTCATCCTTTCCTGTATTCTTCTCTGTCGTTGATCTCCGGCAACTGGTCGATGTATATTTGTTCCTCCAATTGTCCTTTCCTTCAACCTTGATCCCCAATTCCAACTAGTCCTTCCGAAGGTCACCAACCCACTTGGTTCCTGTCTTTCCTATTGTCCTTCTTGTTGTTTCCCACATTGTCATCGTCATTCTGTCCATACTCATCCTAATTGCTTGTCCAGCAAACCTTGCTCTTTTGAGTCTCATTTCCCCAGATATTGTTCTCATGTTCCAGTACAGTTCTTCCCTAGTTCTTCGCATCCATCTCTCTTCACTTCTTTTGGGACCTATTTTTTCAGTATTTTTCTCTCTTCTTTCTCTAGTTGTTCTGCTCCATTTCTTCCTAATGTCATCGTCTCCAGCAGCATATAATAGTACATTTCTCACCGTTACCTTGTAGTGGCTTATCATTGCCTCTGTGGATATATTATTTTTATTGTTTATCTCTCTCATCATATAGAAGGCTGACCTCATCTTCGTTATCCTCTCTGTTATTCCATCCTTGCTCCTATTCCTTCCTGTTATAAATTCTCCCAGGCATTTAAATTCGTCCACCATTTACATAGTGCCTTCCGGTGTCTCCCAATCTGCAGTGGGGTTTAATGTCTTTGTCTTGTTGTAGGTGATCCTCAGTCCTACCTTTCAGGCTACCTTACTTACGTTGTCGAGTTGTGTCTTTGCGTCTTCTTCAGTCTCACTTACTATTTCTACGTCGTCTGCAAAGGCTAGGCAGTCCACATGAGCTCGGTTGTTCTTTTTGTCCCCATTTCCCATTTGTTCCCATTTCCACGTTCATTGCTCTCCACTGCCCGATCACTTCTTCCAGTGCTACACTGAACAACAATGGTGACAATCTACCTCCTTGTTTAATGCCAGTCTTGATCTCAAATTCTTTTGACAGTGCTCCTTTGAATCTCACTATTGCTTTTGTATGTGTCAGAATTTCTTTATGAGTTCCTGTGTAGTTCCATCTCGCCCTCTGTTCTTCATGATCCTAACAAGAGTCTGTCTGTCGATGGAGTTATATGCCTTTGCGAAGTCCACGAAGGTTATTACCTCTTTGTTTTTTAAGGCTCTATGTTCTATCAGTTGCTTCATTATAAATATCTGTTCTATACATCTTTTTCCCTTCGTGAATCCCGCTTGGTGGTCGCCAACTGTGCTTTCTACCTGTTCTTCTACTCTCTTGAGCAATAGTTTTGACAGCACCTTTTATCCGAGCGCTAGTAGCTTTCTTCTCTGTATGTGTTTGCATCTCTCTTGACTCCTTATCTATTGGTACTACAATTGCTTTCTTCCAACCTTCTGGCAACTTCTTTGTTCTCAAAATCTGGTGGATTATGTTGGTCATGTTTTCTAATGCTTTGATGCCTCCCCACTTTATCATCTCGGGTGCTATACCATCTTGTAAAGTTGCTTCTTATTCTTTAGATCGCTTATGGCATGTGCGACTTCATCCCTGGTTGGAGGGCGTGGCTCTCTCTCTTCTGTGTCAGTCCCCAGTTCCAGCTCTTCTTCAGGTGGTTCACAGGTCAGCAGGTCGTGAAAGTGCTCTGCAAAACTCCGACAGTTCTCCTTCGCACTGACAGCCAACTCCCCTTTCTTACCTTTTATAAAGAGTTCTCTACCCTTGTATCCAATCAGAAGCTCTTTGAATTTTCAGAAAAAGTGTCTGCTGTTGTTTTTCCTGAAGTTGGTCTCAACCTCGTCCAGTTCCTGATTCATCTTCTGTCTTCTGGTCCATCTTATTGTTCGGGCTGCTTCCTTTCTTGCTCCTAAGAAAACTTCCCATTTTTCCAGGTCCTTCTTGCTGCTCCATTCTCTCCAGGCCCTCGTTCGAGTCTCTTCCGCTTCCTCGAATTCTTTGTTCTACCACCAGTGCTTCCGTTTCTTTTCTTCCTCTCCCTATAGTTCAGCCTGTTTCGCCATATTTCGCTTCATGTCGTCCCATTCACTGAATGATTCAATTCCTTCCTCATATCTGGATCGAATGTGACTTAATTTGTCTCTATCTTCATGTTTCCGGTTCTTCTGTTCGTCTGTCGCAGTCTGTTCCTGTTTGGAATCCAAAGCCACTTAACTTCTGTAAGTCAGTGATCCGATTCCATTCTTGTGTTCTTCCTGACCTTTGTATTCATGATCTCTTTAGTGTTTGTCCATCTGGTTGCTATGTGGTCAATTTGGAGTTCACCAAGGCGGGTGCATGGGTTTCCCTATGGCTCTGAAGTGTGATGTCATCAATCTGATTTTGTGTTCTCGAGACAGTTCAGTTAGTCTTTCTCATTTCTGATCATCCACTGGTGTGCAGAATACTCGCCCACTATTCGTTTATGTTGCTTCCGTCTTCCACTCTGTGCATTATAATCTCCTATGAATATCTTTACATGTCTATATGGTATGTTTATCAACGTATCATCTAATTCCTCCCAGAAAGTCTCTACAACTTTCTTGTCTTTCCTGTTCTTGTCATTTGTAAGTGCACGTACTATTTTATACTTTTTGTTCCCTGCTTGATATGCCAGTGCTGATATCCGTTCTGACCTGCTATTCATTTCAGTTATGCTATCTTCGTACCTCTTGTCTACTATGAACTCTGTGCCAAAGCATCTAGGTGCATGTCTTTCCTTTTCCACTCAAACTCCTGGTTTTCCTGTAAGTATTATGAAGCCTTCTGACTCCACTGTATCTTCGTCAATGTATCTTGTTTCTTGCGTCGCTAGTATTCCAATCCTTCTCTCTTTCATCTCATCTATTACCTATTTAAGTTTACCAGTCTTAATCATTGTCTGTACATTTATGGTACAAATTCTGAAACTCTTTTTAATTATAATCTTCTCTGAGGTTCTTGGGAGCTCTCACTCTTCTCTTATGCATTTTTTGGCACATCCCCCAGATTCCGGATGCCTGCTTGCGTCGGCCTTCGTTAACGGGGAATTGTCCCCCTGGGATAATCTTTATTCAATAGTGCCATCCACTCCTTTTTGTTGGCACGGCTCGTATCCGTCCAGTCATACGACTGAAGTTGTTACCCCCAGAAGATGTGTTCAGGCCGCACCTGACATGGGGAGACAGACACCTTTGGTAGCCGCCCCTAATACGGAGTGCAGCTGCTACCTGATATGTTTCAGTGGCTCCTCCGCTCTCTTACACGTATTTATGAATTTTCCGTGTCGATCTTGGCTTTTGTATTTTTACCGTTACCCTTTCTAATTGTGCTTAACTACTGTATTTCCCGATAGAGAATTTTGATCGTTAGCAATAAATGGTTAGTAAAATATAGTGAGAGTGAATATTATTATGAGGAAACGTTTCTCAATCGTTACCGCATCACGTGCTGCAATTACGAGTAGTAACTCCGTTTTGATTTTAGGCGATTCTTGTTTTTAGACGATTCTTAAGTGTTTGGTGCAATTAACCTGCTAAAACCGTATAATAATTTCCAAATTCAGCTGCGGTCTCAGGTGTATAATCAGCGTTTCCACCCACTTGCGTTTCACTTTCAATCCAGTACAGTTCGTTTCCTAACTATTGTCTTTAAACGGAGAGGTAACAGTAAATTTCATCTAATAATTACAGTTTTACTGACTTTGTTTCATAGTTCATAAAAAATTCTGCAAACTAACCAAAATTAGTCAGCACAGTCACACAATTTTGTTCCCAAATGTTATTAATGCAGTACTTTTTTTGTCGTTATAATAGCCAGTAGTACATTTGCTGTTATTCTTTGGAACTGAAATCTTATCCGACTATTGGACACATTAGAATCTCACCCGACTGCCAACATACAGAAAAGTACAGGCGGATTACACATGCCACTACCTTGATAAAACATAAGTTGTACTTTGCGCTCGTCACTGGCGTTCTCAGCCTTACAAAAAAACAAAGTTGACAATCTATTTCCAGTTCACGATGTTCGCTATCAGTTCTCAAAAATTAGCAAGAGGGTTTGTCAAATATTACAATAGAGGTGGAGCAGTCACTAGGAAGACTTTTTTGGTGATATGTTACATTACAGCATCACCGGTCTATTGCGGTCTAACTCTGCTGGCGAGGCAGTAAATTTATCCACAGGGCAGTGACTGCGTCACTGCAATTCGCTTTGGAGGTGTGGCGGTGGGACTTGTAGTCCCGTACCACCCTCTGACGGTGACAGTACTACATGAGTCAGGCAGAAAAATTTAGCCTAACGTGGGCAAGTATGATTGAAAAGTATTGGACATAGAATGGGGACTATTCCTGCCAAAGGATGCGTCCGTGGTGGGAGTACCGGACCTATCGTTAGCCATGGTTGGAATCCGATTCCTCTAAGATGGTTAGGGAAACCGGATGTCGATGCCAGGGGCGTGGAAGTGTGGTCCCAACGTGGCGTAACCCATGGACAGTGTCCCGCAAGGCGTCCACTTTCTCACAGAGCCGCCGCGCGTTGTTGCGTATGGTCGTCTTTAGAGGGACGGTATCCGCTTCCCCGTGGAGAGTGACAATTCTCGTGAGTGGCTGGGAGTGCACGCTCCACCTGAGCACCTTGTTCTGCAGGCGCTGCAACGTCTGCATCCTGGTGACACTAATCGTGGCCCGTGCAGCAGATCCATACGTGAGGGCAGGCAGGATAACTGTTCGGTAAATGCGGAGCTTGGTATGCAGGTTAAGTTCCCTACTGCGAAAGAGCGGGTACAAAGCCCCGGTTAGCTTTTGCCCCTTGTTGGTGACACTCCGCATGACAGTGGAAGAGCAACTTGTGGTCCATCTGGACCCCGAGATAGGTGGTTGTCGGGGACCAGGGCACCTGCACGCCTGCAATCGAGATATTGCGGTGGAGGACTGGGCGCCGTTTCGCGAAGTAAACTGCCGTAGTTTTGGCAGCATTGAGAGCTACTTTGTTCGTCCGGCACCGGGTGATGGTGGCGTCCACCTGTCGCTGGAAGCGGGCGACGACGGCGTCAGTAATGTGGCCAGTGGTGTGTAGTGCTGTGTCGTCAGCGTATTGTGCAAGGTGGCACTCGGGGATGACCGGCATATCATTTACATAGATATTAAAAAGGATGGGAGATAGCACCGATCCTTGCGGAGTGCCTGCCGACAATTGGCGAATGCCAGAACGCATTCCCCGTTGGGTCCCTAGGAAAGTCCTACCACGGAGGAAGTCATCCACGATATTGACATAAATATCCGGTATAGGGGTCTGTGTCAGCATTTTGTGTACGAGGTTGTCTTGCCAGATCTTGTCGTAGGCGTTTTGCAAATACAGAAAAACGGCAGCTGTCGACTTGGCAGCGTTGAAGACTTTGCTGATGTGTTCAGTGATCCGTAGGACCTGAAGTTCAGCAGATAGGTGCGAAGTGAATCCAAACTGTTCAGGACGGATCGTCCCAGCTGCTGCTAGAGGTTGGGAAAGTCGGTGAAGGATCACAGATTCAAGGACCTTCGTCAAAGTGTTTAGGAGGCTGATGGGCCTGTTGTTGGAGGGGACTGGTGGGTCCTTGAACCTCTTGGGGATCGCAATCAGCTTGGCTTGTTTCCACTGAGGGGGGAAAAGGCCAGATGTGAGACAACAGTTTAAAATCTTGGTGAACAAGATGAGTGGTGTGTGGGGAAGGTGGCAAAGATGTTCATTTAAAATTCCGTCCAATCCAGGGCCACGTTTCCGTCGAAGGGTGCGCTGAATTTCTGCCATGGACGTAAGATGGGGAGCAGACTGGGGTGGGCGGTTGCAGAAAGCAGCAACAGCTGTCAGGACTTCATGTTTTTCCTGAAGTTCGTTCGGAGAAAGGTCCTGGACCAGAGGACGGTTTTGGGCCTCGAACGCATCTGCCAGCGTTTCCACAATTTGCAGGGTATCATATGACAAGCCCGCTGATGAGCAAAGAGGATGGGCAGTCGCTGGCTTAGAACGCCGCAGGGTGCGAATGACAGCCCAGTCAGATTTTTGGTGGAGTAGGAAAGTGGACATCCTGTCCTCCCACTGTTCAGACCTTCATTCGGCGAGCCAGTGGCTGAATTCGCGTTGGAGGCGTCTCATTTGGCGTTTGTCCTGAGGGTCACGAAACTGCTTCCACCTCCGGCGGTAGCGGTTCTTTTGCGCCTTCAGCTCTCGTAACAGAGGGGGCAAGTCGTCCAGGGGTGTTAAATTTCGAGGTTCCGTGAAGGTGGAGAGTTTCACTGCTTTTTGTATTTTGGCGGTAAGGTAATCCACAGCACGGACTATGTTGGCCGGTGTTGTCAAATCGAGGTCGTGTCGAGTGGTGTTATTAAGTACCCTGGAAAACTTGTCCCAATTGGTGAGGGTCGCAGTGGAACGAACATCAAATGAAAGGGCAGCATTGGTGAGGTGCAAGGGTACTGGCTCATGGTCAGAGGCCAACTCGTGGAGAACTTCCAGTGAAAACTGAGCGGTGATGTTTTTGAAGATGGCCACATCCAGAACGTATGGCTGGCAGTTAGTACGGAGTGGGATATGGGTAGGTTCGTGGGGCCATAGACTGATAGTGCTAAAGTATCCTCCAGGTCAAGGAGGAGCCGGCCTTTGGGGTTAGACACGCGAGAATTCCAAGCTGGGTGCTTGGCATTGAGATCCGCACCAATGATGAGCGTGTCGAAGGATGACAATGTGCGGAGGTCTGCTTCCAGCAGTGGCTTGTTTGGGCTCAAATTCGCTGCTGGAAAGGTAATGGCACCAAGGCGTGTGGAGATGGTAACCGCTGTGGCCTCTATGTGTTGCATTGGCTGAAGAGTCTCTTGGGTATGGACAAGAGCTTTGTTGAGGAATACAGCTGTGCCTCCACCATGGCGGTCAATTCGGTAAGAGCGGTAACACACCATGTTGCGAAGGCGGGAGTTGTCTGCCGGTTTGAGGTGTGTTTCTGTAACCAGTAAAACATCCATACGATAGTCATGGAGGAAGGTGTTCAATTCCGTCTTCATGCGTTTTATGCCATTGGCATTAAAAATGCAAGTGACAAGATCCCGAGGGGGCTGGTGGTGGTGTGGAGGTCCATTCGTCATTACAACAATATCTGACTAAGCCTTTCCACTTAGGGCGATGACCTTGGAGAGCCCGTCCTCCGACCGACGGATTTCTTGGGCAGTGTCACGAATAACAGCCCGGATGTGGGGTTTCGTGAAAAAGGAGATAACCTGGAGGATTTCGTGCATATCTACCCGAGAGGACGCATCAGCCTCTATCACTGGGGGAGGGTCCCAGGTGGTCTGCTTACCCCCACGGCGGGCAGGTGCAGGTGTAGTAGTTGGCAGAGTGGGGGTAGGCGCACAGGGCTGGGATAGAGCCACAGATGGACTGGAGTGGGCTGCAGCTGGCTCCAGTAGTTGGTGAGCAGTGGGAGCCGTCACGGAAGACAGACAATGAGGAGGAGACCGGGCTGCAGCAGCAAAGAATGTCGTGGGAGTCTGGGCAGGAGGGGACACAGGAGCCACTGAACCATCTGGTGTCTGAGTGGCTGGTACCAGAGTGGCTGCAGATGACAGTGCAGCAACTGTGAGAGAAATAATCCCGTGGTTTTGGACGACGTAAAGTACACGATGATAATAAAAGAGATCACAGAATTCCATTACCGCTTGTACACACAAGCATGAAACAAAAACAGAACTATGAAAGGAAACCGACTGGGACACAACAATGAGGGTGTTTGAAACAGTGAATCGTGAACTGGCAAATATTTCAACCAATGAAATGGGAAAAATGGATAGTGGAATGAAATATTAATTGGATAAAGAAGAATTTTGGGAAATCAGTGGGGAGTAAGCTGAATAATGAAATAAATTTGCTGACGAAGTAATTGAGCAATAAACTAAATAGTAGAACAGGTTCTATGGACGAATCAATGAGCAGCAAGCTCGATAAGAAAATAAATGTTTTGAATGAATTAATGAACATGAAGATTGAAGAAATTAATGACAAGCTCGATGGAAGGCTCAAGAAGCTGTATATCGTAACATTGAGGAAAAATTACATCGCCAAATTGACATGGTTAGTGGAAGGAAAGAAAATATAAATAATGAGAATCGTTCTGAACTGAATCAATATGTAGAGATTCCGAAGGAATTGAATGTGAAACTTGAAACCAACATGGAAATGCTTTCGAGGTAGTAGTTAGTAAGAAATTGATCGGAACTGTAACAGCATTTAATGACGATAAAAACAAAATCTTGAAGAGTAACAACCCAACAGATCGCGGTAATAAAGACAAAGAGGTAAAAAATTTGAAACCTTCAAGTTGATACATTAATGACCGTACTGAATGCTTAAAATGTTTTAAAAGGCTTGCAGCTGTTATCACGTTAAGAGGGGTATGCCATAGTGAAATGTGTGCTGAAATAGGGAAAAGGGGCAGAAATTGAAAAATTTATCCAATAAAGTTCATTGTAGCTTGCAGGAAATTAATACGACTAGAACTCCTTGAAAAGAACAGCGTTTCAATTGCAGAAACAAGACTCAGCGGAGACGTGCGTAATTAGGCAGTTCACACTACAGAAGGTTATGAAACATTAGCCGAATTTTTGAGCAGATTTGAGACTCAAGTCTTGTGACACAATAAGCAGATCCAAATTATATCAGAGTTCCTGAAGACTCTTCCGTAACGACCACGAGGAGAAAAGTATATGACATGTTACTATGAAGAATGTGCAGAAAAGTTGATAAATGAGTGTTACCTCAAAACAATTACACCGCAACAACAACGGCACAACCTCAGAGTAAGACTGTACCGTTTGCGACGCTTAGAAATGTAGAAGACTTGCCAGCGTCGTTGAATGATTTTATCGAACATTTCATTGTGTGTATATGACTGTAGCCTTATCTAGTGTTAATGACTTTCCCACCTTATTTGGAGGAGAGGACGAAACAGCGAGGTTATCGGTCCCATCGGACTAGGCAAGGACGTCGGCCGTGCCATTTCAAAGGAACCATCCCGACATTTGCCTGAAGCGATTTAGGGAAATCACGGAAACCTAAATCAGAATGGCCGGACGCGGGTTTGAACCACCAGTCTCCCGGATGCGAGTCCAGTGCAGTCACCACTGCGCTACCTCGCTCGGCCTACCACTATAGTAACGCAGTGTCACTAAAAGAGAAAGAGACTTTCACACAAAATTCTGGAATGTGTCAGAAAGTAAATCTAAAAAATTTTTTCCCATGAAATCATAAGTTTTACTAGCTGACTGACAGATTATGTAAATTTTATTTTATAGCTGCATTCGTTTTTTTGGTAATTATCTCATTAAGTAAATAATTCATTAATTCTGACAAAAATCAACAAACATTTATTCAAGTATATATATTTGCCTATTCTAATTGCTTTGATGTCTTTCTCCTGTAACCACTGGGTCTACAGCTTTGCTTCCGTCGTTTTGAAACAGACGGCAGTAGCGGGAAGTCGGGTTCGGGTGGTTGGTCATAGGTATAATACAATAAGCTTAGGCATCTGTAAACATCATGCCATAAAAGTATTAGTCGATTTGTGATTGCATCGTAAAATTATTCTCGATTGAGTACGTCGTATTACGTACCCGTTTCTCGCCATTTGCGGGAAGTTTTAATTTTCTGCTTTTACATGAAGAAATCTGCGGATGAGGCTCTTAAAATGCTGGATAATCCCAATGGTGAGGGAACTATTAGAGGAAGAAGGTGCACAGAATATTTTCAACGCCTTAAGAACGGTGATTTTGATGTCGAAGACCAACATGGCGGGGGAAGACAGAACGTTTTCGTAGCTACTGAAACAGACGAAGACAGTCACCGGACATCATTATCGAAAGCAATTGATGCGTTCGAGCCCAGCACTGAAACACAAACGGCCACAATACAGCGATAGACACGTAAAGGTAATTTTGCAGCAGGTCGGTGCTCGACCCGTCAAAATATACATGGAAACGTTGAAATGAGAATTCCTTACCCTCCCGCCGTATTCTCCAAACGTTGCTCTCTCTGACTGCCACCTTTTTCGGTCAGTGGCATACAGTGTGGCTCACCAGTACTTCCGATCATATGAACAGGTGCAAAATTGAATCGATTCATGGATCCACACAAGAGACGCCCAGTTCTACCGCCACGGGATTCGTATGCTATCCGTGACATGGGAGAATTTATTGGCCAGCGATGGGCAATACCATGAATCACATTTCTTTTTTTTTTGGGCACGATAAAGCCCCGAACATCGTGAAAAACGGCGGAAGCAAAGTTGTAGACCTAGTACTATATTCCTTGATAATTAATTCTGATCATTAGAAGTAAATATTCCGTCAGTCGTGGTCACGCGATAGCGTTCTCGCTTCCCCAGCACGGGGTCCCGGGTTCGTTTCTCGGCGGGTTCAGGGATTTTCGTCTTTCCCCGAGATGACTGGGTGTTGTTGTGTCGTCTTAATCATCATCATTCATCCCCATTACGGTCTGAGGAAGGCAACGGCAAACCATCTCCATTACGACCTTGCCTAGTACGGCGGTGCGGGTCTCCCGTACCGTTCTCTTACGCTTTGTCAAGCATCATAGGACTTGATTTCCAGTTTACAGAAGTAAATGCTTAATAAAAAATTGTGACAGTGAGCATAAATATAATTTAACGCTCCTTAGTCGATACAAAACCGAATTGCTTCACGAAAACTGCGTTGAACGTATGAGTAATAGACCTCACTGGTCGTTCGATCTTAATGGTAAGAACTCGTGGCGCACTCTGCGGCTACAACCGAAGTTCGTAGTGAGTATAGCCTTCATATCTAACCACACCTGTCAAGGGTTTTTCCCGGTTTGGTGAATCAGATGTTTCCGCTGGGACAACTGGAATTTAGGGCAAATATTATATCCGTAACCCCATGATCCATCATCTCTTACGACACGTTTTCAGCAGCTCAGCATCGTTGCTGAATTCATCTAGCGACTTCTAGGAACTTGCATTTGCCACTGCAACAGAGACGCTCAGTAGCTCGGTACGGGCTTTTGTTGAAGTTTCGATAACATACCTTCACCGGGGAGTCAAGCAGTATACTGCTCCCTCCTACGTATATCTCGCGAAGAGACCATGGGGATAAAGACAGAGAGATTAGAGCCCACACAGAGGCATACCGACAATTTTCCTTACCACGAACTATACGAGACTGGAACAGAAGGGAGAACCGATAGAGATACTCAAGGTACCCTCCGCCACACACATTCAGGTGGCTTGCGGAGTATGGATGTATATGTAGATGTAGCTTTCTTCGATATTCAACAATTTTGTAAATAAATTTACTGTCATGTATTCCACACTGAAAAAAAAATTACTTTGCATGAGCCAATAAACATACCAGCGTCATCAGCGGCTTCTCCGATAGTGATATGGCGATCGCTCAGAACCACTTCTTTCACTTTTCGCACGATGTAATTGATTGACGTCCACACGGCCTTCTTCGAAATGTTTATATCGCTTGTAAATCCTTGTCTTACTCAGAGGCTCAGCAAAAGCAATAATTAATATCTGTAGAACATTGCTTCACTTTATTGCATTTTTATTGCAAAAGTCAATACAAAATGCATCATTCAGTTTGTGCAAAATAAGCAGTCCCCAGTACTATCATAATTCCTGTAACATTCTTGACATGCACGACAGATTTAATATATAACACAATACCGATACTTTTCAGACACAGCAACGAAAAGAATTGCGGAAATCTGACTGATAAAACACACGATATTATAAAATTTGCGATATTTTTTGAACATGTCTCTAATTATTTAAGATATACGTGTTGGTATACATTTTAAATTCGTGGACTCTATTTGTTCCTTTTATCACCTCGGGCAATTTACTGCATACGTTATTCCCTGTTGGAAAAATAGAATTCTGTGTTTTTTGTTGATGTCTTCTCACTAAATGAACATTAAGCCCAGCGCTTCTTGGACGATTCAGTCAGTTTCGTGTTGTCAGTTCAGTAACTGCTGATGAATTTTTCACGAAAGAACTGTGGTCAAATCGTTGAGAAACATCGCCACAAAATTAGCAAGTTGCGCTCTGCTTATCTCGGGTAATACCAGTGTAGGGTATGATGCGTTTCTGTCAATTGATGGACGTACATTTTCGGTAACGATAGCGGCCGTACTCCGATCGCCTATTCCCATGGTAAGTACCGGCGTCTTTAAAATGTGACGCTCAGTACTTTAGCGGGAGAAAGGCAGCTGAAAGAGATTCACTCCGTTAATGGCGTGTAATCTTAGGTACTTTTCTTCGAAACCAGTGCACTAGCCGTCGATAAAATTTTATATCTGCGTTACAGACTGCAGAGAAGTGTAACAACAAGCTAATAACGCAGCTTTAACAGTGTATTATTCATCGTGAGGATAATGACATCGGCAGCAGCGCAAATCTGTAACTGTGCGATTTCCTGATTATCGTCCACCACCAGACAAAGTCAAAATTTCATCATAGTCACCATACTGCATTTAATCCGTTCATTTGAATGTGCAGTAGAATAAGTAATTGAGTAGCTCTGTGGAGGAACAGATTTCAGGTTCCCGTTCGGCCATCCAGATGCACATTTACTACCTTTCTACTACATCACGTGAGAAGTATGTTACTGTTGTGGTCTTGAGTCCGAAGACTGGTTTGATGCAGTCGTCCACGCTACTCTATCCCGTGCAGGCTTCTATTACTGTAATCATAAAATATTTGAAAGTGTTTACTATAATGAAGCCCCGCCTCCTCCCCTCGAATCCCCCCTACCACCACTTTGTTCCAATATGCAACTGCCAGTTCGCTTATATCTCATCTACCGATACCTCCCCTAAGTCAAGCTGTGCGACAAATTTGTTTTCCCCCTGTTCGTTCCGCACTTGCTCACTCATTATTCTATTTACACAATTTTCAACATTCTTCTGTAGCACCACATTACAAAAGGTTCTATTCCCTTCTTGTCTTAACTGAGTATTTTCAACGTTTCACTTTCTCACGAGGCTACACTCCAGACAAATACTTGCAGAAGGGACTTCCTAACATTTAAATCAATATTCTGCTAGTTGCGTACCTGTACCTGGCGTTGCCTAGGAATTTATTTATTCCAGTCTTATGTTAGTCCACCTCCTTCTGTCCGTATGTTCCTTCTCCGCCATTCTCTGTCCATCTCCTCCTTCACCAACACTATACATTTTCTCCTCAGCCTCTCTCTCTCCATCTACTCCTCATCCTCTCACTGTTGATCTCCTCCTCATCCACTCTCCATGCATCTAATCCTCTTCCCTTTTCTTTGGCCCATTTTCTCTCCCTCCTTTTTTTCTGCCCATCTCTTCCTCAACTCACTCTGTACAACCTCTCCTCTCTAACCCGCTGCCTCTACCACCAAGTCATAACCCCACCCAATACAAGGCTAGTTGTCCTAATCCCACATTATGTCTTTACAGAGTGCAAGTACCGTGCAAACTGGTTGAAATCGATCCAGGGGCTTACAAGGAGCTTTTTACCTGCACCTTTGCCCGTGTACGCCCAGCTCAAATATACTTCACAAATATTTATCGCATTTATCATTTATGGTATTTATGGTATTAGGTTTCAAGGCCCGAGGGTATCTTTCATTTTCTTTTCTAACACGTGGCTGTTAACCAAATGGCTCCCGATATAAGGAGACCATCCCTACCAAGTGCCAAAGGCCAGTAAGGGACAGATGAGCGGGTAAGGAACGGGCAGCCCTTGTCCCAGTGATGAGAAATTGTCCCTAAAGGCGGAGGACCATTACCATGGTCAACGGCAGGAGGATGCAGCAGACAACGGGAAACCACTGCATTAACGATCCCATATAGGCTTCCCAAATAGAAATATGGCTACGTCCAATTCAAAATTTTCCCGAGTTTCAATTCCCCCAATCGGATCTCCGGGGAGGGGGGGGGGGGAATGTCTTGGGCAAGGCTGTAAGGAGTAAAGGAATGAAAGAACAGATGAGAATTGGAACATGGAATGTCAGAATCCTATTAAAAGCTGGGAAACTACAAGAGTTGCAGATGCTAATGGAAAAATCACAGCTGGACATATTAGGAATCTGTGAAACAAGATGGGGCGGTAACGGTGATTTTATGTCAGGAGATTTCAGGATCATTCACAATGTTAGTGCTCGAACAGGAAGAAATGGCGTCGCTACAATTTTGAGAGGAAAATGGAAGAACAACGTGTTGAACACATACCACTGCAGTGATAGGATAGTGATGATGAAAATTAAAGCACAACCCACGGATTTGTGTGTAATTGCAGTTTTCTTACCAGCAACAAATAGCAAGGATGAGGAAGTAGAAGTAGTAAATGAGAAAATTGATGACTTAATGAAACTGGATAAAGAAAATGACAATTTTATCATAATTGTTGATTTCAGTGTCTCGATTGGTGAAGATAACAAAGGCTTATGGAATGGCAAGTTTGGACTAGGATAAATGATTGCTAGAGGAGAAAGGTTGCTAGATTTCTGTGAACAGTATGAGATGATAGTCACCAACCCGTGTTTTGTAATGCCGAAGAGAAGGAGACATACATGGCAAAAGGTAGCAGATACATTATATCCTAGTCAAGAAGAAATTTATGAATCAAATAAAGTCTAGTCACTCATACCCTGGATATGATACAGACAGCGAGCATGTTCTAGTGGTAGCAGAGTTTAGTGGCAGATTTAACAAATATAAATGAACGAACCAACACATATGGCTTTTAGAAAAACTTAAGGAAAAGCAAGTAGCTGCGGTCATGAATGAATTGACTGATAACCTGATAGGTAACAGGGAAGGAGGGCAATGATTCAAAGAGACCATAGAAGGAGCTGCTAAAGAACTAGCAGGATTAAGGAAACTAGAACCGAGGAAACCATGTGTGACCAAGGAAATACTAGACCTTATCGAAGAACGAAGCAGGCTGAGGAAAAAAGATTTCGTCAAGTACAAAATAGTAAAAAATGCAATTAGACAGAAATGTAGATTTGAAAAAGAAAAGTGGATGCACGACAAACATTAGGAAATTCAACAAGATCTAAGTGGAGGTCAAATTGATGGAGCCTACTCTAAAATTAAATCAATGCAGATAGAACCAAGAACAAAAACACATATGATCAAGAATAAAAACGGTGACCTACTTTTCGAATTAGAGGATGTATGCGAAAGATGGAAAGAGTGCATTGAGGAACTATATGAAAGAGAAGATACTGCTAATGAGGGGGAAATTCTGGAAGAAGAGAGCTGTGTGGACATCGACATGATAGGGTCACCTATATCTAAAGAGGAATTCAACAGTGCCTCGAATGATCTAAGTAATGGCAAAGCGACAGGCACAGATAACATCCCAGCAGAAATACTGAAGGAAATTGGAGAATCAACGAAAGAGTACTTATATAAACTTGTTAAAGAGTACTATGAAGATGGAAAGGAACCACCTTCAGATTTGCTTAACAGCAAAACAGTAATAACCATAATCCCCTCCCCCCCCCCCCCCCCCTTAAAAATGAAATGCTCTGGATTGCGAGAACTATAGAACTATCTCTTTGTTATCCCACACTTCCAAAATAATGTTAAACATAATAAAAATCGAATAAAAAAGAAAACTGAGGCAAACCTAGGAGAAGACCAATTTGGTTTCAGATCCGGAAAAGGAACTAGAGAGGCAATACTAGCTTTGAGGATTGTATTAGAACGACGAATTGGAGATAATAGGAAAACCTACTTGACCTTTATAGATTTACAAAAAGCATTTTATGTTGCTAAAATTTGCTGAAATCCTATTTAATCTAAAGATAAATAAGAAGAAAACTAAAACTATGGTAGTCGTATTATCAGATAAAGTTCCTGCGTTTTCGTCATGGTCTACAGTAGAGTTGCGCAGACGTGCCGATAGTCCGTTTATCTGCATAGTTTAGTTTTCCACGTCCGTAATCGGTCATGTCGACTAACTATGCTTCAAATGGTCAGCTCTGCTTTCATCTTGAAAGCAAGACTGGCAGCCTTGACCACTTCTGTTAGAAACCAGAGAGAATCTCTTCTGATCGAAAGTGACATCATTGGTACCGACGTTAGCAACCACCTGCAGTTGGCTGCACCCTGTGCTCTTCATGGCATCTGGGAGGACCCTTTCCACATCTGGAATGACTCCACCCGGTATGGACACGGAGTGCACATTGACTTTCTTTCTCGTACTGTCAGACAAGTCCGTAAGTAACCCCATAACGCGCCTAACGTTGGAGCTCCCAACTACCAAAAATCCCACCCTCTGCAATTGCCCGGATCTTGCAGGCTGAGTGGTTTCCTCTGAAACAGGACAGGCGACAGCATCTGGCTCAGCGACAGACTCACAGACAGCACCTGGAACCTGTTTGTCACGCAAACCGAGGGAGGCCTTAAATGCGGCCGCCTGGGAAGTCTTTCGCCGCCTACTTCGCCCCGGGGCGACCTCCCACTCGACCACAGGTGAAGAGTCAACCTCAGTGCTAACAGTAACTGGGTTGGCCACCGGTGAGGACCGATCGGAGGACTCTGACACGCTGGTCGTCCGTTGGATCCCCATGGCCGGCCCACAACAGTGGTGCCCATCCACTGCAGCCTCAAGCTGTGTAACCGAAGTCATCACAGCCTGAAGCTGAGAGCTAAGTGTCACCAACTCGGCTCGCATCCGCACACAACAATCGCAGTCCCTGTCCGTGGTAAACTAATCTAGGCAGATAAACAGACTAACAGCACGTGCTGCTCAACTCTACTGTAGACCCTGACGAAAACGTGGGAACTGTGTCTAATAATACGCAGATATTCAAAAACCTAACAACCGAAGCACTCAGATGAGACTAAATATTTCTCTCTTGATTTGGAACTTACAATATGTCACAAAATTGGTTTACTTTTCGACGCAAACGAAAACGCGAGAACAGTGGCTATTAGATATTAAAGTTATACGCAGAAACTCAAGAAACTAAAGTATTAAAGCACACAGATGATATAATAAAATTGGCTCCTGGTTAGGAACACGTAAATGTCACGAAAGCGGTTACTTCCCTGTTGCTGCGTCGGTCACGCTGGGCTACTACTGTCACGTGACATTTTATTTACTGTTTCGATTTCGGCCCATTAAGAATAGGTTGAGTCCTGCCTAGTTTTATATACCGAATCCAGTCACAGTGGGTCCATTTGAATAATCCGTTTGACTGTGAAATATTTGCTTTTACATTAACATGGAGTCTGGGGAGTCATCTTGATTTCACACTTACCAGACACTTCAAATTTACGCATACCTGATATAGCCAATATTTATGGTACATTCCTAAGGAAAGTTATGAACCGTTACAGCAGATAAGTACATGAACAGCCGTTGTGGAGATGGTTCAAATGGCTCTGAGCACTATGGGACTTAACATCTGTGGTCATCAGTCCCCTGGAACGTAGAACTACTTAAACCTAACTAACCTAAGAACATCACATACATCCATGCCCGAGGTAGGATTCGAACCTGCGACCGTAGAAGATTCGCGGTTCCGGACTGAGTGCCTAGAACCGCTAGACCACCGCGGCCGGCCGTTGTGGAGAGTTTTGCGGTCTGTTACTTCATCCAAGTTACGCAACTGTGTCAGTATTGAACATTAATGCAGTGGTTACTTAACAAGTGACAACTCCTAGTAGTTATCTGAGGTCTAGTGTATTTGCATAAGCAACACGTTTACTAGCTATAGATGGCTATTTGGTGGCGAATAATGTAGTCATAAACTGGTCGCTGCCGAAGTGACATTAACGCGTTCTTGACCGCGACACAGGTACATCTATTTATCAGATCGTAGTGTGTACCGAAGTATTTTTTACGTGGGACAATTTGTTACATCACGCGTCTTGACAAGAGTTTGCTACGGCGAAGAATGAAGTCAGTCTGGAGTACTGCTGTTGTTGTGATCTTCAGTCCAGAGACTGGTTTGATGCAGCTTTCCATGGTACTCTACTCTGTGCAACCTTCTTCATCTCACAGTACCTACTGCAATCTATATCCATCTGAATCTGCATAGTGTATTCATCTTTTGGGTTCCCTCTACGATTCTTACCCTCCACGTTGGCCTCCAATACTGAACTGGTGATCCCCTGATGCCTCAGAACATGTCCTACCAACCGATCCCTTCTTCCAGCCAAGTTCTGCCACAAATTTTTCTCCCCAATTCTATTCAGTACCTCCTCATTATTATGTGGTCTACTCATCTAACCTTCAGCATTCTTCTGAAGAACCACATTTCGAAACCTTCTATTCTCTTCATGTGTAAACTGTTTGTCGCCCATGTTTCACTTCCATACATGGCTTCACTCTATACAAATACTTTCAGAAAAGACTTCCTGACACTTAAATCTATACTAAAAATTTCTCTTCTTTACAAACGCCTTCCTTGCCATTGCCTTGTTTTGCTTTTGTTGACGTTCAGCTTCTATTCTCCTTTCTTCCAAGACACTGTCCATTCCGTTCAACTGCTCTTCCTGGTCCTTTGCTGTCTCTGACAGATTTAATGTCGTCGTCAAACCTAAAAATTGTTATTTCTTCTCGATGGACTTCAATTCCTACTCCGAATTTTTCTTTTGTTTGCTTTACTGCTTGCTCAATATACACATTGAATAACATCGCAGATAGGCTACATCCCTGTCTCACTCCCTTCCCAACCACTACCTCCGTTTCATGTCCCTCGACTCTTGTAACTGCCATCTGTTTTCTGTAGAAACTGTAAATAGCCTTTCGCTCCCTGTATTTTGCCCTTGCCACCTTCAGAATTTGAAAGAGAGTATTCCAGTTAACATTGTTAGAAGCTTTCCTCTAAGTCCACAAATGCTAATCTATCTTCTAAGATAGGTCGGAGGGTTAGTATTCCCTCACGAGTTCCAACATTTCCACGGAATTCAAACTGATCTTCCCCGAGGTCGGCTTCTACCAGATTTTCCATGCGTCTGTAAAGAGTTCCTGTTAGTATTTTGCAGCTATGACTTATCGGGCGGTAATTTTCAAATCTGTCAACACCTGATTTCTTTGGGGTTTTGAATTATTGTATTCTTCTTTAAGTCTGAGGGTATTTCGCCAGTCTCGTACATCTTACTCACCAGATGCAAAGTTTTGTCAGGGCTAGCTCTGCCAAGGCTGTCAGTAGTTCTAATGGCCTTGTTTCGACGTAGGTCTTTCAGTGCTCTGTCAAAATCTTCACGCATTTCATCTTCATCTACGTCCTCTACCATTTTCGTAATATTGTTCTCAAGTACATCGACCTTGTATAGAACCTCTATATACTCCTTCCACCTTTCTGCTTTCCTCCCTTTTCTTAGAACTGGGTTTCTGTCTGATCTATTGGTACTGATACAAGTAGTTCTCTTTTCTAAAAAAGTTCTCTCTAATTTTCCTGGTAGTTTCTATCTTACCGCAAGTGATATGCGTCTCTACACTCTTACATTTGTCCTGTAGCCACTCCTGGATAGCCATTTTGCACTTCTTGTCGATCTCATTTTTGAGACGTTTGTATTTCTTTTTGCCTGCTTCATTTACTGCATTTCTATATTTGCTCCTTTCGTGAATTAAATTCAATATTTATTTCTGTTACCGAAGGATTTCTACCAAATCCCGTCTTTTTACCTACTTGATCCTCTGTTGCCTTCAGTTTCATCTCTCATAGCTACTCATTCTTCTTCTACTTTATTCTTTTCCCCCATTATTCTCAATCGTTCCCTCATGCTTTGTCTGAAACTCTCTACAACTCTACAAATTCTCATTCTTTAAGTTTATCCAGGTTTCATCTCCTTAAATTCCCACCTCTTTGCAGTTTCTTCAGTTTTAATCTACAATTCATAATCAATAGATTGTAGCCAGAGTCCACATTTGCCCCTGGAAATACCTTACAATTTAATATCTGGTTCCTAAATCTCTGTTTTACCATTATATAATTTATCTGAAACATTCCAGTGTCTCGACGCCTGTTCCATGTATAGAACCTTCTTTCATGATTCTTGAACCAAGTGTTAACTATGATTAAGTTACGCTCTGTGTAAGATTCTACCAGGTGGCTTCCTCTTTCATTCCTTACCCCATTCCATGTTCACCTACTAATTTTTCTCCTCTTCATTTTCCTACTATCGAACTACAGTCCCACATGAGTTTTAAATTTTTGTCTCCCTTAACTATCTGAATTTCTTTTATCGCATCTTACATTTCATCGATCTCTTCATCATCTGCAAAGCTAGTTAGTATATAAACTTGTTTTACTGAGTTAAGTGTGTCTATGTTGGCTACAATACTGCTTTCACTATGCTGTCTATATCAGCTTATAGGTGCTCCTATCTTTTATACATTATTTAACCTACTCCTGCATTACTCCTACTTGATTTTGTATTTATAGCCCCGTATTCATTTGATCAGAAGTCTCGTGCCTCCTGCCTCCGAATTTCACCAATTCCCAATAAATCTATCTTCAGCCTATCCATTTCCCTTTTTAAATTTTCTAATCTAACTGCTCGATTAAGAGTTCTGACATTCCACGCTCCGATACGTAGAATGCCAGTTTTCTTTCTCCTGATAACGTCCTCCTGAGTAGTCCCCGCCCGGAGATCCGAATGGGGGACTATTTTACTTCTGGAACATTTTACCCAAGAGGACGCCCTCATCAGTTAACCATATAATCAAGCTGTATGCCCTCGGGAAAAATTACGGCTGCAGTTTCCTCATGGTTTCAGCCATTCGCAGTATACGCACAGCAAGGCCGTTTTGGTTAGCGTTACAAGGCCAGATCAGTCAATCATCTAGACTGTTGCCCTTGCAACTACTGAAAAGGCTGCTGCCCCTCTTCAGGAACCACACGTTTGTCTGGCCTCTCAACAGATACCCCTTGATTGTGGTCGCACCTACGGTACGGCTATCAGCATCGCTGAGACACGCAGGCCTCCCCACCAACGGCAAGATCCACAGGATCCATCGTTCATTGGGAGGGGGGGGGGAGGGGTGGAGGCAGTACTATGAGTATGTATTGCCTAATCGCCTCTTTAGGCCGCCTCGTAGTTTGAAAAGTCCTATTAAATTCTCAATCTCAATTCTCAATGTCAGGTGGAGTGCCAGTCTGGCGAGAGCAGTTTGTACCTCTTGATTTACACTGAAATGACAAAAGTCAAGAGACAGCTCCTGATATCTTGTCGGACCAACTCCTGCTGAGGTAATGCAGCATGTCGACGTCACATGAACTCAATAAATACAGAAATATTGAGCCATACTGCCGCTATTGCTGTCAATAACTCCAAAGCGTTGTCGGTGCAGGATTTTGTGCATCATCTGACCTGTCAATTAAGTGAGTGGTGGGATTCATGTTGGGCGATCTGTCTGACCAAATAACTTGGTATAATTGACCAGAACGTCAGTTCAAAATGGCTCTGAGCACTATGGAACTTAACATTTGATGTCATCAGTCCCCTAGAACTTAGAACTGCTTAAACCTAACTAACCTAAGGACATCACACACATCCATGCCCGAGGCAGGATTCGAACCTGCGACCCTGGACGTAGCGCGGTTCCAGACTAAAGCGCCTAGAAACGCTCGGCTACAACGGCCAGCCAAACGTCCGTCAAACCAACTGCAAACAGTTGGGGCCCTGTTAAACGGTGTATTGTCATCCATCAAAACCCCATCCTTTTTTACTGCATATGGTCTCCACGCAGCCAGATACGTCCATTTCCCGTCAATGATGGATTCAAACTTCCTGGCAGATTAAAACTGTGTGCCCGACCGAGACTCGAACTCCGGACCTTTGCCTTTCGCGGGCAAGTGCTCTACCATCTGAGCTACCGAAGCACGACTCACGCCCGGTACTCCGCTGCAGAGTGAAAATCTCATTCTGGAAACATCCCCCAGGCTGTGGCTAAGCCATGTGTCCGCAATATCCTTTCTTTCAGGAGTGCTAGTTCTGCATGTTTCGCAGGAGAGCTTCTGTAAAGTTTGGAAGGTAGGAGACGGATACTGGCAGAAGTAAAGCTGTGAGTACCGGGCGTGAGTCGTGCTTCGGTAGCTCAGATGGTAGAGCACTTGCCCGCGAAAGGCAAAGGTCCCGAGTTCGAGTCTCGGTCGGGCACACAGTTTTAATCTGCCAGGAAGTTTCATATCAGCGCACACTCCGCTGCAGAGTGAAAATCTCATTCTGGAATGATGGATTTAGTTGGCCCAGAGGACCTAGTCCATTCCAAGTAAACACAGCCCACACCATAATGGAGCCACTATCACCTTGCACAGTGTATTGTTGACAAATTGGGTCATTGAATTCGTAGGGCCTGCACCGCACTCGAACCTTATACGAGCTGAAATAGTGACTCATCTAACCAGGCCAGTTTTCTAGTCATCTAGGGTCCAACTGATGTGGTCATCAGATCGGGACAGGTGCTGCAGCCGATGTCGTACTGTTGGGAAAGGCACTCTGCTCGATCGGTTGCCGCCATAGTCTTTTAACGCCAAATTTTGCCGCACGGTCCTAGAAGGTACGTTCCTATTACGTCCCACATTGATTTCTGCTGTTATTTCACTCAGTGTTGCTTGTCTTTTGTCAATGACATCTGTAAGCAAACGTCGTTACTCTCGGTCGTTAAGTGAAGGCCGCCTGCCGCTGTACAGCCCATTGTGAGACGCAATGCCTGGAATTTGGTGTTCTCTGTACTCTCTTGACACTTTGGATCTCGGAATACTGAATTCTCTAACGATTTCTGAAACTGAATGTGCCATGCGTCTAGCTCCAACTACCAATCCGCGTTCAAAGTCAGTCAATAACCGTCGTGCGACCATAAAGAAATGGGAAACCTTTTCACATGACTGACCTGAGTAGCGATAACAGCTCCGCTAATGCTCTGCCCTTTTATAACTTACGTATGCAATACGACTGCCAGCAGTGTACTTGCATATCGCTGTCCCACGACTTTCACCTCAGTGTATTGAACAACCCAGCAGCACGTGAGAAACTACACGGTAAAGTTGCAAATTCAGCGGTTCTGAAGATAAAAAAAAGTATTCAAACTGAACGTTAGTTAATACTCAGCTACATTCATAGAGTTGTGCAGCTAAATCTCAAATTTAGTCCAAGTCGTTCTTGCAGACATCAGCTTCTAATAGATGGATTATGTCTATTAAATGCATTATTGATGGCCCTGTTACACTGTCTTGGGAATATTTCAGAGTAAAATTTACTATAAATGTTTGATAAAATTTGGTAATTGGAATAGAAAAATATTTAAAATAGTTTTATTTCATGCCAGTTAATTCTTTGAGCCATGGTGAAACTTTACTGAATACCTGCCACGTTACACTGATATTTAACATAATCTCACTTTAACGCCACTTATAGGGAAAATATGTTTGACCAAATCTTATACGAAGGTAAAGATACAAGGACATGGGCAGTCACAGAGGCCATAGCTTAGATATAAATATAAAATGGTGCCAAAGCTTAATGGTGAAAGAAATTTTCGCATGATGTGTTACTGCCTGTAACATATCCTGATGAAACTCTCACCACAGATAGAAACAAATGATACAGTGTAGCACAGAAGTTAAGGCAAAGAAGGAGGCGATGAGGTTAACACAAATGAGACACTTAGAGTAGTAGATGAGTTCTGCTATTTGGGGAGCAAAATAACTGATAATGGTCCAAGTAGGGAGGATATTTTTATATAGACTGGCAGTTGTAAGAAAAGCGTTTCTGAAGAAGAGAAATTTGTTAACATTGAGTATAGATTTAAGTGTCAGAAAGTCCTTTCTCAATGTGTTTGTAAGGAGTGTAGTCATAATGGAAGTGAAACATGGACAATAAACACTTTAGACAAGAGGAGAATAGAAGCTTTGATATGTGGTACTGTAGAAGACTAGACGGGTAGATCACGTAACTGCTGAGGACGTACTGAATAGATTTGGGAAGAGCAGAAATTTGTGGTAAAACCTGACTAAAAGAGGGAATCGGTTTCTATGACACATTTTGAGGCATCAAGGGATCACCAGTTTAGTGCTTGAGGGAAGCGCTGGGGATAACAGTCATAGATGGAGGCCAAGAAAGGAATACACTAAGTAGATTCAGATGGATATGGGTTGCAGTAGTAACTCAGAGATGAAGAGGCTTGCACAGGATAGACAGCTGTCTCGTCTTTGGACAGAAGACCACAACAACAACAACATCCTGAAGACTCCATGATTCATGGTAGTCTCCCGGAGATTACAAAACTCGGGCCATGGTTCTAAATAGGACATAAGGTCACTACAGACAGCAATGCTTGCTCTGCAACGTGCTCCCATATTAGCCAAAATATTCATAAGAAATTCTTGTGGTAGGGCGTTCCATTCCTGGAGCAGCGTGGTTGACAACTAGTGGATGATCTTTGGTGCATACGGACGTGCTGCTCTCCAGCCTATCCCAAAAGCGGTCGATGGGGTTTAAGTCTAAGGAACGGGCTGGCCAATCCACCGAATATTCGCTCGCTGCAAGAGCTCCTTTACCTGCTCTGTTCGATTCGACTGCGGATTATCATGCACAAAAATGAAGTCAGAGCCCAATCTACTTCTGAAAAGGCGCATGCTTGTAAGGAGTACAGCCTCCAACAACCTTGACCAGTGAAGTTAGCCTGTTCAAGGATTTGGAGGTTAGCACTCCCATGCAACATTTTCACTCCCCACACCACAAAATCTAGACCACCAAACTATCATGTTCGATAGTGTTCTTGCATACATTAGGAGGGTACGTCTAGCTTTGTCGAAGGTGACTCATCTGGTGGTCCAGGTGTTATGGTCTGCACAGGCTTGATGCTGCACGGGAGTACGGACCGTCAAATGTTTGAGCATGGTACAGTCATCAATCAACGTAATTTTGACACTGTACTCTTTACCAGTGTGTGCCCATGCAGGGGTAGACTGGGCCCATACTTCGATCTTATGGATGACATTGCAGGACGGCATCTAACAGCGTAGGCAGAGGATCTCTTGGAACGAGAGGATATTTAGCGAATAGGTTGGCCTACTCACCCCTCCAAATTAAATCCTATCGAGCACGTGTGGGGTGAGTTGGGGAGACATATTGTAACACCTCCACATGTGGCAACAACCCTACAGAAGCTGTCAACCACAATGCTGAAGGAATGGAACGCCCTACCTCCAAGAACTCCTTACGAAGATTATGGCGAACAATGGAGGACGTTGCAGAGCAAGCTTAGGCATCCGTGGTAATCACACGTGCCATTGAGACCCACTGACAGCCACTTGTAATGTCCATTTTATCGCCTTTTGTGGTCTACCGTGTTCGACCTTTTGTAATGTCCAGGGGAACATCTTAAATCGCGGTGACTTCAGTGTCTTTGACTAAAAAAGTCATTTCTGTTCGCTTCATTGCGTATTTCTTTTACCCTCTGTAACAGTTGCTTTTACATGTGGTCAAAGTTTCGTCCAAATATGTTACTTGGCAGTGACAGATCGTGCGAGAGATACTTTCGTTCGAAAGTTTTGCACAACACTATGTATGCGCAGTAGTGCATAATCACAGATTACATCCTAAAATTTATTTTAGAGATAACTAGTGCGGCTTACGGAAATTATTGTTTGATGACGCGTTTCACGTCATCAGATTATGTACAACAAAGACGGAAGGAAAATATAAACAGACGGGGTATGGTCGTTCAGCAAAGCTCGAAATAAAAATATCAAACAGGCAGCCATTAGAAAGAAAACTTACGTTCACGATTATGCTGTGAAATAAGCATTCGTCAAAATCGTGCTGAACGGGCGTTCACCTATACAGTAAATAATGGTAAGAAGAAAGTCTTTAGAAACGAAGAAAAACTGTTGCACCAGAGGCAAAACGAAAAGTGCAAAGCATTGCAGTCGGTAGAAACATGACGGCATGCGCGGCAGTGCAGCGAGAGGCACTGTACAAATTGCAAATAGCCTTTCGCTCCCTGTATTTTACCCCTACCACCTACAGAATTTGAAAGAGAGAATTCCAGTCAACATTGTCAAAAGCTTTCTCCAAGTCTACAAATGCTATAAAAGAGGTTTGCCATTCCTTAATATATTTTCTAAGATAAGTCGTAGGGTCAGTATTGCCTCACGTGTTCCAACATTTCTACGGAATCTTCCCCGAGGTCGACTTCTATCAGTTTTTTCATTCAAGAATTCGCGTTAGTATTTTGCAGCCGTGAGTTAATAAACTGATAGTTCGGTAATTTTCACATCTGTCAACACCAGCTTTCTTTGGGATTGGAATTATTATATTTTTCTTGAAGTCTGAGAGTATTTCGCCTGTCTCATACATCTTACTCACCAGATGGTAGAGTTTTGTCTGGACTGGCTCGCCCAAGGCTGTCAGTAGTTCTAATGGAATGTTGTCTACTCCGGGGGCCTTGATTCGACTCAGGTCTTTCAGTGCTCTGTGAAACTCTTCACGCAGTATCGTATCTCCCATTTCATCCTCATCTACATCCTCTTCCATTTCTATAATATTGTCTTCAAGTACATCGCCCTTGTATAGACCTTCTATATACTCCTTCTACCGTTCTGCTTTCCCTTCTTTGCTTAGAACTGGGTTTCCATCAGAGCTCTTGATATTCAAGCAAGTGGTTCTCCTTTCTCCAAAGGTTTCTTTAATTTTCCTGTAGGCAGTATCTATCTTACTCTCGTGAGGCAAGCCTCTACATCCTTACATTTGTCTTCTAGCCATCCTTGCTTAGCCATTTTGCACTTCCTGTCGATATCATTTTTGAGAAGTTTGTATTCCTTTTTGCCTGCTTCATTTACTGCATTTTTATATTTTCTCCTTTCATCAGTTAAATTCAATATTTCTTCTGTCACCCAAGGGTTTCTACTAGCCCTCGTCTTTTTACCTATTTGATCCTCTGCTGCCTTCACTATTTCATCCCTCAAAGCTACCCATTCTTCTTCTACTGTATTTCTTTCCCCAATTTCTGTCAATTGTTCCCTTATGGTCTCCCTGAACCTCTCTACAACCTCTGGTTTAATCAGTTTATCCAGGTTCCATCTCCTTAAATTCCCACCTTTTTGCAGTTTCTCCAGTTTTAATCTACAGTTCATAACCAATAGATTGTGGTCAGCGTCCACATCTGCCCCTGGAAATGTCTTACAATTGAAAACCTTGCTCCTAAATCGCTGTCTTACCATTATATAATCTATCTGATACCTTTTACTATCTCCAGGGTTCTTCCATGTATACAACCTTCTTTCATGATTCTTGAACCAAGTGTTTGCTATGATTAAGTTACGCTCTGCGAAAAATTCTACCAGGCGGCTTCCTCTTTCATGTATGCGTATGTAGTATCTTATTAAAAGTATGCCGACACTAATACCTAATGCGGCACTAGGTTGTAGATGTAATGACAGGCGGACTCAACAGTTTAAAAGGAGGTAGGGTGTACTGTGTTGTCAGTACGGAAGGAATAACAGCAGAATGGGTCCGTCCAGAGATCTCAGAGACGTTGACCAGGCACTGCATGTTACCTAAGTAACAAATCCATCAGGGACATTTCAGCTCCCCCCAAGCAGCCCAAGTCGGCTGTTGGTGAAGTAAT
This sequence comes from Schistocerca gregaria, assembly GCF_023897955.1. Taxonomy (NCBI): domain Eukaryota; kingdom Metazoa; phylum Arthropoda; class Insecta; order Orthoptera; family Acrididae; genus Schistocerca; species Schistocerca gregaria. The sequence goes on along the minus strand of NC_064928.1, from coordinate 208,114,887 downwards.
TGTGTAAATGCAAAGGAATAGACGTATCTCATGTATTGACGGACAGGAAGATTAGAACAATGTTGGGGTTGGTTGTTAAAATCACATGAAATCAGCTCAAAGTGTTACTCGTGAATTCCAAAGTGGTACCGGTAGCAGAATTCCAGCTAGCACGGTGAAATGTGCGTTGGGATTTCAAAAATACGAGGGCGTGCTGAAACATAACGCCTCCGAACTTTTATTGTAAAAACTTGAAACTATTTGAATAAAACGGACATTATTAACATTTTACATATTTCTTCTTCGTGTCGACATTTTGCAGCCCTTTAACACTAGATGCCGCCCAATTGTAGCGTGTAACATGACGATTCGTAGCGTAACTATGTCGGTGAGTGAGAAACAGCAGCAGGCAGCTGTGGCCGATCGGTTGTTGGCGCTTCAGTCCGAAACCGCGCTGCTGCTACGGTCGCAGGTTCGAATCCTGCCTCGGGCATGGATGCTTGTCATGTCCTAAGGTTAGTTAGGTTTAAGTCGAAGGGACTGATGACTTGAGATGTTACGTCCCATAGTGCGTAGAAACAGCATGTTATAATGTAATCGAGTCGGAGACTCTCCCTTTCACCATGACAATGCCGGGCCGCACACAGGAGCTGCAATATCTGTAGCAATCTGGCGCCTTGGATTCATTGTGATTAATCATCCTCCATACAGCGCTACTTGGTCCCATTCGATTTTCATCTGTTTCTAAATCTGAGTTTGTGGTTCCGTCAACAATGTAAAATATTCAACAGTGACTACATCACCAAACTAGCACGTCGTTGGGATAAATGTGTCCGTCACCAGGGTATGTTGATAAATAAATAGGTGACTATCAAGAACAAAAATGTAGGGTGTTAAAGCTTGTATTACCTGCAGGCAGGCCAGAGTGGGCGAGCGGTTCTAGGCGCTACAGTCGGGAACCGCCCGACCGCTACGGTCGCAGGTTGGAATCCTGCCTCGGGCATTGGCGTCTGTGGTGTCCTTAGGTTAGTTAGGTTTAAGTAGTTCTAAGTTCTAGGGGACTGATGACGTCAGAAGTTAGGTCCAATAGTGCTCAGAGCCATTTGAACCATTACTTGCAGAACTTCAAGAGTTGTCACATAAAAAATTCGGAGACATTAGTTTTGAGCACACCGTTCCAGGTTCTGATGTCCAGTAGCTTCTCATAACCCGCTCACTTCTGTAGTGAGTGATAAGCGACGCTTGAGGTGGTGTAAGGACGATACTGGGCAGTGGATTACTGGAAACGATTGATTTGCAGCGATGAATCTCACTATAGCCCACGGAAATCCGATGGCAGTATTTGGGTTTGACAACTGCCTGGAGAAAGTTATCTGCTATCAAGTGTAGTGCCAAGTACGGATGATATGGTCTTACGATAAGATGTGGTTTTCGTTGCTATTGCGCTTAAGAAAACCCCAAATGCGGAAGTAGGAGAACACATATTGTCGTGTTGTATACTACCCTGAATACAAGACAGTTCGTAGGTAATGACTGTATCAACATGACGATGCAGCATCTGTTAGGCAACGGTTAGTGGAGAGTAAAATTCTTTTAATGGAATGGCCTGCACAGATTCCGGACTTGGACACTATGGAACAACTTTTGACTTTGCCACAGACTCCAGGTTATTGCATCACTTCCTTCTATGACGAAGAATGGGCTGTCATTCCATGACAAATGAGCTGTCATTCTACCACAGACATTCAGACACGTCAGTACGGTTCGCCCATCATAAAGGCCAAGTGTGGACACGCCCTATATTTATGTCCACTAATAGCTGCTCGGAATCTTTTAATCGGTCTGAATGTTACGTGCAGAAAGTTGCAAACTGTGTGTGACAAAACCTCTTACTTAAGAATGTTTCATATTACCATTACTGTATAGTTTGCACACTTCAGCAGACGTGTGGACTAATGTTTATGTTTCTACAAGCATACGGTACATCATTGTATTGCTAGCAATGTGTGTAAGCAAGTGTTCTAAATTCCGGTTACACTGTCGCCCGTGTATTCTGATACAAAAGAGACCTTGCTACACTACTTTTTTTTAAATTATGAATTTGGCCAGCTATGGGCCGCATACAGCCTAAGACTTACGGTGTTTCTTTTTCTTCCGTTCTTCCCAGCACTTTTTCATTTTCTCGCCAACTGCTCGTCTCTGCTCATCTGTCCACACTCCCTTGGGTCGAGGTTACGGGTTATCTTCTTCACAGATTGCGTTTTCTATCAGTAGCGTGAGGTAATTCCTGTCACGTATTATTTATTCTGTAACACTTATTTTGTTGCCGTCTTTCTTTACTGCTTCTATCCATCCTATAGTTTTTTTAGCTTACTAACGTAATTAAAAATTTTCTTTGTAATCCGTGTTTCTTCCATTATTTTTAAATGTACATAAAATTTTAGCCGTCTCTTCCTCATTGTATCTGTGAGCTTTTCTGTATTCTTGTATAAGTGTTCATTTCTCCTTGTAATCCACCTATCTTTCTTAGTATTTTTCTCTTTCTTTTTTCTACTTCTCCTAATTCACATTTCTTATTCAACGTTAGGCACTCTGATCCATATGTTCCTTGTGTCATAATAACTGAATTATTATGTTTAATATTCGCTTGTACGGATATTGATTTCTTACTGTGGTAGTTTTGTGTTAATTTATACGCAAATTCTAAGTTTTTATTCTTCTTTTACTTGTTGTGTTATCGAGTCCATTGGCTTGGATCCACTCCCCCAGGTATCTGAATCTATCAACTCTTTTAGTTTTTCTATGCTTTGTTTTCATAAACTTTTCTGTATTATGTTTGTGTTCTATATATTCGGTTTTTTAATAGGATATTTTTAGCCCAGTCTTTTCAGCAGTCTCGTGTAACAGATCAAGCATAACTGTTGCGTCTGTTCGGTTTTCAGTTATCAGTGCCATATCATCCTCAAAGGCTAAACATTTTACTTCAAATTTGTTCTTTCCTTTTCCCATGCTTAAACCCTTTGTACCGCTGTTTTTTAATGTGCTTTCCCATGTTTTTACTATTTTATTTAAAACCAAGTTAAAGAGAATTGTGGACAGTCCGTCTCCATGTCGAACTCATGTTTTGATTTGGAATGGTTCAGAAATTTCGCCTTGAAATTTAATTCTTGATGTTGTATCTGTGAGTGTTTGTTCAACAGGTCTTCTGGTGTTTTCATCCATCCCTGATTCATAAAGTATCTGGAACAGTGTTTGTCTGTCAACTGAGTCGTAGGCCTTCTTGAATTCTACGAAAGTAGCCGCTGTATTTTTATTTAGTATAGCTCTCACTCTCAAAATTGTTTTTAAGTTAAGAATCTGTTCTGCACATGATCTACTTTTTCTAAATCGTGCTTGATAATCTCCTATATTAGGTCCTGCTTGTTCCTCTATTCTATTTAAAAGTGCTTTACAAAGTACTTTTTATGTCACTAGAACACGGAAATGCCCCTATAGTTGTTGGTGTCTGTTTCATCTTTTTATGGAGATGATGGTTGGTTACTGCTTTTGAATATGAACAGTAACCGTGTTAATTGCTTTCGATTTGTGCGGTATCAATTCTCTAAACTGAATCTGTAAATGAAACTGAATACGAAACATGTCAATCAACAGTCAGCAGAATGGATTCTCTCTTCAAACAATCACAACACACTAGCTGATTGTCTCATATTTTTGCGGTGCCCTGATAGAAAATGGATTCACTGAATTTTATCGAAATTTTACAAATGGATATAGCTTCCGAACTTGCCTCAGGATGTTCATTTACTCTCTTGAACTGTTTAGTACCTGCAACAGATAACTTGAGTTCTGCTCTGTCTGCTTAACCGCTTGATATGAAATATTGAACTGGATTTAACTGAAACAAGTCGTTGCGAGGCTAATTCTCTTATGTCTTACTTCAAGCTACTATGCAAAATGAGAATTTTACTATATTTCCAAATACGCAGCTACATGCCCACGCAATAGTGCAAGGTGTGACAATGTAGTAGTGTTATAATTTGCATTAGAATTGTGAGGATGAATTACAAATGACCAAAACGGCTGTTTTATATTGCACATGGTGTTAGGATCCTTTTAATAACAAGGAACTAAATTGTACAAACATGAGACTATGATCTTCGTGTGTATCATCGTAAATAATGAACAACGGTTCATGTGAATAAACAATTCTGCAATCAAGAAAGATTATAAGTAACATTGTAATAATTAAGGCTAGCATTTACAACAATTAAGAAAAAATTTCGTGTTACCTTTACCCAAATGTACCGTAACTCTGTGAAATAATCTCAAAACCGTCCTCAGGCACACGAGGGAGCACACCCTATTCAGCATGGCCCCCATGAGGACTCCTTACCACACAGTGATCACTGTCGCAGCAGATTCTGTCCTTCTCTACTACTAATACAACCTCTGGCAGCCAAAATTTAACATACCAGTCATGTGTCCAGGGATGCAAATATGCTCGTAATGGTAGACCTGCAAACGGACAGCCATCTCTCATGATATATAAAAATATAAATGATCAAAGTAGCTTCAGTGGGGCAGTAAGCGATATCTGGAGCCAAATGGCGTGATTCAAGAGTTTCAGACATGACTAAATAATTTACGAGGGGAGTTCAGTAAGTAAAGACATTTTTCTGAAAGTAGGTTGGTTTTATTCAGTATTGCAATAAATCATATTTTCAATGCTTTTGGTTAGAAAACCTTACTTTTTCAACATAATCTCCGTTCCATACGACGACCTTACGCCATCTTAGTGGAAGGGAATGTGTGCCAGCATGGTAACAAACTACTATAGGATGTCGGAGTCACCGTCTTGATGCATCAGTAATATCCCCATTATCCACGCTCTGCTTCCCACAGATTGCATCCTTCATTGGGATAATCAGATGGAAGAGGGAAAGTACTAGATTCGGGCTATAGTGTGGATGAGGAAGAACAGTCCCATCATGATTTGTGAGCTCGTCTCTGGTGCACAGATTTGTGTGGGGCCCCACGTAATTATGTAGTAGTAGCTTTATTCATCCGTAGATCTCTTTTTATAAGGATATAGGACATGTCAAAGCATTTACAAGTTTATACGAATTTAAAATATGCTATTATTATACACATCATTTACAGACGTCTATTTACAGACAATCATTAGATATACTCCTGGTATACAATCCTTTTATGACAAATAACTTAATAAATAATGTAATGCCACACTGTTCATTCATATCTCACTGTGAGTCCCTACCCACGCTATACACACATTGTTTCATAACACTTCACTCACTAGACACACAAATACACACACTGATGGTCTCTGGGCCATTTTCTGTACCGCAGCTTCCCATTTGCTATCCTGAAAATCTGAGTCAGTATCCCTCCATAATATATGAGATGTTGAGCTCAGAAAGACGAAGAGATGTTAGTATTGTGCTAAGCATAGCTTGGGGGTAGATATTTCTAGAAAGGAAAATAAGGGAAAAACATAAAGTGAAGAGTTTATGTGGAATTTTGGAACTTTTATAATCATCATTATTCTTCTACTTTATTTGTGTTAAATTTTTTTTCAAATCCCTACTCCGTTTTATCTAAGTAATCCTTCAATGTATAGAATGTATTATGTAACAGGTACTTTTTAGCTGTCTTTTTAAATAAGTGTATTTTTGCAATTTCTATAAACTCTTTTGGTAATTTATTGTGCAGTTTTACTCCTTGGTAGAAAATGCTGTTTTGAGTTTTATGTTTATTTTTTCTTGGTAAATGTAAATTGAGTCTTTCTCTTGTTGAATGGTCATGAACAGAACTGTTTGTGCGGTAATTACCCATGTTTTTTGATGTGTACAACTGATTGGTAAATGTATGCACATGGAGCAGTTAAAATCACCAGTGTTTTGAACAGATCTTTGCAATGAGCTCGACTAGTATTTTTAATTATTATTCTTATGGCTCAATTCTGGAGTTTGAAAAATGTGTTCATATTTTGTGCGTTTGTTCCCAAAAAAGAACGTCATAGCTAAGAATTGAGTGTACATATGAATAATATGTAACTAAAAGACTCTGCTTATTACATGCTGATGATAAGATTCTAAGGGCTTAACATGCTGATGGCATTCTCTTTGCAAGTACCTTTGTGTGTTCACAACACTTCAACTGAGAATCAGTATTCATTCCTAGAAATTTTGCATTTGTTACACAGTCTATAGAGTTGCCATCTACTTTTAAGTTAACATTGTCATTTTTCCTCTTAAAACTGGAATACATGGTATTAGTTTTCTTTATGTTCAATGTGACTTAATAGCTTATTGACCAATCGTAAACTTCCTTGATAGTTTCATTTGCTTTCGCTGCAAGGAGTTCTTTTGTTTTCTCAGTGGGTATAATATTGCTGTCATCAGCGAAGAGAGAATTTTTTTACCATCAGTAACACTACTGGGGAAGTCAAATTCAAATGGTTCAAATGGCTCTGAGCGTTATGAGACTTAACACCTGGGGTCACCAGTCTCCTAGAACTTAGAACTACTTAACCTAACTAACATAAGGACATCACACACATCCATGCCCGAGGCAGAATTCGAACCTGTGACCGTAGCACCAGCGCTGTTCCGGACTGAAGCGTCTAGAACCGCACGGCTACAGCGGCCGGCGACAAATTCATTGATGTATATCACGAATAGTATTGGTCCTAATGAGCTACCTTGCAGACCCCCTAAATTAATGTATTTTGGTTCTGATAATTGTTTTACTATATGTTTATATCTGAAGTATCTGTTACCTCTACTCTTTGTACCCTTCCGCTAGGTATGATGGAAACTAGTCATTAGCTACCTCTCTTATTTCTACTTTATTAACAGCATCAAGTACAACATTTGTGAATTCTGCTGTGGCTGACTCTGTATTTTTGCATGGAGAAGGAAAATTTCGGCCGGCCGGAGTGGCCGTGCGGTTCAAGGCGCTACAGTCTGGAGCCGAGCGGCCGCACCGGTCGCAGGTTCGAATCCTGCGTCGGACATGGATGTGTGTGATGTTCTTAATTAGTTAGGTTTCATTATTTCTAAGTTCTAGGTGACTTATGACCTCAGAAGTTAAGTCGCTTAGTGCTCAGAGACATTTGAACCATTTGTGAACCAAGAAAAATTTCATTTGCATATTTGCGGCTACCAACACGTCGAGTTCGTTTCTCCAATTTCCTGAGGATAACACAGTACACATCAGAGTTTGTTGCAACACGATAGCGGACATCAAAACAGAATAGCCCCTACAGAGTCTCAGAGTCATGAACATACATTTCGTCGCCTGTGACGACGTTCGACCAAAAATTGTCACCATCAGCCTCGCAGAGATGAGGCAGTTCTGCACAGATGGTCATTTGTTGCTGTTTATGGAAACCAACTGGAACATACCTTGGAGAATCTCAAATGGTGTACGAATGTGTCAGCACTACCAACAGAGACGTCCAGTTGAGCAGCTAAGAGTCTGATTGTGATCACCTCGAATGAGAGTGTCCGCACGTTCCAACATTGCACGTGAGACTGCCGTGTGTGGCCGGCCGGCAACATTGCACGTGAGACTGCCGTGTGTGGCCGGCCGGCAACCCGGCAGGTGTACAGGTGTGCGTGCGATGACGACATACGCCTCGACCAACGACTCAACGTGCTTTTGTTCCTTGCCAAGTTTTCGTAGACATTGTGCAAGCGGCCATGAATACCTGCGATGCTCTCGTTTTCCACCAATGGAACTTAATGACAGCTCTCTGCTTGGAGTGCACTGCTGTAAAAGAGGCCACTTTGAAGGCTACTTATAGCCTACCGAAACTTCATGAAACCATAGGAACTGATACGAAAATATTCCACAATGGTCCACAACAAATTTCGCATTTTTTCAACCGAAATTGGCCAAGAAAAAAGAAATTTTAGTACATACCGAACGACCCTTGCACTATGCTTTTGCAGTAGGTTGTCCTAGCTTTAGAATGCTGCTACGAGCACCGTGCTTGACTTGCGGGACACCTTGTGTGCAGTGCGTGTCTAATCGTGATAGGTCAATAATAGGCGCGGCCGGCGTTTCTTACAGCTCGACCGCTCGCCGTCGTCAGGATGACGGTACAGATCAGCAGCTATAGCGGCCAGCGTGCGGCTGCGGCGCAAAAAGCCGGGAGTGGCTGAAAAAGCGTCCACTGTCTCGCGACCTTGCCGCGCCGGACACGTAACCGCCACGGATCGCGCTCCGGAGCGCAAACAGCCGCAAAAACGAGCCGTCTTTCGCCGGTCACTGCGCCACCGCCCACGCGAGGGTACCAGCCTGATGATGGAGCCAAGGGCGGCGGCAGAACCGCCAGGCCGGCTCCATAACGGCTCGCAGTGCTCAGCCGAGCGATTCGTGCGACTCCTCTAGGTACAGGTCCCCAAGTAATGCACGATTCGCCAGTTCTCGATAAAAATTATTCCGTGACACACCTGCCATCCCGTCGACCCCCCAGGATAGCCGAAAGCGCTAACGCGCTGCTTCTTGGACTCGGGTAGGCGCGCCGGCCCCGGATCGAATCCGCCCGGCGTATTAACGACGACGGCCGGTGTGTCGGCCAGCCGGAATATGGTTTTTAGGCGGTTTTCCAAACCCTACTAGGTGAATACCGGGCTGGTCCCCACGTACCGTGCATTGTACTGCACTTAGAACTAGCTGCCATTCATCATAAAAACTAGGAATATTGTTTGAGTCATTTTGTATCCTCCTATGACACCTTTCCGCACAGCACAGCATCATCACCATATAGACTGCAGGTCACCCTGTAGCTCCGCCTCTGTCACTGCAATGCACAAGCCGCCTTACAGTCGTAAGCAGAGACGCTAACATTTAGATCCACATCAACGTCTACACATACAGCTATGATTCGAAAGCAGTAGCTGAAAAGGGACTAAGACACGGTTACAGCTTAACACCAATGTAATTTAATCAATACAACGAGCAAACTGTGACAGGCGCCATGGAGAAATTTGGAAAGGGGAATTAAAGTTTAAGGGTAAGAAAGTGAGGTTAGCGAACGATATTTTAATGCTGTCAGAGAAGGCGAAAGTCTGTGAAGAGCAGCTGAACACAATAGACGAACCTTTAAAAAGAGTTTATGAGATGAAGATTAACGAAAATTATATCTAATGGATTGTAGTAGAATTAAATGATACTGAGCTCAGGGAGACATCTTTGACTACTAACTAAACGTGTACCGTTTCATGATCGAAACCGACGCCCACGCCCATAGAGGCCGAAGACTTCCGGCGTAAGAAGTCACCTTGATTCATCCAACTACCTGGTCGAAGAGAGTGGAGGAGCAGGCAGAGGTCCAAGGCAATCTCTTGCCCTTGTCATGGGAAAATGGTCAGACGTACATAACGTAATATTAACAGCAGCAGTAAACAATATTACAGGAGTGCAATACGTTTCGAATAGGAATATATGACGGAGAGTGAGTTACTATGTACAAGTCAATGACAGGATTAATCTCATCAGAATCGACAGCAAAGCGACACCAACAACAATATTCAGGTACACCTACCGACGTCGACAGCAGAGCACGAAGATATGGAGATAGTATATGAGGATATTGGACGGGTAACTCAGTACGTAAAGGTAGTGGAAAATATAATACTGATGGGCGATTGGAATGCAGTTTTACTTTAAGCACAGAAAACAGAAGGTAATTCTATGCAATATTGAGAGTGGTATTGATGCTCAGTGCCAATGAGGCTCTTAAGTGGGGCGTTCCCCAAGGATTGGTGCTAGGGCCACTGCTGTTTCTTATTTATATAAATGATATGCCTTCTAGTATTACAGGTGATTCAAAAATATTTCTGTTTGCCTACGACACCAGCTTGGTAGTGAAGGATCTTGTGTGTAACATTGAAACAGTATCAAATAATGTAGTTCATGAAATAAGTTCGTGGCTTGTGGAAAATAATTTTATGCTAAATCACAGTAAGACTCAGTTTTTACAGTTTCTAACTCACAATTCAACAAGAGCCGATATTTTGATTAGACAGAATGGGCACATTATAAGCAAGACGGATCCGTTCACGTTCCTAGGCGTTCGGATAGATAGGAAGTTGTTGTGGAAAGCCTATGTCCAAGATCTTCTTCAGAAACTTAATGGTGCTTTATTTACCATTAGAACAGTATCTGAAATAAGTGATAGTTCAACACGAAAAGTAGTCTACTTCGCATACTTTCATACGTTTATGTCGTACGGTATTAATTTTTTGGCAATTCTTCTGATTCAAAAAGGGTATATTTGGCTCAAAAACGGGCTGTTTGAGCTATATGTGGTGTAAGCTCGAGAACCTCTTGTCGACCCCTATTCAATAGTCTGGGAATTCTGACGTTGCCCTCACAGTATATATTTTCTTTAATGTCGTTTGTTGTTAGCAATATTAGCCTATTGCCAGTAGTTAGCAGCTTTCAATAAGTTAATACTAGGCAGAAATCAAATCTGCATGTGTAATGCACTGCCTTGACTCTTGTGCAGAAGGGAGTGCAGTACTCTGCTGCATCCATTTTCAATAACCTGCCAGAAGAACTCAAAAATCTTAGCAGTAGACCAAACTCTTTTAAGTCTAAACTGAAGAGTTTCCTCATGGCTGACTCCTTCTATTCTGTCCTGGAAGAGCTAAAAAATTAAGCAAATTCCAGTGTTACATTATTGGTTTTCTTTATTTACACTTACGACTTGTCGCCTAAATATGTTCTTTATATTTAATTTTGTTTCTACTATCGTGTTGTAATTTCATGTACTGACTCGTCCCATGACCATGGAGACTTCTCCTTAATTTGGTCCCACGGAACAATAAATAAATAAAATAAAGGGAGTAGAAGAATGGATTACGCGAGAATTTGGGCTTGGTCGTAGGAATGGGAGAGCTGAAATATCAGTGATAACAGCGAATACTCTCTTCAAGCATGACAAGAGTAGGAGGTATACTTCGAAGAAGCCGGGAGATACGGGGAGACTCCAGTTAGATTAGACCATCGTCAGGTAGATATTTCAAAATCAGACATTTGACTGAAAGGCATAATTTAACCAGATATATACTCAAATCTTAATTTAGTAAAGATGAAGAGTAGGCTGAAGTTTAAGATATTAGTCACGAGGAATTAATGAGCAAAGAAGTGGGATATCTCAGTAAGCAGTTCACCTGACGAGGAACGGGCATCTCTCAAAAGGGCAATGACGGAAGTTGGAAAGAAATAGGTAAAAGAATGGTGACTGCTTAGAAACCATGGGTAACAGTTCATCGACGAAAGAAGGAAGTTCAAAAACATTCAGGGAAGTTCAGGAACATGGAAATACAAGTCACTTAGAAATGAAATGAATCGGAAGTGCAGGGAAACTAATGCGGAATGTAAAGACATCGGAAAAGAAATGACTATCCGAAGGACTATCTGAGCATATAGAAAAGTCAAGGAAACCTTTGGTGAAAGTCAAAGCTAGGGCGGTAACATTAAGGCTGGAATGGGAATTCTACTGTTAAATCCGAACGAGAGCGGGTGCGTCGAAATATTACATAGAAGACACCCATGAGAGGGGTCTTGACAAAAGAAGAAAATGTAGTCCACAGAAAAGGGATATCGGATCCAGTATTAGAATAGCAATTTAAAAGAACTTTGGAAAAATCAAATAAGGTCGTAGATGGATAACATTCCATTGGAATTCCTAAAATCAGTGAGGGAAGTAGCAACATGCGACTATTCATGTTGGCGTGTAGAATTCATGAGGCTGACGATATACCTTCTACTTTGGAAAAAAAAAACACCATCCTCACTGTTCCGAACACAGAAAGAGATGACAAGAGCGAGAATTATCGCACTGAAGGTTTAAAACCTCACATATCTAACTTGCTGACAAAAACAATATACAGATTAATGGAAAATAAAGAGTCTTTTAGATGACGATCAGTTTGGCTTCAGGAGAGGTGAAGGCACCGAAGATGCAGTTCTGGCGTTGCGGATGATAACGTTCGACGATGATAGCATTCAAGAATGTAAAATAGTGTAAGACGTTCGAAATTTTCAGTAAAATTGGGTTTAGTTGTAGGAAAAGATGGATAAAACACGATATGGACAAGAATCAAGAGGGAACAATAAGACTGGCAAACCGAGATAGGAGCGCTTGGTTTAATACGGGGGTAAGACGGGAGGTCGTCTGTTCAGTCTATATACATCGAAGAAGCAATGACGAAAATAAGAGAAAGCTACAAGAGTGGAATTAAAGTTAAATGTGTGATGATATCAATTAGAAGATTCACTGACGTAATTGCTATGCTCAGTGAAATTGAAGAAGGCTTTCCGTACCTACTGAACGGAATGTACAGTCCAGTGAGTACACACTTAGGGTTGAAGTTAAATCGACGAAAGACGAAAGTAATGAGAAATAACAAAAATGAGAACAGCGGGAAAACATTAGAACCGGTCAGCACGAAGTACCTATTAGCGTAAACAATGAATTGTTTGTCATGTGTACTTGATCATTCGACAGGGTTTCACTTCCTACTTTGGTTTTCTGTATGTGGTAATTTTGTTGCAGTGTTAGGTGTTTTTTGATGTCTTGTTCTCTAGTGTTTGGTTTGTGGTAATGTACCCTAAGGTATTCTGCAAATGTGGTATGGTTTGTCCCATATTTCCAGGCTCTGATGTGTTCTTTGTATCTGACATAAAATGTTCTATCTCTTTGTCCTATGTATCTGCCTTCACAAGTGGAGCAGGTGTATATCAACAACAGTGTAACCACAAAACAGAGAGAGAAACATGGTGAACAGTGTGAAAAAGTTCGGAATACCAAATTCTGCTAAGGTGTCGGTAAAAAAGTGGTAGTGCGACCTCCAGAGCAGATGAGAGGAAACGCAAATCACAGCAAACCGTAAGTAATTACTTATTTACATAAATAATCGCTACCTGAACTTTTTGATAATCGAGAAATAACAAAACTGTATCGTTATAGATCCCTTTGGTGATGCCTTAAAGCAAGAGAAAGGTGAAACGCGCCTGGATAAAATAAATTATGTTGTAGCATGAAAAGGCGAGCTGAGGTATGGGGCAAACTTCTTGAAATTTTCCATGCATTTTATATTATAGTAGCAGAATTATACTTAATTTATTAAAATTCTCCTGTTAGATATATTCAAAAAATCTAGTGGGAGAAGCTTTCCGTTTGCAAAGGGATGAAACAGACAAATTTAGAAGAAATCTCTTGAACAATTTCTGTGAAGAAGGTGCACGTACAATCTTGTGAAAACAAAATGTTTAAATTCCATAAAAAAAGTTTAATACATATAATACAAGGAATTTAACAGTAAATGTGCTAATTTCATGTAAAGTGTGCTACAACATTTCATTAACCATCGAAATTGCGGATTTTGTCCATCTTAATAGTGTGTGTCTTACATGAACGCCCGCCCCCCTCCCCCCCCCCCCCCCCTCACTTAAGCGAAGAATCCAGAGATATATTTCTTCCCCCTACGTTACGCTCTCGTAGGGAGTGTGACGAAAAGATATTTTATAATGCGCTCAGAGGTGTTTAAAGAGTCATTCTCCCTGCGCTCCGTACACGATTGTAACAGAAAGCAAACCCAACTTGTCGTGCAGTGCTGGCCCTACCTCGCACTTTTGACAGTAGTTTCCATAGTAGATACCTGCCAGCCAAGCCCGCTCAATTCACGAGAAGCCACGAACGTCACCTGAGCGATGCTCTCAGTACGCTGCCCGTGCCAGTCGTGTGAGAACAATGTTCTGTTTAGGCGAGAGAGGACTATGTCGCAGCTGTGGTAAGTCGAAAGTGGGCAGATTGCTGGTGTTCGTGAGGCGGGTGATTCCATAACCAAAGAAGACGAAGTGTGTGGTGTTTCAAGAGTCGCCGGCAGCTGTGGCCGAGCAGTTCAACGCACTTCAGTATGGAACCGCGCGATTGCTACGGTCGCAGGGATTGAATCCTGCCTCGGCCATGGGTGTGTGTGATGTCTTTAGGTTGGTTAGGTTTAGGTAGTTCTAAGTTGTAGGGGACTGATGACCTTAGATGTTACGTCCCATAGTGCTCAGGGCCATTTGAACCATTTTTGTTTCAATAGTCGCTGTATCGAAGAGTGGAGAAATATCGCCCACCAAGTGACAACGTTGACGAATGTGTGAGTTGAATGATCGTTACGGACGGAACTGAAGAGGGTTGAGAGGATAACAACTGCCAAAGTCACTGCAGAATTGCATGCTCACTCGCGAATCTTATAAGAACCAAAAGGACAAGGACGGAGCTCCAGAAGCAACGAGTTGCAGGGCGAACAGCAACTCCAAAACTACTCATTAGTGGTGTAAATGCCCGTAACAGAAAAATGTGGAATGCTGGTCCATGGGACAATGGAACAGAGTCACTTCATTGGCCGAGTCTTGTTCCAAACTGTTTCCAACTTCTGGCCGAGTTCACGTCGCAAGAGTGAAACACCGTATTCCACAGGCCTCATGTCCATTCCAACAGGTCGCACTATGGCCAACGATTTCGTGACCATTTTGGCTGATCAGATCCATGCCAGAGTTCAGTGTCTGTTTCCGAATAGTTATGCCGTGTCCCAAAACGACTGGGCCCCTGTTAACACCGCTCGCATCGTCCAGGACTGGTTTTATGAACACGAGGATGAACTGTCGTGTCTCCACTTATCATCACAGTTACCCCATCACGATATTGTTGAGCCTTTGTGGTTTATTTTGGAGAGAGAGGTACGTAGTCGCTATCCACATCCATAATCGTGACGTGAACCTGCCACAAGATACTCTAAAACCAGGCTCGTTCTTCAGTTCCATGAGTGGTCTACCGCGACCATCCGACCGCCGTGTCATCCTCTTTGGAGGATGCGGATAGGAGGGGCGTCGGGTCAGCACACCACTCTCCCAGTCCAAATGATGGTATTCTTGACCGAAGACGCTACTGTTCGGTCAGTAGCTCCTCAGTTGGCATCACGAGGCTGAGTGCACCCCGAAAAATGCCCACAGCGCATGGCGGCCTGGATGGTCACCCATCCAAGTGCCGACCACTCTCGACACCGCTTAATTTCGGTGATCTCACGGGAACCGGTGTATCCACTGCGGCAAGGCCGTTGCCACTTGAAAACCATACAGAAACTGTATTTGTTAGTTGTTTGGTTGGTTAATTTGGGGGAGGAGACCAGACAGCGAGGTCATCGGTCTCATCGGATTAGGGAAGGATGGGGAAGTAAGTCGCCCGTGCACTTGCAAGGGAACCATCCCGGTATTGGCCTCGAGCAGTTCAGGGAAATCATGTTAAACCTAAATCAGGATGGCCGGACGCGGGTTTGAATGATCACCCTCCCGAATGCGTGTTCTAACAATCCTACCACAACAAAGATCAAAAATTAATTATGACTGTAGTGTTGCTCACGCTGCTAAATATTGCATTTTCGGGCAACAATAAAGTTATATTATGTGGCAAGTGTCATTCCAGCATAGTTAATAAAGTCATTTCTTGAAATAATGGATGGACTAGGTACTTATCTTTTCGTGTTTCCCACGCTGGTCTCGTTATGAACTCATGGCTCAATCGCCGAAAATCTAGGTAGTGATGATTCCAAGCTCGGATGCAAGGAGGCCTAGGTGTTATTCTGCGATATTCAAAAGTTTTTTAGATGTGTTTCATAAACCATTCTTGAAGATTAAACTTTTGCAAGTTAGGACAATGGTGATGTAAAAAAGTAATCAGCACTCCGAATTTAAGTTACACTTCTTTTTTATTACTTTTGTTGCAATACCACGTAACTCGTTACAAAACATCACTTCACAATTAAAACATACTTGAAAATATCTTTCTCACTGTTGAAGTTCACATGTCATGAACGGACTATAATTTGCGTCTTTTTACCATGACGATCAAAGCTTGACTCTCTAATAACCGCTTACGCGCCCAAAAATCAGAGTTACAAGCACGTCAAAGATCATAGTGACAAAAGAAATAATACATATAAGAATAATATCATTGAAATATATACATATCAATGTATCGAAGTACCTCTACATTAATGAAATCAAATCTGAACGTTGTCAAAGAAATATGTTAACTCTTTTACAGAAACACAGTAGAATATTGCTGGTATCGAGAGGTTGAGATGAGGTGCCATAATGGTTACGTAATTTAAGTACCATTAGTGTCAAGAGTGTCACCACTGCGCCACATCACTAGGTCTATATTTGTCCTTTCTGGGACGACTTCAGACTGTGTTGCATAGCAACGGGTATCCTACAACGTAATAGGCATGGTAATGTGTTGTGTTTTTGTGTTTCTATACTATTTCCAACCCCTGTATGCAAATGTAAATACCGATATCGCACACGAGAAACATTCACTGCATCTTCAAATCGATGAGGATAGATTTACGCAGCGTAACATGATTTTACAAAGAGACATCGTTGTTTACAATAGTGTACTCGCCTACACGTACGCACTGAATCTGTGGGGACCACATATGAAACTTTCGTGGAACAAGCGGTGCGACTTCTTCACTTACGTTGTCTGCTCGTGTCCAGATACCCATCACTCGAAAGTGGTTACGCCCCTAGTTGTGCGATATGAGTCGATAACAGGTGGAAACGCGACTGTTACTCGGCAGGCAAGTAACCTAATTCCAGTCTTAGGTAATATTTACGTCACATTCTGTGCCCAACCGGATCTACACTTTCTAACCGCACAGTTGTAAAATTATTTGTTACTACGTGATTGTCCACCTCTCTCTTTTTCGGCCGTGACGAAATAGAGCGCTGTGACTGACCGCTGTCTTTTATCT
This sequence comes from Schistocerca gregaria, assembly GCF_023897955.1. Lineage (NCBI taxonomy): Eukaryota > Metazoa > Arthropoda > Insecta > Orthoptera > Acrididae > Schistocerca > Schistocerca gregaria. Next base: position 208,098,058 of record NC_064928.1, on the reverse strand, counting down.
CTTGTTTCTCTTTTTTTTAATTTTCTTTTTTTTTTGTTTACACACTTTAACACTTGGAAATAATGAAATTCTAAGGCATTCAAATGAGACAATGGGAAATGAATGGGAGCAGTAATATTGGACGACACTTGAAAGTTCTCTTTAAAATAATAAAAATAATAGTGAAAGATATCCTGCAAATAATTAAAAATATGACTCAAGTACTCTTTCTACATCTACATCTACATGGTTACTCTGCAATTCTTACGTAAGTGCCTGAAAGAGGGTTCATCGAACCATTTTTGTACTACTTCTCTACCACTCTACTCTCGAATGGCTCACGTGAAAAAAGGAACACCTAAACCTTTTTCGTTCGAGCTCTGATTTTCCTTATTTTATTAAGATGATCATTTCTCCCTATGTAGGTGGGTGTCAACAAAATATTTTCGCATTCGAAAGAGAAAGTTGGTGATTGAAATTGCGTAAGTAGATCTCGCCGCAAAGAAAACCGCCTTTGTTTCAGGTGACTGCCATCCCAAATCGTGTATCATATCAGTGACACTTTCACTGCTATTCCGCCATAACACGAAATGAGCTGCCCTTCTTTGCACATTTTCAATGTCCTCTGTCAATCCTATCTGGTAAGGATCCCATACCGCGCAGCAATATTCCAGCAGAGGACGAACAAGTGTGATGTAGGCTGTCGCTTTAGTGGGTTTGTCGCACGCTTCTGATCGTAAGCTGTGAGCTGTAGTAATAAATGAACTGTCCCAATGAAACTTGTATTTTCGTAATGTGAAAACAAAGCTGCACTATAATAATAAATAATTCTCGTAATGAGAAGGCAAATACTTCATACTGTAAAAGTTATCAATCTGCCTGTAAGAATTTTGAATAATATAAACTCCCTGGATAATGAACTTTCACATGAAACATGAAACCTAGAGAAATTGGTTTTGCAAAATTGATCACAAAAACTGTCTCTGAATAACATAAGTTGGCCCTGGTTGAATAAATAAAACAAAATCCAAATATTTTCTCCTTACCTCTATTCTGCCCAAATCTGGGTAACGCTTTTCAGTACTGCTCTGTCGTGCGCGCCGCTGTGCTAAAGCTGCAGATTACTGTATTTATTCAGAAACACTCGAGAGATCCAATGAGTTCTCCGTTAATTGCAAATCTAACTGTTTTCCGAACGTACTTGGTTGCATGATCCACTAAAATTGTAAGAGAAGGGGTGCTAAGAAAATGACAACATTAAGTTTTTTATATATTGCGAAAAAAATGCTCAAGGCAGATTTTAAATTTAATGAAGTTCAAACAACAAACTTTTCTATCTCTCAAATCTAGCAATTTTCCGTAGAACAACCAAGTTAGTCCGATGACGGAGCAATAGTGGAAAAAAGTAACATAATTATAATATTTACGTTGCAAATTGCATTAGACTTCCTTCTTTACATGTTGATTGAACAAACTGATAACCTGAGACTGTAAATTTTAAATATAATACTGCCACTGCTTCGTCACTTTAACACATCTTAACATTATCTGCTTCCTCACTCAAACACAGCCAAAGATAATCTGCTCGTACTTCCTCACTCCAACACCGTTTAACATTATCTGCTTTACTCTCCCAAACACAGCTAAACATTTTCTGCTACACTCTAACACATGTAAACTTTGACTGCCCCACTGCGTCCTCGCGCACATCAGAGATACTGACATAACTTCAGCGATACAGCTTTACAACATCACTGCTCGCTCACAATCGATTCAGATACCATAAATCGTACACGACACCTATGACACTAAAACACAAAAGCAAACTTTTTGTTCTCTGCTATTCGAAAATACACGTACACCGTTGGCCATTTAAATTGCGGCTCCGGGACACATCACACTGAATGGTGAATACGTAGGGAAAGAATTACACGATCTCTTATTGTCGTGGTCACAGTCTCATTTTCACCGAGGTAATAAAACTTCATGACTATCCTTTCTAAGACCCTTCATTGTTGTTTTTTTTTCTAAAATTACGCCGACTGTTTTTCCATTGTCGTTCTGTATCTTTGGCTGCATGTCTCTCCTCTAAATGTTTTCTTTTCTTTGCCAAATTTTTATCGCCTCCTACTTTACTTGTTTACACAAGGTGTCACAATAAAAACGGATATATCACCGGAAAACGAAAATTCCTCTTCCATTTTACACCTCATGGAGTTGTACAAAAATTCGACAACCAATAACCGAACCTTCTTGTGTACTTATGGTGGGATCGGCTCTCACACCCTATACAGGAAAGAAGTATCATATATTGGACATCGATTTCATGTACCACTGTATTACAGATAAAATGCTGGGTACCCGGTACCCACATGATCACTGATAACACAGAGGGCCGGAACATAATGTATTCGAATTGATAACCTCTAACTACAGTTGACGGTCTCATTATGTAAAGATAAATCATCATATTAGCTTCATGAACAGAATAATGAAAATGCAATTAATATTTTAAGGGGCTTATACATAAAGAATAGATCTGTAGCTTTCGTGGAGAAATATACTTCTCGAACAGAGTTCCACCCTTATTTACTCCTTAAAAGGATTAGTCCTTACCTTCTGCTTTAAACTATATGACCTTCAGCTGGGAAAAAATTAGCAAAATTTCGGTATTTTTAAAACATCCCCCCAGACCATGGAACGAAATATTATTTCCTTGCTGCCAATTGCTGCGTCAGACTTGAACGACGTAAACAAAAAAAATATTGGCTGAGCAAATTAGCACAAGGAGAACTGTTAGTCCGTAACACGACTGTGAGTGATATCGATTTATTAACCGAGCGTGAGTTCGGATTCAGTATCAAACAATGCACGGTCACTCTTATAGTCGCTCTGATGTAGGAAAACTGCTGTATATTGCTGTTGTCAGAGCTATAGATAGACAATACCTGGGCAACCAAAAATGGCTCTGAGGACTATGGGACTTAACAGAATGGCTCTGAGCACTATGGGACTTAACTTCTGAGGTCATCAGTCCCCTAGAACTTAGAACTACGTAAACCTAACTAACCTAAGGACATCACACATATGCATGCCCGAGGCAGGAATCGAACCTGCGACCGTAGCAGAAGAAGAAGCGCTAGGCCACAGCGGCCGGCCCCGTGCAACGAATCAGCCTCTTATTCCATGCAAGAGGCAGTGCTACATGGCCAAGTGCAGTTAACGCTGTAATTTTCTATTATATGATTCGTATCAAAGACGCTAAACTGCGAATTTTTAACTATAATTACACGTTCACACAGAGCTACATTAAGTAACACACAATGCAGGCCTGCAAAATCGCATCACGCGGACGGATATCAAGCGGAATTGTACTTATTCTGTATATATACACCCGTTAGTTATATGAGGGGCGTCTGAAAACAGATTGGTTTCATTCAAGATTTCAATTCACCACATCATTCCGCACTCTTTTGGCTAAACAACCATTGTTTTCATCATAAGCTCGGTTCAATGCGACCTCACTGGGAAGACCTATCTACCCGCCCTAACCGCCGTCTGCTTCACGTCTGCTGTGCAGCGAGCTACCTTAATTTAAGTATTAACTGTATTTTTCTTACTTGTCACTTCTTCTTCTGCGTGTTTTTGCTTTTAGGAAGCTTTAATAGTCGAGTGCTATTAAGTGTTCCATAGATCTCGTGTTTGTTTTGAATACAGTCAGAGAGAGTCCCTTTAGTCAGCCATAGTGCCAGTAGTGTCAGTGTCGCCCTAACCGCCGTCTGCTTCACGTCTGCTGTGCAGCGAGCTACCTTAATTTAAGTATTAACTGTATTTTTCTTACTTGTCACTTCTTCTTCTGCGTGTTTTTGCTTTTAGGAAGCTTTAATAGTCGAGTGCTATTAAGTGTTCCATAGATCTCGTGTTTGTTTTGAATACAGTCAGAGTGAGTCCCTTTAGTCAGCCATAGTGCCAGTAGTGTCAGTGTCGCCCTAACCGCCGTCTGCTTCACGTCTGCTGTGCAGCGAGCTACCTTAATTTAAGTATTAACTGTATTTTTCTTACTTGTCACTTCTTCTTCTGCGTGTTTTTGCTTTTAGGAAGCTTTAATAGTCGAGTGCTATTAAGTGTTCCATAGATCTCGTGTTTGTTTTGAATACAGTCAGAGAGAGTCCCTTTAGTCAGCCATAGTGCCAGTAGTGTCAGTGTCGCCCTAACCGCCGTCTGCTTCACGTCTGCTGTGCAGCGAGCTACCTTAATTTAAGTATTAACTGTATTTTTCTTACTTGTCACTTCTTCTTCTGCGTGTTTTTGCTTTTAGGAAGCTTTAATAGTCGAGTGCTATTAAGTGTTCCATAGATCTCGTGTTTGTTTTGAATACAGTCAGAGAGTCCCTTTAGTCAGCCATAGTGCTAGTAGTGCTAGTGTTTGTTTTGAATACAGTCCAGAGACAGGTAGTGCTATTTTCCTTGTTTTCTACAAGGAGTGGTTAGCAATCACACTTTAGTCAATAATCAACCGCCTTTAGTGAATTAGCAGTCTATTTAAAAGTTTATTAACACTCTATAGTAAATTGACTTCTTAGGATGGATAGGATGTGTGGCTGCTGTGTACGGACGCAGGAGGAGCTGGCCACTCTTCGCGAACAGCTGAGCGTGTTGATGGCCGCGGTCAGCCGTCTTCAGGCTGCTGCCTCGGAGTGTAGCGGCAGTGGGGAGTCTGGTGCGTCGCAAGGTACACCCCAGGTGTTACATGCTTCACCCACTGTCCCTGCTGTCGAGACATCTTCGCGGGTACCGGGCGCGGTTGGGCCACCCTCTCCCCAAGTGGAGTGGCGGGTTCAGCGGTGTTCGCGGCGCACGAGGCGGAGGGTCAATGTGGAGGCTGGCCGTGTGGCATCGCCCGCTCTGCCTGTGAGTGGACATGTGGCTGCTCCTTCAGCAAGGTCCGAGCAGGCACATGGGGGGAGGGGTTTATTAGTTATTGGGAGCTCCAACGTTAGGCGGGTGATGGAGCCCCTTAGGGAAATAGCGGAAAGGTCGGGGAAGAAGGCCAGTGTTCACTCTGTCTGCTTGCCGGGGGGTCTCATCCGAGATGTGGAGGAGGCCCTACCGGCGGCGATAGAGAGCACTGGGTGCACCCGACTGCAAATTGTTGCTCATGTCGGCACCAATGACTCCTGCCGTCTGGGTTCAGAGGTCATCCTAAGTTCGTACAGGCGGCTGGCGGAGTTGGTGAAGGCGGAAAGCCTCGCTCGCGGGGTGGAATCAGAGCTAACTATTTGTAGTATCGTTCCCAGAACCGATCGCGGTCCTCTGGTTTGGAGCCGAGTGGAAGGCTTAAACCAGAGGCTCAGACGATTCTGCGGAGAGCTGGGGTGCAAATTTCTCGACCTCCGCTATCGGGTGGAGAAATGTAGGGTCCCCCTGAATAGGTCAGGCGTGCACTACACGCCGGAAGCGGCTACGAGGGTAGCGGAGTACGTGTGGAGTGCACATGGGGTTTTTTTAGGTTAGAGAATTCCCTCCCTAGGCCCGACAAGACGCCTCCTGAGACGCGGCAAGGCAGTGAGCAAAATGCAACAAGGAATAACAATATTAATGTGCTTATAGTAAACTGCAGGAGCGTCTATAGAAAGGTCCCAGAACTGCTCTCATTAATAAACGGTCACAACGCCCATATAGTACTAGGAACAGAAAGTTGGCTGAAACCAGACGTAAGCAGTAATGAAATGCTAAACTCGGATTGGAATGTATACCGCAGAGATAGGCTGGACAGTGAAGGGGGAGGCGTGCTTATAGCGATAAGAAGTGCAATAGTATCGAAGGAAATTGACGGAGATTCGAATTGTGAAATGATTTGGGTGAAGGTCACGGTTAAAGCAGGCTCAGACATGGTAATTGGATGTCTCTATAGGCCCCCGGGCTCAGCAGCTGTTGTGGCTCAGCACCTGAAGAATAATTTGGAAAATATTTCGAGTAGATTTCCCCACCATGTTATAGTTCTGGGTGGAGATTTTAATTTGCCGGATATAGACTGGGAGACTCAGACGTTCATAACGGGTGGCAGGGACAAAGAATCTAGTGAAATATTTTTAAGTGCTTTATCTGAAAACTACCTTGAGCAGTTAAACAGAAAACCGACTCGTGGCGATAACATATTAGACCTTCTGGTGACAAACAGACCCGAACTATTTGAATCAGTTAATGCAGAACAGGGAATCAGCGATCATAAAGCGGTTACTGCATCAATGATTTCAGCCGTAAATAGAAATATTAAAAAAGGTAGGAAGATTTTTCTGTTTAGCAAAAGTGACAAAAAGCAGATTTCAGAGTACTTGGTGGCTCAACACAAAAGTTTTGTCTCAAGTACAGACAGTGTTGAGGATCAGTGGACAAAGTTCAAAACCATGGTACAATATGCGTTAGATGAGTATGTGCCAAGCAGGATCGTAAGAGATGGGAAAGAGCCACCGTGGTACAACAACCGAGTAAGAAAACTGCTGCGGAAGCAAAGGGAACTTCACAGCAAACATAAACATAGCCGAAGCCTTGCAGACAAACAAAAATTACGCGAAGCGAAATGCAGTGTGAGGAGGGCTATGCGAGAGGCTTTCAATGAATTCGAAAGTAAAGTTCTATGTACTGACTTGGCAGAAAATCCTAAGAAATTTTGGTCCTATGTCAAAGCGGTAGGTGGATCAAAACAAAATGTCCAGACACTCTGTGACCAAAATGGTACTGAAACAGAGGATGACAGACTAAAGGCCGAATTACTAAATGTCTTCTTCCAAAGCTGTTTCACAGAGGAAGACTGCACTGTAGTTCCTTCTCTAGATTGTCGCACAGTTGACAAAATGGTAGATATCGAAATAGACGACAGAGGGATAGAGAAACAATTAAAATCGCTCAAAAGACGAAAGGCCGCTGGTCCTGATGGAATACCAGTTCGATTTTACACAGAGTACGCGAAGGAACTTGCCCCCCTTCTTGCAGCGGTGTACCGTAGGTCTCTAGAAGAGCGAAGCGTTCCAAAGGATTGGAAAAGGGCACAGGTCATCCCCGTTTTCAAGAAGGGACGTCAAACAGATGTGCAGAACTATAGACCTATATCTCTAACGTCGATCAGTTGTAGAATTTTGGAACACGTATTATGTTCGAGTATAATGTCTTTTCTGGAGGCTAGAAATCTACTCTGTAGGAATCAGCATGGGTTTCGAAAAAGACGGTCGTGTGAAACCCAGCTCTCGCTATTCGTCCACGAGACTCAGAGGGCCTTAGACACGGGTTCACAGGTAGATGCCGTGTTTCTTGACTTCCGCAAGGCGTTTGACACAGTTCCCCACAGTCGTTTAATGAACAAAGTAAGAGCATACGGACTATCAGATCAATTGTGTGATTGGATTGAGGAGTTCCTAGATAACAGAACTCAGCATGTCATTCTCAATGGAGAGAAGTCTTCCGAAGTAAGAGTGATTTCAGGTGTGCCGCAGGGGAGTGTCATAGGACCGTTGCTATTCACAATATACATAAATGACCTGGTGGATGACATCGGAAGTTCACTGAGGCTTTTTGCAGATGATGCTGTGGTGTATCGAGAGGTTGCAACAATGGAAAATTGTACTGAAATGCAGGAGGATCTGCAGCGAATTGACGCATGGTGCAGGGAATGGCAATTGAATCTCAATGTAGACAAGTGTAATGTGATGCGAATACATAGAAAGATAGGTCCCTTATAATTTAGCTACAAAATAGCAGGTCAGCAACTGGAAGTAGTTAATTCCATAAATTATCTGGGAGTACTCATTAGGAGTGATTTAAAATGGAATGATCATATAAAGTTGATCGTCGGTAAAGCAGATGCCAGACTGAGATTCATTGGAAGAATCTTAAGGAAATGCAATCCGACAACAAAGGAAGTAGGTTACAGTACGCTTGTTCGTCCAATGCTTGAATACTGCTCAGCAGTGTGGGATCCGCACCAGGTAGGGTTGATAGAAGAGATAGAGAAGATCCAACGGAGAGCAGCGCGCTTCGTTACAGGATCATTTAGTAATTGCGAAAGCGTTACGGAGATGATAGATAAACTCCAGTGGAAGACTCTGCAGGAGAGACGCTCAGTAGCTCGGTACGGGCTTTTGTTAAAGTTTCGAGAACATACCTTCACCGAAGAGTCAAGCAGTATATTGCTCCCTCCTACGTATATCTCGCGAAGAGACCATGAGGATAAAATCAGAGAGATTAGAGCCCACACAGAAGCATACCGACAATCCTTCTTTCCACGTACAATACGAGACTGGAATAGAAGGGAGAACCGATAGAGGTACTCAGGGTACCCTCCGCCACACACCGTCAGGTGGCTTGCGGAGTATGGATGTAGATGTAGATGTAGATGTAGATGTATTACCACAGCGTGTAAATTTTAAGTTGACAAACCAGAATAACTCGGAAAATAAGCTTCACACGAAAAAATATCTACAATCCAAAGTAGGTTATTTTCGAGGGCGACATCTGCTGGTGCTAAAATTAGCCCTCTCGTCCAGTCACCTGACGGTGGGGTGGGAGGCAATTTTAAAATTTCAAATGGGAGCCCCCATTTTTTATTGTAGGATCAGATTTTACATAAAAAACTACGTACAATTTGAATAAAACATTTATTTTGATTCTTGGTAGTTGCGTGGGAAATTGTTACGGATGAATAAAAAATACTTATTTACTTAGAAAATTTTGATTCGCTAAAACTAAAACTCTCCCTCTCTCCTCATTAAAAGTTGTGTGGCCTCATGGCCACGAAACAAGCAAAACATATCCGAATCTGCGGGAAAAATTAATATTTGTGTGAACATTCGTAAAATTCTAATTCCTCTCTCTCAGAACTCACCCTATGGGGAGAGAGGGAGAGTTTAGTTTTAGCGAATCAAAATTTACGAAGTAAATAAGTACTTTTTTTATTTATCCGTAACCATTTTTCACTCGAAAATGAGAATACGGATTTTCTTCAATTACAGCGCGAACTACGAAAAATCAAAACAAATGTTTAAGAGAAAATGTACGTAGCTTTTTATGTAGAATCTGATTCTGCAATAAAATTGGGGGTTCCCATTTGAGTTTTTTCAGTTGCTTCCCGCCCTACCAGAGAGGTCTCGGGTGGCGGGCTAATTTTAGCACCAGCAGATGTCCCCCTAAAAAATAATCAACTTGGGATTCTACACATTTTTTCGTGTAAAGCTTATTTTTTGAGTTATTCTGGTTTGTCAACTTAAAATTTAGACCCTGTATACTGGTGGACGCCGAGACCAACGCTGCACCAGTAACCTCCCCATCATCCACGTACTGGTTCTAGCGAGTACATTCTTCATCTGATAGGCAGTGGGGAACCTAGGAGGCACACACTTTTAAGTAGCCCAGCTGGTCGACGAGTTGTCACCAATATCGAAGCGACGTCTATCTCAGCAGCGATCACCTCTAACGAGACAGTCCCCACGTTCGAAAACTGCAAGAGTCTCAATTATGTGCGGCTGGCCAGCAAGCGGGAGATCGAACAGGTTTGGGCGACATTGTTGCAATGAAGACAGACGCCTCGTTTGTTGACTGCTAGGTCTTCAAGCTCCAATGGACATCTGTGATGCTGTGGTTTTCCTGTAAAAGGAACTCAATGACAGCTCTCTACTTGGAATGGACCTCCGTATAGATGCCGTTTTGGAAGCTACGTATAGCGCTGCCAACTGTCGGAAGTTCATGAAACTACAGGGCTAAAGCAAGAACATTCCACGATGTTTCACAGCAAATTCCACAATTTTTCACCTGGAATTGGACGAAAAGAATGTAAGGCATTACTTACTGAACGCCACCTCGCAATTAAAGAGCAGTTACTCACGAAGCTCCAGTGTTGCTTGTAATTATCGTATGGCATCTTAACTTCGTACATATGCTAATGCGGAACCCGTGAGAAAGAAATTAGTTCCAATTTTGGTCACCTGGTGCAGACTAGTACTGTACAGCCTATCGTCGACGTCTCTAGCGCTAAAGATGAACAATCTGTATAGGCAGCAGGTAAGAAGTAAATAAACAATATGCCTTTCTTTTTCGTTTGACTTTATTTGCCAACAACCAGTTACTAACGCATTACGTATGGGAACGTTTTTATTTTGTCCACAGCGCCAGGGATTAGGGAAGGATGGGGAAGGAAGTCGGCCGTGCCCTTTCAGAGGAACCATCCCGGCATTTGCCTAGAGTGATTTAGGGAAATCACTCTCTGTGAGTTGCTGCACTTTAAATATGACATAGTACAATAGGACAAAATCATTAGTAAATGTGTAGTTGTTTTGGGGCTAAACGGGGTGTGAAATTTAGTTCACCTCTGGATCTAGCTTGGCTGCGAATCGGGTTGAATTCAGCTTGCGTTGCAAATATGTTTATGTCATTCCACACTGCTTCAATTATGTGCAAGATTTCATCGATAGTGGTGGCTGGCAAATAGTTGAGTGACGATCTCCCAGCAACCTGTTACATGTTTTCGCCTGTGAGATTTCTGAACAATTGGCTGGAGCAACAGTCAAATACCTTCTGCTTACATAGGTCAGAGCAGAATGGACTACTTTGCTTTGTCATGCCGGAAGATTACCTCGCGAACTCATCGGAGAGATGGCTCAGGTGGCGGCCTTAAAATGTCTTTGAAACACCTGTTGTCTAAATTATTGACTGTCAGAAACAGAGGTTATCATATTGTGTATCCGATGGCGCTGACAGTGATGAATCTAATCTGTCAACATTCAGTCTCCTCGGAACCTCTAGACACACATGCGTCCATTGTGATCCTGTACGTAGGACTGGGGCACATCTGAAATGACGGCGTGTTGCCACGCCAGTGTTGCTGTTGGGTTGGATCACCACTGTTGCCATATTTCTGCATCCTATCATGTCAAGGAAAGCTGCTGGCTGTGGCCGCCATGCTGACAGTCCGTGGTGCTGCAGACATCGCCGCACTGTCCATGTGCATACTTGACCTCCTGGGAACAAGACCACTTCCAGCCTCAAGATGTATGATGCGAAAGCATGATTCTGCAAGTCTAAGGAACAATATGTCTGTCTTATTAGGTGTTACACGTTGTGATGCTGCATGGCACTGATTATGGCCGTCCTGAAATAACCCTTTTCAAAATGGTATGGCACTCATGGGCTCCTGATCATCGCCATTAGCAGTATCGCAGAACGAGAAACTGCTGCCCCAATGGCCCACGATCCTACCACTGCCAACTCCCAATGCGTGCTAGTAAATACTTCCTCTTTTACAGAAGGCATAACATTATTATCTCACAAACAACAAAAATACCAATCTAATGTCTAGATGAGAAGACCGTTGCATCTTCATCTGATTGCGAATTAATTACATGTAGCCGGCCGCGATGGTCTAGCGGTTCAGGCGCTCAGTCCGGAACCGCGCGACTGCTATGGTCGCAGCTTCGAATCCTGCCTCGGGCATAGATGTGTGTGATGTGCTTAGGTTAGTTAGGTTTAAGTAGTTCTAAGTTCTAGAGGACTGATGACCACAGATGTTAAGTCCCATAGTGCTCAGAGCCATTTTTTAATTACATGTGGTATTCCTCAAGGTTCCATCTTGGGTCCACTGCTTTTTCTTGTGTACATTAATGACCTCTCAGACGAGATGCTAAGATTGTTTTGTTTGCAGATGATACAAACGTTGCAATAAATAGCAAGTCAAGTACAGATTTACAAATAGCTACTAATCAAATTTTCACTGACTTTAATAAATGTTTTAAAGCTATGTAACTGTAATCAAGCTTTGAGAAGACCTGCTATATGCAGATCAGAACCTGTAAGAGATTTCTTTCCAGCATGTATATAACATATGAAGACATGCAGATCGTATGGGTTGACTGTGTTAAATTTCTGGAATTACAACTCTATAATAAATTGAGCTGCGAAGGGAATACCACGGAATCGATAAAGCGCCTAAATAAGACTGTATTTGCAGTGAGACTGATGTCAGATGTAGAAGATAGAAATATAAAACAACTTCCATACTTTGCTTCCTCTCATTCTATTATGTCATACTTGATCATTTTCTTAGGGAGCTCATGAAACCGAGCAAAAGTTTTTAGGGTGCAAAAGCGTTTGATAAGAATCATTTCTGGTGTAAATTCAAGAACATCATGTAGAATCCTGTTCAAGGAACTTTGTATTCTAACCACTGCTTCTCAGTATATTTATTCCTTAATGAAATTTGTTGCAAATAATATATCTTTATTTCCAACGAATAGCTCAAGACGAGGAATAAGAACAATCTACAAAAAGGCCTAAAGTCACTTACCTCACTCCAAAAAGGGGTCCAGTATTCAGGAACATACAGTTGCAATAAATTTCTGACAATCATTAAAAATTCGTTTTCAGATAAAGCACGGCTTAAACGGAGTTTGTAGGACCTTTTGATGGACAATTCCTTCTACTCTGTAGATGAATATCTCAGCAGAGACTGTTAAGCCAGCTTAAGTAAAAATGTCTGTTAGAATTCAGTTTTGACAGTACATGGTCACAGCATTCAAGATTAGGTATTTTGTGTACGGTAAATTTATTTATAGTGGATAACAATGTTTCATTCTGACGTCGTGCTATTTCTGTAAAGATCAGCTGTTCCAGGATACGGCATTGCATTCACCTATTTCGACAGTCTACCGTCAAATGATCAGGGTATTAAGTATTATATTCGAATGTTTTGTGTGTTTATGTTATACTTTTATGAGACTCATCTCTTTTTTGGGTCTATGGAACGAATACTGAATGTAATCTAATAATTATTTTAAAAATGTATATATCATCAGTATTTTTATATGGAACGAAAAATAGAAAAGCCCTTACATAAAATACATTACCACCGGTTTTCATTTATGATTTTCTGTTACATGTTTACCTTGTTATCACCACAGGTTTTTCAAGGTATTAAAATTAGATTACAATCTCATTTTTCAAGGTATTCAAATGAAATGGGGTTAAGAACACTGCTAATTGATGTGAAAGATAATTGGAAATACAAATTGCTTTAGTATATATTTTCAAACTAAAAAGTAATTCTTACTTTTTGTCCATATTAATTTCTTTCGAATTTCACTACTCAATATCTACATCTACATGGATACTCTGCAAATGACATTTAAGTGCCTGGCGGAGGGTTCATCGAACCAGCTTCACAATTCTCTATTATTCCAACGTCGTATAGCGTACCGGAAAAATGAACACCTATACCTTTCCGTACGAGCTCTGATTTCCTTTATTTTATCTTGGTGATCTTTCCTCCCTATGTAAGTCGGTATCAACAAAATATTTTCGCATTCGGAGGAGAAAGTTGGTGATTGGAATTTAATGAGAAGATTCCATTGCAATGATAAACGCCTTTCTGTTAATGATATCCATCCCAAATTCTATATCATTTCTTTGACACTCTCTCCAATATTTCGTAGTAAAACAAAACATGGTGCCTTTCTTTGAACTTTTTTGCTGTACTATCTGGTAAGGATCCCACTCGGCGCAACAGTATTCTAAAACTGGACGGACAAGCGTAGTGTAGGCAGTTTCCTTAGTAGGTCTGTTACATTTTCTAAGTGTCCTGCCAATAAAACGCACTGTGGTTCGCCTCCCCCACAACATTTCCTATGTGGTCCTTCCAATTTAAGTTGTTCGTAATTGTAATACCTAGGTATTTTGGTGAATTTATAGCTTTTAGGTTAGACTGATTTATCGTGTAACCGAAGTTTAACGAATTCCTTTTAGCACTCATATGGATGACATCACACTTTTCGTTATTTAAGGTCAGCTGCTACTTTTCGCACCATTCCGATATTATTGGAAATTGTTTTGCAATTTGTTTTGATCTTCTAATGACTTTATTAGTCGATGAACGACAGCGTCATGTGGAAACAACCGGATACTGCTGCTCGGATTGTCCCCATAAACGTTTATATAGATAAGGAACAGCTAATGGCATATAACACTGCCTTGGGGAACGCCAGAATTCACTTCTGTTTTGCTCGATGACTTTGTGTCAGTTACAACGAACTGTGACCTCTCTGACAGAAAATCACAGAACCAGTCACATAACTGAGACAAAATTCCATAAGCACGCAATTTCACTACGAGCAGTTTGTGTGGTACACTGTCAAAAGTCTTCTGGAAATCCTGTATACGAAATAGATCTGAAATACCTTGTAAACAGCACTCAACACTTCATGTGAATAAAGAGCCAGTTGTGTTTTACAGGAACGATGTTTTCTAAACTCATGTTGACTGTGTGTCAATAGACCGTTTTCTTCGAGGTAATTCAGAATCTTCGAACACAATATACATAAAATCTTGCTGCATATCGACGTTAACGATACGGGCTTTTAACTTTGTGGATTACTCCTACTACTTTTCTTGAATTTTAGTGTGACCTGTGCAACTTTCCAGTCTTTGGGTACGGATCTTTCGTCTAGCGAAAGGTTGTATATGATTGTTAAGTATGGAGCTAATGCGTCAGCATTCTCCGACAGGAACCTTATTGGTATACAGTCTGGACCAGAAGACTTTTATTAAGTGATTTAAGTTGCTTCACTACTACGAGGATATTTACTTCTACGTTACTCATGTTGGCAGCTGTTCTCGATTCGAATTCTGGAATATTTACATCGTATTCTTTTGTGAAGGTATTTCGGAAGGCTGTGTTTACTCTGTGTTCTCTGCACAATCAGCAAAGAAAGGATGTAACGGAAAACACTGACAAGAAAAAGGGAAAGGGTGATAGAACATGTGTATTTAGTAACTCTGCTTTAGCAGCACTGTCTTCGATGGTATCTCCATTGCTATCGTGCAGAGAAGGCATTGATCGTTTCTTGCCGCTAACATACTTTACATAGTCTATATTTACAATGATAAGTGCAGAGACGTTTCTTTGAATTTGTTTAGTTGCTCCACAGCTCCTTATTATTATGCCTCGGTTATTTTTCTCCTGTTTCATCTTGCTGTTGTAATCTTTTACGGATAGCTACGAATAGATTTTACTAATAGTTACTACCCTAGTCAGATTTTATTACGCAATTCGTAGTTTTACCGTCTTAGGCATTCCGTCATCACATCTTTTGAGGCCAAATGGAAGTACCTTAACGTAACAATAAGAGCATCAATTGGCAGAATGCCAAGCCTGCAGAAAGAAATCCTAGTGTACGTAATGACAGACCTTTAAGACCATCTTGATAGGCCTATCGGCGTCATATGAGTGGCGTAACGCAACATAATTTTCTTCCGCAAGCAGGTCGGTTTTATTCAGGATTCCAGTACTCCATATTATTGCTAAGTGTTTCGGTTACGAAACCCTAATTTTCAACATAATGTGACGTCCTTACACCCCCTCCCCCCCCCACCTATACTGGGTGGATCTGGATGCCCGCATGGGCCACCCGTTGTGGCCGAGCGGATCTAGGCGCTTCAGTCCGGAACCGCGCTGCTGCTACGGTCACAGGTTCTACCTCGAGCGTGGATGTGTGTGATTTCCTTAGGTTGGTTAGGTTTAAGTAGTTCTAAGTCTAGGGGTCTGATGACCTCAGATGTTAAGTCCCATGGTGCTCAGAGCCACTTGCCAACGGCGGCACGGTACCACTGTTCTGGTCGACGTCGCAGCCAACGTCTTGCTGCATCAGCAACCTCCCGGTCATCCAAGTACTGCTCCTCGGTCAGTACCCTCATCATACGGCCAGAGAGGTGGAAATCGGGAGATGTGACATCGGGAATGTAGAGTTGGTTAGGAAGAGCAGCTCCAATAAAGATGTTTGAATTTTTGTGGCACCCCGAATGAGGGTGTCCGCAGGCAACCAACATTGCAGGAGATACAGCTGCGTGCGCCGGCCAGCGCGAGGTTGATCGGACGTTGTTGCGATGATGGCAGACGGCTCGCCCAACGACTCACCGTGCTTTTGTTCACTGCCAGGTATCCGTAGACATTCTGCGGGCGCCTGTGAATATCTACGATACTCTTTTTTTCCACCAAAAGAAACTCAATGACAGCTCTCTGCTTGGAACGCAGTTCCGTTACAGACTTGAAGGCTACGTATAGTGCTGCAACCCAGTGGGACTTTAAGAAATTACAGCTGGCGGAGCAGAAATGTTCGTAGAACTCCCACAAGAAGCTCTGCATCTTTTCCAAACTCAACTGACTGAGAAAAAAATGTGTTGTATTACTAGTTTGTGCACGTAGGTACACGAACAAGTTCTAGCAGTTGCCACTGGGATTCCTGTAATCGCTAAGGGGCATTAGTCAGGTTACCTACGTGACCGCGACTTTTTAATCAGCCGGATCATGCACTTCACCCTGCTATTTGCAGTAGACACTGAATTATGAAAAAACTAAAAAAGAAAAAGAAACCGGGAGTAAAGGTGTTTAAACAGTGATGACTGGAGTTAATAGCTGTCACTCTGCCACTATACCGTGCAGCTAGCAATAAGTTAACAGATAAAATATTTTGGAACCAGGCGGTTTGTATTGGCTGACGTACTGACGACTAGGTGTTTCCCAGGTTTCCTGCAAATTAGCTGAAGCGTGCAGTGCTAGGGATAAAGGCCAGACACCACTCCCCAGTTTGCTAGAACTTGAGTCATGTAGCTGTTGAGCAAACTAAATTTCATTTGTTTTTGAGTGTCGATGCTGGTGATCGGTGTAGTTTACGGCGTCGGTTTATGCGTTTAAGGGCAAGAGGTAATGTTATCAGATTAATATTAATATTTAAGTAGTCCCGACTGTAACGTAATATTAAAATTCCGCTCCCACAAGCTTGTTTCTATTTCCGCCATGTTCTGATGTGCAATGTTGTTCGGGAACGTTGGCCACACAAAAGTCGGGTATTATGGGCCACATAACTAAATTCTTCTGTGGTTTCAGAGCGTGATGGTAAGGTTCAAGAAGCAGTGTGGCTTAAAGTGATCTGTGACTGTAAGGATGTGAGGGGTTTCCAGTGGAAGGCGAAATGAGTAAAAGGTATGTTGCTGGTCGTTTCAGTATTCCAAGAACTACACTTCAAAGGAGATTAAACTCATTGCAACGAATCAGCAGACATCTATAACACATCAGGTTTTTTTTTTTTTTTTTTTTTTTGCAAACCAACATTCGCAAAAAAACGTTCCAATAAATGCTTTTAACACATGTGAGACATTTTAGTTCCATGTTAATGCCGGTAGTTTCGAATTTCAAAAACTAGCTTAAGATCTGATTGAAAATTTAAAACAGTTTCCTAGATTTAACAAAGACAGTGGGAGTTAAAGGTTTCTATGGAAACTTCATGAAGAAACAGCCAGAACGGTATTACAAAAGACCTCAGTCACAATTTTAATCAGGTCCAATGGACCAAAAGTTGAAACGATTTTATTATTCTTTTGATATATAAGGTAAGTAATTTGTTTGTGAACCACAGACACAACTTTTCTTTTATTCACAAACCTTTGTTTTCTTGGATACCCCACACTATCCGACACCTTTATTAAGATCTCGGGTTGTAAGTTACAGAAAATATGTTCTAGCTGTACGTCATTTTCGGCAGAAATCTTTATTTCATCATTTGCACCAAAACAACATTCAAGTAAAGCTGCAGGAAACAAATATTTTTCATAATATTACGCCTTTGAGGTCGTGTCAAATGAAACGGAAAACCATTCACTACCACTGCTGTCGGTAGTAACAGTTATTATATAGTCAATAGCACAATTCTATAGTTTCTTGTAGGAATTGTATTGCACGAAGATTTATAGGGGAGATGGGGGTAAAGCCCCTAGTGTGGTAAAAAAAGGCCGCACCGAGTTTTTGAACTTAGCGCTATCGGTTAAAGAGTTGACCACCAGGTCAACTCTTTATATATAAAAATGTTACTACAGTAACCACACTGCCGGCCTTCACCCCAAAAACTCCCTTATCTTTGCTTTAGCTAAATTGTAAATTTCTCTACAGTTAATAATCAGAGGGATCTGGAATTAGGATGGGGTGCAGATAACACGACCTATGAATCTGAATGACTACGATGTTAGAAGAACTAACACTAGCGTGGCTTTACCCCTCCCCCCCTCATCAACTCATTTTAATATATAAGGTTTCTCGTCGTGAAATTAAAGACGATTAGGTGATGAAACAAACTGTCACTTCTCTCCTGTGATGTGAAAATGACTGACCATAGGATATCTTGCAGAAGCAAATTAGGCATCAGCACCAGAAGGTTTCTGTTCATGACATTATACAGAATTCATATAGGCTGATACCGTAGTACAGATGTAGATGTAGCTTATTGTACTAATTTTATTGTACAAAGATTAATAAACAACATCAAAGCATCTTACTGTTGACTGCAGATTTAACAAACGTCGGCAGTGGCCCAGGACAGCTTTTTCTTCATCTTATTGAACACCACTGTCAGAACACCACCATACAGGCTGTTGTAAACACCTTCATGACACGCGGAGATCATCAAATGATCGAAATCAGTAAGTAATTATCAAGTCCTTGTTAGATTAAAATTCTGTACCGTCTTGGGTACCTGCCTCTCGTGGGTAATGTTCTAAAAGATTAACACCCAAGTTAGGTTCACTGTCCGTCCCCACAGCTTTGTACAGCTTTTACCTTCAAAAGTTCATAGTTTTCCAGCATAACATGCAGTATGTACTGACGCACCGCGTTTGCATTATATTTTCATCTAACGTGAAGACAGTGAGTGAGGTGTAACCGAGTTTTTGTACCTAGTAAGAGCTATATATAATACCTGTAACTAGATCTACAAAAAATACCACGCTGGTACGTTGGCATCTGCTTTTCTGATATGTAAGTTTTTTTCTTTTTTCTCCGATTGCATAGAGAAAATAAAAAGAAGGCTGCAGCACAAAAACAGAGCAAGACACAAGCGGATATTATATTTAAAATTTTTCGTAACTTCCACAGCACTTCGGAAAAGAGAATATATTCGTGACACGCGTTACGCCGCGTATGAGTACAAAAATGATTCTGTAACTACACTACTGAAATTATTACTGACACAGTTGTGGACTATCTAAAAACTTCGTTTATACTGGCTGCAATCAGCAATAAAATTGACTGGCAGTGATGTTCTTTTGTGTCTTAAGATTACTGCAGACTAAGTGTGTGTTTCACTATATTATTAACAAAGCATCTTCAGTTATTGTTTCGTAAGTGTAACATACATGCCTTCTAAATTTTGCTGTTTAAAGTTTATAATTAATTTTGGTTTATGAATTTGGAATACAGAAAAGGTACTTGTAATCCATAAGCAGCAAAATGTAGAAACGTATTGTGTGTACGATATTAACGGAATGATCACTGAAGATGCAAACATGAGTGGAACGCTTCTGGTGAAAAAGGGCTCTTAAACTGTTGAAATTTTAAGCTGGAAAAAAATTTGTGTGGGGTATTCCATTTATCTTGATCATACCAAATAACTTTTCGTCCAGAAGAAAATGTTAAAAAAGAACCGCACCAATTAAATGTTGTTAGCTGCCAAGAGTACCTCTGTTCGTTACGTAGATATGAACAGCAGTTCCTCTTGCTTAAATTGCAGCCTGTACATTTATCGGAGTAATCCACATCCCCTCCTCAAGACCTCTTCAGAAACGTATCATATTAACATCTAAATTGGGGATCACGAAGTAGACCTAGGAAAGCAAAATAAGCCATGACGCAAGCAGAAAGGACATCAAAAGCAGACTAGCACTGGCAAAAATGGTCATTCGTGGCCAAGAGAAGTCTAGTAGTATCAAACATACGCTTTAATTTGAGAAATAAGTTTCTCAGAATGTACGTTTGCAGCAGAGCATTGTATGGCAATGAATCATGGGCGACGGGAAAACGGGCACTGGAGAGAATCGAAACATTAGAGATGCGGTGATACAGAAGAATGATGAAAATTAGGTGGACAGGTAATGAGGAGCTTCTCTGCTCAATCAGCAAAGAAAGGAAGTGATGGAAAACACTGACAAGAGAAAGGGAAAGGATGGTAGAACATATGTTAAGACGTCAAGGAATGACTTCCGTGGTACTATAGAGAAAGCTGTAGAAGGTAAAAATACTAGAGGAAAACAGAGATTGTATTACGTCCAGCAAATAAAGACGTAGGTTGCAAGTGCTACTCTGAGATGACGAGGTTGGTAGAGGAGAGAAATTCGTGGATTGTAGCATCGGGCCAGACAGAAATTTCACAACACGTAAAAGTGTACCATTCTCGTAAAAACGACGTTACTAAAAACTTGAAAAGATTGATTCTCATGTATTGTAACACTGCGCAGGTACCTAGGTTAACGTTGCTCTTCAATTTCTTGAGCTGAAATAAACAGACGGAAGCTCGATAAAAATGCGCCCTGGTCATTCAGTCAATCATCTTCAGTTGAAGTTTTGAGCACAATATACGCTGAGGAAGATAAGGCAGAAACTCTACTCAGCTATGGAGCATGTAAGTTATCACAAAAACAAATGGTAATAATTTACATGTGTGCATCCAGTACCGTTCAGCAGTTATTTAAAAAAAATGTAGCTTTTCTACCTTCTCTTCGTTGGTGCACGACGTACTGCACGCCTTGAACCAAAGACTATTGACTCTCTATTTTCCTGGTCTTTGTGTCTGCTTACTGTCAGCTCGAGCAAGTGGAGGAGTCGCTACCCGATCACGATATCACAGTAATTGGTCTCTCATGACCATTGTCAGAAGCACACAGTGGCGTCACAGTAAAGAAGTACAGTGGTGACTAAGGAAAACCCATCACGATACAAACGACGGACGTGGAGTCATTCTTAGGTGCAACAATAATGTGGTTCAATAATAATTTACTCCTGGTACCAGCACATTTAAGAGGATAAAATCAATATTTCGACGGACTACCCTACAATCTCAGAAATTATAATCCAATAGGCCGATAAACCACTGGGATGCCAAGGAAGACGTGGGCACAGTAATAGCCAAACATCTGATATCTGCAGAAGAAGAAAAGGAGAATCTTGTTGCATTTTGGAAATACACCCTGGTCATTCAGTCAATCGCCTTCAGTTGAAGTTTTGAGTACAATGTACGCCGAGGAAATAAGGTGGACATTTTACTCGGTTGTGGAGTATGTAAGACAGTACAAAAATAATGGCAACAATGTTTACGAATTTTCAGCATGTGTGCATGTAGTACCGTACTGCAGTAATGAAAAAAAGGAAAAAGAAAAGATAAGTAGCTCTTCTACCTTCTCTTTATTGGTGCACAATGTACTCACACAAACTTTGAACTGACGACTATTGACTGTGTATTTTCCTTGTCTTTGTTTACTGTCTACTCTAGCAAGTGGAGCAGATACTACCCGACCACGATACCACAGTACTTTGTCTCCCATGGCCGTTGTCAGAAGCACATGGTCATGGCACCGTAAATAAGTACAGTGGTGACCAAGAAAAACACATCACACAGTGGATGGTTTTAATACAGTAGCGCATTAACTATCATGTGGTATAGCGTGTCTTCGTCAGATATCACGATAAAAGTTAACGATAAGCTGACCGGAGCGAGGTCATTCCTAGGTGCAACAATAATGTCGTACAATAATAATAACTGATGATGGTCGAAGTAGAGAGGACATAAAATGTAGAGTGGCAATGGCAAGGAAAGCGTTTATGAAGAAGAGAAATTTAACATCGAGTATTAATTTAAGTGTCAGGAAGTCGTTTCTGAAAGTATTTGTATGGAGTGCAGCCATGTATGGAAGTGAAACGTGGACGATAAATAGTGTGGACAAGAGCAGCATAGAATCTTTCGAAATGTGGTGCTACAGACGAATGCTGAAGATGAGATGAATAGATTACATAAGTAATGAGGAGGTATTGAATAGAATTGGGGAGAAGAGGAGCTTGTGGCACAATTTCACTAGCAGAAGGGATTGGCTGGTAGGACATGTTCTGAGGCATCAAGGGATCAACAATTTACAACTGGAGGGCATCGTGGAGGGTAGAAATCGTAGAGGGAGACAAAGAGATGGATACACTAAGCAGATTCAGAAGGATGTAGGTTGCAGTAGGTACTGGGAGATGAAGCTTGCACAGGATAGAGTAGCATGGAGAGCTGCATCAAACAAGTCTCAGGACTGAAGACCACCACCACAACAAGAACATACTATCATGCGGTTTAGCGTGTCTTCGTGAGATATCACGATAAAAACGACCGAAGCTCAGTCATTCGTAGGGGCTACAATATGTGGTACAATAATAATTCACTCCTGGTACCAGCACTGTGTAACATATTAAACAGCAGAAAATGAATAGTTCGACGGAATGAATTGCGCCAGACTACCCTAGAAACTCAGAAATTATAATCCAATAGGCCGATAAATCACTGGGATGCCAAGGAAGACGTGGGCATAGTAACAGTCAAACATCTGATATTTGAAGTGTAAAAGAAGGAGAGGAGAATTTTGTTCACTTTCTTACATTTGGAGTGCTGTTACGAGCACTTCCGTTGAACACTTTTCGCGCTTGCGGAACAGCGAGTACTTTCACACAGCACAGGCCACACTCGCACGCGAGAAAATGAATATTTCGACGGAATGAATTGCGCCAGACTTCCCTAAATTGTCAGACATTATAATCCAATATCCCGTTAAACATCTGGGATGCCAAGGAAGACGTGGGCAAAGTAACAGTCGAACATCTGATATTTGAAGTGCAGAAGAAGAAAAGGAGAACCTTGTTCGTTTTCGTACATTTCGAGTACTGTTACGAGCACTTCCGTTGACCACTTTTCGCGCTTTCGGAACTTAGCGGAACTCAGGCCACACTCGCACGCACGACGCAGTTCCACAGGTGGCCGGCAGCGGCTAGCCGGCTAGCGGGCGCTTCATCCCGAGAGCGGACTCCACCGGAGGACCCCGCGTGTCCTTCGAGGAGCAGGTGGACGCTGGCACGGGGGGAAAGGACTGCGTGGTGACACGGCTCCTGGCCCCTCAGGATCTAGGAGAGGCCGCCAGCCGGCAGGAGGAAGGAAAGGAGGAGGAGGGGGCGTCCGGAGGCGGGGTGGGAGCGACGCGAGGCAGCGGCTATTGTTGCTGTCAGCGTATATAAGGCCCGCGCTGGACGCTGTCCGGCACAGTTCCTTCCAGCAGCAAGGCAACCACCACTCCAGCAGCCGCCATGAAATTCTTCGTGAGTATCTGGTCGCAGGCAGCAGCTCTAGGGTCGGTGAGGCTGAGATGCGCCAGCGCGAGCCGGCGGACCATATCTGGCTCTTAAACCGCTCAGTACGTGCCCGGGTGCCGACACCTCTGTGTGCGTACTGGTCTGTTTACACGCCAGTTATAGTATCTTAACCGGCCTTTCGTTCACAGTATGTTTCTGATGTAAGGGCCAGGTCCTGAATCAGATTGTGCCAGACCGCGATTCGATCCTGGGAGCTAAGCGTGACACAGGAGAGTTACTTTACCGACTGTTCTGTCTGTGGTGGCACCGCCAGACACCACACTTGCTAGGTGGTAGCCTTTAAATCGGCCGCGGTACGTTAGTATACGTCGGACCCGCGTGTCGCCACTAAAAGTGACTGCAGACCGAGCGCCGCCACACGGCAGGTCCAGTCTAGACTCCCCTAGCACTCGCCCCAGTTGTACAGCCGACTTTGCTAGCTATGGTTCACTGCCTACATACGCTCTCATTTGCAGAGGCAACAGTTTGGCATAGCCTTCAGCTACGTCATTTGCTACGACCTAGCAAGGCGCCATATTCAGTAATTAGAATGAATTCTGAACAGACAATATTGTGAATCATGTACCGCCAACAACGAAGTTCATCATTAATGGATTAAAGTATCGAACTAATTACGTCTGCTTTCTGAATTCTAATTCCTTGCCATGTTGCAGACCTCACGTCAGTAAAGTTCTTCCCTCCTCACACCAGCCTGCGTGACTTAAAACGCGTCCATTTCGGCTTCCTCTAGTAACTCGGTGTTGGCACTTCTGCCAACACAACACTATCCAGGCGCTACTTCTGACCCATCACAGCTCATCCTCCAACCAATGTTCACCTGGGTTTCAAACTTCACAGAAATTCTCTTGCGTAGCCAGCAGGGGTTGCTTATAGGTGCGCTACTCCAGCAAAATAAGAAGGAAAGCTTCTGTGAAGTTTGGAATGTAGGAGATGAAGTACTGGAGGAAGTAGAGCTGTGACGGAGGCTCGTGAATCGTGCTTGGACTGCTCACTGTAGGCAAAGCTCCCAGATTCGAGTCCCGTCCGGTACACAGTTTTAGTCTGCTAGAAATATTCACATTGTCGCACACTCCACTGCACAGTGAAAATTTCATTCCCTCTGTGCCTAAGCCACATTTTGGCAAAGCCATCAACTCGCAATATCCAATTTTTCAGGAGTGGTTGATAGTCGGGTGAGATTCTCAAGAGAAATTTGGAAGGTAGGAGACGAGGTACTCGCGGAGGAAAAGCTGTTAGGGCAGATCACAATTCGTGCTTGGGGAGCTCAGTTAGGAGAAGGTTTTAGAGCGATACCATTTGAGGCTGACTGCAGTACAATTTCACTGCCACCAACTTACATTTCACGGAAAGACCACAAAAATAAGATACGAGGGATTAGGGCTCGTACAGAGGCATATAGGCAGTCATTTTCCCATCGTTATGTTTGGGAGTGGAGCACGAAGAGAAGATGCTAGCTGTGGTACGAGGTACCCTCCGCCACGCACCATACGGTGGATTGTGGAGTATGTATGTAGACGTAGAAGTTCCTAGATTAGAGTCCCGGAAGTTTCATATCAGCGCACACTCCGCTGCAAAGTGAGTGTTTCATTCATGAAACATCATCTGGGATTCGGCTATGCCATGTACCCTGGGGTATCCGATCTTCCAGGAATACTAGTCCCGCAAGGTGTGCAGAGAGTCTCTGTTAATTTTGGAAGGCAGAAGCCGAAATAAGGCTGTGAGGAGGGCACGTTAGTCGTGCTTGGGTAGCTCAGTCGGTAGAGCACTTGCCTGCGGAAAGGAAAGGTCTCGAGTTCGAGTCCTGATCCTCTGTATAGTTGTAATCTGTCACGAAGGTTAAATCACTGTGCACTCCACTGAAGAGCGAACATTCATTATTACTGAAGCTCTAAAGTTTTGGCTGTAATATATCATCAACACGCAAGTGGACGAGATCTGCGATGTAAACTGAGCAGTAAGCGCGCACACCCCGAATGCGTGTGCGATCATTGGGCAATTCCAACGCCGGGTGTGGTACGTCATTCCGCCTGCGCTGCGTAGCATATATCGGGCATCAGGTAAGGGGAAACTTTATTTCGTCTGTAATAAATGATGTGGCGGAAGCCTGCAGCTGTTTTGTTTGTTGTAAACTAACATTTGCTGCTGTCACCCTTTCTTTTATGCCCAACACGTTTCGGAAAGTAATTGACTTTATCATAATGGCTTATGTGTATTCTTTCGCCCGGAACGTGTCTTGTGAAAAATGAAGAACTTTGACCACTGCAGATAATGGCATTTTATAGCAAACAGTACCGTATTTGGGGAAATTATGATCCAAATACACCGTGAAGAGCTTGCAGCGTAAATTGACCAATGGCCGTGCAGGTGTTTACCAACGGTCTATGTTCACTGACCTCTTTTACACGGCAGGTGTAACACGTTAGTCACTCAAGTCAGCCGGCTGGGGTGGCCGAGCGGTTCTAGTTGCTACAGTCTGGAACCGGGCGACCGCTACGGTCGCATAGTGCTGAGCGCCATTTGAACCATTTTCAGTCAAGTCATGAGGGACCTAATGACCAGAGCAAGTGGTATGTTGGTCAGTGTCTCTTTAAACGAGCCCAAATTTCGCTGATTTTAGACTCGTAATCATTATGCAAGATGAAATTTGGGAGGGACACTCTGTTCCTTGATCCATTTTGGAAACTAGGCCCACAAAATATTCTTAATAGCGCTGTCCCTCGATGCTTAACGCCTGTCTTGTTACGGCTGCCATTGCATCTCTGCGCGTCTCTGACACTGAGATCTTGCTACCAATGGTACTGCTCCGTCAATGACGAACAGTACTCAACCAAGACTTTGTGGAATTAAGATCCTGGAAATAACCACTTTCGTGAGTACTTCATGTATGATTACATGCTGTGGACGCACTAATAGTAGCTACGCGTATAGAAACATAAACGGGCGCTGTTTTCGGACATATATTTGTGGCACACGAGTGTTACCACGGCCTAAGCGTACGAAATTCGCCGAAAGCGAGGTAATCAACGTGACTGCGGTTCCCCCTCATTTGCTTCCACAAAGAAGAATGCCAGGAGAAAAGAAATCAAGCTTTGTGGATGTCGTCTTCTTTAAGCAGGCAAAATGCGTCCGATAATTCGTGAAATGATGTTGGATATATATTTCTTCTAGAACGCTGAAAATCGATTTTGATTATATCCTTTAAAATCAATTTCCCAGAGAACTGGTAAGACAGTTTACGATAAAGATGTCTATATAGCAGTTAGAAGCACACTGGCAACAGTATTTCAGTTTTTGTCTACTGGTGGTTGATACGGATGTTTGGTGAATCTCTTTAAAGAAATCTTCTCATCGATATGCGTTTATCATCACCGATGAGCAAGTCGCTCAGTGTACGTGACCTGAAATATGACTTGCAACCCTTTTTTACGAGATAACTGAAGGGTGAAAAGAGTGATGCTCTTACTGAAGTGATGAATCTCAATAAAACATAAACCTAAACTACTGGTCACGTTGATGTTTTATTGAGGTTCTTCAGGACAGTGAGAGCACCACTAACATTAAAAAATGTGGTAATGAAATGTACGTATGGCACTTACGGCCCATAGTTCTCTTCTTGTGAGTTCGGCTGTCTGGGTCAAGTCTCTTTACTGGACACCACTAAGGCACCTTCGGCGTCGATGATGATGAATCGATGACGACACACCTAACCAGTCCCGCGCGGTGGAAATCTCCAACCAGCCTCCATGCGATAGACAGTCGGCAACCGTAACCACAAGATCACCAGCTGGTGACGTGGGACATGGAAAGTTAAGCAGACAAAAACCACGACGAGAAAAAAATAATACAAAATTTAAAACCGCTGCTCAAGAACCATAAATGGTGAAGATTTAGAAAAAATTAGACGTCTTAAAAACCTTTCTAGAATGAAATTCACTACTGAAGATGTACCTAAGTGGGTAGGAGCGAGAATATCCTATTCCAGATTTCGGTCTCTGTGTGTATTACTTTCTCTGTTCAATAGCAAATGTGCGTGTCATATTCGTGGATTTCATGGCTGACTCGCTTTCCTACTTCATCAGAACTGTAGGAAAAAGACAAATAAAGTGCCTTTGCTTACGCGCGCAAAGTTCCGAACTGAAACGAAATAATGTCAGAATGAGATTTTCACTCTTCAGCGGAGTGTGCGCTTTTATGAAACTTACTTGGCAGATTAGAACTGTGTGCCGGACCGAGACTCGAACTCGGGACCTTTGCCTTTCGCGGGCAAGTGCTCTACCATCTGAGCTACCCAAGCACGACTCACGCCCTGTCCTCACAGCTTTAGTTCCCGGCATAGGTCCCGAGTTAGTCTCGGTCCGGCCCACTGTTTTAATCTGCCAGGAAAGTTTCAGGAAATAATGTCGTTTCACATGACTTGGCATTGCGTTGCTGTCGGCGTGACAAAGACAAAGCAAGGCTCTGAGTGGAAGGAAAGCAGAAATAGACAAGGTCAGAGACTGATATAGCCCCGCCATACTGAATATTGTCCACCCTTTGCCGACGACGCCGGCAACACCATGGCTGTACGTTGGCAACTACCTAGAACAGCCTGTTCCATCAGCAATATTACACGGCCATTCCGTAGCACTGTAATGTACTGCTCTCACTTTACAGCATTGTTGATGACAACACCATTTTATTGCCGTAAAATATGGCCCGTATGACAGCAGCGTGATTCTCCCAATAAATTTGCTTCCGCTTTCTGTCTTCACGACGGCTAGATTTGTCGTCGCACACCATGTCAATCTGGACTACAATTACCAGATAGTTGAAGATTTGGGTATCAGCACTTTTCGGCTATTTACGGTCATTATATTAAAATTTTTTGTTATATGTTGCATTCAGATGCGTAGATGTACGATATACCTTTAGTTAGACATAATGAACCAGCCTGGATAACATTTGATGCAGGCGTTAATTCAGTAGCCAATTAACAACGCTGCATCACTGGATGCTCAAATACGATTACGGCAGAGTAGTTACTGGTATCTCATGAGGTTATCGGAAACAGACAATAAACATGTACAGCATATAAACAAACAAGTGGGTAGGAAGAACAGTGGCGCATAGTGCCGACGACCCGTTTCACTGCCACGGAGGGCAATTTCAATCGCATTCGTCCGTCCGCACCGGTAAGAGCGCCGATTAAAATCACGGCATTCAGCGGAATTACTGCCGGCAGTGGATATAGATCGCCCGCAGATAACTGCCCAATGGAAACGCTCGCCTCGTTATGCTAGGACCGTGTGGCGCGCGCTGTGTGCGGGGGTGATGCATCCGCGTTAAATGGCCCACCGTTCCCCGTAACGACTGTTTCGCAGGTGATACTGTTAGCACCTGCGTATCAGTCCATTTGGTGGGCACGCGAATTTCCGAGCGGTTTGAAGTGCCCGCCGGTTCTGTCGGACACTTCTAGCGTGAAACTAGTGCACTTCGTGGCGCACCGAAACAACATATCGCTTATGATGCAGATCTGTACCAGATGCTATGTTCCACAAGGTACCGAAACTACTTAGCTTCTTTAAAACTAACAGTCTCAGAATATGTCACATGGCACTGTGCTAGGAGAAAAATTATTCACTTTCTTTAATACTGGCAGTCTGAAAACCCTTTCCAGGGTACTATGATATGACAAAATTATTCAATTCATTAAAACTGGCGGTCTAAGGACGTGTTAGGCCCAAAGTTATTATTCATCTTCTGTAACTAACGGTCTGAGGATGAGTCACATCCTACAACGCGAGAACCAAAATTATTTAGTTTTAAAATAGCAATTTGCGGCTGTGCCCCAGGGTTCTGTGTTAGCCCCAAAATTATTAGTCAGTTTTATTAAAACTAGTGGTCTGAGGATGTGTCCCAGCGTACAATGTGAGGAAACTAGCTGTTTAAAAAACTGGCAGTCTGAGGACATGTTCCAGGGCACTGTGACAGGACCCAAAATTATGCAGCTTCATTAAAATTGGTAGTGTGTGATGCGTCCTAAGGGACTATGTTAGGTTCAGTATTATTCCTATTGTTCGTTTTAAAACTTCAAGTCTGGAGGAAGAAACTTAGGATGTACTGTCCCATCAACGAAGAAGGTTGTTAGATATGGAGCGCGAACGCGGAACCATCCCGGGATGTGCCTTGCGATTTAGAAAAACTACCAAAAGCAAGATGGCCATACGGGAGATGTGAAACACTGTGCTTTTCAGTGAAATCTGGCAGATGTTAAAGGTACTTGAGGCGCTTGGCTGTACATATGATGACACACAATATAGGCCTTATTCTTCTTAAAGTTCGATCGAAAACAGAGATTTAAACACTGTAGACACGGATGAAAGGATAACTTCTGCTAAAACTTCTGGGCTTGGTCGAAAAATCAAACTGTAAATTATTAGTGAAGAGTTTTATTAGCGGATCACTGCCTCTGAGTCAGGAAGTTTCAACAACTTTAACGACTAATTATGAAGACTTCATCGTATTGGAACAATAATTCTATGTTTTGCCTACTAATTGTGCCATATTGGCATAGAAGAGGAGAAATAGAGTTCCACTCCTTTTTGACACCAAAGTTCGCTTTCGTAGCTTCCGGTGTTCCCCAAGGCACTACTTTGGAATTAGTAACATTAATTTGAATCTTTGAAAACCTGCTAGAATGAAGAAAGGAACATTAGGGTTCCACGTCCGCATATGTCGTTAGTGTCCTCTCGAAAGAACTATCCCATAATTTTGCTTTACCTTATTTAGAAGAAGAAAATACTTAAATGTGGGTTTATGGGCGGGTATTTTACCTGCCTTCCTCCAGAAGGAGACTACCTTGTTTGCGCCAGACTTCGTAGGTCAAACTGGCAGATATTAACGCTAGCTGAGTCTAGACTGTTCACCAGATGAGTTACCGATAAAGCACTTTCTTTGCTTAACATCTATCTTAGGTCAGAGTTATTAAGGCTAACGTTCCACTATTCTGAAGTAAGTAGCAGACAGTTCTGAACTAAGGAAAGGTGCAGATTAGTTCTTTTCAGCTATAAAAACAACGGAGTAACTCCCGAATACGAAGACAATGAATCTAAATTTGTGTAAGTGATTCCACAGATGTTAAGTAAGTGCAATCTTCGATGATCCGTATCAAGTTAACGGTAGATTTCGTGTGCCTACTCAGGGTACAGGTCCGATATTTTAAAATTACAATGCACCTACCACGATGGAGTCTGAACTGGCCGAAATTGCAGTAACGTTACAAAAAGTAAATATTACGAACTTTTGTCATGCTGGCATTTATTGGAGGTATCCCACAAAATGAGCCGTAGATACCTCGGTTCGTAGAGCGTTTAATGGAGCGTGGTTCGGAACAGAGCAAACTGCACTCTCGAAAGGTGAAGCGTGAAGGTAGGTTTCATGGGGACAGTGAACTTTGATCGCCCTGATACACCATTCTGCACAGTATTCTCCACTCTTTGATACATTTAAACTAAGTTCAAAGAAACCACACACGTAGAGAATGTATTGTCCTTACCGCACTTTTCCAATTTCCTTGTGATCCTATTCAACCCCTTAAAGCTTCCTTCACCTCTTCATACACATTCTCTTATTGGATACCATTTGTGTTCGTTTTCCTTGGTTCTTCAATATCAATTCTTTCTACTTAGCCCTCTCCCAGTCTGATATGGTTCACTCTAAAAATTTCTGGTGTTACATCTCATTTCGCTTCTTATCTTATTTGCTTCATAGCCTTGCTCCTATTCGTTCTGTTTGTTCGCTTTCGTTGTTCAACATATTTTCCCTCTTCTCCTCATTCCCTTCTCTTACGTTTTTCCTAATTTCCTATGCTGTACCTCATTCTTGCACTTACTTCCCTTCCTTACAAATATGATTCTATTCGTCCTTTTTCTTGGTTCCTCTTACTTCCCCAATTTCCTTCCTTTCCTTTTCTCTTTCATTCTTAGGTCTTATACGATTCCTGTCTTACAGACTCCTATGTTCCATCTTACGTTCCTTCTCACTTTCTTTCGTTCCTTCATATAAATATTTCCAATCGTCCTTTAGGCCCTCTTAGTTCTTCAACTTCCTTTGTGTCTTTGTTTATTCTTCATTTTCCTAACATTGCACTTACATTCTTCCTTCTCCCGTACTTTTATCACGTCACAGATGTTTCTCTTCGCTCTTTCTCCTATGTTGCTCTCATTTAACTCAGTTCCATTTTTCCTCGTGCCATTGTGATTCCGATTTTCTGCAGTTTACCGGAATAATTTCCCGCAAATACCACCTGAATCAATTGGCGAATGTAAAAACATTCATCTTCTTACGATATTGACGACCTGACTTTGTATTAATGACAGCATAAAACAACGTCTGCTATTGTCTTGACAATATGTAACAAATTTTTACCTCCCAGTAAACGAGATACGACAACATTTCGCGTATGGAGTCTTCATTGCTAGAAAAGTTACTTCCCTTCGCCTTTGACATTCTTGTCAAGACCAAGCCCATGCTAGACTCCTAGTGGCGAAGATATCGACACATACCGGATTTCTAGCACTGCCACTAGAAGCTGAGGATGATTATTATATACGAAACTCAGCGCCTGTACTACAATCTCCGCGTTAATGCATGGCACCACCTCCACTGTGATCCGAATGCGCAGTGGTTTGAGTCACGCGAAGATGACGCTGACAATGGCATTTATCTCTTCAGAAGAAACGGCTCGCGGCTGCCTCGGTGGCAGGGCAGGAAGCGGGCGGTGCGTAACTGTGCGTTACGTCAGACGCTCGGAGGTCGCCGGGAAGACTTTCTTTTGGCAGCTCGGCCCAAACAACACCAGTGCCGGAATGAGTCTTTCTCTTCGCAGCGCTTGTCTCAGGCGTTGTGAAACTTGCTAATAGTCTAACATTGTGTTCCAATTTCTGTCCCCGACCAGGTCTTCCGGATAAAGCTCCTAGTGAGAGTTTCCTCCTTTCTACCAACCCCTACTGTAGCCGTCAGCAATACTGACTTCTGTGCGTCGATCAACAGAGATGAAATCTTCTCGGATAACCAGCCGAGTCGTGGCGTCATGTTATCGCAACGTTTCGACGTTTTCCTATTCGTCATCTTCAAGCGAAGTGTCGCGTTCGTATCCTCTTCGTTCCTTTACAGCCTTCGACGGCAGACAGGCGGTCTCAGGGCTTCTCGGTAGGGAGAAACCTAAAAAGGTAGTATACATCGCAACAAATATTTATGTATTCTGATAACTTGTTTCAGTCAAGAATAACCATTTTGAGACAACTAATTCCTAGGTGACGTGTAGAGTCTGTACACGGAGCTGTTGTATGTACCATAAGGTACCAATCGAAAGCTGATTATTGGAAAATGGTTCTGAGCACTATGGGACTTAACATCTGAGGTCACCAGTCCCCTAGAACTTAGAACTACTTAAACCCTTCTAACCGATGTACAGCACACATATCTATGCCCGAGGCAAGATTTGAACCTGAGACCATAGCAGCAGCGCGGTCACGGACTGCAGTGTCTAGAACCGCTCGGCCACAACGGCCGGCAGCTGATTATTCTGATTCGATATTCTGTACTCATTCGGCTGTACATTCCATTCAACAGGTCCTGCAGTTCTTTCTCAGTATCAGTGAGGATGGCAAAGTCGTCAGCATACCTTATCACTGATATTCTTTCACCCTAAATTTTAATCCCACTCATCAACAGATATTTTATAAGGATATTGATTTTTAGACGTATAGACTGAACAGATTACGTGCCTGTCTTATATCACTGTCAATTCGAGAACTTCGTTCTTAAACTTCCTCTTTGGATCAAAAGGAGGCAGTTATCACTTCCATGGTCCTCGCCTGCGTCTTATCGTTAAAGATTTGCCGCCAAGGCTTTGTTTTTGAAGTCCATTTTCATGCATTCTATCTAATTGTTCCCGCTATCTGTAACTGTTTTGCGTGTATTGTCTTGTGCACTGAATCCACTTCTAAGTCGTTCCTAGCGTATTCGTTTGTCTGAAGCGATCTTTTCTTGTGCACGCTTTAACAATACGGAGAAATCTCATTTCCACAGCCTGGACATGGCTGACATCTTTTTGTACGAAAACCCAGCTTTCAGATCGGTCGATCATAGCAGATATTACCGTGACTGACACTTTCAGATTTTCGATTATTAAGAAAAATATCCTGCGAGCTAAGACCAAAACTACATGCGTGTTGTGAGTCTTCGGAAAACAACGAATTTTTAAGATCCTTTTACATAGTGAAGTGAGCAAGGTTTGCAGTGTGCCACAAGCTTCAGACTTTTGTGTCGTAATGAGTGTGTGATTTAACAGAGGTAGTGACGAGACGTTTCGGTCGGCAGGTGTCCGCCATCGTCCTGGCCCTGGCCGTGAGCGCCTTCGCCGAAGACCAGGCCGCCGACGAGAAGAAGCAAGAGAAGCGAGGCCTGCTGGGTCTGGGGTACGGAGGCTACGGATACGGGGGCTACGGACACGGTCTGGGATACGGACTGGGATATGGCCACGGCCTCGCCTACGCCGCCGCCCCTGCCGTCGTCGCCGCCCCCGCAGTCGCCAAGGTCGCCGCCCCCATCAGCTACGGATACAGCCACGGCCTGGGATATGCCGCCCCCGCTGTTGTCGCAGCTCCAGCTGTCGCCAAGGTACGTGTGTGACTACTTTGAATGTCGTCCTACTACTGTCTTGTCCAGTACAAGATCTTCTGAGTAGTCTGATTTCACGGTGATTAAATATTGAGAAAGTCGTTATTAAGCGTCAAACTTCTTCACTTCTACGCAATTCAAACCGTCTGTTGGTAATTTCTTCACGATTCCCACTGATGACCCGGAACGGCTGAGTAAATTGTCGAGATATCCAGGAATACCAGCGGGAATCGTGAAGAAAATTCCAGGAGACGGATTGAAATGCATGACAGTGAAAGATCTTGAAGAGGAATATGACCACATAACGACTCAGAAGACAAAGTAGTATGCCGTGTACATATAGATGTAGAGGTGTGGCATCTCATGTGTGATGTACCACAGAACTGATCATAATATTTATCATTTCTACCGTCACTCTGTGCTCAAAAGTGACAGGTTAGCTTTTTATGATTGAGAAAAACTGGACCAAGCATAGGAGCCTGAGGGCTACCCGAAATTAGAAAGCACAAACAGGAATGAAGTCCATTCCTTATCTTCCACAGAGCTCTCCAAAGTGACAAGTCATTCATATATGCATAGAGAAAAAGACCTGAGAGGAATAGAACAAGTTACAAAGTCCAAGGGAAAGAAGTCTATTCCTTACCCTCCACTGTGCTCTCCAAAGAAGTTCCTTACATATGCTCAGAGAAAAAAATTAGATCAGGTACTAAACCCTGAGAACTACATAAAATTACAGAACCAAAGGTAGAAAGAAATCAGTTCCATGTGGCCTGCTAGACTGTACAGAATCAGAAGTATGTTTGGAAAAAAAGGGTAGGCCATACATTGAACCGTGAGGAACAGCTCAATTTAGAGACGCCTATTTATGAAGAAATCTATTTCTTACTCACCACTGTACAATCGAAAGCGTCAAGCCATTTACATACATTTGGAAAAAAAGTTTGGACCAAATATGAACTCCTGAGGAACATCCAAAGTCTCAGTGCCCCAGATACTGATAGGTTCCTTACTTGTGACATAACGGTTCTCCTCTCGCCTACCACAGCTCTGTTTTCTCCACCACTAAACAGAAGTGGATCAGACTGTCCAAATACATAACTTCGCCCTTTGACAAGCTAAACTCAACTCAGTACGCCTTTGTATACTAACATTCTGCGTATTATTGTTCCCAGGTGGCCTACGCTGCCCCCGCAGTGAGCTACGCTAAGGTGGCCGCCCCCGCCATCTCGTACGCTGCCCCCGCTCTGGGTTACGGATATGGATACGGCCACGGACTGGGATATGGAGGCTACGGATACGCCGCCCCCGCCATCGCCAAGGTCGGCTACGCAGGTCTGGGATACGGCTACCACGGATGGCATTAAGTTTCACCTCGTCCGACATCAAACCAACACGGCCGGACACCCTTCTTCACTCGCACTCACCCTAGCACCAGCATGAAAGACGCCAGGAGCGATACCAATGGTGGGCAGTTGCCCCTCCACATCCAGAAGACCCGAAGATAACCCAGTTCTCCTCTCGCCAACCACGGCTCTGTTTTCTCTAGCATTAAACAGAAATGGATCAGACTGTCCAAACACCGAACTTCGCTCCTTGGCAAGCTAATCTCGAGTCAATGCTCCTTTGTATCCTCCTCTTCAACTCATCACCTTTCCCTGATTATTATGTCACTTCAGTACCACTTCATACCACTGCCTAGATTCGACTCTTTGGCAGTTCTACGTGCAATATGTTTGTCTGTAATTTATTGTAATATTGACTGATGTGAAGGAAGAAAATCTGATGGATATTTGACTCTGTACGATATAAAGGTCATGAGTTTGGAATAAAATATTTGTAAATCATCATTATTTAGTCTCAAGCCGCCTTTCCTTTCTGGAAACCTATATGCGCTTACATCCTGGACTGATCCTATCACATGATCACTCTCCTCCTATTCCTCCTCATCATCAACTGTTCCACATTCACTGAAGTATAAACACCCCTATAGAATATTCCATTTATTCTAGCTTTTATATACAGTTAGTTAGTTGTATGTTACATAGATCACATGCATGAACTATGTGTATCGAAACGACTAGGAACGAATAACTTTCTACAGAATGTACACGTGATCTGGTTGACTGCTTGACATCATTGTCCTTCTTCATTAAACATCTTAAGTTATTTCAAAAAGAGACATTTGAGACGTTTATGTTTCAGCATCAGATCCCACAACTTCTATCATTAGAGCTACAGATGTAGCACAGAGTAACCAGCTGGTTTTGTTTAGTAATAAAAGAAAAAGGAATAGTAAAATTCTAGGAAACTAAATTACATATCCAGATAATTTTTATGCACAATTGTATGTCCTTGAATACAATACTTAGTAGCCCGTCAACAATGAAAGATTGAGAGCGAGTAACTAGGAGACGATGTGCCAGGCAGCAAAATATGTATTTCAAAGAAACAAAGTATCTTAATTGTCAAAGCCAGTACCGCACCAAAGCAATAAAATCTGCACTAGTTTATTCGTGTAAGGCGAGGAGTTCATTACGTGCCAATGTGACACTTTGAGAAGTTATAACAACATATTTTAACGCATGCAATATACAGTGTGGTGTCAGCCCCTGTCACCAAGACTGAATGTGCACTCTGCCTGGCAAATTTGGAAATTCCCTCTAGTAAACTGGCCTGACGTGGTAACTACAACATCTAAATACAATTCTCATTAGACTAGGAAAAGAGCAAAAAATACACAATAATATATAAAAACAGACGCTTCAGGTTACACGCAGAACATGTAAAACCCCAAGTTTTTCAGAGCTCGGATTAAGTATTTATGAAAATCTACCAACATTTAAATGGAAGAACCATAAACATTTCAAACTCATAGGACAGGAAATAATTATTACCGATAACAAGGCATACTTAACGCATTATTTAGCGTTGAATTCGTACAGTAAAAGACCGTTAATTCAGTTTTTGACAGTCCGGTACTTTCAACAATCTAGCTCCGCTTCATACATGTGGAATATTTTGGACTTTTCGGCGGAATCAGATTCAGACCGGCAGCGGTCAACAATTTCGAGTCCTTTCGTGCCAAAAACAGATTCAGTCACCTGTGACACAGTTTCTTTGATGCACCAATGGTCTACAACGATTAGAAGAGTATGCTTTATAGTGTAATCATGATTACAACTTCTCTATGTGGCAATTACAGAAGCGCTGCGTAATATTGTGAGATTGCTTTTTCAAGCAGACACCTCTCCAAACACAGTGGAAGTGAAACGGAATCATGTTACGCTTACAAATAAATAAAAATATAAAATATAAAATAAACAAATCACGAATCGGACTGAGAAAGGTGAGAACAGAAATGAGGTAATCGAAGAATATAATGTTAGTTCCTTAACAGTCTACGGTATTAAAGAACAGCTTCAAAAGTTTGCCTTACAGACATTTGCAGTAAAAGACATTGAATCACGAAAAACTTTGAAAACCGAAAACTAGATCCTTGCATATAATTACTTATACTGGTCACACAAACCGCTGCCGGTCTTAGGCCTCACTCAGTCCAACCTTCCACATTTTCCTGTCATATGCATCTTCGTCTCCCAGACCCAGTGTCTGCATGTCTCCCATGGTATTATCTTTCCATCTCATTCTCGGCCGTCCCAGCGGTCTCTTTCCTTCGGAGTCTCCATCCTTAACAGCCTTTATTACCGTGTTCTCCCCTCTCGTCCACAAATGTCCGTACCATCTTAGCCTCTTAATTGTCACACTCGCTACGATATCAGGCAGTGTGTATAATTATCTGAGTTCTCTGTTTTTCCTTATTGTCCGCTTCTCAGTTTCTTTCACTGATCCATATATTTTTCTCAGTACTTTATTTTCAAAAGTGATGAATTCTTTATCTGTTTTCTTTGTCAGGTTCCATGTCTCCCTTGCATAGCACACTTTCGGCTTGATTACGGTCTGATATATTCTCATTTTTGCCTGCCTGCACAGTAAATTCGATTTTATGATGTTGTGCAATGCTCCTAGATATCTTCCCCCAGCTTGAATTGTTTTTACTGCCTCTTGTTCTATAAGGTTTTGTTGGTTGATGTTTATACCGAGCTACGTCAATGTGTCTGTCTTCGTCAGATTTCCGGTTTTTATATGGTTTGGTCCCAGATGAGCCCTTCTTCCTACTACCATGAACTTTGTTTTACTTTCATCTTCTCCTTTTTCTTCATTCTCGGATGGATCACTTAGGACCAAGCCTAATCAACATTTGTTGGCCTTCCTTTCCGACTAGTATTCCTTCATACGCAACGAATAGGCTAGTTTTCGTTGCGCAGACCACGTATGTCGGGTAGTTTTTCTCTCTTCTTCGTCAAAACCCCGTGTGTTTGTGATTTTCCTGATTTCATTTGTGTCAAGTACATTTGGGGACCCTAAATCTCTCAGGTCTTTTTCCGTCTGTTTGTACCAGTTCCGTCTTGCAGTTTTGTTCTTTAAAAACGTATGGATTTCTAAATTCCCCATGAATTGGATTCTTCTCTTACGCATTGTGACTGTTATTTTGGAGATATTTTTATATGTTTCTGCGTTGGGTTTTGGATAATGCACACTATCTTTAGTTCTTGGTTCTAGGACTTTCCTCATTATTTTACGTTCTTTCACTTCTACTTCCCCTTTTAGTGTTCTGTGTTGAAGATTTAGTGTCTCAGATGCGCTGAGAGCTTCGGGTGTAGTTACTGTTGTGTAGAGTCGTATTTTGCAGTTCCACGAGAGAGTCTTTTTGTTGTAAACGTTTTTTGTTAACTGAAACGCCGTCTCCATTTTATGGACTGTTGATCTGACAGATTTCTTTTCATTAAAATTTTCTAGAATCAATTCACCTAAATATTTAAATTCTTATATTCGAGAGATGTAGTTATTACGAATTTTGAGATCAGAAGGTGCATCTTTGCAGTCATTTATAAATTTAGTTTTTTCATATGAAATTTCTAATCCTATTCTTGCTGCCTGATCTTGTAATAATTCTAGCTGTTTTACTTTCATTAATATTTTGACCTACTTTCTTATCTTCTTCGATTAGCACAGTCCCCACTTTCCCCAGGTCTTCTATGTTCTTTCGTATCAGCACAATGTCATCCGTAAAAGACAGGACATTTATGTTTTTTCCTAGGGTAACTCCTGCACTTTCACATGTTACTCTCCTCAGCGTGTCGTTGAGAGCCAAATTGAATAGTGTTGGTAATATGATACGTGGCGCGTTTTTTAAACAAGTAACGTTCTGAAATTTAAAAAAAAAGACGTGCTAACATATCTCAATAATTTCATTCTTACAGGAAAGCATGTAACTTAATCTACGGACTGACGCCATTACAGTCTGATTCTTCCTTGTTTACTTTGTCTACTGAGTGTTTAAGATGCGACTGTGAAGTACGGGCTGTTATAAGATTTCTTAGTGCTAAAGGCCTAAAAGCGATCGGTATTCATCATGAGATCTGTGCAGTTTACGCAGAATACATTATGAGTGATAGAATGGTAAGAAAGTAGGTGAGAGCATTTAAAGATGGCCGCACAAATGTGCAAGATGAACAACGGAGTTGGCGTCCTTCGGTCGTTAATGAAAGTTTGGTGAACAAAGTGGACAATAAGGTGAGAGAAAACAGACGCTTTACGCTTTCCTACTTGCGGGATGACTTTACTAGACAACGACGGTGATGATTTCTTAAGCCTAATTGTTGCAGGTGATGAAACATGAGTGGCCTGCGTCACACAAGAATCAATGCAACAGTCCTTGGAAGTTGAGCAAGGGCATCATTTTGCTGCAAGACAATGCCCGTCCGCATGTGGCGAATCAGACCAAAGATATCATCACATCTTTTTAGTGGGAGACTCTAGATCATCCTCCGTACAGCCCCGATCTTGCGCCCAATGACTACCATCTGTTCCTGCAGTTGAAGAAACACCTGGGCGGTCAGCGTCTTGATGACGAAGTCAAAACAGTGGTGATGCAGTGGTTAACAAGTCACGCGGCAGACTTCTATGAGAAGGGTATTCAAAAACTGGTACAACGTTATGACAAGTGCCTCAACATTGACGGAAATTGTGTAGAAAAGTAGATAAGGGTACAGGCTTTCATGTAAAAATAAAATTATTGAGATATCTTAGCACATCTTTTTTTAACTTCAAAACGGTACTTACTTTTAAAAAAACACGTCTCGTATGTCCCTGTGTCACTCCTGTTTTTACTTCAAATGCTTCTGAGAACTCCCCCTGTACTAGATCAGTCGATAAAAGTTTTTGCAAGTGGTTCCGTGTCGAAAGGTTTGAAGGAAAACCTGTAACTGGGCCTATGATTATGGAAAAAGTAAATAGCCACACTTGGAGGTCGACATGCTATTTCTCCTTCAGATTCAAGACAAAAGTTTAGGCAGAAAAATCAGGTTGGGTGCATTTCGGAAACACATGCATGAAAACGAGTAGTTGGTAACACTTTCACATAGTGCAGCGTATCGAATTGTACAGATTCAAGTGATTCAAATGGCTCTGAGCAC
The DNA here is from genome assembly GCF_023897955.1 of Schistocerca gregaria. Lineage (NCBI taxonomy): Eukaryota > Metazoa > Arthropoda > Insecta > Orthoptera > Acrididae > Schistocerca > Schistocerca gregaria. Next base: position 208,057,634 of record NC_064928.1, on the reverse strand, counting down.
TATGGGACTTAACATCTGAGGTCGTCAGCCCCTAGACTTATAACTACTTAAACGCAACTAATCTAAGGACATCACACACATCCATGCCCGAGGCAGAATTCGAACCTGCGATCGTAGCTGCAGCGCAGTTCCGGCCACAGCGGCCGCCCAACTGTACAGAGAAACGTGCATCACCCCACACTACCGTTGAAACGTCCCCTTAGAAAAATTTATGAATGACTGTGCTCATAAACCTCTTACATTATTTGATTTTCAAATAGCTGAGCAGAACTGGACGTACTCAGACATTTCGCTCTTTACCTATTCTGATCAACACTAAACTGACATACATTTTTTTTTAATTGCAACGCAATCTGACTTTCAGTAATCCCTACAAGAGAATGGCCCTAACTAAATTAACCTATACGTTTCACAAATCACTTACCTCACAAAAATTTTCGTTACTCGAACTACTGCAGTACAGCGAGCGCCACTACTGCCAGCTAAATAAAAGATTCAAACTTGGGAAGGCACTAACTACTGATAGAGAACAAACAATGTATTTACCTCAGTGGTGTTCAAAAGTCATAATGTAAATAGCAGTTCATGACGTCCAGTCTTACAAATTTCAAAACTGCGCCATCTCTCTCCCCACATCGACCACTGCTGGCGGCTCACCTCCAACTGCGCAACGCTACGCGCTGTTCACATCCATCTGCCCAACGCTACAATGGAGAGTATTACAACAATGCCAACCAGCCACAGACTGCACACAGCACAGCCAGGGATCTTCATACAGAGCGCTACGTGGCGTTACCAATAAAAAAACCTAGACAGCCTACTTAAACCGTACCAGCCATCGTATTTTGGAGACGTTTGTTCCGTAGTTCTCAAAGTTTATAGGCAGAATATCATCTTGTAACATGCCGGGGTACATTAAGCTACATGGATACATGGATGTGTGTACGAACTGCACAGAGAACAGTCACGACTGGTCCTGTCAAGTTGGTATAGGTCTGCTCCCCGATGGAGCACAGAAACGACGAATACGCCAGTACGCTTTTGGTCCTGGTTGCACCCGTTGACGAAGCTGCCGCTGCTGCTATTCGTGTGTATACTGTACAGTGGCAATGCAAGGAAAGCGTTTCTGAAGAAGAGAAATTTGTTAACATCGAATATAGATTTATGTATCAGGAAGTAGTTTCTGAAAATATTTGTTTGGAGTGTAGCCATGTATGGAAGTGAAACATGGACGATAACTAGTTTGGACAAGAAGAGAATAGAAGCTTTCGAAATGTGGTGCTACAGAAGAACGCTGAAGATAAGGTGGATAGGTCATGTACTAATGAGGAGGTATTGAATAGGATTGGGGAGAAGTTTGTGGCACAACTTGACTAGAAGAAGGGACCGGTTGATAGGACATGTTTTGAGGCATCAAGGGACCACAAATTTAGCATTGGAGGGCAGCGTGAAGGGTAAAAATCGTAGAGGGAGACCAAGAGATGAATACACTAAGCAGATTCAGAAATATGAAGGCTGCAGTACATACTGGGAGATGAAGCAGCTTGCACAGGATAGAGTAGCATGGAGAGCTGCATCAAACCAGTCTCAGGACTGAAGACAACGACAACAACAACAACTGTACAGTATCCTCAAAGTCGCCGATAATAATATTTTTCGTCGCCTGGAGCAACGCCTTCGAGAAAGCGATAATCTTCGTCCACAAGTAACAGAAGACGCGACTCTGGAAGTCATTCACCAACCATCTCGACGAGGTAGACGTGATATTGCAAGACAGTTCCATATATCACAAAGAATGATTGTTGGAGTGTGGCACGATGAATAACTCATCCATACCAATGCACGTTAACTCAATTCCAGCTGCCAGGAGACTGCATTCGAGGAGTACAGTTCTGTGAATGGCCTTAGTACATCTACATCTACATTTATACTCCGTAAGCCACTGAAAGGTGTGTGGCGGAGGGCACTTTACGTACCACTGTCATTACCTACCTTTCCTGTTCCAGTCGCTTATGGTTTGCGAGAAGAACGACTGCCGGAAAGCCTCCGTGCTCGCTCGAATCTCTCTAATTTTACATTCGTTATCTCCTCGGGAGGTATAAGTAGGGGGCAGAAATATATTCGATACCTCATCCAGAAACGCATCCTCTCGAAACCTACACCAAGTGAAAACGATCATATTATAAATTGCGTGATACGAAGTGAAGAATATAACTTCATTCGTGAAGGTATTTTCAACATCCACAAGAGCCATCATTGGTTGGAACACAACCCAAGGCTCATGCGTAAACGTGGATTTCGGGAGTCGCAGGAGTGGTGCTTTTGGGTCCTTACCTATCGCCGCACAAGTTGAATGTGCCCCTGTATCGTACGTTTCTTTGCAATACTTTGCCTGATGTGTTAGAAAACATTCCACGTGTTAGGTGTCAGCTTTGGTTTCAGCATGATTGTGTACAGGCGCACTTTGGAATGAATATACGTACCTGCTTATCTACGGATTAAAAGAGATTTAAATGAAGCGTTTTCAGGGTAATTGGTTGTGGATGTCCAGTGTTGAGGTCTCCATGTTTCCCGGAGTTTAATTCACTAGATTGTTATTTGTGGGGACACTTAAATGAACAAGTTTATAGTGCTCCATCCATGGATATACACGATCTAAGAGCTCTCTGCATGCCGCTTCGGCAATGGTGAATGTAGACGTGTTGCGCAGGGTCGAGCAAAGTATGATACAGCGAGTGGCTAATTGCTTGCAAATGCCATGTGGTCGCTTTGAACATCTGCTCTAAAGTGAATGTTGCACGTATGTGTATGTACCGGCTGTGTAAAGGTAAGGATGGATGCCAAAGTTCAAAATGAAATTATTGTCCACATTGTAATGTGAAATCTAATGTAGCCTGCCTATTGTGTTTTCGTACATCATTGGATACAGACGATGTTACTATATCAACTATAATTTTCTGTTGGCTTTCTGTGTGTCTCGCACGAAACAAAATCATGAGTTTAAATAAAGGTAATAGTAACAGAGTTACAGAGAATACTGCGTTACAGGTACTGCAATATTCCCATTACATCCCGAGATATTGAGACGCGAAGTTGACGCTTGTAACACCCGACATGCGCTGCTAGCGCACGTCCTAAGGCTCAGGCGTGAACCCCATGCTGCCCGTAATCGCGATGTGATTGACATGTGTAATCACACCTCCATAATTATCAAGAGGTCCGAAACGAATAATACGGTCTGCTGCCATCAACTCCCATAAGCACATAATGGTTTCCCTCTTGCACGTTTTACGCATCTACGTACACAATATAAACCAGTACCGATCGGTGTACACCCGTCAGGTTGACTTATTTATCCTGGACACCAAAAATAAGGTTTATCTAATGCGTTACATGACCCATTGTACCTGTCGCGCAGGGCCTGACTCTACCTAGTCAAATGTCCAACGTAGTTCCCACTACTGCCACAGTTACCACTTCGCCTTGTTTATGATTTGCGACCCATGCTAACTCCTGTACTCCACCACCCTGAGACCATCCCATTTGTTGTTGCTTTGGCGTGCAGTACACCGCTTGCCAGTGTAGTCGTGCATTAGAGTAATCTAGTGACGGCACGGAGGTAGTACACATTGTGAATAAACGTTGTGTTGTGGAACTCATACTGTACAGTATAATGTACACACATGAAGATATGGTAGAAATGCTGCTGATCTATGGAGAATGTACGTTGAGGGGAAATCCGTTATGAGATAGCTTGTTTGTTGATAGTACTGTTAGCGAACATTATGATTATTAAGTTAATATGTCTGTTTTCTACCCTACTCTACATACCTGTACTGTACCCTGTTGTAGGTGGACGAAATGCTGTTCAGGCAGAACGACTGTACAGAAGACGATTCCCTGACAAGCCATCGCCTTCGCGCCGGATGTTTGGTCGTCTCAAATCTCGTCTAAGCTTAAATCCAAGACCTCGACATCATCCTAGAACACGCACAAATGAACGTGCTGAAGTTGCTGTGCTCGTTACCATAGCTGTGAATCCTCAAATCAGCACACGTCAAATTGAACGTGAAGTTGGTGTGTCGAAATTAAGTGCACAGCGTATTCTTAAACGTCATAAATTTCATGCTTACCATGTTCATTTACACTAGGATCTTCATGGAAATGACTTCCGCAATAGGGTAGCATTTTGTCGGTGGGCTCAGCAAAAACTTCAAATCCAAATTTTTTTGCAGATGTTCTCTTTACCGACGAGGCATCATTCTCCAACAAAGAAATAGTCAATATGAGGCATATGAATTATTGGTCCGCAGACAATCCAAAATGGCTCCGTTAGGTAGAGCATCAACGTCCGTGGAAAGTTAATGTTTGGTGTAGGATTATTGTACGTACCATTATCGGACCTTTCTTTATAAATGGCAACCAAAATGACAGACAATACTCCAGATTTATACTACAAAATCTTCCTGTTCTCTTGGACACCGTACCTCTGAACCGGAGATGGGTCATGTGGTATCAGAATGACGGATGCCCTGCACGTAACGCCTTACGAGCACGACGACTTCTGAACCGTAAGTTCCCTGGTAGGTGTATTGGACGAGGTGGCCCAGTTAGGTGGCCTGCCCGATTTCCGGACCTTACACCGCTGCATTATTTTCTTTGGGGAGCAGTGAAGGATGCTGTTTACCAACATGAACCAACAACACCAGAGGATCTGAAGCAACGCATTATTGATGCTTGTACAGCCATCAAAGAGGAAACAGTAGCACGAAGTAGGGCATCCTTCATCCGCAGAGTGACCCTATGTATGCAAGCCAATGGGCATCACTTTGAGCGTGAGATGTGAACGCTATGTTTACTATGTAGTGCTCGTATCACAGTGGAAGTTTCTACAAAGGGCCATTTTACCCAGTGATGTTAAGAAACATTTGTTAGCAAAAATTTGTCATTTAACGCATTAGATAAACATAAAATTGATAATTATGTGACAATAAAATTAATTGTTTAAACATAATTACATTCATCTTCTATGTCCTACCTCAACTTCCCAAATTAAAACATTTTTACCTAAGCAACGGTAAAAATTTTAGTCCACTTGCTCGTTTCACTAAAACCATCAACATGAATTTTACTATTAAGAGTGAATGATTAACTGTCACTTGCGCTAGATCTACAGTAAAGTACAGTTTTAACGTTGAACGGCATTACCTTTTTAGTAACGGATTAACGATAAGCGAAGTTAACTTTGTGACTAACGTTGCGGCACACAGATATATTACAAAACCGCATCACCCCTAGCCTATGGGATAAATACCTGCTGGAATGTACGACGTTAATGCAGGATGGCAGCAGACCGTATTATTCGTTTCGGACCTCTTGATAAGTATGCAAGTGTGCTTACACATGTCAATCACATCGCGATTACGGGCAGCATGGGGTTCACGCCTGATCCTCAGTACGTGCGCTAGCAGGGCATGTCGGGTGTTTCAAGAGTCAACTTCGAGGGCCTAATATCTCAGGATGTAATGGGAATATATCGATGCAATCAACGCCATTGTGTATGTGCTTTGTCATGCTATAGATTGCTGAAGAAAAGATATAGGAGGTCCATTAAAAAAAAAAACATAAGTTTGTGTTAAAAAACACATATGCTTTCGTTTTAGAATGTTTCCTAATATGTACATTCATGCTCCCCAGCCCTAGATTGATACCGGTGAAAGTCGTTTTCCAATAGATGTTATTGTTCCAGAGATATTTTGGGTGGACAAGATAACTGGGACAAGGGTGATTATGATTGAACTTTCAAACCACTGTAGAAACAACACCTCTGGTCAGAAGACGTCAAATTGCAACAGAATTTTATCTGAGAAGGGGGAAAACGTATGGCAGAAAAAAATAATTAGAAAATGTAGCAATAGATGGCGCTGTAAGCATCATAATTTAATAGTAGTCGACCACAAACGACAAATAATAATACAACAATGTCTAAGGTGTACGTTTGACTTTAAACCAACTGTATTACTCAGTGTGCATGGGTGTACAGTTATGATAGTTGAAGTTCGCCGGCCGGAGTGGCCGTGCTGTTCTAGGCGCTACAGTCTGGAACCGAGCGACCGCTACGGTCGCAGGTTCGAATCCTGCCTCGGGCATGGATGTGTGTGATGTCCTTAGGTTAGTTAGATTTAATTAGTTCTAAGTTCTAGGAGACTGATGACCTCAGAAGTTAAGTCGCATATTGCTCAGAGCCATTTGAACCATTTGAACCAATAAAATTGTTCATTCCATTCAGCTGCTCATGTAATTCTTCTTCATTTTCACTCAGGATAGCAATGTCATCAGCGAATCGTATCACTAATATTCTTTCACCTTGAATTTCAATTCGACTGCTTAACCTTTCTTTTGTTTCCGTCATTGCTTCTTCGATGTACAGATTGAATAGTACGGCGAAAGACTACATCCCTGTCTTACAATCTTTTTAATCCGAGCACTTCTCTCTTGGTCGTCCATTCTTATTACTCCCTCTTGGTTCCTGTACATACTGTATATTACCCGTCTCTCCCTTTCGCTTACCCCCATTTTCTCAGAATTTCGAACATCTTGCACCATTTTACACTCCTGAATGCTTTTTCCAGGTCGACAAATCCTATGAACGTGTCTTGATTTTTCTTTAGTCCTGCTTCCATTATCAAAGACAACGTCAAAATTGCGTCTCTCATGTTACCTTTTTTGAAGCCAAACTGAACTTCATCTCGCACATGCTCAGTTTTCTTTTACATTCCTCTGTATATTAGTCTTGTCAGCAACTTGGATGCATGAGATGATAAACTTACTGTGCGATAATTCTCGCATTTGTCAGCTCTTGCCGTCTTCGGAATTGTGTGGATGATATTCTTCCGAAAGCAGATTGTTTGTCGCCTGAGTCATACATTCTGCACACCAACGTGAATAGTCGTTTTGTTGTCACTAACCCCAATGAATTTAGAAATTCGGAGCGAATGTTATCTATCCCTTGTGCCTTATTAGATCTTTTAAATTCTGATTCTAATACTGGATCCCCTATCTCCACTAAATCGACTACTGTTTCCTCTTCTAGCACGTCGTACAACCCATCCCCCCCCCCCCCCCCCTCTTATAGAAGCTTTCAATGTAATCTTTCCACCTATGTGCTCTCTCCTCTGCATTTAGCAATGGAATTCCTGTTGCAGAATTAATGTTACCACCCTTGCTTTTAATGTCACCGAAGGTTGCTTTGACTTTCCTCTTTGCTGAGTCAGTCCTCCGGCAGTCATTTCTTTTCCGATTTATTCATATTTTTCATGCACCCATTTCGTCTTAGCTTTCCTGCACTTCCTCTCTATTTTATTTCTCAGCGATTTGTATTGCTGTATTCCTGAGTCTGCCGGAACCTTTTTGTATTTCCTCCTTGCGTCAATGGAACCTACGGATAAGACATCTAGCGGCACGCCCCTGAATTGCTTTGATGTTTTCCTTTAATCTGAAAGGGTTGCGAATGCCGTCGCTCGAGCACTACTGAAAAATGAGACGCACTAGTGATCCATACTCGGGCGCTTTCTACGTGTGCTACGCTTTCCCAAAATTCTCCCAGTAAACCGAAGTCGACCATTCACGTTTCATGCTACCATCCTACCGCATTGGTCACGTTTTGCTCGGTCTTGGGAATCCAGAACCTTTCCTCTGCATCGACTGAGCCTTAGTTTCGCCGTTCACATCCGTAAACCCGCGTTTCATCACCTGGTATATCACATTTGAGTACTTATGAACCGTTAATGACTTTATCTACAGACACCTTTGCAACTTGCATATGCCTTTTTTTATTTTCTTTTTTTCTTTCGAACAGCTCTAGAACCAATTTTGCTGTCACACGTTTCAGAGGTCGAAGTGTTTGACAACATTGCATAGCATGACCAACATGAGACACGAAGATCATCATCGAGTTCTCTGAATGTGAGTCGAAGATCGTTTATAATTATTTCTTCCACCTTTTCCAGTGCTTCATCGGTAGGTGATGCGATGGTGCTTCCAGGACTCTCGTCCAGTTCTTATACCAGTCGTAAACCCATGAATGATTCATGCAAGTCTCATAAAAAGTTATACTTAACATCCCTAAAACTTTCGTCCAGTTTATGCCGTTCTTGAAGCAAAACTTAGTGTTACGTTTGTGGTTCATTTTTATACTAAACTAGCGACCCTCTCCCGCTTCGGACGAGTAGCGTCAAGTGTATATGGCTCCTCCTTATGTGTTACCGTAGCAAATTATAATACCAAAATTTATTGTTTATTAGTGATAAACAATATTAATACAATTAATTTAGTTGTTTAAGAAAGAGAACTCTAGGACGATGTGAAACTTTTTACTTAATTTCGAGATGACGTCATTGTCCAGAAGTTTTAATGTGTAATTAAACTCCTAACAAAAAGTCCTGGATTTTTCAGCAGAATACGCTGAGGTATTTTGCTTAATTTTTTGCATATCTACCATTTGTTATCAGCTCTTGTCTTTCATTAAGAACAAAGTAACAAGGAGTCTTTAGATCCAATGAAGTTTACAGAATTGTTACTAGGCATAACGCGTAGTCTTTGACTGATATATAGTGTCAGAAAAATGGTTCAAATAGCTCTGAGCACTATGGGACTCAACTGCTGTGGTCATTAGTCCCCTAGAACTTAGAACTACTTAAACCGAACTAACCTAAGGACATCACACACACATCCATGCCCGAGGCAGGATTCGAACCTGCGACCGTAGCAGTCGCACGGTTCCGGACTGCGGGCCTAGAACCGCAAGACCACCGCGGCCGGCAGCAGTGTCAGAGTACAAGGTGATTGGTTGATTTGGGGGAGAGGACCAAATAGGGAGGTCATCGGTCCTATCGGATTAAGAAAGGATGGGGAAAGACGTTGGCCGTGCCCTTTCATAGGAAACATCCCAGCATTTGCCTGAAACGGTTTAGGAAAATAATGGAGAACCTAAATCAGGATGGTCGGACGTGGGTTAGAACCGCTGTCATCCCGAATTTTACAAGTGACTAAGTGATGCCTTTGGCGCCGAGCTATATCAGTTACGTTTTGTACCAGAAGCTTCTAGAATAATCGGTGACTGAATAATTTATAAACGTCCGTTTTTTTAGGTTCAACTTAAAAATGGTTCAAATGGCTCTGAGTACTATGGGACTTAACATCCGTGGTCATCAGTTCCTAGAACTTAGAACTACTTAAACCTAACTAACCTAACACACATCCATGCCCGAGGCAGGATTCGAACCTGCGACCGTAACAGTCGCGTGGTTCCGGACTGAGCGCCTAGAACCGCTAGACCACCGCGGCCGGCTTTAGGTTCACCATAATTACAAATCTTTGAAAGTATTATGATAATGAAGGACATAGACAATGACGTCCAAAAATTGAGTACTTCTAAAATTACGGATCTTATGCCACACATTGATTCGACATAACAAGGACTAATAAATTAGTAAAAAAATTGTGGCATTTATCTTGAATAACATTAAATTGACTTTACAACATAGGAATAAGTAGTAAAGATGTGTTTTTCTTTCTTATAATATCATTTATGGGAAAACTAATTTTCATGGTATGGTCTGGTAGCGTATGAAACTATTAACATGTAATTGTTAAATTATATGTAACATATAACTTTTTCCGTGTTCTAATAAACATTATAAATATCTCAAACATGAGCCAGATAGTTTACAACCAAAATTAGGAATACAAATTGTTAAAAAAGTGCTCTCTTACAATTCCGTACTTATTCCATTAAATCCGTAATAAGTGCATGGACAGCTTGTTTATGACATATGCTATTGCGAGGTGTGTGAGAAAAATAATGAGACATTTTTTATTCACCAAAGCTTTAATTTTCTTTTAAAGAACTGTATTGTCCCCTTCAAAGTAATTGCTTTCGGCACCTGCACATCTACAGAGTTGTTGCTCCCACATATGGTAGCAGCGCTGAGAGTCTTCGTGTAGTCGCTTTATTTCGAATGTTTCCTGGTGTCTCTAAAAATGACACACTTTTAAAACGTTTTCAATTTAGCGAAAGGGAAAAAGTCACCATGACTCAGATCAGGTGAATAGGGCGGGCTGTGGAACAATAGGGATGCCTTTTGTGGTAAAAAATTCCGTGGCGGAAGTGACCGTGTGACTCGGGGCGTAGCCACGATGCAGCATCCAGTTCTCTGCAGTGTCTAGCCTGACTCGATTGACCCTTTTACTGAGCCTTTACAAAAAAATGTCGTGGAGGAACAAATTATCTATGCACGATACTCCCCAATGGCAATGAATCAAATCAGCACTGTTTTGATATTTTATTTGCCCATTCGGGCTTTTTCCAGTCGAGAAGATGTCTCAATGGGCCGTTCCTCACTTTACTGCTTTGTCTCAGGATTGTAATAAAAACATCGTGTGTTGTCACACGACTTCACCATTCGTGGCCATTGGCCTTTCGCTACAGAAGATCAATGTACAAGTTTCTTCGGTTGACCTACTCGTTCCTGAGGCTTTTCGGCATCATTTTCAGACCAACGTTTCGTACATGCAAAATTTCGTCAAAATGTGACGTAAGGTCAACATATCACCCACAATTCTTATTGTTAATCGTCGACCTGATCTGACAGTAGGAGTTACACGTCCGACGTTTCCGTCTGTTTTTGTGACTGCAGGTCTCCCTGAGCGATGTTTACCGTCAACGATTTCTCCAAAATGATACGTGCCAGCGAAACAGTTATGCTCTTTATAATGAAGCTTCTCCACAGGCCTGTATCAACTTTTCAAATATCTCACTCGAGTATTCAGGTCGATTCCGTATTCCTGGATTTCCGGAAAGATTTTGGCACTGTACCACACGAGCGGCTCGTAGTGAAATTGCGTTTTTATGGAATATCGTCTAAGTTATATGACTGGATTTGGGGTTTCCTGTCAGAGAGGTCACAGTTCGTAGCAACTGGCGGAAAGTCATCGAGTAAAAAAGAAGTGATTTCAGGCGTTCCCCAAGATAGTGTTATAGGCCCTTTGCTGTTCCTTTTCTATAAAAATGATTTGGGAGACAATCTGAGCAGCCGTCTTCGGTTGTTTGCAATTGACGCTGTCGTTTATAGACTAATAAAGTCATTGGAAGATCAAAAGAAATTGCAAAACGATTTAGAAAATGTATCTGAATGGTGCGAAAAGTGGCAGTTGACCCTAAATAACGAAACGTGTGAGGTCATCCACATGAGTGCTAAAAGGAACTCGTTAAACTTCGGTTAAACGATAAATAGTGTAATCTAAAAGCCGCAAATTCAGTTAAATACCTAAGTATTACAATTACTAACAACTTAAATTGGAAAGAACACATAGAAAATGTTGTGGAGATGGCTAACCAAAGGCTGCGTTTTATTGGCAGGACACCTTCTAAGGAGACTGCCTACACTACGCTTGTCCGTCCTCTTTAAAATACTGCTGCCCGGTGTGGGATCCTTACCAGGTAGGCCTGACGCAGTACATCGAAAAAATTCAGTGAAAGGCAGCACGTTTTGTATTTTCGTGAAATATGGGAGAGAGGGTCACAGAAATGATACAGGATTTGGGCTGGAAATCATTAAAAGAAAGGCGTTTTTCGTTGCGACGTAATCTGCTCACGAAAATCCAATAACCAATTATCTTCTCCGAATGCGAAAATATGTTGTAGCAACCGACCTACATAGTGCGGAACGATTACCACGATACAATAAGGAAAATCAGAGCTCGTACGGAAAGATACAGGTGTTCATTCTTTCCGCGCGCTATATGAGATTGAAATAATAGAGAATTGTGAAGGTGGTTCGATGAACCCTCTGCCAGGCACTTAACTGTTATTTGCAGAGTATCCACGTAGATATAGATGTAGATTCCCCACGTTTAGCACAAAACTTGATGGTATAGCGTTGCTCTAGATCCCTCTGGCTCATTTTCGTAAGGCACATAAATGCACAAGTGCACTGACGAGTCTTTCAAAAATCACGTGATGGCTGTACGGAGCTGAAACTCTGGCAGGGATGACCACAAGAACCTGCACAAGTAGGGAAAACAAAAAACCGCGTTGCCAGATCGCCCGTGGTATTGGCAGAGTGATTACTATTTCGTACACTTCATACACACAAACGTTCTTTGTGAAGGAGTCTGTTAGTGAAAAACGTACAAAAATTGACAGAAGTTGCTGATACTGGTCTTCATATACGGACAGAAAAACGCAGCGAGGGACTTTAATACAAATTGTATGTAGATAAAGAGTTACGGAAACTACCAAAACACACGTTATCCTTTTGACACCTATCATCTGTCTACGTGTCCGATAATCGTATCATTGTACAGTTATTTGCAAACATGTTTACCAACGAAAAAGTCGCGCGAAGAAAACTTATACGACACACGAAATAATACACTCCTGGAAATTGAAATAAGAACACCGTGAATTCATTGTCCCAGGAAGGGGAAACTTTATTGACACAATTCTGGGGTCAGATACATCACATGATCACACTGACAGAACCACAGGCACATAGACACAGGCAACAGAGCATGCACAATGTCGGCACTAGTACAGTGTATATCCAGTTTTCGCAGCAATGCAGGCTGCTATTCTCCCATGGAGACGATCGTAGAGATGCTGGATGTAGTCCTGTGGAACGGCTTGCCATGCCATTTCCACCTGGCGCCTCAGTTGGACCAGCGTTCGTGCTGGACGTGCAGACCGCGTGAGACGACGCTTCATCCAGTCCCAAACATGCTCAATGGGGGACAGATCCGGAGATCTTGCTGGCCAGGGTAGTTGACTTACACCTTCTAGAGCACGTTGCGTGGCTCGGGATACATGCGGACGTGCATTGTGCTGTTGGAACAGCAAGTTCCCTTTCCGGTCTAGGAATGGTAGAACGATGGGTTCGATGACGGTTTGGATGTACCGTGCACTATTCAGTGTCCCCTCGACGATCACCAGAGGTGTACGGACAGTTTAGGAGATCGCTCCCCACACCATGATGCCGGGTGTTGGCCCTGTGTGCCTCGGTCGTATGCAGTCCTGATTGTGGCGCTCACCTGCACGGCGCCAAACACGCATACGACCATCATTGGCACCAAGGCAGAAGCGACTCTCATCGCTGAAGAAGACACGCCTCCATTCGTCCCTCCATTCACGCCTGTCGCGACACCACTGGAGGCGGGCTGCACGATGTTGGGGCGTGAGCGGAAGACGGTCTAACGGTGTGCGGGACCGTAGCCCAGCTTCATGGAGACGGTTGCGAATGGTCCTCGCCGATACCCCAGGAGCAACAGTGTCCCTAATTTGCTGGGAAGTGGCGGTGCGGTCCCCTACGGCACTGCGTAGGATCCTACGGTCTTGGCGTGCATCCGTGCGTCGCTGCGGTCCGGTCCCAGGTCGACAGGCACGTGCACCTTCCGCCGACCAATGGCGACAACATCGATGTGCTGTGGAGACCTCACGCCCCACGTGTTGAGCAATTCGGCGGTACGTCCACCCGGCCTCCCGCATGCCCACTATACGCCCTCGCTCAAAGTCCGTCAACTGCACATACGGTTCACGTCCACGCTGTCGCGGCATGCTACCAGTGTTAAAGACTGCGATGGAGCTCCGTATGCCACGGCAAACTGGCTGACTGACGGCGGCGGTGCACAAATGCTGCGCAGCTAGCGCCATTCGACGGCCAACACCGCGGTTCCTGGTGTGTCCGCTTTGCCGTGCGTGTGATCATTGCTTGTACAGCCCTCTCGCAGTGTCCGGAGCAAGTATGGTGGGTCTGACACACCGGTGTCAATGTGTTCTTTTTTCCATTTCCAGGAGTGTATATGTAGCTAGAATTTTCACGCCGTGCCCTGTTTAAGACATTGATAGACGCAGTTCCCGTGCATCCGCGATCATCAGCCGGCTGTCGGCATTCATGAAACCTGTAACATGGCCAACAGCTGTTTTTATACAAATGTGAATTCTGTGCTGCTCTGCCAAGCGAATTGCTAAAGTCAGAAAGTACAAATAATCCGTACGTGACATGGAACACTCAGAACAATTTTGGTAAACTGAACAAACGTCAGAAACTTGGCGCGAAAAAGTACTAACAGAGATAGAATTGTTTAAACTGCAGGAAAGATATTTCGATTCATCGAAGCGCAATACTGAGTTAGCTGTCAAACACTGTGTTGGTCGCAGCGGTTTATTTGCACTAGGAATGCACGTGCGCGTCACACACACAGACACGCATACATTTCCAAGCAGACGAGCGTGACCTGCGAAAACATAGAGCATGTGAAACTCAATTTTCCTTTCTCTCGTACGATATCCTGAAAGCCATGTTCCATGACAGTCAGGTAGACGTTATATTTTTTGACTTTGCAGAAAATCGCTTCAGTGGATACTAGCCTACACATACGCTTATAATAGAGAACAGTGTCGTATACGATATCAAACGAAGGAGGCTTCCTTAGAGGGAAGGACACCAAATATTATGTTGGATGGAGAGTCATCGGCAGAGATACGCACATGTAACATCATATAAGCACCAGGTAAGTACACCGAAGAACCAAAGAAACTGGTACACCAGCCTAATATCGTGTAGACTCCTGCGAGGAAATGCCGCAACACAACGTGGCATGAACTCGACTAATGTCTGAAGTAGTGCTGGAGGAAACTGACACCGTGAATCCAGAAGGGTTATTCATAAATCCGTAAGAGTACGAGGAGATGGATATCTCTTCTGAAAAGCACGTTTCAAGGCATCCCAGATACGCTCAATAATTTTCATGTCTGGGGAGTTTGGTGGGCAGCGGAAGTGTTAAAATTCCGAAGAGTGTTCCTGTAGGCATTCTGTAGCAATTCTGGACATGTAGGGCGTCGCATTGTCCTGCTGGCACTGCCCAAGTCCGTCTGAATGCACTATGGACATGCATGAGTGCGAGTGATCAGACAGAAAGCTTACGTCCGTGTCACCTATCAGAGTCGTATGTAATGTTTAAGCAATCCCATATCACTCCAATTGCACATGCCCCACACCACTGCAGAGCATCCACCAGCTTGAACAGTCCTCTGTGACGTAGAGGGTCCATGGATTCTTGAGATTGTCTCCATACCGTACACCCCCATCTGCACGGTAGTATGTGAAATGAGACTCGTCCGACGAGCCATCATGTTTCCAGTATCCGCAGCCCAATGTCGGTGTTGACTGGCCCAGTCGAGGCGTAAAGCTTTATGTCGTGCAGTCATCAATGGTACACGAGTGGCCCTTCGGCTCCAAAAGCCCATATCGATGAATGGTTCTCGCGGAGACACTTGTTGATGGCCCAGCATTGAAATCTGCATCAATCGCGGAAGGGTTGCACTTCTGTCACGTTGAACTATTCTCTTCAGCCGTCGTTGGTCCCTTTCTTGATGGATCTTCTTCCGGCCGCAACGAAGTCTGAGACTTGATGTTTTACCCGATTTCTGATATTCACGCTACACTCGTCATACGATCTTACGGGAAAATCTCTACTTCATCGCTATCTCGGAGATGCTGTGTTCTATTGCTCGTGCGCTGACTATAATGCCACGTTCAAACTATATTAAATCTTGATAACCTGCCATTGTAGCAGCAGTAACCGATGTAACAACTGCGCCAGACACTTGTTGCCTTATATAGGTGTCGCCGACCACAGCGCCGTATTCCACCAATTAAAATATCTCCGTATTTGAATCCCCATGCCTATACCAGATTCTTTGGCGCTTCAGTGTATTTTGAGACCTTTGCTCTTAATGTTGTGTTTTGATGACCTTGCAGATAATATTAATAATATCATCAGAGTTTTGATATGGTGGTCTATAAGAAGTACTGTCGTAAAAATGCTGCACAAGCAAAGCATGATAAGATTTTAAGGTGGTGCACATTTCGGCAGTTGCTTTAAATACACAGAAATGTAAAATAGTTCGCCCCACAAAAAGAAAAATACATCGTATCCCAGGACTACAATATGAATGAGTGAAGGTATAAATCGATACAATCATAAAAATACATGTATGTAACAATTTGTAACGATATGACATGGAACGGTGTTATAGGCTCAGACGCGGGTAAAGTCTATGTCCGAATATTCTTCAAGCTTGTGGGACTCGTACAAAATAAGGCTAACAAGGGATATTGAACTTACAGAGAGGGTCACATGTTTGTCTTAGCCATGTGTGATTGTCATGGAGGTTCTAGAGAAACTGAGCTGGGAGACGCTTAAAGACCAACAGAAACTCTTCCACTAAAGTCTACTAAGAAGTTTCAAGAACCAACTTCTGGTGATGAATCTATGGATGTAGTAGAACCCTATATGTATCATTCACATATGGAGCACGATTATAAGACTAGACTAATTGCAATGCCCACAAAAGCGTTTCAAGAATTATTATTCCCGCGCTCCGTACGTGAACAGAACAGGAAGAAGCGTTGATCACTAGTAAGAAGGGAGCTACCCTCTGTCACGCACATTTCAGAGTATGGATGTAGATGCAGATGTAGACATAGACATATGCATTCCAAGTAGTCCAAAAAGCTTCGAAACGGATCAAAAATTATAATTTTTGTCTTAATGTGAAACTTCCTGGCAGATTAAAACTCTGTGCCTGACCGAGACTCGAAATCGGGACCTTTGTCTTTCGCGGGCATGTGCTCTACCATCTGAGCTACCGAAACACTACTCACGCCCGGTCCTCACAGCTTTACTTCTGCCAGTACCTCGTCTCCTACCTTCCAAACTTTACAGAAGCTCTCCTGCGAACCTTGCAGAACTAGCACTCCTGAAAGAAAGGATATTGCGGAGACATGGCTTAGCCACAGCCTGGGGGATGTTTCCAGAATGAGATTTTCACTCCGCAGCGGAGTGTGCGCTGATATGAAACTTCCTGGCAGATTAAAACTGTGTACCCGAAGGTAGGAGACGAAATACTGGCAGAAGTGAAGCTGTGAGGACCGGGTGTGAGTCGTGCTTCGGTAGCTCAGAAGGTACAGCACTTGCCCGCGAAAGGCAAAGGTCCCGAGTTCGAGTCTCGGTCGGACACACAGTTTCAATCTGCCAGGAAGTTTCATATCAGCGCACACTCCGCTGCAGAGTGAGAATCTCATTCTGGTGGTCTTAATACTTCAAGTGTTCTACATGCCCTCCACCCCCCCCCCCCTCCCCTCCCCACGCCCCCACCACTTGAGTACAATGCACACAACGTTTGTACAACCACGTGAACTGTAAGAAAAGTCGTACTATGGGATGTTGTTCAAGTAGTGTGTCATTTTGGCTTGAAAGTTGATTATATTGTCAAAGTGTTGACCCTCTATGTGAATTTGGAAATTTTTTGGTAAGGTCTATGGGACCAAACTGCTGCGGTCGTTGGGCCCTAGGGTTACACACTTCTGAACATAAACTAACTTACGCTAAGGACCACGCACCAACCCATGTGAAAGGGAGGACCCGAACCTGCGACGGGGGGAGCCACGCGAACCGTGGAAAGGTGTATCCGACCGTACGGCTACCCCGAGCGGCTTTATGTGAATTTCTGCAGTACACGACTTTGTGGTAGGTTCTTAGTGATTTGTTTCCAGGAAATCGTTTTACGCATTTTACATTACGTGGAAGGCCTTCACACGTTCTTGTATTTGATCGGGAGTCTAGGTGTGCAGGACAAACTTTGCATACACTTTTCTCTTCTTCAAAAGATTTTGCAGAAAGCCTTGCACGCTTAATTTTAGAGATTTTCAGTTTGTTACTGCATCGCAGTTAGTGATACCACAAGGCTGACACACTAGAACAGGACGTTCGCTAATTGACGATGACTGATCATATCTGGGTGGTTGCATGCGCATGTGTTGTTTACATTTGATAGTTTGATCTGCCACCTTAGTTGCTGGGTTGTGAATAAATGTAATAAATTACACAGCGCTGAGACGCCAGTATTTCTCACGATATTATTGAGCACTTAAAATTTGAAATCCACGTTGTACTTTCGTCTTTTGGAATATGTTTCTCTACAGAATAGTAACCGCTTTAAACGGGGACAGTATAGAGGCCGAAACCTGTATCGAACCAAAGAAATTTATACGCAACAATTGGGACGGTTTTTCATTAATTAAACGAACAGTTGCGGGATCAGCACTTGGAGTTACAAAAACAGCAGCTAACATGAAGAAGCAGGATGTGTGACTATGCCCTTGGAAAATGAGCTGCTTCTTAGTCGTCGTAGAGAACCGTTACCATCCTCGTTTGTGATTATCTATTCTTTGAACACTAGCGCCTGCCTTTCTTTTGCGATTCACAATTCTTCAATGAGTGATACGGTCAGCCACTTCCTTGTTCTTCAATCTGACTACACAGGAAACGTCCGTACCACCTCACCACTGTTTACAGGTGGTAAAAAATGACTTAACTGATAGAAATAACAAGCTACGGAGAAGTAGCAGCATCTCGCGTCAACCACATAAGAGTGGTGTTAGTTGCGGCCTTACGAGGTTGCAAATCACGTTACCTTCAAGAACATGCTGAAGCTGTCGTGAACATTAGTTACCTTTGAGATTGGACGTGGTGAGTGGATATTAGCGGATGTTAGGCAAGGACGCCTTTAAGACAAAAAGGACGTCATTCTCAACACCTCACGAAGTCGTTCAATAGCGCTGTGAGAAGGTGGATGACCCTTCCGCAGGAAGACTTTGCAGGAATTTAGCCACTGTACATGACTTCTGGCAACGGTGGTAACGAGACTGTACGGTCACAAGAAGACCGGGCTCCTAACAGCCATGTGGCACTGCCAAGAAGGAAAATCATCGTGTTCGGCGTATGGCTCTGGCGCATCATAATGCATCTGCAGCAGCAATTTGAACGGCATTTGGGACTTCAGACACACAAGTGACTGTTACAAATCGGTACCTTCAAGGATAGCTGACTGCTAAGCGCTCTGTAGCGTGCATTCCACTGACTCAAACCACCGCCACTGGCAACTTCAGTGGTGTCAACCGAGAGCTCGTTGCAGGGCAGTGTGGAGGTCTGTTGTGTTTTCCAATGATAGCTAGTTCTGCCTCGTTGTGTTGTCAGTGACGGTCGTATGCTGGTTAGAAGGAGACGAGTTGAGGGCCATGATAGACACACTGGACCATCATCTGGGGTTATGGTCTAGGTTGCGATCTCGTATGACAGCAGGAACACTCTCGTGGCTATTTCACGCAACCTGACCACAAATTTTTCGCCAATCTGGTGATTCAATCTGCTGTTCTGCCATTCATGGAGAGCATTACGTCGGCCGCGGTGGTCTCGCGGTTCTAGACGCGCAGTCCGGAACCGTGCGACTGCTACGGTCGCAGGTTCGAATCCTGCCTCGGGCATGGATGTGTGTGATGTCCTTAGGTTAGTTAGGTTTAAGTCGTTCTACGTTCTAGGGGACTAATGACCACATCGGTTGAGTCCCATAGTGTTCAGAGCCATTTGAACCATTTGAGAGCATTCCACGTGATGTTTTCCAACACGATAACACTCGCCCGCTTTCCGCTACAGATGGCTGAGCGGGGACACCTCTTCGGGAATCCGGGATAGCTGTTGGCAATCCGTGACGCGTCTTCGACGTTGGTAAAATATTATTAGAGTTCATTTATTTATTCACAGTATTGACAAGTCCCGTTCTTTGGTACCAGCCTCGGCTGTTGCTCGTTCAGCTGTGTGATGGATTCCAGCTGACGCCCGTCGAGACAGCTCGGTGGTTGCACGCCCAGTACAAGATCTCAGCGACTCTGGCGCCAAGGAGGACTCCCCTCGGGCAGGCACAGTCCTTTCGGGCTATCCTCTGGAGTGTACTCGAGTCCACTCCAAATTCTAAAATGATCCTTGATAAACCATTCCAAGTCGTGTGGCCGGTTGATCTCCTCCTACCACTCGAGCAGGGGGTCCAGGGTTCGATTCCCGACAGGGTCTGGAATTTTCACCTTCCTCGAGATGACTGGGTATTTGTGCTGTCCTCATCATTTCATCTAAAATCATGAAAATTGCGAGATTGGACTGAGGAAAGTTTAGGAATTTGTACGGGCGCTGATAACAGCGAAGTTGTGCGCCCCACAAACCAAACATCATTATCACCATCCTCCTACCACCATTAGGTTTCAGGACCCCAAGGCGCCTGAATGTTGAACTGGTACGTGGGCCGAGGATGCCATGTTGTTGGCTCCTGCATTTAAGTCCAGTACTCTGCGATGTGGAGTCGTAGGTGGAGAGTCAGTAGCTGGTAGCGGATAAACAGCGTAAACTTCATCTGGTGAAGGCCATCGTCTTGACTACACCTTCAGCTAGTTCTTAGACTGTGCTGGAGCAGCCAGGACATAGATTCACTTCAGTATCGTAGTCATGGAATCGAGTGCTATTAAGTGAATGCTATCGGTTCCATTGATTAACTCATGACGAGAGCTGGAGAGGTGTAGTGTTTAATGGGAGATAGCCCGAGACTACGACGCAAGGCTCGATTCGTAATTATAGAATGTGTCCACGTTATTCTGCTACACTCCGTTAACATGTTGGTAACTGCTGTGTCGGTTCCTCGCTATGTGCTCTTATGAGATAGGTACTGTTTCTTGAAACGTGGCCTACGCACTAACGAATACGCTTGTCTCGCTTCCTTTGGTATATTGTCACAGTCTACTTTTGCTGAATGGGCATCTTTGCTTTCCAGATCGTATCGTCGACCTAACCGACTTGCGACATACTGGATTTCTTCCTACTTCCGAATTTTGTGCCTGGCATAACCTGAATTAACCTGCGGCAATGTGAGTGGATTTTAATAAACTTTTTCTAATTTCAACCTCTCTCTATTCAGTGCCCTAACAGAACCCAACATGGTCTACAGAGCGGCGACGTCTTGTCGTGTCCTGACATAGCTAGGAGAGGGAAAATAGCGTTTACTGGTCAGTCTGCAATCCCGACCGGTACAGAGCAGAAGGCAGAAGGAAATTCACAGTGAACGCATTTGATTGTTTCTTCTGTCTGAGCCAACACAATACACATAAATGACCTTTTGGATGACATCGGAAGTTCACTGAGGCTTTTTGCAGATGATGCTGTGGTGTATCGAGAGGTTGTAACAATGGAAAATTGTACGGAAATGCAGAAGGATCTGCAGCGAACTGACGCATGGTGCAGGGAATGGCAATTCAATCTCAATGTAGACAAGTGTAATGTGCTGCGAATACATAGAAAGATCCCTTATTATAAAATAGCAGGTCAGCAACTGGAAGCAGTTAATTCCATAAATTATCTGGGAGTACGGATTAGGGGTGATTTAAAATGGAATGCTCATATAAAGTTGATCGTCGGTAAAGCAGATGTCAGACTGAGATTCGTTGGCAAAATCCTAAGGAAATGCAATCCGAAAACAAAGGAAGTTGGTTACAGTAGGCTTGTTCGCCCGCTGCTTGAATACTGCTCAGCAGTGTGGGATCCGTACCAGGTAGGCTTGATAGAAGAGATAGAGAAGATCCAACGGAGAGCAGCGCACTTCGTTACAGAATCATTTAGTAATCGCGAAAGCGTTACGGAGATGATAGATAAACCCTAGTGGAAGACTCTGCCGGAGAGACGCTCAGTAGCTCGGTACGGGCTTTTGTTTAAGTTTCGAGAACATACCTTCACGGAAGAGTCAAGCAGTATATTGCCCCCTCCTACGTTTATCCCGCGAAGAGACCATGAGGATAGTCGGAGAGATTACAGCCCACACAGAAGCATACCGACAATCCTTCTTTCCACGAACAATACGAGACTCGAATAGAAGGGAGAACCGATAGAGGTACTCAGCGTACCCTCCGCCACACATCTTCAGGTGGCTTGCGGAGTATGGATGTAGATGTAGATGTAGAACCCTGGTAGAGTCATTTACTAGAAATGCAGGTGGTGAGACTCGGTAGAGAACTCGTTGTGGAGACTCTTGGACAAACAAAGTTTTTTAAATAATTATTTATTCCAGGCTGGACTAACTAATATACGGGAGGCTAGTTCTAGGGTTAGAAAAAGCATGAATAACACTGTTACAACAGAAGCCAGTGCAGAAGTCCCAGGAGTGCATGCTAACCACAGTAGCAAACACTAGCAGCATCTTAAGACAACAACTTTAGTTGCAAAACAAAACTTTCTGAATGTGACACTGTTCACTGAGGCACTCCAAGAGAGAGTGAAGACTTGCTCGGGGCTGGACCGAGGCTGGAGTCGACGAACGCGGATTCGGCGCCCAGATCGTCTGACTCAGAACACCGCCAAAACGCGGAATCTAGCGGTTTTAAAGAGTCGCGTCGGGGCACAGTTTTTCCCACTTAAGGCCACCCAGCCAATCCTGTAGGGGCCTGCCAATTACGGTTTACTTAGGTCCTCTCTACTTCTCCTAAGGGGATGTTAATGCAGTTGCACTAACTACGTCTGTATTTGGTGTCAACATTGTTCAGCTGGAAGCTAAACGTAACTGCTCTGCCAAATAAGGCTTGCAACATTATTGTTATACGTCATTTAGCCACTCCATTCGGGCTCCAGGGAGTAGGGACTGCTAGGTCAACAGTTTTTGGAGTTTTCGCTCTCTTTCAAACCACTGCGAGCCTACTGACGTTGCTGTTCTCAGGGCTGGTATCAAGCTGGCTTTATACGCTAGTACGTGCCCGTTGGTTACAAAGTTCTCCGGTGGTGACCTACCACAGCGTCTAGACGACATATGAAGTTACATGTTAATTCCTTAAAGAGTGACTAGCGTTGTGGGACCGCGTCTGGGGCGCCTGCATTTTCACAAGGCTCCCCCCTTACGGATTACTTCGTGTAACAATACCTCTCCTAGTTTCGTCTGCCCTCAGCATCGTCTCTGCTTCCGCGCCTTGGAACGACTGCCCTCCTTTCTCACAGCTTCAAGGTAACACTACAGTAGCAGGGTATAAACAATACATTAGAATGTTGCCTTGGACTGCTCGATCACCACAACTGTCTCCTGTCGACCGCACCGGGGATACCATCGGACAACAATTCCAGCGTCAACCACAACCAGTATTAACCGTCTCTCTGTTGACCGACCGATTGCAACAGACATGGAACTCCATCCCACAAACTGACATACTGCACCGGCCTAAGACAATGCACGTTTGCATGCTTTCATTCAACACTGGTTATTAATGTACCAGCATTTCACATTTGCAATGGCTTATCTCATGGTTGCAGTAACCTGTGATCTCGCAAAATTGATCAGTACAATATATTCCCGAGATTTCATCACTCTACATTAATTACTCTTCGGTGCTGCAATTTATTTTTCCGCCAGTGTATTTCAGCATCTGATAGAGCATGTCACGTACACGGTGTATGTATCTGCTTAGTATTAAAACCGAATAAGATTAGTTGCTTAGCTTATAAAAGACATTATATACGAAAATACGTTACTAGCGCAAAGAAACAGACTAAAAGAGAAGGTGGTGTTCCAAGAATGCACAATAAATTGTTACGTAATAAATCCCGTTTGAGAAAAAAATCTAGCAATCGGCATTGCTTCAAACGAAGGCACGAATAGTTTTATTTGCAATTTGACCGATGACAGACGTGTGGACAACAGGAAAGGATGTCAGAGAAAATACTACTAGATCAACACTTGAATACATTTAAAATACAGTTCAAGACAAAAACGAACCAGGAAGGAATTATTAAAATGGGACAGATGTCCATAGACGTCATGTACTCGTACAGCTGCAGACAAACAAATAAATACTATTTCAGAAAAAAATGAATGATTTACTCAAGAGAGGGAAAATGTTCAAATGTGTGTTAAATCTTATGGGACTTAACTGTTAAGGTCATCAGTCCCTAAGCTTACACACTACTTAACCTAAATTATCCTAAGGACAAACACACACCCAAGCCCGAGGGAGGACTGGAACCTCCGCCGGGACCAGCCGGACAGTGTATGACTGCAGCGGCATACCCCGCTCGGCTAATCCCGCGCGGCCAAGAGAGAGAGCTTCGCAAATAGAGTAAGTCAATAACGAATTTCTCCACCTATGGCTCATACGCAACAGGTTGGCCGGCTTGGCACTGGATTTGTTGGATGTCCTCCTGAGGGATGTATGGCAATGAGCAGTATGCGACTTAACATCTGAGGTCATCATCTCCTAGAACTTAGAACTGATTAAACCTATCTAACCTAAGAACATCACACACATCCATGCCCGAGGCAGGATTCGAACCTGCGAGCGTAGCGGTCGCGCGGTTCCAGACTGAAGCGTCTAGAACCGCTCGACCACAACGGCCGGCCCTGAGGGATGTACTGCCAATTGACGCGTTAGGTTGTCAAAATCCCGAGCTGGGCCTGTCCATATGTTCCAAACGTTCTCAGTACAGGAGAGATCCGGTAACATTGCTGGCCAAGGTAGGGTTAGGCAAGCAGGAAGACAAGCAGTAGAATCTCTCGCCGTGTGTAAGTGGCCATTATCTTGGTGAAATGTAATTCCATGTTGGCTTGATAGGAATGGCAACAAAATGGGGCGCAGAAAACCGTCAACGTACCACTGTGCCTTAGGAGTGCCATGGATGATAACCAGAGACGTCCTGCTATGAAAATAAATGGCACCCAAGACCATCACTTCTGGTTGTCGGGCTGTATGGCGATCGACAATCAGTATGGTATACCACCATAGTCCAGGGCGTCTACAGACATGTTTTTGCCTGTCATCGGGGTTAAATTCTGGAAATTTTGGAAACTTGTGGAAAGATCCTTTGCGACGAAACGGCTGAGGTCATCGGTCCCTAGGGTTACATCCCACTTAATCTAGCTTAAACTGACTTACGCTAAGGTCAACACACACACCCAATCTCGATGAGGACTCCAACCTCCGACGGGGACAGACGAGTGAACTGTGGCAAGGCCGTCACACAGCGCAGCTACACCGCGCGGCGACTCAGTTCTAAGTTCTCAGTTTTAAGTGGCCCATCACAGAAGAAAATTGCACTCCAGTAATAATATTCCAAGCCGAAGCGTATCTGGTGATGCCCCGGACAGCGGTGGGACACCAATCTTACTAACGTCCGCCATACGGCCTGATAGCAAGAGTGATGCTGCAGGGTACCATTTCATTTCATAACTGGACCCCTTCGGTTGTCTAGAGCACCTTCACAGCACAGCAGTATGTAGATTACATTCTACACCCTGTCTTGTTGCCTTTCATGCCGGCCGCGGTGGTCTCGCGGTTCTAGGCGCGCAGTCCGGAACCGTGCGACTGCTACGGTCGTAGGTTCGAATCCTGCCTCGGGCGTGGATGTGTGTGATGTCCTTAGGTTAGTTAGGTTTAAGTAGTTCTAAGTTCTAGGGGACTAATGACCACAGCAGTTGAGTCCCGTAGTGCTCAGAGCCATTTGAACCATTTTTTTGTTGCCTTTCATAACAAGCCATCCTGGGCTTACATTTCAGCAAGATAATCTCCGACCGCACACGGGGCCGCGCGGGATTAGCCGAGCGGTCTCGGGCGCTGCAGTCATGAACTGTGCGGCTGGTCCCGGCGGAGGTTCGAGTCCTATGATGGAGGATTCGTGTTCGTCCTTAGGATAATTTAGTTTAAGTGGTGTGTAAGCTTAGGAACTGATGACCTTAGCAGTTAAGTCCCATAAGATTTCACACTCATTTGAACATTGGCCGGCCGGAGTGGCCGAGCGGTTCTAGGCGCTACAGTCTGCAACCGCGCGACCGCTACGCTCGCAGGTTCGAATCCTGCCTCGGGCATGGGTGTGTGTGATGTCCTTCGGCTAGTAAGGTTTAAGTATTTCTAGGGGACTGATGACCTCAGAAGTTAAGTCCCATAGTGCTCAAAGCTATTTGAACCATTTTTTTGAACACTGGAACCGCACACGGCGAGAATTTCTACTGCTCGTCTTTGTGCTTGCCAAACCCTACCTTGGAAAACAACTGGATCCCTGCCAATTGAGCGCTGGGCAGGATCCTCAAACCATCTCGGGATGTTGACCATCAAATGCGCTAATTAAAATTTGGCACTATAGACCTCACTACGACATTCAACAACTCTGTCAATCACTGAGAAGCCGAATAACCACACGCTTAATGGCCAGAGTTGGGCCAATGCGTAACTGACTTGCTCAATTGCGGAAGCACTTTCTGCTAACCAAATTATCTATTTTTTTCCTAAAATTGTAATCATTTGCTCGCCTATTCGTGTACAAAATACCTACTACTTTCCGTCCCATTCGGATAATTCCTTCATGGTGGGTGGGTGTTTCTTTTCTTTTTTTTCTCAGGGCGTATATTGAAATACTTCAGTAGGATCAAGATTTTTTTCCTCCAGCGAGGATTTAGGCGAACATTTTCCAGATTATGTGGGTGGATGCAACCATTTTTTCATTGAAACATTACGCTAATTCCTTCACTGTGTCCTCCTTTATAGGCAAGTTTGCACAGTAATGGCCATTTAAGCGTCGATGGAGCCGTTTCGCCCTGTTCTGGACGACGGCAGCCGGGTTTTGATGACAAGCTCGATTACCTAGTAAGTGCCGGTCCCCTGACGCAACAGCCCACTTTGCATAAATTAAGGTCCCGACGAGATTAAACGCCGCTCTGTGATTTGATTCACCGAAACAAGTTGCTTCAGTCGCTGTGGATACCTCACACAGATGTTGCCCCTTTCTGAAGATGGTCTCACGAAGGTATATCTCCAGGACAATTAAAACTGTGTAGCAACTACAAATGGCTGTTACTGTCTAATGCATAGCGGTATATCGATAAGATTAAATGTAAAAAAAAACTTACATTTTTTTACGTTTCCATAGATACTGCATATACAAAATTTCAGAGTTTTCAGAGGAGATAAAAAGGAACATCTTTGTTACGCGACTGAAATTTCACAGGCCACCGTTTCCTCACTAGAGGTCCACGAGCTTAGTGATCTTCGGGGATGGTGCTCGGGCGAGTATTCTTTTAGAATTGCTGATGAAAATCTCGTCCGTTTACATTAATTAAGAATTGGCATGGGCATGGAATATTGTCTGACACTCCCGAAACAGCCAGGTGTTTCAGGAATACTGGTTTCAGTTTCACTAAAACTGCCAAGTAGTCCTTCAGGAGTATCTCGTACAGCAAATGCTTCGTCTCTCCCCCCTACAAAAACAAAAGCCACACAGGTGAAGCCGAGAGAAAATGGTGGCTACGGTAATGACCCAACCACCCAAAACGAACAGTTGGGGTAAATATTATCAAGATAATGTAAAAAATGTAAGATATCTTTACTCAAAATCCTTTTAATTACCTAGGTGGTGTACGTCTAAAATAGTTAAAATATGCATATTTCTTCCGTAACGGACTGCGTTATGAAGACTGCGACTGTTAATAAACACAAATAAAAAAGTTTCTAGATCAGTCACTTATTTTGCCACTGCGCGTTTCGTTGTTTCTCACCGTCTTCAGATCGAGAATTATTTTCATAGTTGGTGTTGATGAAGAGTACAGAAGTCTATTTCGCAGTAACAATCAAGACCAGTGTGGTTTATTTTCTGTCTTTTGCTGATGATAAAAATTGCTTGTTTATAAAAGGCGCTTTAAAGGTTAAAAACAATTCTGTATCAGGAAGTCATATTTCTAACATGAAAAGTGCCTTTTCCTAATATTAATAAACAACTTCTATTGATAGCAACAGTCGCAAAATAACATTGGCATTCGTCTGCTAGTGTGAAAAGAAGTCTGTGCTCTTCACCAACACCAGATATCTAAATAAACAATTCACCACCAGAAGGAGATGGTATGAACCATCGGAATGTGTAGTGAGAAAATAAACAAGTGAATGATGCAGAAACTGCTTGATCTGTAGAGTTCAAGTATGATGACTGACTGTTGTCAATAGAACCACCACATTATCATACACGTAATGAACAGAGACTGAAAAAAAACTGGATACGTCAATAGTAACCATTGTTGTTGTTGTTGTTGTTGTTGTTGGTTGTTGTTGTTGTCTTCAGTCCCGAAACTGGTTTGATGCAGCTCTCCATGCTACTCTATCCTGTGCAAGCTTCTTCATCTCGCAGTACTTACTGCAACCTACATCCTTCTGAATCTGCTTAGTGTATTCATCTCATGGTCTCCCTCTACCATTTTTACTCTCCACGCTGCCCTCCAGTACTAAATTGGTGATCCCTTGATGCCTCAGAACATGTCCTACCAACTGGTCCCTTCTTCTAGTCAAGTTGTGCCACAAACTCCTCTTCTCCCCAATTCTATTCAATAACTCCTCATTAGTTATGTGATCTCCCCATAATCTTCAGCTTTCTTCTGTAGCCCCACATTTCGAAAGCTTCTATTCTCTTCTTGTCCAAACTCTTTATCGTCCATGTTTCACTTCCATACATGGCTTTACTTCATACAAATACTTTTACAAACGACTTCCTGACACTTAAATCTATACTCGATGTTAACAAATTTCTCTTCTTCAGAAACGCTTTCCTTGCCATATTCTATCCTCTCTACTTCGACCATCATCAGTTATTTTGATCCCCAATAGCAAAAATCCATTACTACTTTAAGTGTCTCATTTCCTAATCTAATTCCCTCAGCATCACCCGACTTAATTCGATTACATTCCATTATCCTCGTTTTGCTTTTGTTGATGTTCATCTTATATCCTCCTTTCAAGACACTGTACATTCCGTTCAACTGCTCTTCCAAGTCCTTTGCTCTCTCTGACAGAATTACAATGTCATCGACGAACCTCGACATTTTTATTTCTTCTCCATGGACTTCAGAACCTACTGCGAATTTTTCTTTTGTTTCCTTTACTGCTTGTTCAATATACAGATTGAATAACATCGGGGAGAGACTACAACTCTGTCTCACTCTCTTCTCAATCACTGCTTCCCTTTCATGCCCCTCGACTCTTATAGCTGCCATCTGGGTTCTGTGCAAACTGTAAATAGCCTTTCGCTCCCTGTATTTTACCCCTGCCACATTTAAGATATGAAAGAGAGTATTCCAGTCAACATTGTCAAAAGCTTTCTCTAAGTCTACAAATGCTAGAAACGTAAATTTGCATTTCCTTAATCTATTTTCTAAGATAAGTCGTAGGGTCCATATTGCCTCACGTGTTCCAACATTTCTGCGGAATCCAAATTGATCTTCGCCGAGTTCGGCTTCTACCAGTTTTTCCATTCGCCTGTAATGAATGCATGTTAGTATTTTGCAGCCGTGGCTTATTAAACTGATAGTTCGGAAATTTTCACAACTGTCAACACTTGCTTTCTTTGGGATTGTAATTATTATATTCTTCTTGAAGTCTGAGGGTATTTCGCTTGTCTCATACATCTTGCTCACCAGATGGTAGAGTTTTGTCAGGACTGGCTCTCTCAAGGCCGTCGGTAGCTCCAATGGAATGCTGTCTACTCCCAGGGCCTTGTTTCGACTCAGGTCTTTCAGTGCTCTGTCAAACTCTTCACGCAGTATCGTATCTCCCATTTCATCCTCATCTACATCCTCTTCCCCTTCTGTAACATTGCCCTCAAGTACATCGCCCTTGTACAGACCCTTTATATACTCCTTCCACCTTTCTGCTTTTCCTTCTTTGCTTATAACTGGGTTTCCATATTCATATAAGTGTCTCTCTTTTCTCCAAAGGTCTCTTTCATTTTCCTGTAGGCAGTATCTATCTTAC